>NC_067312.1:54922237-55576404 GCF_020740795.1 Apus apus | reverse complement strand
GAGCAATTAGTTTTTTCTCTTATTTGCATATAAACTTTTCAACCTTCAGAATTATTCCTCTCTATGGTTTACAGTATTTATACTGAGATTTTTTTTTTAACTGATCTGTTGTAGCTGCATGTTAATGGTGAAAGATTTTCTGCGTTGTGCAGATTACCAAGCAGTTTGTAAAGGAGAGGTTTGCTTTCATATGAAAGGTAAAGCACATCTAAGAAAAATGGTTAATTCTGTAGCTTTTACACTAGATTAGCCCAACTTTGAGCTAGGCTACAATTTTCCAGTTCCTGTCTCCTGCTAGCTCTTTACTGCTCTCATGAAGCCGTCTTGTGTAACAAAGTGTCCTGGTTTGAGCCAGGGTGAAGCGAATTTTCTCTTTCTAATATTTTTTTTTCTTTTAGTGAACTTTTTTTAGCAGCACCAGTGGACTCATAACATCTAAGAACACTTCTGAAAAAGGGCAGAAACTCTGCAGTCTGCAGTCACCCACCCATGGGGAAGCACACTAGACTGAAGGCAGGATCAGCAAATCAGAATATTTTCGTCTCTTATTTTCTCTGTTTGGCTTTCAGTATAGGTTAAGACATTACAGAAGTCAAGCCTTTTGTTTCCTTTTTCTCTCTCTTTTTCTGCTTACTGTCACTTCTATCACCGTTTCTTTGGCTCTTTCTGGTTTTTTAAAATTTTTCTTCTTAGCTGACATCCGAGAGCCCCATCTGTGTGCCCTTGTTTTACTAAATCTTCTCTCATTTGACACCCTTAAGATTGTATTATGAAACCTCCAGGATTCTAAAGACCACAGACTAAAATTGCACTCATATTAGACAATTGTTTGCATGACTTTTTTTTTTTTTGCTTTTCTGAAATTTCAATTACTTTATTACTAACTTATTCTAGATGGTATGATTATTTTAGTTGTTTGTCATCAGGTATTCAGCACAGCCAGCTGGCCACATTAAGAAGAGCTCTGCATCTTGTTAAGTGGTGTTGTGGTTGTCTGTGTTAGAAACAGATAATGTGTATTAAACTATCAATGAACTAAAAGTTTTGTAACACCCCTATACTGTGGTTGGAAAAGGGAAGTACTAACAGAAAAACACCCATGCGAAACTGCCAAGCTTTGCACAATGTATGCTTTGCCGCTGTTAAATATGTACTAAGCAAAATGTTATAAGCGTTGCACAATGTATGCTTTGCCGCCGATAAGTATGCATTAAGCAAAATGTTATATAAACCATACCATATATGGGATTACCAGGAGGCAGAAAATGCAGAGTACCACACTAAAGAAAATGCAGAGTACAACGCTAAAGAAAATGCAGAGTACAACACTAAAGGAAAGCAGAAGTACAAGAATACGGAAGAAGAAGAGTATAAAAGACTAGTGATTTGTTTTAAGCGTGTGGCAGTGGTGGAGCGCAGACTCCCCTGTCACCCAGCGCTGCTTTTGCTCGCTTTCTACTTGCTATGAATCAATAAAACCCTGAATATTACTCAGTCAATTTAACGAGTAATTTTTAACAGTCTGGGCACTGTCCTTTGAGGTGATGGTCTTCTGCCTGTACTACACCTGGAGAATGGCATTACTGGCCTCCCACAGGGTGAAAAGGTTTATATGAGTAGTTCTCAAGCTAAAGAGAACAGAGGAAACATGCAAACAAGCAAAAAAAAAAAAAATTAACTAAATCTAGACCTTTTTTTAATGGAAGTAAATGAGTTTAGGAAGAATAATGATAGAGATATTTTTTTTTTCCAAATTTGAAAGAGAAGAGATGATTTAAAGTAGTCTGTAAAAGCTGTCGTTCTCAGAGAATAAACACGAAACAGCATTACTATAAGGACACAGTTGTGGGACTTAAATAAAGAGACTTAGCAGGTAATTACCCTTTTTTTGTCATTATTTTGCTCTTAGTAATCAAAGTTGATAGTATTCACCCTTTGTATTTTTTGGACCTTAGAGAACAACGCCATTTTCTGTTCAGTTATGGAGATGCCTGGAAGTCTGTGGGATTGCACACTTTTGTGTGCTTTGCACTGTGAGTGAAGCTCAGCTGCTGCAGCGCAGCCTCTCTTATGAGCAGGTTGTGGCCCTGGCTTTCCTAAGGACATCTTTCCTCCCCAGTGAAGTGCTCTGAAAGGAGACAGGAATAGCAGTTCCAGTACTGCTTCTCATGGACTCCACATGCCATTCAGGACACCAGAAAAGAATTTTTCTTCTCCCCAAGCAGTGAGAGAACACCTGACTCTGGCTACCTTTCTATCATAATTTTTTTTGGAGACTTGCTGGAGCAAAATCATTATCACTTTCAACAGATGCTCCATGAGTAATATTCGGGGTTACATCAGCTTGTAGCAGTTGTTGCTGTCTTCCTACATGAGTGACCTCCCAGCTGCATGTGAGGCAGGAGTTTGGGCCCAAAGGAGTCTGGAAAGGGCTGCACAGCCAGGAAGTGGCAGGACAGGTTAATCTGTTGTGTGGTCCCCTGCCTATGCCTAGGAAGTCTGAAGACATTTTATTTACATGTTTTTGAAGTTACTTGAAAAGTGCAGTGAGAATTTGCAAATCAGGAAGAGTATGGAAAGCACAGTTTGTATTTCATCTGCAGCAACATGTTTGTTTTTGATCTGTCTGTATGTTGTGACAAAGCATTCAGGTCCCACTTGATCAAGCCAGCAAAATAACATTTTCTTCTTGCTGAAAGGCTTGAATACTTTACAGGATTTTATGATATGAACGTAGCCTAGCAAAGGCAAGACAGTAACTAGAAGTATAACAACAAATTACTCAAGTGTCTAAATAAAGTCTTCAAGGTACCCACTGAATAAACCGTAAATAAAAAAAAGAACCAAAATGTAAAATCTAGTTACCTAACATTTAGTGATCTTGCAAGGGAAGAAGCCTTAGACAGAATACTAATGTAACTGTCTTAACTAGAAAGATAACATTTTCTTTTAAACTGAGAATTCATTCTACCAACCTCAGCAAAAAGGAAGGTGCATCGTGTTGACTTTTTTTTTTTTTTTTTTTTGACAACTAGTTGGAGCTCTGTCACTTCCCAGGAGTTATTTTGTAGGTTTAAAAAGTACATTTATCTAATAATATTGTGATGTTTATTTAATAACTTTGTGTTATTATTCATTCACTAGTAAGAACTAGTAAGAGAGCTTGAAAGAAGACCCACTAAAGGGCAAGAACAAATTTTGATGTGAAAGAAGAGAATGTGAATTTTCTTTCAAACAATATCAGTCTGCATATAGGATTCTGAAGTGAATAACAAATATTCAAGCTATAATACGAGAGCATACCAGCTAAATTTAATATAAAGGTCAGAAAAAAAAAGAGGATTGCAAAAAAATTCACAGTGCAAGGTAGGGTTGCTCTACACTACGTTTGACTTTATACCTAAATTTGTGTGTCGGGTTTGACAAAACAAGAAGGAAAAAAGCTACTGGGCAAACTAGGTCTCAAGCTGATTTCAAATACCACACATCTTACCTTGTACCCTTGTGCAGACAGAGCACTATCAATGGAAACACTGTGTCTGCATTAGGTGCACATTACACTCATGCTAATTGCTAGCTTCTTAACAGAAGTGATTGACCAGGAATAGAAGTCTGTGTTAAAGTATGGCACTTGTCCTTAATCTAACTTGCATATCTCTACATAATTTTATTGTGCTGCATAGGCACAATATATTATTCCTTGGTAATGTCGTTATGTTTAAGTCTAATACCTTTGGCCTGTGACAGGCTCTGTTAAGGAAGGTAAAAATCTCAACTTTACCTTGACCGAAGTTACTATTTTTAGCCCTGTAGAGGCAGTAAAAAATAATTTGTTTTAAATCAGTGTACACACACACAGAAAGAAGCTGTCACTTGCTTGTAGTGACATATGTTTTGTTGTTGGCTTAGGATATTTTTAAGGAAAGAATTTTTACTGTTTATGTGTAAGTAAATTGAAGAAAATGTGATCCTAAAGACAGCTCTTCAGACTGTTAGGATGGCAGTGACTGTTGTGACTGGATGTTGGGCTCCCTGCAGCTGGCCAGGATGCATCCCTGCTTTAGAGGCATGGAGGAATACCTACATGACAAAGAAAACAGTATTTTTTACATGTAGAAATTATAGCTGGTCTACAGAGGCAAACTTAAAGCATGCAGTTAAGAGCGCACCTTGACTATATAGTGACACAAACTTGGTAAAAGGAGAGAACTGCTTCTCTAAAACTAGTATATCTTAATGCTAACGTCTGCTCTCTCACTGCAGCTTGCAAAACAAGGAATAAAAGGTAGATGGTGGCAAACTACTTTCTCTCTATGTGCTAGTGTTACAAAAGTTTATCAGATAAGCCAATTTTAAAACCCAGTCAGAAATACAAGCTTCTGTGCACAGAGGTAAGATATTCATAACAAACATGAAGGCGCCTGAATATTTACAAGGGTGTGTAGCGATATGACAAGGGACAATGGCCTTTAACTAGAGTAGGGTAGATTGAGATTGGATATCAGGAAGAAGTTCTTTAGTATGAGCGTGGTTGGTCATTGGAACAGGTTACCAGAGAGTTAGTGGAGGGCTCATCCCTGGAAACATCCAAGGTCAGGCTTGAGGAGGCTCTGAGCAACACAATCTAGTCAAGAAAGTCCTGGTGTACTGCAGTGGGGACTGGACTAGATGACCTTTAAAGGTCCATTCCAACCCCACACATTCTATGATTCTACTTGCTTAACCAACTTAATCCATTATTATTTTGATGCGCTTAAAACATCTGCCTTGTAGACAAAAGCTGTATATTCTTCATGGAATGTTTACTAGTTTGAGACAGTGGTGTTTCGCTAAGGAAATGAAGACCTTTACATATGCCAGTTTGATTGGCTTTGACCAACTCATGTTTTGTAGCTATTGGCATTTTAATGAATCATACTGCTTCTGAAAAAAGAGGAAGTTTGTGGACTGCAAGCTGTACAACAATGAAAGATGTTACTTACCTAAAATTACTAGGAACATATATATAGCCAGAGAAGTGCATTCACTAATACCATGTCATGCTGTTTGTACCACACTGTCTATCATAGTAGCTTCTGTACAACACCTTGACTGTCTCCTTTCAGAAGCCTCTGATCTGGTCTATAAATTCTTCAGGTTCAGATATCTTTTGTAGTATATATGGCATTTAGTATAAGCAGGCCATTATCTCAATGCATTGCTCTAACTACGGCTTTAAAGCAAGCGATTAAGAATGAAATGCCAGTTATAGAGTTACAAGGAAATTTCTTATTAAATGTAGGCTTGAACAGATAATTATATAGTAATGGAGCACAGTAGCTGGATTTAAAGGTAGAAACATTATAAATTACTGTGGGATGCTTTAGTGATAAATGGGAGTTGAAGGGATGGCTGGATAAACGGAAGTTTCATATAGATGGCTGTATTTCTGTTTTCAATCAGGAATGCTACGTGTTCCTCTTCCTCTGCCACAGATATTAAACATATTTTTTAAAATCTAGCATCAGTTAAGGGGTTCTGGGTGAATGGATAAAATTGTGTACACTAAATTAAGTTTAAACACATTGATTTTAGGAGTTTAACAAGCACAATAGTGTCTACTTCCCTTCACAATATGCAATTTTCTTGAAGCCAGAGAGTGGGTATAATAGATATTTAAGTTAGGCATGCCTCTTTGCTATTAAATTAGAATGAAATTGCCTCCTACAACTAAAATGATACCTCTGGGTGTAAAATAATATTATTTTCTTTGTAAACAGATCAAGCGACCTTTATTTGTGGCGAGTGTGAGAGAAGCAGCATTTTAACATTTGAGTGTTATATATCTTCCATTCACTGTATTTAATCAAAGTATGCATTTGACAGCAGCCTAGGGACTAGAGGTAAACTTTCCTGCCTTCATGTGCGAAAAATACCTTTTTCCCTTCTTTTTGCTCTTGTGTAGTATGAAGGAGCTGAAAGAATGAAGAAGTGGAAGTGTGTGAAGAGCAGGGAAGCTGAGCAGCTTGTAGTCTCAGCAATTTCAAGAGCTAGCTAGTCCTAAGGATTTCCTTGGGAGAAAACCCGTGAGTGAACAGGAGGAGATGCACTGCCTGGGAGTGCACTTTCAAGTTGGGCTGGTGTCTCCCAGAATTTCTGCAGGGATTTTTTAAGGGTTGCATACTCATTTGTGATAATAAATTTGTGAGTGTAAGGGCAGACATTTAATTCTCATATCCATGCCAAATTCAGATAATAACATTCTGTCTCAGTAAACTATACAGAACAGTTTTTTTTTAATTCTTCTTTCCAAAATCTTTGGAAAAATTATGCTGTACCCTTACATGTCAGGCACAGGCCATGCCCGTAATTGCAAATAGCCTAGCATTTTAATTCTGAATAAATCTGGTAACAGCCTTATCAGGTGCTCTCTGGTTGACACCTGAATTGCATAGCTAAACTCTGAACTTTCCTTGGGCTGAGAGTAAGAGTCAATCGTGACTAGATTTTAGACTCTTTGGCAGATGTCTGTCTGCTACCATCTCCTCATTGGTTCCACTAAGGCCTCTGGTTCAGCGCTGAACTTTCAAGATACTTAAATACTACATTTCTGCCTACATCAGCCTTGAGAACATTTTTATGTTCAGGAACATGTGCAAGTTGAAATAGGCAACATATCAGGTTTATAATGCTTTCATACGAAACTCTAATTTCAAGTGAGCCACATGTGATTGAAGGTGATAGTTAAATGAAATTGACTTTCCATGGCTGATTTCCTCACTCATCAGTAGGACCTTTGGGATGTAATCAGAGACTTTAGGAGCATTGTGTCCTGTTTGTGAACTGTTAATGAATCATAACACGTGTGTGTGTTTCACTCAGTCTTGTTTCTTTTGTTCTGGCTAATCCTGTAGCTAAATGAAGGTAATTTTTGCTAGGACAATATTCCCACTTGTTTCTCTCTTCCCCAGAAGCTGCTTTCTCCATGAGTGCTTCTCAGTTCTCCAGACCCTTCTGTCCTGAGTTTGGGGGAAATAATCCCATCCCTTCATGCCTCTGCAGAAACAGTCTGAACACCCCTTGCCTACCTTCTAGTTATTTCATTCTCTGTGGCTTGGTTATCTCTCAAATTACAGTGTAGTCATGGATAAAGGCATCTGGTTCTGTTGCCCTTAGCAAGCATATGAGGTAGTCATAAGGCATAGGAATATGTGTTTTCTCAAGTCAAGATAATATTCTTAGCTTGAATATAGGTTCAGAAGGTTTTTACAGCTCCTCAAACTGCAAAAATGTCTTCTCAGTTTAGCCAAATTGCATTTGGAAACTGCATTTGGAATAAAATTTCCAAGATTGCTCTCAGCCCAGCACCTCTTATTTTCTTGTGAGGGAAAGGCAGGTTAGCCATATTGTTAACAACATCGAAATATGGCATTGGAGGCAAATTTATTTACAAAATAAATTGGAGGTTGTAACTTGGGTACTTCGACTTGCAACCTTCACAATTTCTCTATCAATTAATGCTATGTAGGTTGCTGCCTTCCAGTGGTGAATATACTGAGACATGAATAAACATGGAGGCAACATGGTAATGATCTCTGTATTTCTTCCCTGGAATATCACACTATAAAAGCTAAAGAAGTCTTAATAGAAATACGGGTATTGACTGCTTCACAGTTTTATGAAATCCCATGGTTGCAGGCAGTACAGCTGTGGAATAGAGAAGCATCTTCTTATGCTGTTTATATCCCAGAGTTCAGTCTCACTGGATTTTGAACTCTCACTTCAAAGGTGAGAAATGGTGACTTGTGCTTTCATTCCTTCTCCAAAGTTCAGCAATATCTCAAAGCATTGCAGTGCTTAAGTACTGAGGCTGAGCCACCACCCATGCCAGTGCTGAGGTCTGGTGCTACAAACATCTGGATTCCTGCCACAGCAGTCACCAGACCCTGAGGACTCGGTGTTTCCAGGCATTGCCAAGTTCAAGTAATCCAATCCCTGCCTGGATCCCCAACTGTTTTATTGCCAGGTTCAAAATGTAGTCGTTGCTACAGTCAGCTATTTTTATTTCCATGAAAAACCTATACAGTACAGCATATATTTAAAAAAGATATTTAAGGCTGCAAAATCCAGGCAAAAATGGTGGGGGAAGTGCATCCTTTACATGCTCTCTAATTCCATTGTCACATTACGCTTACTCTGATAAGTATTTAGTCCTAAAGTACTCAGAGGCACACAGGATCATAAACAGTGTTATAAAAATATTGGGTTTTGATTTTGAGTAAACTCTCCTGTATGGTTTTGAAGTTTGAATATGTAGATTTACTGTCCAGGCAGGTAATCTTCATATGGTAATATACAAAACATCAACACACTAAAATTAGCACCCACATTTCTTTGATCAGGCAATTAAAAATACAAAAATTCAGAAATATCAAATTCCATGGGATTTATCTGTATGTTTTAATACAGTGGTTCTGAGTTGTTTCTGAAGTTCAGAGCACTAAAAAAACAAAACAAAACAACATCAAAACTTTAAAATAAAATGGTTCTGCTTAAATCAGTAGATTTTTCTTATCTGAAAGCATTACTTGTATATCTGGACTGTATTGCTTTCCATCTCACCTTAAAATGAGTTTCTTTTGAACAGGATCAAACACATACTTTAGTAGAAAATTGGAAGTTAGCCAACTGAGTATTTATCAAAGGGATGTGCAAGGTGTTGTTCTTGCCTTCAGACTGGTGCATGAGTTGTAGCGAATTTTCTGTTCTTTACACAAATGAGAATCATAAAGTCATAGAAACACGGGATCACTTAGGTTGGAAAAGACCTTCAAGATCACCTAGTCCAACCACTAACCTTACTCTGCCAAGTCTAGCACTAAGCCATATCCCCAAATGCCACATCTATATGACTTTTTTCTCAAGGCCCTTCACCAACTTCAGTGCCATTCTTTGGACATGCTCCAGCACCTCCATGTCCTTCCTGTATTGAGGTGCCCAAAACTGGACACAGTATTCGAGGTGTGGCCTCACCAATGCTGAGTACAGAGGAACTTTCACCTCCCTACTCCTGATGGCCACGCTATTTCTAATACAGACCAGGATGCCATTCGCCTTCTTGACAATCTGGGCACACTGCTGGTTCATATTCAGCTGCCTATCAATCAGAACCCTCAAGTCCCTTTCTGTTGGACAGCCACACTTCCCCACGCCTGTAGCATTGCATGGGGTTGTTGTGGCCCAAGTACAGGACCTGGCACTTGGCCATGCTGAACTTCATACAATTGATCTTGGCCCATCAATCTAGTCTGTCCAAGTCTCTCTGTAGAGCTTCCCTACCTTCAGGAAGATCAACACTCTCTCCCAACTCAGTGTGAACTGCAAACTTATTGAGGGTGCATTCTATCTCCTTATCAAGATTGTTGATAAATATGTTAAAAAGAAGTGGTCCCATTACTGAGACCTGAGGAACACCACTTGTGACTGGCCACCAGCTGGATTTAACTCCTTTCAGCACCACTCTCTGGGCATGGCCATGCAGCCACTGTTTTATCGAGCAGAGTGTATGCCCATCCAAGACATGATGTGCCATGTGATGTGCTATGATGAGTTTTTTCATCAGAATGCTATGGGACACAGCGTCAAAGGCGTTACAGAAGTCCAGATAGACAACATCCACAGCTTTTCCCTCATCAACCATGTCATAGAAGGAGATCAGGCTCATCAGGCAGGACCTTCCTTTCATAAACCTGTGCTGACTGGACCTGATCATCTGTTTTTTCTCTATAGGGTGCATAACGGTGCTTAAGATGATCTGCTCCATGACTTTCCCAGGCACCAAGGTCAGATTGGCAGGTCTGTAGTTCTCTGGATCCTCCTTTCGGCCTCTCTTGTGAATGGGTACCACATTTGCCACCCTCCAGCCTACTTGGACCTCCCCAGTTAGCCAGGACTTCTGGTAAATGATGGAAAGAAGTTTGGAGAATGCATCCACCAACTCCTTCTTGGGTGCAACCCGTCCAACCCCACAGACTCATGGATGTTAAGCTGGTGTAGCAGGTCACTGACCATTTCCTCTTGGATTACGATGGTCTAATCCTTCCCCACCTCCTCGTTTTCCAGCTCAGGGGACTGGGTGTCTAGGGAATGACCCATTTGGCTGCTAAAGACTGAAGTAAAGAAGGCATTTAGCACCTCAGCCTTTTCCTCATCCTTTGTCACTGTGTTTCCCCCTGCATCCAATAAAGGATGGAGATTCTCCCTAGTTCTCCTTTTGCTGTTGATGTATTTATAGAAAGATTTTTTTATTGTCTTTGGCAGCAGTAGCCAACTTGAGTTCAAGTTGGGCTTTGGCCCTCCTAATTTTCTCCCTGCATTGCCTTACTACATCTCTGTATTCCTCATGAGAGGCCTGCCCTCTCTTCCAGAGGTGTCAACGTTTGACTTAGTTTGACAACAATGCTCTCGATCCCCTCCCCCTCCCACCCAGGTAGGGAAGGAGAGAGAGAAAAAAAGAGAGAGAGACTTGGCTGGATTGAAAACTGAACCGTGCAACTTTATTTGTAATACTAATACGTGATATAAGAGTGTATATATATAAATATAGTGATTATACAAAGGTGTGGTAGAAGCCTCTCGCCTCCCCCCACCCCCAGCAACTCCCACAGCACTTCCTTCAGATGAGACAATTCGAGGAATCCCAAAGCTGCTCCTGGAGAAAGGCAGAGAGTTACAAGGGTCAGGAGGGCTTGAGGTTGATGGGTCGACGATGATGGGCAGATGGTGTTTTCCCAGACGCCGGCCACGAACAAAAGAAAGAGAAAAACAGAGAAGAAGGAAGGCAGACAGAGAGGCGAAGCGAAGCGGCGAGAGCGAAGCAGGAAGGAAGGAAGTTTTCTTCTGTCATCTCCGACCTTCCCCCGAGCCTACGTAGATATATGGGATGGAATATCTCTGGCCAGTTTTGCTGTTCGTCTAACCCAGCCTCCCACGGGGGGGACACAAATCCCCCCACAGTGTCTGAGCCGGCAGAGCAAAGGCACGACCTTGAGAGCCCAGCAATTACAAAAACATTCCAGTGTCTTATCAACCTAGCAGAACACGCAGTTGCTAGTTGAAGAAAGCTCACTGAAATAAAAAAAAGATCAGCAAAAGAAAAACTGGCTTCATCCTGGCTCAAACCAGGACAAGAGGCCATAAACTCTGTTTCTTCCTGAGCTCCAGCCACATCTTTCTGTTCATTGAGGCTGGTTTTGTTCCCCAATGGCTTGTCTTTCAGCACATGGGGACAGCCTGCTCTTGGGCCTTTAAGGCTTCCTTCTTGAAGAATGTCCACCCTTTCTGGACCCCTTTGCCCTTCATGACAGTCTCGCAGGGTGTTTAGTCAGTCTCCTGAACAGATTAAAGTCTGCCCTCTGGAAGTTCAAGATGGCAGTTTTACTGACCCCCCCCTCCTTACTTCTCCAAGATTGAAATCTCTCTAAGTTCATGGTCTTTATGCCCTAGACTTCCTCCAACTGTAACTTCGCCCACAAGTCCTTCTCTGTTCATGAGCAGCCAGTCCAGATGGGTACCCTCCCTGGTTGGCTCCCTCACCAGCTGCATTAGGAAGCTATCTTCCATGCACTCCAGAAATTCCAAGGACTTTTCTGTCTCTGCTGTATTGTATTTCCAGCAGACATCTGGGAAGTTGAAGTCACCCAATAGAAGAAGGGGTAGCTATTGTGAATCCCCTCCCAACTGCTTATAGAAAATTTCATCCACCACCTCATCCTGGTTGGGTGGTCTGTAATAGACTCCAACCAGTATATCACCGTTGTTGATGTTTTCCTTGATTGTTATCCACAGGAACTCAACTCTACCATCATTTTCATTAATTTTTAGGTATTCATATTTCTCTCTAATATAGAGGGCAACCCCACCACATCTTCTTCCTTGCCTATCCTTTCTGAAGAGTTGGTAGCCATTGATTGCAGCGCTCCACTT
Source organism: Apus apus (assembly GCF_020740795.1). NCBI lineage: Eukaryota > Metazoa > Chordata > Aves > Apodiformes > Apodidae > Apus > Apus apus. Next base: position 55,564,440 of record NC_067312.1, on the reverse strand, counting down.
GTGTAAGTCATCCCACCAGTTTTCCGTGATGGCTACTATGTCATAATTTTCTTGGTGCACAATGGCCTCCAGCTCTTCCTATTCATTGCCCATGCTGCTTGCATTGGCGTAGATGCGCTTTAGCTGGGCTAATGATCCTGCCACCACTTTGGGGAGAGAAGTCCTAATTGGAGTCTGAGCATTCTTAGCCCCTTCCATAGCTACAAACCCATTAATGAACCCTGTATTTTTGTTGGAACATGTATCATCATCTCCCACCTCAATTGAGACAGCAGACTGAAGGCTGCCCTTAGGCTCATCTCTGGTGAACCTGGTTTTATCCCCTTCCCCCTTCAAGCCTAGATTAAAGCCCTTTCAGTGACCTCTGCCAACTCACACAAGAGGATCCCTGTACCCCTTGGAGACGAATGTACTCCATCTGTTGCCAGCAGACCTGGTGCTGTATAAACTTCCCCATGATCAAAGAACTCAAATTTCCGATAGTGGCAGAGACCACCTTGACTGTTGTTTCTTTTTGTCTTGTCCGTTGCGCTTCTAAGCCTCTATACCCACTTTCACTTTGTTAACCTTTGCTTTATTTCAGCTCAATACCTACTGTAAATGGACTGCTGGAGGAGCAGAGACTTTTAGACACCATTGACCTAATCAGGTAACAGGCACAAATACTGCTGTGATCAACTGTTGTGAGTGTGAAAAGACAAATGGAAAAATGCTCCCTTAACAGTGCCAGTAATCAGCTGTTGCAGTAAACGTGTGACTTGTCAAGATTCTGACAAGAGACTGATCTTTATTTCTTGTCTCCAGCCAAGACAAGAATCTTGTGGTTCAAGATTACAAATAGTTCCATCACTCACACAGCAGGAACCTTGTTTTCAGGGTTACTGCTACCCGTGTTTGAATAGGTAGTTTATACCTGGCCTGCTGCGTTGTTTTTGCTGGCATTGGCTCTTTGGTGGGATATTTTTACTGGGGAGACTTTTAAGAAACTAACACATTTCAAAGGGCATCATCAGACTAAAGTAGGTTTAAATCAATGCATGCTGTTCCTTGAAAATTCAATTAGTTTAATGAAAGTGACCTTGCAACTGTCAGTTACCTAAATGGGTTCATTTTGTGAAGTGGACTTCTATCAGGCTAATGAATTTGTTTGGCTGGGCTGTCAGAGAACAGGTGCGTGAAACTGCCATTTCCTTGCCTGCAGTGGTCTGATGAGTACAGGATGGTGTCAGCAGATCAGGATTTATCTTCCTGTGCTTCCTTGACTGATTCAGATGTTGCTAACTTTGAATGCTAAAAGGACTGGACTGTGAGGTGCTCTCTAGGACCTTAAACCTGGTTTGGAATAGAATATGGATCCTTCCTGTCCTGACATTGCTGTAATTTGCATTTAGCTAAATTAAAAGGTGTTGCTGTCTGTGTGCAATGCAAGGGGAATGGCACTTCCTGTGCAAAACATTCCCTGCAATTATCCTGGTCAGTCATATGCTTGATATGTTGACACTATTACTGCTAATGATCTAGGAATTCAGAAAACACATTAGCAATTGCTTTTTCATGTCTTTCTTATTGAAAGAAAGAGTTCTTTGAGATCCAACTGATTAAAAAACAACAGTTCTTGAGACTTCAAGATTAGATTTTGTTGTTATGAGAGCTGTTTCCCAAAATAGTTCAATAACAGATTATTAAGAAACACTAAATAACATCTTCTATCTCTAGGGAATACAGGGGAGCTTTACAACATGTCAGCTTATCCATGGTCTTCCAACCTAGAACCAGAAGAAATGTTTAATTCCAGAGCTAAGATGATAAGTGAGATGAGAACAATTCAGCATTCCCTTGCCTTTTAAAATATATGTTGCCTGGGATATGTTTTGGGGATGGCTTTCTCACTGTAGATACTGGTATTTCCTGGAGTAGAGGAAATGGCCATGTCAGAAAGTAGTGTATGGGTTGTTTGGGGCTTTCAGATTTAAACTCATCACTTTTTCATTCCTAAAGCTCAGGAAAGATGAAGAGTTTTTCTCTTTTTGCAGAAGGGAAGGTTGTTGGGTTGAGGAAGCAGATGAATCGTTTTTCAGGTGGCTGGCAGAAGTCTGAAAATCACCAGCCCTAGTTCTGGTGGGGGACTCTAACCTACCGGACATCTGCTGGAACAATAACTCAGCCACAAGCAGGCAGGCTAGGAGGTTCCTTGGGTATATGGAAGACAACTTCCTAACACAGCTGTTAAGCAAGTCTACCAGGGGAGGTGCCTTACTGGACCTGCTGTTCACTAACAAGGAAGGAGTGATGGGGGATGTGGAGGTTGGAGGCCATCTTGGGCTTAGTGACCATGAAATAGTTAAATTCTCGATACTTAGTGAAATAAGCAAAAGGGTCACCAAAACCTCCACTAGGGACTTCTGGAAGGCAGACTTGAGCCTGTTCGGAACATTGGTTAACAGAGTGTCTTGGGAGTCAGTTCTGAGGGGCAAAGTGGTTCAGGAAGGCTGGGTGCTGTTCAAGAAGGAAGTCTTAAAAGCGCAGGAGCAGCTATCCCCCTGTGTTGTAAAACAGACTGTTGGGGAAGACAACCAGCCTGGCTGAACAGGGAGCTTTTGCTGGGACTCAGGGAGAAAAAGAGTCTACCACTTTTGGAAGGGAGGGCAGGCAACTCAAGATGAGTACAGGGAGCTCGTGAGGACATATAGAGAGAAAATTAGAAAGGCAAAAGACCAGCTAGAGCTAAACCTGGCCACCATCATAAAGGACAATAAAAAAATAGTTTTATAAATACATTAACAACAAAAAGAGAACCAGGGAGAATCTCCATCCTTATTGGATGAGGGGGGGGAAACATGGCAACCAGGGAGGAAGAAAAGGCTGAGATACTTAAAGCCTTCTTAACCTCCACCTGCTCTCAGGGCATTCAACTTCCTGAGATGGAATGTAAGGATGGAGAGCAGAACAACCCCCCCACAAGCCATGAGGATGCAGTCAGAGACCTGCTGCATCAACTAGACACTCACAAGTCTATGGGGACAGATGGGATTTGCCCGAGGGTACTGGGAGAGCTGGCAGAGAAGATCACCAGGTCTCTCTCTATCATCTACCAACAGTCCTGGATAACAGGGGAGGTCACAGATGACTGGAGGCTTGCCAATGTGATGCCTACCTTGAAGAAAGGCCTGAAGAATGATCCTAGGAACTATAAGCCTGTCAACCTGACCTCAGTACCAGGGAAAATCATGGAGATGCTCATCTTGATTGTGCTCACATAGCAAGTGCAGGATAGCTATGGGATCAGGCCCAGCCAGCATAGCTTCAGGAGCAGCAGGTCCTGCTTGACTAACCTGATCTCCTTCTATGATCAGGAGACCCTCCTGGTGGATAAGAGAAGAGTTGCAGATGTTTTTGTAAAAAACTGGCTGGCTGGCTGAGCCCAGAGAGTTGTAGTGAATGAGGTTGAACCAAGTTGGCAGCCAGTCATGAGTGGTGCCCCCCAGGGCTCAGTTTTGGGTCCAGTCTTGTTCAGTGTCTTTATTAATGACCTAGGTAAGGGGATTGAGTGCTTCCTAAGTAAGTTTGCAGATGACACTAAGCTGGGAGGAAGTGTCCATTTGCTTGAGGGTAGGAAGGCTCTGCAGAGAGACCTGGACAGACTGGATGGGCTGAGATCAGTTGTATGAGATTTAACAAGGTCAAGTGCTGAGTCCTGCACTTTGGTCACAACAACCCCATGCAAAGCTACAGGCTTGGGGATGAGTGGTTGGAAAGCTCCATTTTGGAGAAGGACCTGGGGGGACTGGTTGACAGCCAACTTAACACGAGACAGCAGTGTGCCCAGGTGGCAAAGAAAGCCAATGGCATCCTGGCCTGAGTCAGGAATAGTGTGGCCAGGAGGAATAGAGAGGTGATCATGCCCCTGTACTCAGCACTGGTGAGGCTGCACCTTGAGTACCTTGTCCAGTTCTGGGCCCCTCACTACAAGAAAGATGTCAAGTTGCTCCAGCATGTCGAGAAGAGAGTTACCAAGCTGGTGAAAAGTCTGGAGAGTAAGTCCTATGAGGAGAGGCTGAGGGAATTGGGATTGTTCAGTTTGAAGAAGACGAGGCTGAGGGGAGACCTCATTGCTCTCTACAACTACCTGAAAGAAGGTCATAACGAGGTGGGAGTTGACCTCTTCTCTCAACTGAATAATGACAGGATGAGAGGAAATGGCCTGAAGCTGTGCCAGGGGAGGTTTAGACTGGATATTAGAAAGAATTTCTTACAGAAAGAGTGGCTGGACAGTAGAACAGGCTGTCCAGGGAGGTGGTGGAATCACCATCCCTGGAAGTATTTAAAGGAGTGTAGATATAGTGCTTAGCAACATGATTTAAGTACTGAATGGGTAAAACAGGTTATGGTAGGGGGATTTCGGTTATGATTGGACTTTATGATCACGTAATTAGGTATAGGAAGACTTGAAGGCAGCAGTGAAATGGACAGTGACACTGAGGATGCTTGTTGTGTGCACCAAAAGTTCAGAATAAATCATAGAATGCTAGAATCATAGAATGGTTAAGGTTGAAAGGGATCTTAATCCTTCAGGTTCTAGATCATCAGGTTCCAATGTACCTGCTATGAGCAGGGAAGCCTGTCTTCACAGGAGATGTGCTTCAGCCCTTTGATCATCTGAATGGCCCTTATCTGGACTCTCTCCAATAGCTCTGTGTCTTTCCTGCGCTGAGGGCTCCAGAGCTGGACACAGTACTCTGTGTACAGTCTCTCAAGATTGGAGTGGAAGGGGAAAATCACCTCCCTTGCCCTGCTGGCCACACTTCTTTTGATGCAGTGCAGGACCAGTGCCTGTGAAAAAGTTGGCAGACACTTTTTTCATATTTGGAGAATGTTGTGTACTTGCTAGAGATTATTGGAAACTATGAGAGACTATCACTCTTATTTCCCTTTGACTATCTTACTAAACAAATACTATGGTTAAAAAGACGACATGAATGAGTGATCAGATACCACAGTTTAGTGGGTGTGATTTCAAGGACTTTGCCATGGAATGCACTTTTAGCTGCACAGTTGCCACCCCCTTTTAGCCCTGGTCCCACAAAATGAAGAAATGCTGTAATTTAGAGCTGTTAAATCTGCAAAAGGGCACTGATGAAGCATGAGGTATTCAGACAAACTGATGCCAGTAAATGCAACTTTGAGAACATTTGTGATAATCAAATGCAAAGGGACATGAATGCTGTACAAGCAAATAAGCTGGAGATGGTGGAGGGGGAAAAGCACTAGAATGCCAATTACTTGTCTGGCCAGCGTCATCCTTCATTTTGTATACTTTCTTTCCTTCCTCCTACTCACACATCAGCTTGTTGCTGCTGCATATTGAACTTGAGCTTTATATACTGTTAGAATATATTATCTAAGGTGTTTTGTAATTCCAGGACTGTATTTGACCATGTCACCGTTTGACTCAGGTCCGACAACAATGCTCTCGATCCCCTCCCCCCCCCACCCAGTCAGGGAAGGAGAGAGAGAAAAGGAGAGAGACTTGGCTGGATTGAAAACTAAACTACACAGCTTTAATTAAAACACTAATGAATCACACAAGAAAATATATACAATTATATACAGATATATTCAGATATGGGCAAAAGCCTCTCGCCTCCCCCCACCCCCAGCAACTCCCACAGCACTCCCCTGAACTGGCAAGAGTCCCGAGAAATCCCGGAGCTGCTGCTGGAGAAAGCAGAGAGTTATGAGGGTCAGGAGAGCTCGAGCCTAAGGGTCGGCGGTGATGGATGAGCAGAGTCCTCCCTGGACGCTGGCCATGGACGGAAGAGAGCGGCAAGAAGAAGGAGGAAGCTGTCTTCTAAGATCTCTGTCCTTCCTCTGAGCTTACGTAGATATATGGAATGGAATATCTTTGGCCAATTTTGCTGTCTGTCTAACTCAGCCTCCCACGGGGGGGTCAGAGATCTCCCCATAGTGTCTGAGCCGGCGGAGTGAAGGTGTAACCTTGAAGCCTCAGTAGTTAGAAAAACATTCCACTGTCTTATCAGCCTAGCAGAACACACAGTTGCTAGTTACAAGAAAGCTTACTGAAGGAAAAAAAAAATCAGTGAAAAGAAAAATTGGCTTAATCCTGGCTCAAGCCAGGACATTATTCTACCTTACATTTCTGTCTGTGGCTTCATTTCTGCAAGCAGAAAGAGATCCAAGATGTACAAATGTTGATCTGTTTATGCAAAAAAAAATCCCATGTAAATTATTTATTTGCTCACAACTTTGTAAAAACAGACACAGTTTGTGCAGAAATATATCCCAGACCATGGGAAGCTACCTGGAAGTGATGCAGGATGATTTTATTCTTGCAAAGTTTTTGCAGTGCATTTTACAAAAGCTGTAAAGTAGACCACATCAGGTAATTTTTTCTTCCATCCTCACTTCACCCCAACATTATTCCTTGCTGCCTCTCACTGTAAAAAATTACAATTAAAAGTCTCACCCCATATATAACCCTTAAAATACAACATTTCATCTCTGCAGTACCTGCAGTCTGTGGATTTCAATTAGCTGTGATTCTGTACCTAAAACTGTGTAACAAGGAGAACTGGTAAGCTAGCAAATTCTTGCTTTGTTGTGACTTTTCTTTGGCTGCCAAGGTGACTGCTCCTGCCTTCAAGCAATTACATGCACACAAAAAATTCCTATTTTTAGCTCCAAAAGAAAGGAGAAATATTAACTTGTCCCACAATTCTTTTTTTTCTGCTCAGCATTAAAAAGTCAACTTCTTGTAGCAGAAAGTTGTTGAGTACTTGGTATAAAGTGTTGGAGGTAAATCAACACACAATGCATAGGTGTTTATTACAAGCAGCTGAGTACTTACATTTCTAAATTTATATTTCTTTACCTAACAAAGACCAATGCATTAACATTTATGTTAGGTTTCCCCTTATAAAAAGAACATTTTAACGTAAACTGGAAAACTTGTGTCTTTAGGCTGTATTTATACCGTTATTTATCTATACTTAAAATGCATTTGTCATAAACTTAAATAAATAAGCTTCTACTCTAAAACAATATGTTTGGAAGCAATGACTAATTGCATTGGAGCTGAACATAAACTGGCAGCTGTCTGTCAGAATGCACATCAATAGAATTATTTTAAAAATGCATTTAAAGGAACCAAAACTTTTGTCATAAAACTTGATTTATTTTTTACTGAAAAAGTGCTAGACCTTCTTTAATATTCAAGAATACTTGAAAGCTGCATCTTTATTTTAACACTTTAAATTTCCAGACTGATTTGTCCACAAATACTCTCTGCCACATTTATTAATCTAGATCCATTTCTTTCTTTGCTCACTGCAGGATTATTGTTCATTCATCTTTTTTGGCATCCATTTGTCTTTAGTTTTCCTAATTCTCATATCTTTTCATTCTGTAGCATATGGAAGTGTTTTGTTTCTGTACAACGAGTTGCAATAGGTTAACATAACTTAATCTCTCTAAATTCCTGTCAATTGTGACTTTGCCAAAAGTACTTACTGACAAGTGTTTTCTTTTTTTAAGGAAAGTGTATTTAAAGTATCTTCTATTAGGAGAAAAAAAAAAAAAAAAAGGCATCTTTTGATTCTGATAATCCTGAAAGTGTCATATTTATATTTACTAAATACATTATGGGAAAATTGATTTAGTAGCCCTTACAGAACAAATTATAGTGTTCCTGTAGGGTTTGCTTCATTCTTAGTAAATACATTTATTCTTGTGCAAATGCTCTTACTTGTTTCTGGAAGTGAAGGACTGTGAAACATACAGACACAGAAACTGAACACTGGAGGAGAGCTCACTGTGTATCATGTTGCTGTAACCTGCTCTGACTAACAGAGAATGAGAAGAACCATCTGGCAGAACTAAACTGAAGGATATGTTGGTACTGCCTCCACCTTTTTTGGTCCAATGATCTTTGTGATGCCAACTTAGTGTTGATGGCAATCATAGAATCATAGAATCATAGGGGTTGGAAGGGACCTCGAAAGATCATCTAGTCCAACCCCCCTGCCAGAGCAGGGTCACCTAGAATACATCACACAGGAAGGCGTCCAGGTGGGTTTTGAATATCTCCAGAGAAGGAGACTCCACAACCTCTCTGGGCAGCCTGTTCCAGTGCTCTGTCACTCTCACAGTAAAAAAAATTTTTCTGATATTCACCTTAAGCCTCCTGTGCTCCAATTTGTATCCATTACTCCTTGTCCTATCACTGGTCATCACTGAAAAAAGCTTAACTCCATCTTCTTTACACTCACCCTTTACGTATTTGTAAACACTGATGAGGTCACCCCTCAGTCTCCTTTTCTCCAAACTAAAGAGACCCAGCTCTCTCAGCCTTTCCTCATAAGGGAGATGTTCCACTCCCTTAATCATCTTTGTGGCTCTGTGCTGGACTCTTTCAAGCACTTCCCTGTCCTTCTTGAACTGAGGGGCCCAGAACTGGACACAATACTCCAGATGCGGCCTCACAGTGCAATGCAGAATAGAGGGGGAGGAGAACCTCTCTTGACCTACTAACCACACCCTTTCTAATACACCCCAGGATGCCATTGGCCTTCTTAGCCACAAGGACACATTGCTGGCTCATGGTCATCCTCCTGTCTACCAGGACCCCCACATCCCTTTCACCCACACTGCTCTCCAGCAGGTCAGGCCCCAACCTGTACTGGTGCATGACATTTTTCTTCCCCAAATGCAAAACTCTACACTTGCCCTTGTTAAACTTCATCAGGTTTTTCCCCGCCCAAGTCTCCAGCCTGTCTAAGTCTCTCTGAATGGCAGCACAGCCTTCTAGTGTGTCAGCCACTCCTCCCAGCTTTGTGTCATCAGCAAACTTGCTGAGGGTACATTCTGTACCCTCATCCAGGTCGTTGATGAAGATGTTGAACAACACCGGTCCCAGTACCGACCTAGATTTTGCCCCATTGACTACAACTCTCTGACTTCTTCCTTTCAACCAGTTCTTGATCCACCTCATTGCCTGATTATCAAACCCATACTTGATCAACTTATCTACAAGGATGCTGTGGGAGACGGTGTCAAATGCTTTACTGAAATCAAGATAGACCACATCCACCACTCTACCATCATCTATCCACCTAGTAATTTCCTCATAGAAGGCTATGAGGTTAGTCAAACATGACTTACCCTTGGTAAAACCATGTTGACTGCTCTTGATGACCCCCATCTCCTTGATATGTCTAGAAATAGTGCCAAGGACAAGTTGTTCCATCACCTTTCCAGGGATGGAGGTGAGGCTGACCGGTCTATAGTTACCCGGGTCCTCCTTCTTGCCCTTCTTGTAGACTGGAGTGACATTTGCTATCCTCCAGTCCTCAGGCACCTCTCCTGTTACCCATGACTTACCGAAGATGATGGAGAGTGGACTAGCAATGACCTCCGCCAGCTCCCTCAGCACCCTTGGATGCATTTCATCCAGACCCATCGATTTATGGATGTCCAGATTATGCAACTGATCCCTACCCCAATCCTCATCTACCTGGGCAAACTCCTCCTTTATCTTGACTTCTACTGGGGCTCATGGGGAAAGCCTGCAGGAGTAAAGACAGAGGCAAAGAAGGCATTCAGCACCTCTGCCTTCTTTAAATCCTCTGTCACCAGGGCACCCACCTCATTCAGCAGTGGGCCTATATTGCCTCTGGTATTAGCTTTGTTGGCTATGTATTTGAAAAAGCCCTTTCTATTGTCCTTAACCCGACTTGCAAGGTTAAGTTCCAAGGAGGCCTTAGCTTTCCTAGTTGCCTCCCTACATTCTCTGACAACAGTCCTGTACTCCTCCCAATTAACCAGCCCCTCCTTCCATGATCTATAGATTTTCCTTTTCCACTTGAGTTTGCCCAGCAGTTCCTTTTTTAACCACGCTGGTCTCCTAGCTCCCTTACTAGATTTTCTACCCATTGGATTAATCATTAATCAGAATTAATGCCCTACCTTTGTCGTATTGCTCTTTCCTTGAAGATTTAGTAATTCTGTTATGAGTATATTGGTATGATTTTTGATGTTGTGTACTCTTTGCTGTTGAAGAATGGAGTTTCATATGTGTACAGTGAAAGATGCAGGGCCTCAAGGACCTCTGACATGTTTTGTCCAATAAAACAAAAAACTTTTTTATTATTATTTGATAAGCTTGAGAAACCTTTGTTAGGAATAACAAATTGGGATAGTTGGACCTACTCTTGTCTTATTTCTTGAGATCTCATAAACACAGTATATACTTTTTTCCTCTTTGTAATTTCTTCTCAATTATCTGATTATAAGGCGACAGCATTTTTGAAAGAAAAAACAAACAAACAACAAACTAGTAATTGATAGTAGAATAGAATATGTAATTACCATATTAAAACAATATGGGTAGATTAAAAGAGTGAGAGTTACTCCAAGATGCAAGCAGTTTTCCTCAAGTAAATTTCTGCAAAAATAATGACACTATCACGAAAAAGGATCTTTCAAAACTAATTAGTATGCTGTATATGGAAATTTAACAGATTATATGTATATTTTAATATTTCTTTTCAGCTTGATAATCTACATTTTGAAAAGAAGGGTAGATTTTTCTGTGTAGATACAGTGGTACTGTGAGAAACGTTTGTCGTGCCAATGAACAGGCCCAAACAGATCCTTCAGCAAAGCACAGTTTATTTACACTCTTGCAAGAATGGGTGACCTAAACAAGTAGGCACACCCACAGTAAGATGGATAACGGTTTATATTCCCAATTCTGGATGCAAAGTTCCCTCCCCTGTTTCCCCACTGGCTGGGTAGTTCAGGGTTTACAGCCTATCCGATGCTTCAAATTATCTCGTAAGTTTCGTGCCCCTGTTTACACATTCCATTCTAGCAGTTTCCTTTTTACCTTTTAAGGTAAAATTTAGACCTTTCTTGCCCCCTTGGCTGTCTTCCCAACCCCAAAATGATGTATACCTACTGGTGCCATCCTGCTCCTAGGAGCAAGATAGAGGTGGCTTTGTTTGGTCTTATCTTGGGCCATAAATCCTCCATGTTCAGATCCCCCAGATGGAGCCCAGTTAAGTCCCTCAGTTTCTTGGGCCATAAACCACTCCCAGTGTCCTTGGAATGTGCAGATATCTCACTTATCTCAAACAAACTATTATATTCCTAACACTAGGATATATATATATAAACCAAACCCGACACTGTTTCTAACACTAGAATGCAAAAACAACACTACATTTCATTTCTAACAGTACTAAGTATGAGAACAAGAATGAACCAGAAAAAGTAGTAGCTTTGAGTTGTCTCATGTTCTCATGTTGCAAGATCTACAGGTAAACCACACTAAGATTATACTGTGGAAACATGAAAGGTTCCAGCCATCTTCTGTGCTTTGACGTCGAGGATTATTTAGTAATTTCCATTCCTAATAATTAGTCAATCAATTGTCTGCTGAAGTAGACACCACAGATTTTAAACTAGCTTCAGATTGTTCTGGTCTGGGAAACTGGTCCCACTGAGCTTTCTTATGATTATCGGCTAAAATGGTTGAGCTAAACCTAAAGAATTTAAGTTAGGAATTTACAGGTTCCAGCTAAATCTTCTCAATCCATTTGCCACCTACAATTGTCCTACAATTAACACACCTTGCCCTCTTTTTCCAAGACATCTGGAAACAGCTCCCAGGTACATGATACAGTAGAGTGATGTTTCAGTGAGGACCAACTGTTACAGTGCAGAACATATCTTTTAAGCTAGTCTTTGTCCATTTGTAGAACATGCCTGATGCAAAAGGAAGTAGTCAGCACTAATCAACATCTAAGGTAATTCCCAGCTGCTCTCTGTAAATCACAGTGCTTTTCCTTCCTGCTTGCCAAATCCACATTTCAGAACAATTTGCTTCCAAATATTGTCTTTGATAATAGGAGAAAGTCTTCAAGTTCACTTGTTAGTAGGAGCTTGGAAAACTTTTCTCATTTTTATGCATGAGCTGGGAGCTAAATTCTGTTTGAGCACTTTGTATATATCAGATTAACCTCACAGTGCTTGGTGAAGCTGGATGAGATTTATGGCATCGTTACTGAAAGGTGATTTGGTCTCTGGCCACCATGAATGCAATGCATCATGAAAGAAAGCAAATAGGGAGATTCTCTATAATCTGTCTTTGATTGAAACAGAATCCATGTAGAAGAAGGCAAGTGTCATCTGAAATTTAGGATATTTCTAAAATATTCTGGCTTTGAGTCATATTATATTCCTATGTTCCAAGTAGCATATTTATTGAGAAAATAATATGCACAGATATTTACAAATAAATTATCCTGTCCTTTGTATATGTTTAATACTTTAAAGACAGTTGCTATAAAAAGTATCCTAGCTTTCTATTGATGTTAGCCATAAGAAAAATGCAACACAATTTTCTCTGTTCCCAGTTAGATCCTTTTCTACTAGTTTGGAGAACCGGCCTCCAGAAAAGATATGTCTCTCAACCAAGTTGACTGCGATAGAGACACTTAAACAGATGGAAAAAAAAAAAAGAAAAAAAAAAAGAGAGAGAAATGGCGGCAACATTGCTGGGAGGGCGCTGCGGGCTGGGGCTTACACAACTAAGGACAGGGACAGTCCCACCCTGCTGTGTTTGCAGCCAGGACCGGCCCTTGCAGGAACCCACCTTGGGGCTGGGAGCTGGGCGGGCAGAAAGAACGATCAATGGTCATTAAGGGCCATGATGGGTCGTTGCCTGTTGCTCCTGCTGGAGCAAAGGAGGGAAGTCAAAGAAGATAAAGAGGAATAGGAAACCAGATAAAAGGGAGCCTTCGGTGGCTGGAAAAAGGAGCTTGTTCCTGCTTTCTCTCGTGGAGCCTGCTATCCGAGGAGCTACACAAACGGAGCCGAAGAAACAGAAGGGAGCTGGAGCACACTAAAAAAGCTGGGATCACTTCTCGCTCCCCAAAGCCTCCGTCATCAAGCGCTCCTAAAGCAGCTGCTGCAGCCGCGCTCCCGAGCTCCAGCCGCAGCTCCAGCCCTTCCAGCCCCGCTACCGAGGCAGCCGTCGCAGCTACTCCTGTCAAGTGTTTCTGAGCCGGGAACTGCAAGACTCACTAACTAAGAAACCTTTCTTTTCTTGCGTTCTCTTCCCCGGACAAAAGTAATCGGCCCCCCACCCACACACCTCGTCGACCTTACACAGAAAAGACGTCGGACTCTCTCTCTCTACCTTCTCTAGCCCCCACCTATAATAGTCTTTCCTTCTCATTACCAAATGGGTACATTTACATATCCAGCTTCCCACCACGCCCCTTTGAAAACTGTTACGGTCAAGTGGTATTTTAAACACATAATCTCTGTGTTTGTGCTCACATACTATTTCTGGCTAATTATGGCCACTTTAAGTTTCCTGCACTGTGGTAGCCAATATTTTTTTTGTTGTTGTGAATTACTCAGCTGCCCTAATAAAAATAATAATAAAAAAAAATTTCAAAGTATTTTATGAGTGCAGCACATCATGGAAATGACAAACAAAAAAGAGCTTTGTCTTGAATGAGGCAGTCCCTGCCTCTATGTAAGTTCTAGCTATTATGTGATTGGCCAAATTTTACACATGATTTTTCAAAAAGATCTTTTCCGATTGTTGCTTTTATATTTTCACATGGCTGAGAACACCATCTGCCTGAATCCATTAATGCACAGATAAAAGTGCACGTTTTGAGTCACAGTTGGGTCTTCTGAGTTTCATCAGGAACTGGACAAAGGCCTTAAATCAGTGTCACCTACTGTGACAAGAAGCTGTGGTGAAATCATAAAGGAGTCTCATGACCAGCACAGCAATTTTGTCATAACAGACTGATGCCTCCAGATGATGCCACAGCAGATCCTGTTGTTGCAAGATTTGCTGTTGCATTTCCAAATGCACCTTTCAGTATAGTTTACATTTCCTCTTCCTGTCACTGTGATGAAGGCCCATCCTTGGTGAGCCTATGGGCTGAATTTTTTTCTCCCCACAGTAACTTTATGGAGGTTTGCCTGCCATTCTCACATCGCAGTGTAAAAATTTTATTCCGTGCCATTCATGAAACAGTTCCCTGTCCTATTTCTTCCACTCTCACCACCTCTGATAGCACTTTAGACTGAAGTGTCTGCAGTCATCTTTACCCATTGCCCTACTTGTTCTGACTACCTGTGTGAGGCTTATTATTTCTGCATTTCTCAAAATGTATCATGTTTAGGTGGTTGCTCCCACCTCTTGCTCCTTTCACACCTTCACCTCCTCTTTTTTTGTCTTACCATGTTACTTCCCATGTTACTGACAGATCTGCTGCAGCAAGATGACCACTACCTTTCCAGCCTGCAAATCAGTTTCTTCCTCAGATGTCTCTGTTCTGCATATTTTAATGACCTCTTCAATGACTAGAAAGTCCTCCTCTGCAGAATGATCTGCCATTCCAGGTATTTTGGGGTGAAAGGAAAATCATAAGGTTGCATGTAACTTTTCAGAGAACAGCTGATCTGCTTGAGGGTAGGAAGGCTCTGCAGAGGGACCTGGACAGGCTGGATTGATGGGCCAAGGCCAATTGTATGAGGTTCAACAACTAGGCCAAGTGCTGAGTCCTGCCCTTTAGTCACAACAATCCCCTGCAATACTACTGGCTTGGGAAAGAGTGGCTGGAAAGCTGCCCAGTAGACAAAGATACGGGGGTGTTTATCAACAGAAGCTGAATATGAACTAGCAGTGTCCCCATGTGGCCAAGAAAGCCAACAACATCCTGGCCTGCATCAGCAACAGAGTGGCCAGCAGGAGCAGGGAAGTGATGACGCCTCTGTGCTCAGCACTGGTGAGGCTGCACCTTGAGTACTGTGAGCAGTTCTGCCCCGCCTCCCACTACAGAAAGGACATCGAAGTGCTGGAGTGAACCCAGAGAAGAGCTGCAAAGCTGGTGAAGGGGGTGGAGCACAAGTCTTCCGACGAGTGGCTGAGGGAACTGGGGTTGTTTAGTCCGGAGAAAGGGAGGCTGAGGAGAGAATGTATTGCTCTCTAAGACTGCCTCGAAAGAGGTTGGAGCGAGATGGGGGTTGGTCTTTTCTCCCTAGTAACAAATGATAGACCAAGAGAAAATGGTCTCAAGTGCTAGGGGAGGTTTAGAGTAGATAATAGAAAAAACTTCTTCACTGAGAGGGCTGTCATGCACTGGAACAAGCTGCCCAGGGGAGTGGTGGAGTCACCATCTCTGGAGGTATTTAAAAGACATGTAGATGTGGTGCTGAGGACTTGGCTTAATGGTGGTCTTGGCAGTGCTGGGTTAATGGTTGGACTTGATGATCTTAAATGTCTTTTCCAACCAAAGCAATTTCTATTATTCTATGTTTTCATGTGATGCAAGAGAAACTGAGCTGACTGTTACAGCAGTATGGTGATTTTGGAGGCCTCTTTCATAGATGGGCATTTATTGCTGCCTGCAGACTTCATCACAAATGCAGAAGCAGAAGAAAATTGAAGGAAATACTAGTAGATACTCTACTGAGCCCACTTTTTAGCAGCTTCTCCTTCAAATAGAACAAGTGCTGAAATGTTTTCATATGAGGACAACAGAAGATTGACTAAGTCTAGCCTTTGCCCATCTCAGGCCATGAAGTTAATATATTTGCCAGCACTTGGTCTGTTAGCAATTGCTTCTGGTTTTAATAATTAATGCTATTTATATTCTTTATTTTTCAACCCATTCTGCTTAATGGATTAGGGTTTCTTGCAGTTTTTTATGTGTTTTATTTCATCTCAAGGGAAAAACCCTACATACTTAAGTGTTGTGCAGAAAAGTAAAATTTTGTCACTTTTACGCCCATGAAAACACTGACTCTTTAGAGCACTTGACAATAGGATGAAAATACTGTCTTTCTACCTTTGTAAAAAAATCCCTATAAATACAAATACAAAGTGGTCATTTCAGTGAGTTTCTGTACAAGCTTTGGTAGCTTAGTACAAAGGAAAATGTCTCTTTTGCACTTAAAAGCTGTGGAGGAAAGAGACTTAAAAATACAAAGAAGATGGTTCTCCATTTAAAATCTGTACTGAACAAAAGGTAATTTCTAGGCAAGCCTTTTGTTGACATTGAGATTCTACAGGGTTTTTCTGTCTTCTCTGCTAATGAAAGTCTGACTTCCAGTCCAGACCCTGAAATAGTGAGGAAAGGAAGGGATTTCCTGTAAAATCAACATGGAAGAGCTCTCTGTCTCCCATAATCATCCAGTTGTATCAGTCATGTGAATTTTTATTGAATTTGGTGAATGAAAGCAAAGGTCCTGGCAAGCCAGTATCTGAAGGGCTTGTTTTTGTGGATGACCTGTTCCCATCAGATGCTTGATGCTTTCCATTTATCTGTAAAGACATGAACATTTATACATAGGTAGCAGTCTGAACCAGTAGCAGCCACAAACAGTTAAGAGTGAATTCTGAATTCTTTTAATCCCATTTTCTCGTCTTCTATCTGAGAGATAGATTTTCTAGAAGCTTCTTAAAACCATAGGAGTGCCTTTCATGAGCTCTCTGAACTGCACTCCAAGTTTGACATTGTGCTGAGATTTTGCTACCCCCAGATTAGAAAAATTTATGTGAGGAGGCTGGTTCCCTGTACTGCCCCTAGAACTTGCTGTTAGTGGGATGAATGCAAACTTCACACCTTAAGACTTATTTTGTATTGGTAGAACAATACAACCTGGACAACAGCAATGTCAAAGCAAATTAATTTGCCAGATATTTTCTAATTCTGAACTGGCATAGAGTGTATTTGGTGTGAGAATATAAGTAGGGAATATATCAAGGAGTAATACTTATGTCAGTGCAGCAGCATGTGTGGTTGCCATAGCAGCAATCAATCCACTAAATAAGGAGTAACATAAACTGATTCAAAGGCACAGACTGATTTAGGTCGGAGAATAACACTTAATAAAAAGAGAGACTTCTCTGTGACTTTTGATGGTCGTTTTGCTTTTGTGAATGCACTTGCAATGCATATTGAGAAAAAGCCTGACTGCCGCAAGTGTGTTAGGACTCTAGAGCCCTTGAATATACTGAAGAACCAACCCATTTACAGCACTTGCAGCAGCTCCAGTGTCAACTGTAGAAAAGTGTAGGAGAGGTGATGAGGTCTTGCTTATTTTATATTATTTCACAGAATCACAGAATCTTAGGAGTTGGAAGGGGCCTCGAAAGATCATCTAGTCCAACCCCCCCTGCCAGAGCAGGATCCCCTAGAGTACACCACACACGAACACATCCAGGCGGGTTTTGAATGTCTCCAGTGAAAGAGACTCCACAACCTCTCTGGGCAGCCTGTTCCAGTGCTCTGTCACTCTCACAGTAAAGAAGTTTCTCCTCTGTTTACATGGAACCTCCTATGCTCCAGTTTGCAGCCATTGCCCCTTATCCTATCACTGGACATCATTGAGAGGAGGCTGGCTCTGTCCTCCTGACACTCATCCTTGACATAATTGTAAACATCGATGAGGTTGCCCCTCAGTCTCCTCCAAGCTAAAGAGACCCAGCTCCCTCAGCCTTTCCTCATCAGGGAGATGTTCCACTCCATCATCTTTGTAGCTCTGCCCTGGACTCTTTCAAGCAGTTCCCTGTCCTTCTTGAACTGAGGGGTCCAGAACTGGGCACAATATTCCAGATGCAGCCTCACCAATGCAGAATAAAGGGGGAGGAGAACCACTCTTGACTTACTAACCACACCCTTTCTAATGCACCCCAGGATGCCCTTGGCTTTCTTGGCCACAAGGCAACATAGCTGGCTCATGGTCATCCTCCTGTTCCTTTATGACTTCCTTCATCTTTAACTGAAGAAATGTTTATCTGCCCTGAATTACGTGCCTGCTTGTCTCTTGGAAATGTCACTGGTGTTTTTGATGGGTACGGACATACACATGTGTGTACACACATTTTTAAAGAAATAATTTACTTCTGGAGAAATTAAGTTGACTACAGGCAAATCAAAATGGTACTGATTACATTTATAAAACCCTCAGCTGTTTAAGTCTAGGGATGTGAGTACTGAGGAGCTGTTGATTGCAGTCAGATTCACTGAGGTCTGGAGTGTAGGGATTAGTTCTGGCTTCATGCTACTAACCCCTTGTGAATGAGCAGGAAGATGTTCAGCAAAAAAGACTGCAGCTCACAAGCTGGAATGTGACAGCTATGACACATTGTGACATGAAGATCTGGTGCCCACAATTCAAGGCAGAGGTCAATAAATGGGACTGCTGAAGCCTCAGCAGTGACCTGTAACTGGTTAAGTATTTAGGAGATCTCCTGTGTAGGGAAACAATAAAGTCAATCCATTTGGATTATGAGAGAGAAGTTGAACAAATGGCTCCGTCAGTCTTTTAATTTAGAATTAACATGGGAAAGAGAAACTTAATAAGGAGGGCTTCTTGCTGTAGTAACAAAAATTGTAACAGTAACTGATGGAAGCTGAAGCTAGATACATTTTGATCAAAGCAGAGTAGACAGTTTGGGAAATTAGTATAATTTATTACAAGAATAATTTAAAAATTTCTCAGTTAGATGTTCCATCATTGGAAAATTTAACATAAAGACAGTAGACTTCTCTGGAGCATGTACTTCAGGTTAAGCCATTCGTACAGAAATCAAGGTGGTGGGACTCAAAACCATGGTATGCTGTCTACAGAGATAGTGTTAGACCTTTCTCAAACCATGTCCCCGAGATCTGTCAGTTCAAAGTGCTCTACAAAACCAAAGGCAGCCAGCACTGCAAGATAGGGCACATCCAGCATCTTGCCTTGAAACTCCTACTGTGGAGATCTGTTTGGGATACAGTTAAGCTTCCTTGTCAGCTTAACCTCTGCTCAAGACAAAATGAAGGACAAACATTACAATGATGTTTTTCTATTTTATTCAAGCAAGGAACATCTGCCAGTCAAAGTTGAGGCTCAGCTACTGAGTTGGGTCACAATGATTGAAGACCAGCTGACAAACAACAGCAACTTTAAACCTGGTCGACCTGGTCTGGTATCAAACCGTTGATCTAGTGTGCAAGCTTGCTCTCTATCTCTTAACTGTGCAACAACCATCAGTGCCACATGTTGTTTTCTTTAGGAATTACCCTTAATTTCATTTTTGTATCATGACATGACTAGTGCACATTTCCATGTATACACATAACAGCAACACAGTAAAATGAAGGTGTATCTCCTAGGTAATATATTTTCATAAGAGCAGTATGACTTAGTACTATTCTTTTTGGTAGCCTGATTACAGATTTGATCCAGAGATTCAACTGAGAGCAGAGCATGCTTTTTGAGAGTACCTTTAATTCAGTTATACACCTCTCCCTATACACTGCCCTCCACAAAATATCTCTCCAAGTGCTTTGGTAATGTGATGAATTTTATAGTATGATAAAATTACCTGGGATCCAAAGTTATTGACAGCAGTCCTCCTGGACAAAACCTGATTTCTCCCATGGTGTAAGAAATGTGAAAGTTCAGGGCCTGTTTCCAGCATCTGTGATGGCAGCTGAAATTTGAGATGATTTTATGAAATGTCAGCCTGTACTTTTCACCCAGTGATCAGTTCTGGTGCTGAGATTATTTATTTTGCTCCCTCATTTATGTGTACCAGGTTTTGGTTGTACTTATTATTTTTTACTTTGTCAAATAAAAATATAATACTCTTCAGAAGAAAATAAAGTGAAAGGCAGGGTGAGGATAAATGAAGTGGCAGAAAAACTAGAGTAGAAGGATGATATTGCTCTTCATTAATTTTTCCACCTCCTTTTCCAAGATTTAAGCATTACTAGAGGAAGAAAGCATGTTTTATGCTCAGGCAGTTTCCTAAATTTAAATCATTCTGTGGAGTCATATATTCACCCATATTTACTGACCTTGGAGCTATGATACCACTACAGTGCTTCCCTGCAGACCACTGTCATGCCTGTTCCTTTAGAATGAACATGTTCAGTATTCAAAAAAAATTCTGACAGACTCTTGACAGATGAGGGAAACGGGTATGGAGAAATGATGCCTGGCTCTGCAGCCTGTCAGTCTGGAGAACATAATCTCTTTTTGGGTCTGCTCATCACTTCTTCTCTAGCCCCCTTTTTAAAAGTTGTATTTTGCAACAATTTGGGGTAGAAAGGTTTGGGATTAGCATCCTCTGCCTGTGCTGAGGAGATCAATTTGGTAAGAGCTCTCTCTTCTCTCTTCATTGTGTCCTGTGGTTCTAACATTTTCCTTGCCCTTTCTGCCTCAAGTCACTCCCTCAAAACTGTTTGCTACAGCTATTAACAGAAGAGGTGACACTGAGCTACTGGCTCAGTAATAGAGACATCTTTTTTTGGGATAATTTTACTTGCATTACCTATCTTACAGGGGTAAAATACTTGTTGCTCTTGAGAATAGCAAGCCATCTGCCTGTCTTTGCAGTGTCTATGGCATATGAACAATAATTTTTCTTTTTATTTGGACCTGCTCAGTCCTTGTCTCCTTACTCTGCCATTTTTTATGATTACACTTTCATTTGTTGTGGTAGGTGTCAGTGACAACATTGCAAAAACTTGTTTCAGCTCCATGATCAGAGTTCCCAGAAGACATCAAGTGTTTTATCAATTGATTACAGTAATCATTCTGGCAATTGAAGAGCCACCATTATCTTGACAGTGAATGATCCTGGTCTTTCAAATTAAGGGGAAAAGAACTCCTGTTTTCTATTACACAGGTAGGTCATCCAAGGATGAGATTTTCTTATTGTGGAGAAAATTATCTGTCCACAAAAACAATATTCTCATATTTGAAATTCATGAATAAGCAAAGATTTATACCTTTATCACTGGGATAATTTGCTGTACTGTTAAGCTTGAAGACTCCTAAAATAACTTGAGTTTGTATAAAACTCTCAAGCTGGTGATGTTTTAGACAATCCCATCATTTGTGTTCAGATGCAGATTGTACACTGTTTATGCAAATTGCACGTGTGTTATTTTCAATAATATACACTCCCATGTCCCATGTAGCTGCATCTATGATGTGAAACAACCACCCCCACCTGAGAAATGCCCCAAAACCGGTTTGCGCTCTTCTGGGAGCAATCTGTCCAGCAACATCAAATCCTTTCTCAATTTGTGTTAAAATGATACAATGTCAAATCTATGATTGAGTTTTTTCCTTGCTTTCATGTTTTGATGAGCATAAACAAAATGTTTGACTACTCTTAAGCAACATATTATACTTATTTGCAGCAGTTTTAGCCCTTACTAAACTTTCTTATAGCATAAATGAAACATAGTGAGATCAGTGTTAAATGAACTGACTGAACTACTTGAAAAATTTTCATGCCAATCTTTCTCTTTTGGAGAAGGCAGGGCTTGATAGTGCTGATTTTTTCCCAGTAGTAGTGCTGCACATTTAAGATAAATAAAATCTCTGAATCTGGGGTTGTTTGTTTTGGGTTTTTTTGCCTCTACTGCTAAGAAAAATTATTTGGGTGATAACTTGGCATAGTTTAGGATAAATTGAATTAAAAAACAAATAATGTTGGAAATTGTTTTTACCTTCTTTCCTAATAAACAACATAGCCAGCATTTCCAGTCTCTGCATCTGACCTTGGACAAATCTGAACCCGTGATAAAGATCCTTAATGGTCTGACCAATACTTTTTACTACAATCCAGGTCTTTAGTTTTGCATTTTGAATTTTTTGAAAACTTGTTTTTCTTGCAATACCCGAAGAAAGGTGCTTCTTACTGGATTTCTGTGCCTCCACCAGGAAAACAGGGAGAACTCTCTATTTGTTCAAGACATCATAAGGTTTGGGACCACAGGATCTGAGGTCAATCTGGACAAATGGCAACCTCCAGAGGTCTCAGTCCCATCACCTACCTAGAGCAGGCTCAGCCATGGGGTCAGACCAGGTTGCTAAGCGATATTTCCTGTGGGGGAAAACTCTCTAAGATGGCACCACCTCCCTGGACCCTGGCTGCACAGGGGGAAAAAGGCTTTCCCTTGAATCCAGACTGAATCCCTCTAGTTACAGCTGAGGTAGCTGCCTCTCACCCTCCTTTTGGGCCCTCTCGGTGACGTATGTGTCTGTCTCCATAGCCTTGATCTCTTCCCTGAGGGAACTGAGTTTACCTTCACTGTAACAAAGCCATAGTTTTGTGGCTGCATGTGGAGCTCCAGTCCCTCCTGGTTGTTTCCCACTTGTGTGCATGTGTGTGAGAGCTTTCCACCTGCTATACCCTTCCTGAGGGCTCTCACTCCTACTGTCCTGTGCTTCCCAAGGAAATTGCTCTGGCTTTTTTCCTGTGCCCTCTGGCCAGACCTTCTGACATGCCAGTCACTTCTCTAACCCTCAAGCAGTTCTGCAGGGATGTTCAGGTTGGTTATGTCTATGTCAGTGCTGACTTGAGTGCAGGAGAAAATACACCTGTGACTTGACTATTAGGTCATTTGTTTTCTGTCAGTTGGTTGACTCTCTAGAGCATCCTCTGCATATCCCTGGAGAGCATGAAGTTTCTTAATCTTGTTGGTGCAACCTGGACGTTCATGTTCACTCCTGTGAAATGGCCAACCGTGACACAAGTTCAGACACTGGAACAGGCTGCCAAGTGAAGTGATTCAGTCACCATCCCTGGAGGTATTTAAAATACATGTAGATATGGTGCTGAGAGACATGGCTAAGTGGTGGCTTTGGCAGTGTTACATTAACAGTTGAACTTGATGATCTTAAAAGTTTTTTTCCAACTAACATTATTCTATGATTCTATAAGTTGTGTCAAGTTTTGCAACAATACCTTTCAGCAGAGCAGAAAAAGGGATGAAGTTGATATATCCATATCCGTTACCTTAGAAGACAGCAGTTTTTCAGACACATTAAGTCTTAAGGCTAAATAAATATGACTGAGGTGGAAGATGCAAGTAACAGTGAAGTGACAGAATAAATCACAAATATGGCTCTTTGTGTAAATGCATCTCTCTTAAAGGAAAGAGATTGTGCCCTGAGGGATTGTTTTGTGCCAGAGGAGCAGCTGATACCCCGCTGTCTGACAGACTCTGCTACAGCATCAGAGGCACCCAACCCCCAGATCACACCTGGGGCTGCATACCTTGCTCTTGGAAGTCCATGCATTGACCACACAGCTACACTAAATTTTCAGTCCTCTTTGGCAAAACCAGCTGTGATGATTTCAGCTCCTTTCACAACATAAGCTAAAAAACACTCCAAAACCCGCCACCTGAAGGGACAATGTTTTTAGGGTAAAAGAGTATTTTCAGATTCTAAAAAGGTAATACAAAGAATTGGGACTACAGAAATGCACATAAAAATACAGTATATTCTAATGTAATGCTTTGGTTTGGTTCTTGTTTTGTTTTGGTTGGGGTTTTTTTGCTGTTTTATTTTGGTTTAGTTTTTGGTTTTGGTTTTTGTGGGTTTTTTGTTTGTTTGTTTTTGTTTTCATTTTTGTTTTTTTGTTGTTGATGTGTTGGGCTGGGCTTTTTTGTTTGGTTGGTTTTTTGTTTGGTTTTTAAATAAAGCTACGAAAGACAGGGCTTACAAAGTTGACTTACAATACTGATTCTTAACCTGAAAGGTAATCTTTACACTTCTAGTTTCATGACCAACACAGAACATAAAGAAGGGCTCTATATGGCTCCTTTTCATCAGTATGATTAAGTAAAAATAACTAGTAAGACTGTTTGTGTGGGTGTAGTCACACCGGCAAAGAATTTTTATTCAGAAGAGGAGCCATTTAGAAAAAAGCTGTTGTGAATTACATTTTGGTATAGAAGTTATTTCTCCATTTCTGCTACATGGAAAAATATCTGATATTTTGTTACCATTGTATCAAAATGATACTGAGAATTGCTATTTCTGATCAATGTTCTCTATTTTACTTTATATTTTTTACTATGAAAGTATACAACAGGCAATTTAAAAAATTAATTCCAAGCAGTGTGGCCAGAATTAAGAAGTTCTTTTTGTGGCTCATAATTCCATTATTATTGCAATGGTGTGTTTGTACATTCATATTATGGCAATGTACAAAGTCCCAGAACAGTTTGGAATCAAAGGCTGAATGTTGTAAAATCAGGACAGAGAGAATTCATTTCCTGTAGAAAAAATGGTCATTCTTACTGCCCTTGTCCAGACAAAATAAAGCAGTACCACTGAGAAGAATAAAGTTATTTCCATAGGTCTGGTTCAGCTCTCACAGTTGTAGAAGTAACAAAAGTAAATAGAAGAAATTATACTCTTTCCACATACTGCTCTGTACCTGTGGCTTGTTCAACAAGGTCACTGTAAATCTCTAATTAATTTGTGTTCCCAGTGATATGAAAAAGACAATTGAAATCTGTCCTGGTAAATACAGGTGATTACCATACAGTTATCCTGCCAGAAATACAAAGAGTATTAATTTGTTGTACTTCTGTATTCCTCGTAGTGGGAAGTTAGTGTACACCAGTAGTATCACGACCATAGTTGTGAATTACACCAACCTGGTTTTCTTTTAGTATGAAGTGAAAAAGTACTGAATTAGATGAAAATTTGGCATTTTAAACATTTAAAAAGATTTCTCTTTAATTTGCCTGTGACCGAAAAAAATGCTGCTAACTGAGGTTTTCATTCCTTTTATTCGTTTCTTCCACTTTTTTATTGTGTTGCATCCTTTTCTACAAGACAGTCATATGACTTATTGAAAAGTGAAATACTGCACATTCTAAATGACCGTGGTACACATGAAAGAGTTACTTATACTGCACATGCCAGTTAAAGGTTAGCACTCAAAGGTTTTAGTAAATGATGCAGAGGCAGCAGCTATATTGAGAGTTGGACACACCTGTTGAAATCTATGTAATCCAGACTACATGCCTCCTCTTACTTTAAAGCAAATAAACATGAGCTTGTGAGTTTTTCTGATGCATTCTCTTTGATGGCAGATGTTGCCAGGTCTTGGTTACAGTGATTCAAATAGAGGTTTATCACATATTGATAATTCAATCAGACAGTGATAATTTATTCCTAGCAAGTAGTTTGTGGTTGGCTGTTGAAGTGGAGATTTTCTCTTTTAACAACACATTTTAGTTTGTCAGAGTAGTGATTTTTCTTGGTTCCTGTTGGCAGATAATAAGATATCTAGTCTGCTTTCCAGGCCTAATCAGTTATTTTGCATCTCAGCATACCTGTCAAAAGGCTCCTCAAGCACCTTTTCTGTTCTTCTCAGAGGGATAAATGTGACCTTTAGTTCTGTCAACAAATGAAGTGTCTGGAGCTCTGTTGTTCAGCTACTTCTTGTCCTTTTGTTTAGTCCTTTATTTTAAGTTTTCTCAGACTTCTGCTCTTTGCACCCTGTATATTTGAGATCTGGGAAAAGCAGTTCTTACGCAGTTCTTGTGTAAGGAATGACAGCAAATCTTAGAAAGTTCCTACTTGTCATATCGTTGTCTAATCTCTAATAGGAGAAATTAGAAGTTTGATTGATGTGCATCAGAAAAGATCTCCAGGCAGAAAGATGTAGAATGTGGTGCAGTATTTCTAGTAAACCATATGAAGAATTATCTGCACAACTTAGTTGTGATTCGACAGATCTGTGTCTAGTTTCCTCCTCAATGTGTACAGTGAGTGCATTTGATGCCAAAAGTGGAGCCTATGTTTCACAGTAGATTTGGAATTATTATTATTTTGTAGAAAGATGAAAGCTGGTGATTGCTGAGTTATGTTAGACAGAATAATCACACACGGGGTAAAAAGGAAGAGATCTGAAAATTGTGGACATGTTTTGATGACTGATGTGCGATTTCTATTCTCATTCCAGGTATGTAACATTTTTCTTTTTTACAATGGATATGACAATGTATAACCACTGGTAAGCTAGGCTTTCCTTGATTTGTGTTTTGATTCTAGGCACTTTTCTTGTTATTTAGCTTTCATGATTATTGTGTATCCCATTTGTGATATATTTTTTTTCCTATCTCTCTTACAAGTATAGTATGGCAGCTAATTAGCAAGTTCTTGGTTTTTCACCTAATACCACCTCCCTGTAAATGCTGTTTCTCCTTTGGACTTTGTCCCCTTAAACATTTTTCTCCCTTGCATAGGTATTTTTCCAGAAATGCTTCTTTACATTACACTCAAGTATTTGATAAAACACAGGATTGCTACCTCTGTACATACAGCACACTCTATATGTGTAAGGCAGGTAATAAGGGCTGAACCTGCAGCACAGAGTCTAAATGCTTCTAAAGTTCATTGCAAATAATTTTGTTCTCTGCAGTGAGAGAAAAACTGGCTGTTGTTTTTGGTATTAATTGTTCTCTTCTATTTCTGCTAATGAGACTGTTTTGTTGGGCATTAGATGGTGATGTTGCCCAGCAGGAAACCTTACAAGCAAAATAATGTTTCTGGAGAATTTAATGTAAAACTATTTCTATTTTAATATGTGTTGTCTTTCTGCCTTAACATTTTCCTCAATCGAATTTCACTTGAATTATTTTTTACTTTCAAATATGTAGCTAACATGATAACTTTTCACTTTTTACTGTATAGATTTACTTATTTGCTTGTGTGCAGCTGTGGTACTTTCAGAATGTGGAAGAAAAAGAATGGGAATTAATTTAAACTCACCTGAACATTTCTTGGCAATTATTTATCCAGAAGAAAAGAAGGATTTTTCACTGTCCTATAAACATTTTCCATCTGTGTCAGACTGGTCTCTCTGTGAGGCACTCTGTGAGAGGCAAAGACATAGTTTCTTTGTGTCTCAGAACAATTTTCGAGCTTCAGGCTGCAGGTGATTTTGATCTGGGGCTTCCAAAGTCCTTGCTATTGAAACCACCCACTCCTAAGTCTTAACTGTGGTATGAGTGGAATCAGGGAAACAGCCTGGCATAAGGTACAGAGTTTATAATCTATGCTCTACTAAATATATAGTATGTACCTAAAAAGAAATGCAACTGCTCTGACGAAAGAGGATATGAGGTTTCTGTTCGGTGTCTTCTGTCAGGGTGGTTGAGATATAGTTCTGCAAGCTGAACTACTCCATTCCTTTTATGATGGAGATACACATTAACATCTAGGCTGAGTATCTAATCACCAAGAAAATGGGTAATGGGATACTGATGTCTCAATATAAGTGTATTTCTCTTCCCCTTTCTATTTCAACACACGTCAGAATATTTTGGTCTAAGTTCTAAAGGAATATTTGTTCAAATGAAAAAGATATCTTCATTATGGTGAAAAAAATCAAGCAGTCAGTTTGAACTGAATTCAGTGTTTTGTTTTATCTGAGACAGTAATAAAAATAAACAGATTGTTCATACAGTCTTAAAATCCTTCTCCTATGAAACAGTGAGCAATAGGACTAATTGCATTAAGCTGTAATTTCAGCTTGCAGGTGTTTGACTTATTCATTTATATATTTAATTTTCTGAAAGACTTCAGAACAAGTGTTTATCACATCTGCTAGACATCAGCCCTGTACATGCCTTTTGAAGATGTAGTATCTAATACTTTACTCCATGTCTAATACTTTTAATAGGACCCAACCTTTTGTGTGTCAGTCTATAGCTCACATAATTGTCTACCTTTTGACTTAGTGCTAGTTAACTGACTTCTCTGGAGGTCTACAGAAGTAGTATTAGCTAACTAGTAGTGCATCTGTTGACAATTTTCTCTCTATATTGTCTTTTCTAATTATCATCTTATAGCAGAATATTTTAGCTTGTCTAAGTGTCTCACAACACTGTATTAACAAGTTTACTTCAAGGCCAGGAAACTGGAGCCACTCATTAACTTGAACAGCCAACAAAGGTAAGAGTGGTAAGGAAAAGGAAATAATGTTAACAATATAACTCAGGAGCTGGAATGACTTGCTAAACTTGGCTTATTTTGAATAAGAAATTTTGATTGCATTGCTTCATGATCCATCACAGTGCCTGTCATATTTACATGGTAAATATTTAAATATCGTTTTTCAAAAAAATATTCCTTGGCGCCTTTTCATTTCTGATAGTTCAATCAGAAATGCTTCTTTTTGAGAAAACAAAACAGCTAATGTAACAATTAACCAAATATTTGTGCAGAATTAATAAAATTGTATAAGACCTTGGCTACTTGTCATGTGACCAAAACTTCTTGGGTGTTCTTTATGCTCTTGCAATTCTCTGTGCTCTCACTTTGCATTTTTATATATATATCTTAGGAAGGTGGGAAATAGCATCCAGATGAAAACTAGAGTAGTTGCTTAGCAGAATATTTTCTTTTTTACAAAGAGTGTTGGTTGGTTTATGTTTTTTTGTTTTTCCCAATGAAAATTAGTATTTTCATGAATTAATGAAAATGGAATGGAATTGAAAAGGTTTTGTTTTAAAAAGGTGAATTGTTAAACCCGACCTGAAAGGGGAAAAATGCTGCTTTGTTTGTTGGTTTCTTTTTTACTTTTTAAAAATCTTTCCCAAAGAGGAGAGAGAAATAAAACCAGATAAATTATTAATTAAAGAAGTGTTGTGCTTTATCCACAGTAAATTAATGTGGTAGGGAAGAGTAACAGGATGTGTGAAGTTGAGACTCTGGTTGATGTTCTCAAAGCTATGCCGTGATCTGAATGTTCAATTCCCAACATAATTTGATGGGAGTTTTGCTTCTGGCAGCTTTTGATATTCTCCCCTGCTGGTAGCAAAAGCAAGACTGTACACAAAATAAAAATCTCTTTGAAATCCTAATTTTTCACTCCATCTTACTGCTCTAAAAGGTATTATCTGTAGGCTTTTAAAGAAAACCTGTACAGTTGAAAAGTTATATTTAACTTCTGCTGAGCAGATGCCCTGAAAGCATGCAAAAACATTGTGAATACTACTGCAATAAGGCAGAGATGCATTTTAACACAGTCCTACCCTCTATACAGACAGTGATTCATATATGCATGTTTCAATTATTTTCTTCAGTTCTCTGAGCTTTTTTTCCACATTGTGTTATCCTTTATTTGCAGTATTTGCCTCCTGAGTTTTATATGTGAGAAAACACCTTACCACCTTCGGTGTAGCCTTCTTAACAAATAGTCTAGTCCAAGATTTCCTCATTGATGTATCTATGTAAGAGCTAGCCAAGGACCTTTATTGGGATTTTTTCCTCCACTCAATCACTGACTCTGGCTCCTTTTCTAATTTGCTTAATTAGGAAATTAGGAAATCATCCTCCTACTCTATGCCCTCTGGCTGTGCCTTCCTTCGGCTAACCTCTCTTTTTGCGCATTCAGAGTGCCATCACTGCTGTATCCCCACTGCCAGGTCCCCCGTTCCCTGGCAGTACTTTTCCCTTGCAGAAAAACTGTAGTAGTGAAACTCATTGCCTGTCATCAGAGCTTCAAAGGAAACACCTGAGCTGTGTCAAGGCGGGGTGGGGGGGATGAGCTGTGCCTTGGGTTACACTTTATTAGAATAACAATCTCTAGATTTTATTCCAAATCACCCAGTTACTCTTAAAAAAGAAAATTTTTTTTTTTTTTTTTTAATTTTCCTCTTCCCTCTGCCAGAGGTATTATCTATAATCCTCTAAGTATCTTTCTGATTTCACCAGCTTGTCAGATCTCATCATGCTTGAATAACTGTCATACAGAATTCAAATTTATCTCTGGATGTTTTACTTGGCTCAATAAAGTGCTGAGCTGCAAAATTTAGACTAAGATCAGAGTTTCTTAAATTTAAGGAGTTTTAAAAGCTAATTTCTTCAAGAAGGTGTTCCTTATTCTATCTTTGGAAGCATAAAAACAACATTTAAACATTCAAGAATTTGAGTGGACTATCTTGGCCCATCATAGTGATATTGATCACAACTACTGAGTGGAGAGGAGTTTAATTACAGATGTGAAAGCTTGCCATGATGTTTCTAAGAATGCCCAGAACTGTAGAATCTTGTATTCCATCACAGTATCATAGAATAATTTGGGTTGGGAGGGACCTTCAAAGGTCATTGAGTCCAACCCCCCTGCAGTGAGCAGGGACATCTTCAACTAGATCAGGTTGCTCAGACCCATGTCCAACCTGACCCTGAATGTTTCCAGGGATGAGGCATCTACCAGGAACAGGCAACCTGTTCCAGTGTCTCACCACCCTCATTGTAAACGAATTCTTCCTTATACATGAGGACTAATCAACAGAATTGTTCCTGGTATTATGTGAACTGTGGATAACATGCATGCAGAGTAGAGGATAACTGTGCTTCAGGTAATATTCAGCATTTGCAATGAATCATATTGGTATGAATTACAGCAGCCAGATTTTAACCCTTAGAATTCTATAACGAACTTGACCTTTTAAAAATTGTAGCACTATGGCTTGTGTGGAATACACTCAATTCATATTTTATATAAATATTGGTATGGTTATAAATATACATGCCCATTTAATGCAGCTTTTCTGTACAACTTCTGTACAGAAGTAGCCTTTTAAGCATCACCATCTTTTTAGAAATCTGTTTGATTTCATCACACCAGACAAGCCTATATACATTGTTAAAAGTAAGGATATGATGCCGTCCAAGTGAGCATAGGTATCTTGGAAGTGCAGGAAGCTGCAGAATAGGGTGTATTTGGGTAAAGTCGGGTTCTTTTGTTTCATCTTGATTGTCACCTCAGCATATCCCCTACTCAATAGCATGCCTAATGCCACCAGGAAAAAAAGACAAGTTAGTAGCAGTTATGACCTCTTTTCCCGAAAATTAAACAATCTTCTGTATTCTCAAAAGGAGATTAGGGGAAGATATTCCTGTAGAAATACTTGTCAACCAGTGCCTTCCTCTTGCCTTTGTCTTCTGTGCCAGGTGCTGGGTTTAATCTTGTACTTATATTACAGAAATCCAGAAGAATTATGTGTCACTCTTCTTGCTCCCAAAATACCTGTTGCCAAAAATCTCTATAGAAGTTAATGATATCTGAGATTCAATAAGAATATAAGAATGATATTTTACATTTGTAGGACTCTTGAGTTATATTCATTCTCCTTCCAGAAAAAATCAGTAGCATATCTCCAGTTGACCTCAATAGAAATGTGCTTGGTCCAACAAAAGTCACAGCCTCAGAACACCTTCAACATCATCATAGTAGTTCTTATAGAAATTATAAGGCTTTAGAGAAGAGTGCTAGTTAAAATAGAGGGGTTTTTTGCTAGACCTGTTCATATATATTGTACCTCATCTTTAAATACAGTTACTATACTGTATTAATAATGGGACAGATCTAGAAATAGAAATGGAGTGAGTTCTATTTATGTGCCCAGGACATTTAGCATCACCTATGCTATACACTTAAAATGTGCCTGATATCTTTCTTTGAAGTTTGATATGAAATTAAGACCTATTAAATAAAATATTAATATATTCAAATCTAGAAGACTTGAAAATTGAAAAGGCAGGCTATTTACAGCTTATGCTATAGTAATTGGTATCTGCTGTGGGTTTTTTTCTCCCTTTTTAGTGTAATTAATAATATATCAGAACAGTAATATAATCCTAAAAGTGCTACATTAACTATGTGCTTTAAGAGACATTTCCTGCTAGACTTGAATCAAATCACATTGATTCCAGCAAGATTTGAGTGCACTTGGTCTTTCACAGTTTTTGCAATTACTATCTTGCTATTTCTCTTATGATACAGGCATGGACACTGCCAAAGTGGCTCTTTACTGATTCTTTCTCATATTTAATTCTGTTTTCCCCCACCCAAAGGCAAAACCTACTTGCAGTTGCTGGACATCACACAGAAATGAGGGGAGGGTGCAGAGTTGAAGGCCTTCGCCCCACGCTCTACATCTCTTCTGAGCATAAGTGGGACCCAGGAAAAGTAATGGGCCCCAATACAGTGCGTGGAGAAGATAACCTGAGCAACTTCTGCACCCTGAGCAACTGCAACAGTGGGAGTCAGGATATAAAATCATTGCCTTTATTGCAAGAAGGTGACCAGATTCCTTATTACACTTAAAAACTGCAAATGCTGCTAGAAACCAAGTTCCATTAATGTTGCAGCTTCTTTGAGAGATTCATCCAATGATCCCCTCAAGATGTGCCTTTGTTTTAATGAGTTTCAGTCACTGCACTTCTTCTCCCCTTTCTAGCCACAACGTGCAGCTGTCTCTCTCTCTGACAGCTGTCTGGAGCTCACCTGCCTTGAAGGTATCAGCCCCACATTAAGAACCACACGTGTTATGACCTTTTTTCTGCTTTGAAGCCTGTGTGTTAGGTAGAGGCAGAGGAGGGCAGGTGGGATTTTCAAAGGCAGATCTGCAGTGCAAAATATACATGCCTCTGGCTTGGCTGGTCTAGTTGGGATAGGACCCAGCAGACATCAGGACCCTGCAGCTGCAGCTGTGCTGGTAATGGAGCTCTCTCCAGAGAATACTTCAGGTCCAGAGAAAATGGCTGCTCTGAAGAAACTTGTTAATTCTGTCACTTTTCAGGCTGCCCTTTGGGGGCCTAGTTTGAGTGGCAGAGAACTTAAACATCACTGTAGGTGGCTGAAACACCCCCAGTCACCTCACTAAAGACTGAAGTAAATTCAGAATTGCCTGGAAATAAAAAAATAATATAAAAAATAATATAAAAAAGTATTTTTCTGGTGTATTTCTGATCAAACTGGGTTTTCCAATCTTTGTAGTTTCTGTTTTGGTTGGATGTAGATGTGCTCATAGTGTTGACATTCTTGCTGTTTTTATAGCAATACAGAACCAATACAGAAAACTTAGTATTTCAACATCTGCAGACCAAAGACAAGCTATCAATCAGTATATCAACCAATAATTTATGGTCTTTTCCAGCTAGTGACCTCTACAAGAATGTTGCCAGGCTCTGTTTGCTTTTTCTCTGCAATATGCTCAAGAGCTTGAAGGATGACCTAATAGTTCCAGTAGGCTGATTTTTTTTAAAGCTCTACATTTGCATTTAGAGTGTTTCAAGTTGTTTGTTGCTGGGCTGCAAAACTCTTGCTTCATTTTTAAGTAATGCAGTATGTGTACACAAAAATATTGTGAGTTGCCCTGGACAATTTTTCCATTTTTTTTTTTTCCTTGATGGATTTCCACATGCCTAATGAAGAGGGTTTTTTTTTTTGCTAGAAAGGCACTGACTGTAACTGAGATTTTTGGTGACAGAGCACCATTCCTTCATCTCTCTTTCTCATGCTTTAGAAGACATTTCTAGAGATTGATGGATGTGTACCCATTTTCTCAGAAATTGCTAGACTGCTGATGATTGTTTAACAGAACCTATTAACTGTGCTGCTGTGAATTTTGCAAGTACAGTAAATCCTACCACACTATTGGAAGCCTAATGGAACAATGGTAGCTTGTAGCACAAAACCTGTGAAGAAGGTGTTAAACTCTGTGTGTTATGTTATGCATCAGTATGCTATGAATTCCTCTGCCCAGTTGAAATACTAGGCAAACATACAATAGCTTTCAATTGCACCAAAAATGTCACTTTTGGCTTTATTTTTTCCTACTTAGAGTTAGATACAGATGTACAGATTTATATTCACAATAAAGCAGTCAAAGTTTAAGAGCTGACTATTGACACATAAGGGCAAATATAGTAACAGCTGAGAAATTTTAATTAGGTCCTGTGTCTGTTTTGCACACAGGCACCATGACTGTCTTTAATCACACTGCTATGCAAATGTTTCAGAAAGCTTTTTGAGTCCATAGGTTGGGCCTGAGAATTGAGTCTTCTGTTCCTAATCAGTACAAAGTGTAGCCTTATTTTCCTGGTCCAGCTTCTTCCTCACTCCTGCCACTCCTGGCCTTGGACTCCTTTTGCCTCTTCTGCCCAGACATTTATCTCAATTTCTTCTTTTTGCTACTTTCATGCAAGTCCTCCGAATCAAGTTAAACTGTTCCTCTCTTTGATGGGTTGAGGCCTGCATGGTAAAAGGGTGGTGGTCATCCAAAAAATAAGGTAAATTCCCTGCATTTGTGTTAGGTTTGAATGTGGATCCAGTGTGCCTTTGGAATCATGTGATCATGAAGAAAAATGTGAAAAGGACTGAAGCATTAATGAATTAGGCAGCTGAACTCTGTGTCTGCTGAATCAATTGGAAACGACTGCTTTTTAAAATTATGGTGGCAATACAGAGCATCTTCTATTAAAAAAGTTAACTCCCTTACAAAATTTTATGTCCTTGCTCCAAAGCAAGAGGGGATGATGCTCTCTGTTCAAAGATGACTCACAGAGTGGTTTTATTTTTCTAAAAATATTTAAAATTTGGCCAAGGCACTTTTTTTCCTTTATCTCTTTCTCTAACGTGGCTGAAACATACAAACTTTCCAAACACCATTCAGCTTCAGAGAAATGCCCCAGCATGGAAGACTTCAGTCCAAGACCTAAGCAGCAGAAAACAATCTTGAAATGAGAATTCTGGCTTGTGTATATGTGGCCAATTAATCAATTAATCATGCAAATTAAATATGGTCATGTGATTAAAGGAAGCATGTATGTACACATGTATTAATATACATTTGTTCAAGACCAGAAATTCTATCACATGCATGTCTTTCAGAAATATACAACAAACAGATTCATATTATTGTGAGTAAAACTTACAGAGGTGAAGTAAGAATCAGAGATTAAGTGTCTAGCCAAGTGAGGAACACGAGAAAAATAGTATGTGCAGGTCCAAGAGCTACTAATTCGTCATGACAGAAGATCCTAACACATATTCTTATTTGTGTTACCTATGAATAGGACAATTGTATTGACAGAAAATACTATTACAACTCTTCCTAGAAAGAATAACACTTTCGTAAGAACCTCCCTTACTGTTAATTGCTATTACCTTTTTTCCCTAGACTGTTCTCACTCACAGCCCACATACAATGTCTGAAGGTAATTTCAAATTAAATTTTGATCGTTGAAAATTTAAAACGCTTGAAATGAAAAGAAAAATTAAACTCAGTTTTGACAGTGCCAGAAGTGCTGGTTTGAAATCTGCCAAACAGAAACTAAGGAGGGGCTGTAAGAAGCTGCTTTTAAGGCTCTGAAACATACCAAGGGGACATTATGGAGGCTTCCTCTGCCTGCAGTGCTTTTCTTTTCTTAACTGCACAACGAAGAGTCAACGCTGTACAGGAAAGTTTAAGTCACAGTTTTCAAGTGCATCCTTAACATTTATTAAGGCAATCCCTAAAGAGATCCCACCCAGTCATATTCTGCAGTGTAGACCCTTGCTGGTACTTCATATCTAGATCTGGGGGATTATTCCCGATCCCCTCCTCTCTCCTCCCTTCTCTCTACAGATACTCACAAAAGAATTATCCATGTCTTTATAGATAGGAAGATAGGATCCCTAGATTGGTTACTTGTGAGGGGAAATGCAAGATAAATAATAGGTCAGTGAAATATGAAATAAACTGAGTTTGGAAGGAACAGGAGGACAGTGAGAGATTTGCTGCACCTTACAACATGATGACACTTTGTATGCTGGCTATATGCAACCACGCTAGAATTGCTCCCATCAAGTACACTTACATGAAGTCACTTTGTTTTAGAGAAGCAGGAACACCAATATTAGCCAAAGCTCAAATTATGGATAATCTAGACGAGCAGAGAAATTAGGAAGAAAATGCATGGAATCGAATGTTTACCTTCTGCATCACTGTCATAGAGAAATCAAACCATAAATCACCTTCAGGTTTTGGTCTTACCAAGCGTGGCTTAGCCTGAGGTTTTCTTCTGTTAATTCTGCTCTCTTCCTGGCACTGGATGGACTGAACTTCTGTAGGTTTGAACTATACTATTTATCTGCACTGGATGTAGCTGAAAGGAAGAGTGCTCCTCCTTTCCTTGGTGTGGTGTTTCGGAAGTACTACATTGCTTGATGGTCTCTCATCAGTACAACTGATTTCTATAGCGCTCTAGTTGGACGAAGTGAAAAATCTTATTCGGAGAGGGCCTTGCAGGGGGAAGGTAGTGTCTCAGTTGAAGAGATGTGTGATGATGGGGTTTCATCCTATGTCTCATGTCTCAGTGGCATGTGACTTACAAAGCTACAACTGCCAAGCTTATTTGCCATGCGCAGCGCTAACTACTGTGTGTGATGTTTTGCCAAGGTTGTGCTTTTATTGTCAACAAGTTCGGTGAAATCAAAATGGTCTTAATAGACAAGAGCTGTACATAACAAACAACTTATTTAACTGGTGTTCCTCTTTGTGTTTCATTTATATTATCTACAAGGCCATTCTGTTTTATTTCTCTCAAACGCACTTGCTTCTCAAACTTCAAAAAAACAATTTTTTGCATGGGGAGTTTGAAGGCTTGGGTAGTGTGTGACACACCTGGAGAAGGTGAAGGGAAATTGCCTCAACAGGGCATTATTCCCATGGCATGACTTACCAAGTGGGCTTTGGGTGTAAAACACTTATGGTCCTGATTGTGTTACAGAGCAGAAGTAGTGCTTCAGAATGATGGTGATTAATAAAAATGAGAAAAATCTGCAGCCTGCTTTTAGGACTGATCACTGGGAGATGAAGGAGAAGAAGTGCAAGAACAGAGCAGTTTCTGTATAGCCAGCAAAATGAGAGGATGGTGGCAGTGCAGAATGGAACACAGTGGGAATCAGCAGGCCAGGAGGAGAGTATGTGTATTTAGTAGGAACTGAATAAAGAACAAAAATCTGACATAACATTGTTGTAACATGAGAGCTCCAGGGGAGCTGGTTTTCTCAAAAGTATTTTCATGATAACTTCTGGTCAAAAAGGTTTTCACAGAAAAAAGGAAATGTCACAGATTTATATTGTTTTTTCAGCAAAAAAAGAATTTTTATCAAGTGCAGCTTTTGGGGCAGATAATTTTTTGCCAATTTGTCTCTATTTTTCTCTTTTTATTCCTGCCGGACAAAAAGAACTTTTGGGGAAATATTTGTTTAAATCTCAATATGATATGAAAAATTTTACTTCGTAACAATGCAGGGAAAAATAAGATATAAAAAACCACCACCGCCAACAACAACAAACCCAACAAATATGAACTTCAAACACTACGATGTAGAGCTGATGACTATCAATTAAGATGCCATGCTTTGAGTTCCAACATGTACTTTATTTTTTGAAGGAACATTAAACCTTTGCTGAGTTGAAATCTGAAAGCTGAACTTTTTTCTTTTTCAATTTATTTCCTAGCAACGCTAATGAGGTAAAATTTTGAATACTGTGACATTAACAAGTGGGCTTTTTGAGGGTTTTTTTCTCAGTGAGAAGGTTTGCCTGTTGTGGGACTTTGCATAAATATCAGATACCTTTTAGCCAACAGAAACCAAGATGTTAATTGCAAAAAGTGTCAAGTAATGATTCTGCCTAAGAAGAGATGAGAACAAGGAGAATTTTGACCTAGCAGGCTCTGTTGCAAACTAGGTGATGAAGTTACAGGAAAGAGAGCAGCACCATCAGTGTAAAGACTCTTTTCACAAGAGCAGTTTTTTGCATTCCTGAGTCCATTGCTTTCTTTGTTTGGCCAGAATAAAGCCATTAAAGGACATTTCAAAGTTATTCTGAAACAAATTTCAGGTGGTCAGAGAGAAGCCATGACCCTCAGTTCTACTCTGTCTTCGTTGTCACCAAGGGGAATGGATATGTCCATGGAGCTAACTCTGAGATAAGGCCATTGATGGTGTTGGTGTTTGCACGGCATTCTGGCTGAATTGCCTGAGGGGAGAAGACCTGAGCATCTGAGGCTGAAAAAGCAGCTCAGGAGTGACAGTGATTCACAATACTCCCAATTTTCCTTTGTTGATTCTATCTTACATGCAATGTAAATACACTGCTGCGATTAGCTACATCCAAGGTTCTGCTGTGTGTGTTTGTTTGTATAATCAGAATTAAATGAAGGTTTTTTGCCCTCCTTAGGATTCCGGATTCAACACTTCCCATCAGCAAAGTGCTGGAGACACAAGAAAGTGTAACCATAGTGATGAAATGGAAATGATTCCTTTGTTCCTAGGCTGCAGTATCCTACAGACACTGCATTTTCAAGGTCAAAAATACATTAGGACGAGATAAAAATTAAATAAAAATATGCTGGTCTAGCTAAATTAGCTGTAAAAGCTGATTTAGTTTATGCATTATAAATTATGTTAAAAATTAATAAAATGAGATTTCTCAGCAAGAACTAAATGTGTGGTTTCACAAAACTAATTTCCAAATAGGAACACGATTACAGAATTTAGCTTTAAAAGCTTTTCAGGCCATCAGAGAAAACAGCAAAATTATCAATTCCTAGAATTTAGTGATGCTTCTGTCAGAATTATAATGGTAATTTTAGCTTTCTCCTCAGCATTTACTAAATTAAGAATGTCTGCAAACAGATCAATTAATTGGAACATTATTTAATTTACTGAAACATGTGATCTGTCAAGGAACATTAATCAGCCT
The DNA here is from genome assembly GCF_020740795.1 of Apus apus. Lineage (NCBI taxonomy): Eukaryota > Metazoa > Chordata > Aves > Apodiformes > Apodidae > Apus > Apus apus. The sequence goes on along the minus strand of NC_067312.1, from coordinate 55,526,026 downwards.
TTAAAATAAAACATTTCAGCATCTCTTTCCAAATGGCAGAAAATAGTAGAACATGAGGTGGCAGTCACAATTATGAGGATTTGAGGGGTGAAATTGAGCATTCTTCTGAACAAGCAGGACCCCCTCTTATCAAGGTATGCACAATGATGAGCTTTGACGTGTTGTTAATCTCTCCCAAAAATATCTTCCAACTGGTAACTCAAACTTTAAATTACTGCTTTTTTTTTTTTTCTCTCTATCTTTACTTTTCCAAAGATGGATGAATGTGTACAGAATGCTGTTTTAGTCATGATGCTCAGAAGTCTGAAAATTGGAGATTTATAAGACTGCAGATCTTCAGAGTCTCTTCTCTCCATCCTGGGGAATATGCAAATCTGGTTTTCCACTGCTTGTGCTTTGTAATACTGCAGTAGGTTTGGCAGTAGGCAAGGCAGCATTTTTTGTGGATGGAGCATCATACATGGTGCCCTTTGGCAATCTGGCCTCGTGGATAATTTGAGGAAGTGGAGATGTGGCAGTTAAAATCAAATTGTCTGTTTGCAACTGAATGCTAAAAGGGTTTTTCTACATGATTCACAGTTTTACCCAGAATGAGTCATTGCAGAAAGCCCATCCGTCTCCAGCTCCATAGTACAGGTGGGGACAAAGCTGATATGTCTGCTGTGGTGTGCCAAGAGATAGTCAAGTGGAAGGAGCAGAGGTGGTTTGCAGAAGGAGCAAGGAGATCACTTTAACTGAAGTAGAGCTTTCTTGTTACCAAATAGTTTAGTGACTTTTCTTCTCATCAGGGAAAATATTCCCTATTTCATGCGGGTGAGACGTGACAAATAAAACACTTACCAAAAAGCGATGAAGCTAGCAGGTGTTGGACCTGTTGGAGTGAGTCTAGAGGAGGATGATCAGAGGGCTGAAACACTTGTCTTATGAAGACAGGTTGAGAGAGTTGGAGTTGTTCAGCCTGGAGAACAGAAGGCTCTTGAGACCTTATAGAAGCCTTCCAGTATCTGAAGGGGCTACAGGAAAGCTAAGAAGGGACTTTTCACAAGGACAACGGGTAAGGTTTTAAGCTGAAAGAGGTGAGTTTTAGGTTAGACATTATGAGGAAGTTCCTTAGTGTCAGGGTAGTGAGTCGTGGATGGTCCCCCCCAGAAGTGTTCAAAACCAGGTTGGATGGGGCTTGGAGCAACCTGGTCTAATGACACGTGTCACTGCCCATGCAGGGGGTTGGAACTTTAAGGTCCCTTCCAACCCAAACCATTCTATGATTCAGTGATTCTGTGAAGTGGGATGATGTGACGGAAGCAGGGGGGAAGTGACAGCTAAGGGACAGAACAAGCAAAAGAAGAAGCTGATGCTTGTTCTTCCTGCTATATTCAGGAGAGGAGGATCTGGACTGCAGCCATAGGAGCTGTTGCCAAGGATGGTACTGCCTCCATAACTGGGAAAAGAAGCAAACTGATCTGGACAGAAAATGTCAGTCTTTTTCTTTGGATTGATAGTGATTTTTCACCTTCTCCAGCTCTGTCTAGAGACACTTTAAGGTCCTTGGCAACAACTGTTTTTAAGTGGGGAAAGCAATCATCGCAAGCTAAGTAGCTGAGACATAATCTGCCTTGGGCAGAGTATTGGCCAATGACATGACTTACTTCCATGCTACTGTTTTTTTCTGGGAGGGGTTGTGCTTCTCTCTATGTCAAGCTTGCATCATCTCTTAATAAGCTTCCCTCTTCAAATTATTAATGCCTCATCACTTGTGAGGAGGAAAGATTATAGAGGACTGAAGTAGTTGTAATAACATTATTTACAGCTGAAGCAGTTCCCCTTATTAGTCTGTGAATAGTCTGGGATGCAATCATATAATTTTGTGACCTTGTCCCACCCACAATGGTATCTCTTTTCTCTGTCATATGTATTTACCGTGCTGCCAGTGAAGACTCACTCAGGTGCTTGGAAAAATCCTTGTTGCTTTTCTGATGGCTGATACATGTACAGTTTGTGGGAATGGCAGAAACCTGAGGAACATCTAGTGTCCCAGCTGCCCCTGTAATTAACAAAAAAACATGTCCTTCTTGGAATCAGTTCCCTCCTTCCTAATGTGACTGTCTAAAACAGGTGAGCTGAACTGGGCTCCTGAGAAAAAACTTCACTCCACTGGCCACAAAGAACATCTAAACATTGATCAGATGTAAACACATACTGTGAGATAAATCCCTTTCTGCTCACTACCCTGCAGAGACAATCTAGGCTCTGTTCCTCATGGCACATTCAAATAACCACAGTTCAGTTCTGGAGAAGGGTTTCATTCGAAGTTTCAGTGCCGAAACTGCCACCTGATGTTTCATGGTATTGATTTCCTAAATCAAAGAGAGCTTTCCCTTTTCCGCATACTTGGTTAAAACTCAACATGGTTTCTTTACATAGTATTTTAGAAGTACAAGAAACATATGTGGTAAGTCATATGTATTTTCGGAATATGTAGTAAACGGATTTTGAAGCAGATATTATTCTCCTTGCACTCTAAACAGTTTTTACATTAGATAGGTTTACTACATTGTGAATGCATATTTCCGTGGAAGACAATGTGGATGTGGAGATTGGTGCTGGACTGTGGAAGAACAAAACAACAGCAGTCCTGCCAAATATCATCACAGTCTGGCATTGATCAAATGGTCAGTGTCTGAAACAGAGTGATGGTCTTTCTCTAACTAGCCAACATGATATTTAAAAAGCAACTAACAGCCACCAGTGCCTCACATTTGTGACTAGCCAATCTGAAACACCATGATGTAAGTAAGAAGTCAGTTAGATTCTTTAGTAAAAAAGGATCAACATGCTATTGGTACAAACTGAAGTCTTACATGGACACAAAAAAAGGATGCCAAATGAAGGTGGAAAGTACTTGAAAGGTAGAGGCAACTCTAGCTTTCATTTCCAGTGTGGCTGTATGCACAGCAGATATTACTGCCTTCATTTTCTTGACAATTTACTACTGACAACTAAGGTACAGGAGGTTCCTTTTTAATGGAGCTCTGACCATTGCCTGTATCTCCCTTGCCTCAGAATTAAAGCATGCGTACCTGGTACAAAGCTCTCCAATCACTCCCAACTCAGGGTAGATGCAATTGCAAGATCCTGGTTTGCAGTTCGGGTCAGTCACAATGTTTTCAAACAGCAAATAGGTTTAGTGAAACACTAGGCTTGGCAGAGGTCACAATAAAATGCAGATACCACATTCATATGCCACTAGAGATAAGAACTATTTGTTCAGTCTTCTGTCAGACTGCAATTAAAATTTGTTTGGTTGTTAAATCCTGGTTCTGGAAGCAAGCACAGAAATCCCATAAATTCTTCAGGAAACATAAGAAGAGTCTTGATCTTAAAAATATATGTAGTCAAAACCCAAAAAAGACTGGGAAACATAGCTGCTTTGGGGTCTTTCTCATTTAAGTTACGTATTCACTTCCCAGCTACCATGGTGACAAAAGCATTATAAATGCATAAACCGACAGATTTCATCTTGACAGATTAGCTTGATGAGATAAACACATAGAGTGATTTAATAGTGTGCAAAAAAAAAAAAAAAAAGTTTTCTTTTGAAACCCAAGTTTAAAAAAGGTATAGTAAGCATCTTACGATTCAAGAAAATTATCTTGCTTTTACATAGAAAAAGCTAGTATCTGGAAAAAGCCAAAGTCATCTTTTGGTAATTTTGCTCAGATTTTAATTCAGGAGGAGGAGGCAATTAACAGAGTTTTACTTAACACATGACATCAACACTCGACCTGGTATAAACAAGAAGGAAACAATTTTTGCTCTATTTATGTTTCAAAGATAAAATGAAGAACACTACTTAGAACTACAGAAATACCTTCTGTTTTCTACAAATGCTGATGAGTTACTCTTCTTGATAAGCCAAATTATTCAAGCCAATCTAATTCCTTGTCAGCTTTGATTTGTTTTCCAGAAAGTGAGAAGCAAAACTTGATGTCTGACTAAATATGTGTGTTTTCCTTAAAGATAATTCTTAATCTTGCTTGATGGAGCACAGCTGAACTCACTCACTTCTCTTTAAAAGTCTGCATAGATTGGATCTATTTTATTACAGAGGTGGAGCAAGGGACATTTTAAATCTGGAAAACAAAGGAAAATCTTTATTTCTTTTCACATAGGATATTTTGCATCTCCCTTTCTTGTTACTATACTGTTGTGGTACAGCATCCTCTCTGCAGTGTTATATGATGTGGCAAAGTATCTATCTTGTTTGAAGGAAGAGAACTTACAGATAGGTTGTTCTTTTAAGATAGATTAATTTCTACAGATAGGTAGTAGGTACCATTCTGTTAGAAATTCAGTCTTTGCTTTAGGGCTAGGTAGCTGACCTTCAGGGTCCATACTTAAGGCAGATACCCAGCTAGTTTTGCCTCCAGGGAATTATTTTAATACCAAGAGTCTGTGACACATTGTGAGAAAAAAAACAAAGGCAATGAAATAAATAAATAAATCAGAACTGCTGTCCCAGGTAATATTATTTTTTATCTAAATACTACTTAGTAGACATTGAGATGAGCTAAATGATTGATGGCATAGGATATATTAAAAGTTTTGCATTTGTACAAGTTTTCAAATGCATTTTTTCTTTCATTTCAGTGACAAAAATGAACAGGGTTATTTTTATGAAGCAAAAAATCCCAACCTGCAACACCCTCAGTCCTGACAAGACATGAGAGTCTGTACGGCAATGAAGGCCTCATAGGGGGATTAGGACCACAGCTGCGATATCAAAGATGAGAACAGCTTTTGCTGGCCCCATAGCCACTTATTGCCGGCACTTAAAGCCAGGACAGGAGGCGTGTTCATTGTTAAGCTTTGTAAAAGCTATGTCTCGACACTTTTGTTTGTGCTGACTACTACCTGATTCCAAATGTTTAACAAGTCAGTAAACAACAGGTTCTGATCAATTTTGAGAACAAAACTGCAGGCCCCTAGGTTAAAAGCTGAAACTCTTTTCTGCCATGTAGTCCCTGACATGGATTCACACGTGGAAACTCTCCTCGGCCTTGTGCGGGACACTGGGGCCTTCACTGGCAGACCACAGTGTAACATACCTGCTGTCTGCAGCTACATTCAATTTTTAAAACAGCACAGTTCTCCTTTAGTGGTACTTAGGAAGGTCAAGTTATCCAGGATTATCCCAGGTTTTCATGCTGATTGTTTGCTTCTGGAATCCAGCAATTTCTTATCAGCAGGGAAGACACCACACAGTAAATTTGCTGTAAACAAAATACCACTTTTCTTTACAGCACTTTCCCACTATGAAAAACACTTACAGATAAGATAAGGTGTTAAGAATACAGATGACTACTGAAAAAATACAGGAAGAAGAGCTTTCAGATTTTCCACCTGTTGAGGATCTTCCAATATTACCCTCACTTAATTTTTCTGCTGATACTTCCTGGATGGAGGGAATGAGAATGAACAAGATGTCCACTTTGAACACAATCCAGTCATTGAAGACTTTCTTAAAAAAATACCATCACCAGAGTGCTGCTGGCATGTTTCTTGTAAATTATTTTGGTATCCTAACCGGCAAGTTATAAGTACCTGGCAAGAGAGGAGAGGAAGATGACAAATATATGTGGGATGAGAATTTGCAGAAGTGAGCATGATTGCCAGGATGTAATTCCTTAAAGATATAAATAAAAAACTATAAAAAGCATATACTTTTTTCTCGTTTGCTTAACTAATACTTCACAAGTATCTGAGTTTTTAACTCAATTGTGATCAAGGAACTATTTCATATCTACAAGAAATTTTAACAAAAATACATTTTGGTAAAGGAAATTTAAGGTCATTATCACAATGATAGCAATATCTATTGGTATGTGAAATAGCATGCTGTGGGAAGGCATAAATTAAACAGAAAAAAAAGCTGTAACAAAATGTGTACAATGCAATTTAAAAAAAACGTAACAACACAAATAAAAAATTGATTAGAGGTTTCAGTGAAGGTTATATGCTGCTTTTTTGCATTGTTTGGGCTGGCTTGGATAACCTAAGATAATTTGTTTTCCCTCCAGCACTGGGTGCTGTTCATGCATTTTCTTTTGAGATCCACAACGCCTGAGGTCTTTTTTGTGAGAAAGTATTTTAGAAAAAAAGATTATGTTTTGTTGGATTAACTCATATATAAGTAAGGATAGTTAAGCCATTTCATTAAACAGACGAAAATCTATCAACAAATGTGGACCTTTACTGCCAGCCTTTTTTCAGCCCTTCCAGCACCAGTACACGCTTCTTTGTTCTGGTACGATCTGATTGTGCTGCCCATACTTCAGTGTCAATATTTCAAGTCAAGTGGGTCTGAAGGAAGTGCATCTAGGCAAAGAATGTAAAGTCAGCCTTCTCCTGCGTGGCTGTGGCATGAAGCAACCTGCCACATTGCTGCACATGGCTGAACCTATGGGTGAACTCATGAATGGAAATGAACACTGAAACATTTAATGTGTGTGGCAGCACCTAAGCAGATAATAAGGAGAATCTTGTACAGTTCTGCATCCTTGATCCTGATGTCATCCTCCTGCTGTCTTGCTTAGCTCTGGTCCAATGAACAGGCCTGGCAAGAACAAAAACAAAGCACAGCTCCTCTGAGATCCAAGTGATTTGCTCAAGACAGATATTCTACATGAAGACACAATCTAATACCACAGGCTATTTCAGAAAGGCTGACAAGTAATATGGAGACAGTCACAAATAAAACACCAGCTACATTCAGATGAAAGATGAAAAAGTCAATACATGTAATTACCAAATCTTTAATTTTGATCCCCACCAACCTTTTCTAGTTCTCTGCATTGCTACATAGTTCTTTATACATTACTCAGTACAGCTTTGTATATCCCAAATGACTTATGTTTCCATTTTAAAAACTAGTTAGAAATGTGCTTTTGTTCACAAACTGTTTCACTGGCTCAGAGAAATCCATTCTCAGTCCCAAAGCCAAGTCTTGAAACCTAACAAAGAACACGGGAATAGATAGAAACCCCTGTAGAAAATCCATCATTGAAAATTGTCTGACTTGTTTTCCCCAGTATCACTGCCAAAATGTTTGTCTCTCTGTTAGTGTCATGGGGATAGCATTCAGGGATCTGGGCAATATAATTATAATCAAAAAGGAAATCTTGAATTTTTTCATTAAAAGCTATGTAAAAGAACTTCAGAACTCTTTGCTTTTAGAAAATAGCTAATCAGCTTTCTTCAGTTTCTATAAAACCTCTCCTTGTATCCCTCAAAACATGTAGAAATACGGGTCCCATTTCTGCAGCAACTTAAGAACTGTTTTTCACCATCATCATCATTGCTTTGCAGAAATTTGAGATGTGCTAGCACAGCATTTGTGAACTCTTACTGGAATATGAACATCTTCATGACTTCATCGCTTCTTAGTCTTACTTGGAAATTAGGTCCTCTCTGTGCCTGTCTATACACCTGTCAATGATGCTGCTATGCCATGGAATGTCCCAGTCTTCATCTGGCAGCACCAAAAAATAGGAGGTGAGGCACTCCCAATACTCTATTAGCCTGAGGCAGATTTAAAGCCATACATACGTCAACAGTCATAACGAGTCAAAGAGGCTGGAGTCTTCTTAACTACTCTGTTCTTAATAAAAAAAATAACAAAACCCCAAAAAAACCCCAAACACTGAAAAAACAACAAAACCAAAGCAAACCAAACAAAAAAAAAACCCAAACCAAATCTACAAAAAACTCTCCATGGCCGACTGATATTTAGAATGATATAAAAAAGAACTTATTTTATTATAACTATGTCCATAACATGAGAGGAAGTGTGTGTGAGGGAACAGGGGGAGCACAGAAGTGTGCAGCACATTCAATAATGTTTTGATGGTTCAAATAAATGGGTAATCGAGCGTCCACTTCAAATTTCCTAGAACAGCATGCAATTTTGTATGAATCTGACCAACTATAAGATTGATAAGGTGTGTTCAACTGACTTGCATTTCATTTTTAATAGTAACTTCTAGTGAAGTTAACAAGCCAGTCCTGTTAATTCAATTATAAGAAGGGAATGAACTGCTTCAGGATGGCTTTATTCATTAGCAGGATTAATCTGTATGATCCTTGTCTTCTGTTTTGTTTGTGTTATGCCTTGTTGCCACCTTGTTTTACAGCCAGGCTGCTGGGACCACCAAAGGTCCCACTGGCCACAAGGAAGCCTGCACTTCTGCTGTTCACAGACACAAACCTTGTCACCAGACCAGATTCTTGTTTTGATTTTAACATATTTTTCAGTACTTCTTTGTTTGTTTGTTTTTCTTTCTGGAGAAAGAAGCTGACCTTGGAGGTTTGAAATTTCATCAGATTTTTTGTGCAGACATAGAATTCAGGCACCCTTCTGGATGCCTTTAATGAGTTTGAACTGAAATGCTGACTTTAATCTAACTCTTGTAGAACTCTTTCATGGATGGAGAATACATTGCAGATCTTTACAGCTGCCCTTCACAATGCCTGCACAAAACCCCAAAAGCCACAGGAGAAGAAATATCACCTTTCCTATTCTCCGTACATCTTCACTTGACCATCTCTTAATGATAAACCTTTCTTAATATCCCACCATCAGCTTAAACTCCATGTGGCTGAACTATTTAAGTATTTTTCCACCCCATTTCTGTTGGCCTTGGCACACTCCCCTTTCCTGCTGAATCCCACTCTGTGGAAGAGGTGGTTTTGCACCACTGTGGCCCACAGGTTGTGTAACTGACAGCATAGTGCTTTACCTGTTGACACCACATGGAAGTCGAAGCACCTGTAGCAAGTTCTCTGAACATAGTCTAAGGCTAATAATTCTTAAGAGTGCACTGTCTGTATCTTTATAAGACATTTAGAAAGTGAATCATTATTTTGAAGTAGTAAACGGACCAACCAGCTTGCCTGTGAAACTAACAGGCCTGTCTCCATTGTCTGATGGAGAGAAGAAATACTTCATGTTCCTTCTGAATCTGTCCATAAAACTCTCCTCTGTTGTGATATTTTAGAAAAAACCTTTACCTTATTCCTGCTTCTTCCTTCCCCTCATGCCAGAGTGATATCCTCCCATCTCATAAAAGGAGGGCAGTATCCTTGAAGCAGAGCAAGGCTTTTTGTTTATGCTACTAAACAGGTCACCACAAAATTGAGGACCTCCCTTCCTCCCTTCCTCCCTTCCTGACAGCAGGTAGTGGCTGCATCATCCTGAATGGTTGCACACAGAGATAACCTTGGAGCTCACATGGTCCATCAAAATAGATGTAGCCAGTCTGTGTTCAGGGAAGCTTTGCTAAACATGGAAGTTATCAACAACCACTTGCACATGAATAAAGTAAGAAAGAGCAGCTGGGCTCCCTTTCACCTCTCCTCTGTACAGCTGAACCAACTAAAGTTTCTTAGGCCATCCACATTCCTCCTGTGCTCCAGCCTCCAAATCATTTGGCGTCTATTGCATCACAAAACCAAATGCAGGACTTGATAAATATTTTTCAACATTTAAAATAATTATAATTTTGGACAGTGAAATGTGATTTGTCTGGCAAACACTAATGGGAGTAGAGTCTTCAGCGAACAAGACAATATATTTAATTCAAACAATCTGTTGTAAATATTACAACCTCTTCATTCTTACCCGCTCAGCTGCGAGACTTCTCTTGCTTGCATTTTAAAATTCTCAGTTAAACAATGTTTCCATTTGCTCAATTGGAATATTGGAGAATGCCAAGTAGAGTTGGCAGTGCAGGTATGTAGCTCCCAGAAGTGCCTTGTACATTCATAAGAAGTGAAATGATTAATTAACTTTGTGTTTATGTTTCTATTTGATTCACAAGCTTGACTGGTTCACTCTACTGACTGATTTACATGAAAGTTCCTGGGACTACATTACTGCATAATTAATCTTCACAGCCAAGTGTTCTTATTTCCACATGGATGCTGCGTAGCAAATTACACTCTATTTCACCATGGGGGCATATGCAATGGGTGGAAACGTAGGGGAGATGCAACTGTATAGACACACAGCTCCTTATGTGTAAAACACATTGTCCTCTTTAGCTAGAACAGATAAGGTAAGAAATTTATTTACACTACAAGTATGATCTAATTTCTCTTGAAAAACCTTACCTAAATCACAGCTGTCATATCTCCAGAAAAAGATAATCTTTTCAACAAATTTATTTCCTTCATTTGCTATACATTTTTGCCCACTTCTTGCAAAAATTCTGCTACTGAAAACACTTAAGAAAAATTCAGCTTCCTTTAAGTAAGGATAGTTCTTAATTTTTCCCAGACTTTCTCTGTTAGGTCCGTCTCTACCACCTCTCAGCAAAGAGATTATTTGAAAAATTATGTTTCAGATTCTAGGGTCTGCTAAAAAAATCTGCTAAAGCAAACAATTGTCAGGCATATCTACTGATGAGATGGGGGAATACTTACTTTTTTTCCTTTCTGCATGCTTCAAAACTTTCCATATTTGGGATTGGATTTATCCTTTTGCTCTTGGGATCACATCTTTAAATTAGGAAAATCAGGCTTAATTTTATACTTTCAAGTCTTTCATTAAACACTTAACTGTCTTGGGATATATTAATTCACAAATATCTCTACTTTTCCCAATCCACTGTACTAAACTAACAAGACAGTACCCAAGGATTCCTACCAGCTAAATGCAGCAATAACTGGAAGTGGTGGTCAGAACAGGAGAGTTCACGCTTGGCTAACAAAGGGCTAAATGAAGTAAAAGTCTTTTCCAGTCTCAGTTTGCTGTGGGCTCCATTTGCAGAACGGGCTGTCACAGAGTAGACGTAAGGAACTTGTGTATGTACAGTCATTTGCTGGGTGGTCTTTCAGCAGATTTCAGAGCTGTCTCTGCCTTTCACATCAATATGACCTAGAAAAGAAAGAAGGCCAAGTCAGCTCAGGTCACCATCAAAACTGTAACCTTCACTGAAATCTCCTGTTTCTCTAAGGTTGTCCTAAATATAAATTCCACTTTCTGCAGCAAAACACAACAGACTTTTTTTTTTTTGGTCATATTTTGTCAAAAACCAGTGTTGAAAACTTCGTCTACAGCAGTGTCAGGAAGTTCATTTTGAAGATCCATGAGAAAGACAGCCTGGGATCAATTGCATGGAAGGACAGTCTTGATAAGTGCTGGGAAGCTGAGTCATTTTGATTGGTGGCTGCTGCAGAAGAGAATGAATATTTAAACTCAAAATAATTTTATATAGGACAACAATTGTCAGTTATTATTCTTCTCTAAGATTGAGCTATTTGTCAATTTTTTTTACTTAGTTTTTCCAGACTGATAGTTTCTGTGAATAAAACACAGTCTGAAGTGTCCAGGAGCAGTTTGTACAATTTTATCATTGCTTTACTAGTTTTCTGTTGTGAAGACCTGGAGAGAAAACACAAAGTCCTGTGGAGGAAATTCCTTACAGCTTCCTCTAGCAGACTTCTTTAGGGATTGCATTTAGAAAAATATTGCTTCCTCTGTCATATTAGATTACCATAGTTGGAGAAGAAAATAAGTAACCCAGCTAAATATTTAAATAATTCTTGCTGCTGTGGTGGTTATAGCCATATAGCCATTGAAGTATCTTAATTATCAATCTCACATACTTTCCCTGCAGAAATTTGACTGGTATCTGCAATGACTTGGCATCTCAGTGTCTCTTGTAAAACAACAAAAATTTATTATATTGCACCTTTCCTTTCCATCAATGCTTGATGTGGACATTTCCCAGCTTTCCTAGCTCTTCTGTAGTATCCACTGTATATAGAGCTACACTATTCCTAGTGTAGTAGTCGATGTTGTTATAATAATACAGTGTTTCTGACAGCAAAGTAATGAGAGGTGGGGATCTCCCAGGATCCTCAACACTATCAGTCTGGGAATTGAATAAACAGGGTGTGATCTTTATTTGTGCTTGATTTTATCGATAATGTTCTTTGGAGATCCTTCAAAATTTTGTATAAACAGCTTGAGACATCTCGAAGGCTTGCTTTTAGATTTGTTAAAATTGTGTTGTGAAAATGTAGTCTCTTTAAAATGTCACAGTAGTTACCTGCTCAGAAAGTACACTTGAAAATTCCCCATCCAGAGATCTTTGGGAGTCACCAATTACAGTACTTTGCAGCTCTGTGCGCAAAGTACTTACTCATTCAGCATTTGGAGCTGTTCCTTGTCCAAAAACATGACCTGTAGGCAATGCTGACTTCTCAAATTGTTTGCTGATAGAAAACACCTACTCAGTCCCTTTCATGTCTCACCTGCCCCTGAGCTACCTTTGAATGCTCGTTACAGACTTCAGCTGTGGGTTCAGTGAAATAGTATTGTATATGCCAAAGTACTAAACCAAAAATGGCCTCAGGTTGCACCAGTGGGATTTTAAATTGGATATTTGGAAAAAATTCTTCACTGAAAGGATTGTCAGGCACTGGAACAGGCTGCCCAGGGAAGTGGTGAAGTCACCATTGCTGGAGGTATTGAACAGCTATGTAGATGTGGTGCATAGGAACATGGTTTTGTGGTGGCCTTGGCCGTGCTGGATGAACAGTTGGACTTGATGTTCTCAAAAGTATTTTTCAACGAAAATTATTCTGTGATTCTATTAAAACTCCAGCTCAGCCTTCAGGTTCATGGTCTTCTGGCAAGCAACATAATAGTCTGTATTAAAATGATTGTGGGGAGTGAGAGAAACAATGTGGGATTTTGAAAAACCTTGCAAGGCGGAAGTAGGTACTTAAGCATCCTGTGTGACAACAGTGCCATGGAAGACACGAGATGAATGCTTTTAACAGTATGTGAGGTAGTCTAACTTGAATTTAACATCAAAAAGTGCTGAGGGACCTTGACATGCTTAAGCCACATTAAATTCCATAAGGCCAAGTCTTGCATATAGATTGAGGCAATGTAAAGCACAAATACAGGTTGGGTGGTGAATGGATCGAGAGGAGCCACAAGGAGAAGGACTTGGGGGTGCTGGTTAATGAAAAGCTCAAAGTGATCCAGCAACATGCACTTGCAACCCAGAAACCCAACATTGTCCTGGGCTGCATCAAAGAAGCATGGCCAGCAGGTCAAGGGAGGTGATTCTGCCCCTCTACTCTGTTCTTGTGAGACCCCATCTAGAATATTGCATCCAGTTCTGGAACCCCAAACACAAGTAGGACATGAAGCTGTTGAAATGGATACAGAGAAGGGCCACAAAGATGATCAGAGGGGTGGAGCACCTCTGTTATGAGGACAGGCTGAGGGAATTGTTGTTGTTCATCCTGGACTAGAGAAGGCTCTGAGAAGACCTTATAGCAGCCTTCCAGTAGCTGAAGGGGCCTACAAGAAAGCTGAGGAGGGATGTTTTACAGGGCCTTATAGTGATAGAACAAGGGCTAATGTTTTTAAGCTGAAAGAGGGGACATTTAGGTTAGACATTAGGAAGAAATTCTTTCCTATGAGTGTAGAGAGACACTGAAACAGGTTACTCAGGGAAATTGTGGAAGCCCCAAACCTTGAAGAGTTCAAGGCCAGGTTGGATGGTGCTTTGAGCAACCTGGTCTAGTGGGAGGTGTCCCTGCCCATGCAGGAGTGTTGGAGCTAGATGATCTTTAAAGTCCCTTCCAAACCAAACTGTTCTGCGATTCCATGATCAAACATGCAGAAAATCAGTTTCCTGTACAGTCCTGCCAGCTCTAACTGAGTGTGAAAAATTGTTTTTGTGGATTAGCTACTAAATGCCAGAAAAGGAAATTTTTGTCCTTGTTACAGCAGAGAACAGAAGCAGAAAACACTGCCTACTTTACTTCTTTACTTATTTCAACTGTAAAGCTGTTCAGAAGATAATAAAAATATGTTCTTTATTCTTAGAAAGGTTTTCTTCAATTAAACATATTTCTAGATTCCTAATTGCTTTATTGTGGATTTTAAAAACACCCATAATTAAGTAGAGAGAAGTCTGAACCCCTTCAGACAGAAGTGTGATGAGAGAGTCAGGAGATGGGATGTTCTGTGGTGTTTGTTATACTTTAGATTGATATATTTGAGTGACTGGATTAACTAAAGTGAACACAGGGCAAGGAATAGATTGCATGAAAATTATCATTAAAACAGCACAATGAAATAGGTCAGTTAAAGGACACAGAAGAAAAGACTTGATAGACAAAAGAAGGATATGCAGATTTAGGATACTCTTCGAAAGTGGGTGGAAGAAAGGCACCACCAGTATTGTTCTAAAATGTTTAATAATATCAATTCCTCTGGGGTCAGTACTGGGACCAGTGTTGTTTAACATATTTGTCGGAGACATGGACAGTGGGATTGAGTGTATCCTCAGCAAGTTTGCTGATGATCCCAAGCTGTGTGGTGTGGTTGACACCCTAGAGGGAAGGGTTGTCATCCAGAGGGACCTTGACAGGCCGAAGAGGTGGGCCAGTGCCAACCTCATGAAGTTCAACAAGGCCAAGTGCAAAGTCCTGCACTGGGGTCGGCACAACCCCAGGCACAAATACAGGCTGGGGGGAGAATGGCTGGAGAGCAGTCCTGAGGAGAAGGACTTCAGGGTGGTAGTAGGTGAGAAGCTCGACATGAGCTGCCAGTGTGTGCTGGAGCCCAGAGAGCCAATTGTGTCCTGGGCTGCATCAAAAGAAGTGTGGCCAGCAGAGCCAGGGAGGTGATTCTGCCCCTCTACTCTGCTCTGGTGAGACCTCACCTGGAGTACTGTGTACAGTTCTGGTGCCCTCAGCACAAGCAAGATATAGATGTTGGAGAGGGTCCAGAGAAGGGCCACCAAGATAATCAAAGGTCTGGGAGCAGCTCTGCTTTGAAGACAGGCTGAGAGAATAGGGGCTGTTCAGCCTAGAGAAGAGAAGGCTCCAGGGAGACCTTATATCAGCCTTCTAGTACTTGAAAGGGGCCTACAGGAAAGCTGGGGAGGGGCTTTTGATCAGAGAAGATAGTGATAGGACAAGGGGTAATGGTTTTAAACTGAGAGAGGGGAGATTTAGGTTAGATATTAGGAAGAAATTCTTCTTTATAAGGGTGGTGAGGAACTGGAATGGGTTTGCCAAGGAGGTTGTTGATGCCCCATCCCTGGAGGTTTTTAAAGCCAGGTTAGACAAGGTTTTGTGCAACCTGGTCTAGTGGTAGGGTTCCCTGCTCATGGCAGTGGGGTTGGAAGTTGATGATTTTTAAGGTCCCTTCCAATATTAACAAGTCTATGATTCCACGATTCTATAGTCAATGCTAGCAGAAAACCCTGGTTTCAGCAAACTGCCTGCTCAAACTGTCTACTGACTCGAGTCTCCTTCTTCTACCTTCCATCTAAACTCTCAAAGCATCTACAGCTGTGAAGCTAGCAAGGGAATTGTGGCTACTTATTTTAATAACTGCATCTTCACTGTAATATGTGCTGTCAGAAAGATCCTTCTGCAATGCTAGATTTCCTTTCTTTTTGAAGTGCATAACTGATACATTTTTTAGGGTTTTGTATGGTTTTGTTTGTGGCCACATTTCATTATTTCTATGTACACGTTCCCAGGAGCTTCATCTTCTGAAATCCATTTACCATTTTGAGAAGAGGGATAGAGTGGAAAAATTTGAAGTGAAGTTGTTTCACTGATCATCTTGAGGCAATTTTAATAATAAATTACTTAGAATGCTATGATTCAGATAGTAATTAGAATAAACAAACTAAGTTAATGAAAATAATTTAGCTACATAAACTCTCCAAAGTACTTAGGGTAATAGTAAACTGTGACTAAATTTTTTAAAAGGTTTTCTTATGTATAGTACTAAGTAAAGATAAGATATATTTTCATGAAGAGGGTCTCTGAATATTAGTCAAGGTGGAAAAATAAGGATTTAGAGCTGCAGATTTTTGGCATTCCTGATGCCCGTTTAGCATCTTGAGAACTGGGAAGGAAGCCCAGGAGGAGGACAGTTAACTCTGCTGCCTGTTCTGAAAGATGGATGCTCCTTCTCTCTGTAAGGTCAGTTTAGGTAAATGCTTCTATATAAAAGCCTTGTGTCTTACGTGCATAGCCACTCTGTTAAAGATATTCTTGACCTGATCGTTACGTTGTACAGATGAAAGTTAATCTGGGTGCAGGCCACTCCAGATGTTGTAGTGTGAGCATCATGTCTAAGGACTATATCTGGCTTTTAGCATTACATTGACAGTTAACAAACTTAGCTTTCTGGCTGTTTCTCTTTTTAGTCTTCATGTCAATCACAAGCTACACTTTGTATACTGATTTGTGCTGCTGGCTGCCTGCACTGTGAGTTCCCTGATATATGCTACTGAACCTTGGAATGGAGGGAGGTGACTGTGTGGACCAAGAACAAAGGATGAGAAGATTTCAACAGCAAGAGTGCCCAGACTAAGGGGTGTGTATATATGTTGTGCCATATGTATTCTTCTGTAGAGGATTATTGATTAGCTCCTCAGTTTTTCTTTTATGTCTGAGGCTTCCAGTTTTCAGATTGACATCTCTTTATAAATTAGTTGGTTTTGATTATAAACAAATAAGAAAGTAGATCTTTTATCTTCATTCAAAATTTAAGCATAATCAATTTATTTTTAAATAGTCCAGGTACTTGTATAAATATTTATTCATTCAACTGTTTCTAAATTTTCTGGTTTCTTCTGCCTTTAAAGCAAAAGGATTGAATGGTATTAGGGAAAAATCCAGGTTTATTTTTAATTTGAGTTAGTGCAGGCGAAACCAAAACCAACTTCATACTGTTCCCGATAATTTCTGATTTCTAAGTTACTAATCCTCTGACTGTCTCTCAGACAAATTTGTGATATATTCTGTTAACTCAGAGGTCTATCTCAGTTTGTGTGTGCAGTTGACTGGTTGATGGCTCAGCTTCACACTGAGATAAATAAGCAAGAGGGGGACCTGGGAGCACTGGTTGACAACCGATTGAACATGAGCCAGCAGTGTGCCCAGGTGGCCTGGAAGGCCAATGGCATCTTGGCTTGTATCAGGAATAGTGTGGCCAGCAGGAGTAGGGATGTGATTCTCCCCCTGTACACAGCACTTGTGAGGCCTCACCTCAAGTATTGTGTCGAGTTCTGGGCCCCTCACTTTAAGAAGGATATTGAAGTACTGGAGCAGGTCCAGAGGAGAGCAATGAGGGTGGTGAAAGGACTAAAGGGAAAGTCTTATAGGGATAGGCTGAGGGAGCTGGGGTTGTTTAGCCTGGAGAAGAGGAGACTCAGGGAACACTCTCTACAACTACCTGAAGGGAGGTTGTAGTCAGGTGGGGGCTGGGCTGTTTTTCCAGGCAACTAGCAACGAGACAAGAGGGCATGGCCTGAAGCTGCTCCAGGGGAGGTTTAGGTTGGATGTTAGGAAGTACTTCATCATGGAGAGGGTGGTTAGGCATTGGAATGGACTTCCCAGGGAAGTGGTGGAAGTGCCATCCCTGGAGGTATTTAAGGAAAGACTTGATGTGGCACTTAGTGCCATCCATGGTCTAGCAGATGTAGTCATGTTAGGTCATAGGCAGGACTTGATGATCTTAAAGGTCTTTTCCGGCCTCAAGAATTCAGTGATTCTGTGACTATGCTCTACAATAGCAAAATCAATCTTCTTGCTCTATTTAGCACTGGCTAAGTGGCTAGCCTCATGTGCTCCCTCTACATAGCATCTCATGTTGTCATTGTCAGAGACAGAATACAGAGCTAGACGGACACACCAGTTTGACCCTGCAGGGTAGCACTTTTTATCTCTTTTGAGGCACTTGGATTTAAGAAAGACTGGAGAAAAGAGAATGATAGGAATGATCACAGCTGTACAAAGCGTGACTTCTTACAGGTGGATCACCCACAGAAGTGAAAACTGGGCAGAGAAGGGGAAAACATAGTAATAGTCTTCAAATATGTACCCGGCTAAAACCAAGAAGGATAATCTCTTTATGATGACTGTGTTAGCTAGGAGAGAAATAATATGCTTATATTTTTGTGAAAGCTTTGAGGACTTGTTATTAGGTAAGCTAACAGTAGCACAGGGCTGCTGAGGTCAGCTGCATAACACCAGTTATTGCAGACTGGTTTAGAACAGGGAATGGAAAAGCACAGCAAGAAAAGCACTTCATTTCATAATCACTGAGATGGAAGGAGTGCACTGGATCTGGCTGGGGTGGAGTTAATTTTCCTCATAGGATATCACATAGTGCTGTGTTATGAGTTTGTGACTAAAAGATTGCTGAAAACACACCAGTGCTTTGCGTAGTGCTGCATTGTACTTGCACACTGGTAGATCTTTCTCCGTTTCTCACTCTGATCCATCCCTCCAGCAAGTGGGCTATGGGTAGGCAAACTGTAAGTCTCTCTCAATTATTGTCTTTCCCTTTCTGAGAAGTGAGAGGGGTTAATACAGAGCATGTGTCAATCATTTATTTGCTGGCCCAGTGCTAAACCTCAGCAGGGGTGGATATATCCAAGGTTTCTGAAGGACTGGCTGGGCATTGGTGAGCTTGTGGGAGGTGCTGAGTGACTGTCTTTGCATCACCTGTTTATTTGGGATTTTTGTCTTCCTTCACTTATTAAACTGTCTTGATCCCAACCCACAGGTTTATCCTGGTTTTTATATTCTGATTCTCTCTCCCCTGTGTCTGAGAGGGTAGGGGAGAGTGAATAAGAGACCAGGTGGGTGCTTACTTAGTTGCTGGCCAGGGTCAAGCCACCACAGGAGGTGTGAGCACAATCTGGGTCAGGGATGGTGTGGATCTGGAGCTGGGACAGTGCTGTCTTTGAGGGATATGTGGTAGCACAAAACATGGTTGATCTTCTCAGATGGAGCATGGGTAGGAAACAATTTGGCTGCTGATGCTCTTCACTGCAGTATGCAACGGGGATCCATCCTTTGGCATGATCTGCTAGCCAAAGTCGGCAGAGAAAATTATTTCCAAACCCTTCATAACTACTTTACTGTGGTAGAACAAACAAACAAACAGACAAACCACATGACACTCACCCCAAAACCCAAACCTGTGCCATATAACTCTGACAAAAATTTTAAATCAATATATTGTTTGACTAGCTTGTCTAAACCAGAATTTAGGTAGGACCCTCTGGGTCATCTGAACAGTAGATAGAATTGTTGCATCTTGGGATAAAGACAGATTGTTTTCCTGTCTGAGAAAGGCCATGAACATTTGAGTACTGCAAACATATTCCCAAATATTATGAAATATTAGTTGCTTCTCTAAGAATACCTGTTATATTTCTGTGCCAGCTCTGCACAGCAGAGTGCTAGAAAGAACTGTGGAGACATCCCTACTAGGTGCTGTTGATTTGGATTTGTTTCTCTACTTGAGAGCTTATACAATGTCAGAGTAACCCTGAACAGTGTGTACTAGCAGGTGTTTGTGTAAGATTGCATGAAATGAACATAAATGTTCTGAAATTTCTGGATAATTACAGCCTAAATGAGTAAAACTGCCTGCCTGAATTGCTTCTCACAGAGGGGAAGGAAAACTTCAGGGAGTATCAGGATAAATAATGAAATCAGCTCTTAACACCACAAAAAGTGCACATAAATCATACTTGGGTTTTCCAAACATGCAGATGAGTCATTGAAGATATTGCTGTCTCCAAATTTCATGTTTTCCTGGAGGTGAAGGGCCCCACCCTCAGTTTCTTCCAAGGAGGATCTTGATAAATAATTCAGGCATGAGAGACTCTACCTGCTGCATGCACTTCCTCCAAAGAGAGATGAGTAATTAAAGTAACTTCATAATCTCTTTTAAAGAGAAAGATTCTTCTCTCCTAAGCAGAAAGAACAGAGTTGCGTACCAGGTTGAAAGGTTAGGAGAGGAAAAACATTGTGCTATAATATCTGTGTTACACCTACACATCTACATGAGAGCACCAGTGTTCTCAGTTGGTTTTATTCGTTGTTTTAAAATTAGGATGTTCAAAATTCCAGAGAGCTGAGAGACTTTTGTCATGTATGCTTTTTTGCATTAATATGTATGATCTGTTAACCCAAGGCTTTGTCTTTCAAATTCCAGAATGCAGTAATTTCCATCAGTGAAATTAAAACCAACTGGTAGGATTTGTTCATAACATGTGGAGGATGTGAAGCAAGACAGATGAAGAACTGAAAATATCTTTGTCTTCCAAACAGAGGGAGGTAAAAATGTTTTTTCTGTAGTAAGACCACTGTTGCCTTGGAGCTCACACTTGTTTCCCTAAACTCACCATGACCAGAAAATATTATAAAATTATTTACAGACAATGGTGATGCGTTTTTTCAGGTTATGGTGTCATCAACAGTGGGAAGGGCCTGGTAGCCAGGATCTGTCTCACCATCTTCAGCCAAGGAACAGGGCAGGCTGGGGGCAGAATTATTTCAGGATGTTTCTATGAAGAAGAGGGAAAAAAAAATAACATTGTGCAGAGGCAAGACAGAGAAGCCAAAAGATGGAGGATGTGAGGGTGATCCACATTTGCCATATTACAGATTTATTTACAAATATGGACAAGAGCCTTTGGGGCTTTACCTCAGTCAGGCTGGGCAAAGACTACTGGATGTAAATTACATTCCCTGATCTAGACAACTGGGGAACAGAAAAAGCGTATTTTCTCCTTTTCGGCTATCTGTACTGTTGCTCAAAATGAGAACTTTTTCCTTCTCCCTCCTCCCTTTCTTTCTGGCAGAGTATCACTCAGTCATTAAATTCCTTCTGGCAGTAAGAATTTTCTGAAGGATACATTTTATCTACCAGCCACTGTTCTGCGGTCACCCACCCAGCCTGTGCTCTGGGAAGAAAAAGTGCAGGAGGCAATGCTGCAGGCCCCTGTGATGTGCTTACCTTCATCAGTCAAATGTGCAATTGTCAACAGAGAACACACAGGCTACAAGATTACATAGTCCATGTGCTTTGTGTGCTTCAGTATTGTTGAATACTGCCTACTTCTAAGCCAACAACAATACAGCTTTTTGTTGTGTTAGAAAGGTCTCCTGCTTTCTGTCTCTATTGCTGTTTTCTAGGTAGCTGTGTCGATGAATATTTCTGTAGTTGGGGTCTCTTCCTTTGCTCAAGTGGTGCTGGAAGCTGGGCCACCAGCTGGTGACATATTATTCTCGCTTCTGAAAAGTGCAAAGGTGGCATCTTGTCACTGGTCGAGTGTTTCCAGCTGGACTTTGACCTGCCCGTCAAAAATATTTGCAGTGGATACATGCAAGCTCTACTGATACCATTAAAAGAAGTTTCATACCACTTTGCCTCAGCTAACCAGGACGCAGTTCATCTTAACTGAATCTTGCACACAGCAGTACTCATACTGCAAGGATACAAGTTTTTTCCCTATCTCTTCCTTATTTTCAGCTTTATGGAGCTATTGTTTCATTTTACTTTCTTTTCCTTCCCACTGACTTAAGTTTATTACTTACTTTTCAGGTATATATTTATCCAAAGTTACACTGCAAAACATTCTAATATCTACTTACCTTCCTACTGTGCAGAACTGGTGTTCTTATGAAGTTACAGAAAACCTAAAACATGAATGGTAGGTAAGACCTTTGAAATGAAATGCGATCACTTGATTTTTTTTAGGGAAGGACTTGCCTAAAGTCTGTTCTGAAATTAACTCCCATGTGATAGCTGCATTATGGATTTCTTACAATTTATGGTTAAGCCTCAAATTACAAAAGTAGCATTTGATTGTCTGCGTGAAATACGCAGTTTTTCTTGTTTGTTAGCCAATAGAAAAGACTGCAGCAGGTAGGAGGGGTGTTGCAGTAATGAGATCTCAAAGGGACATGTATTTGGAAAAGTGTTATTTTTCTATTGTTGCACATATTCTACTATAGTGAAAAGTAAAATAACATTTGTGGCTTATCTGCCTCCTTATGTGATATGTTAAAAAAAATGAAGCCAGCCCATTATATAGAATCCAGATGGGGATGTGTGTATGCAATACATCTTCCATGGGTGGATATCTGAAACAGGGAATTACTCATGCCTCAGCACGTCATTGGTATTTGCACAAGGCAGGAACACAGAGCATAGCTGTGCTGACAGCAGCTTTATACAGCTGAAATCTCACCACTCTCAGTGGTGCAGGGTGAAAAACACCCAGAAATTAATCTGAAACTTCAGAGATCCAAGCAGGTTTCCCAAAATAATTTTCTGTTTATAAAACTCCAGGGAAGGAACAAAGCTTTAGCAAACCCATAATCTGGACCATAAGCAGTTTGATTGAAGGACTCTGACTTACTGAATCTTCATTCTTCTTTGTTGTGTAGAACTTCTATAGTTCCAGAAGAACAAGTACCATTGCTACAGGCTCTTGATACACAAAAGACAATTTAGTTTGACTCTGCACACTTTATACACTCTGATTTACAACAAATCCCATCCAAGGGATTATTTTATTTTCTGCAAGGATGTACATGTATGTCATAAATGGCTGATAGTTTTTTCGGAACAAGAGACCCTTCTGCACTTTAAAAATCTCACTCCTCCCATTTCTCAAAATACAGGCAAAATAAACACAAGCAAAAAAAAGCTTTTCCTCTGCATTCTCACTTGGCATGTTCTTCTTTCTTGTATCTGATGAGAGAAGAAGATTTCTCATGTGCAGCTGCCTGAATCAGTAAATTCTTGCCAGCAAGTCATTATGCTATCATGGTTTGCATACCTTAAAATTTAAACAGTCCAGCCAGTGTGCAGATTTTTAATGCCCTGGAAATTACTGCACTTCATTTCCCCATGTGTTTTTAGTTTCTGGTTTGATTTTAATAAACTGCATTATTTTTCGACACCTTAAGGTCCTGCATACTTTCAGATTATTAATTTTTGGGATTTGTAGATGCCAGATATCTGGTTGAAAACCTTGTGGTTGATTTTTAATGTGTTTCTTGAACTTTAGGCTGATGTAATTTTTCTCAAGAGGAAACATTTTTTATCATAGCTGCAGCATGGAATGGTTTCATATTATTAAGGAGTCGCTCAAAATAATATTCATAAACACAACAGCAATAGAATAGAAAGCTGTTCACAGGGGCTTACCGTTAATAATGAGGGCAGCTGTGTTACAGTAAAATTCTATGGCTGAGATAAGGATGAGCCTTTGACAATGATGTGAGTGTGGTGGTTTGAATGCCTAAGTTTTTTGCATGGAAAATTGCTGTTTGTTGATGAGATTAATTCAGAGACCCAGAAAGCATAGAGCTGTGGTGCATTACAGGCCACACACTAACCTCCATTTTGCCTTTAATTTGCCACCATTGTGAACTGTTGGTAGAAGTGGCAGCATAGAAGCACTGTGCCTGTGCTCAGGGTGCACTCCTCAGCATGCTGCCCAAAAAATGTGTCCAGAAACTCCCTTGACCTCACATGGTTAATGGATTTTGCACAACTTGCAAACACACACTGAAACAGTCATGAAACACACACTGAAACAGTCTTGCAGCTAGATCAGGTGTGAATTCACAAAACGTATTTCCATAATGGAAGAAAGCATTATCTTTACATAGATAAAAGTATAAGCACCAGTAATGAAGAGCTGTTTTTTAGGACATAAATATATATATGTATATATATTAGGTAGGGTGAAACAAAGGCTAGAAAAGTTATGTTTGCCACATGGGTTGCATGATCAGTATGTCCTAAAAAAATCCCCTGGGAGCTCTGTATTGCTTGAAACACTGAAGCCTCTCCACATAAATTACATGAAAGCAGTACTACAGAAAGTAATCCTTGGTTTGAAAGGAGATCGAAGAAAAATGACTCTTTTTTATCTTTTTCTTGCCTACATAAGGTATACACTGTGCTTTTCCCCTGTGTAATTAACAAGTGTTCATCACTGAAACTTCTTAAATGGGTTGTAGGTCTGAGAAAGAAAATTGCTGCACAAAATTTGGGTGGTGTGATTTTTCAGACTGAAACTGCTTTTCACATGGAATTGGTAAACTATAGATAGGAGATGAAGGAAATAAGGAGGAGATGGAAAATGAAATGTTAAAAATTAAATATTCTTATATAGAAAATTAGAAGTACTTTTGAAAAAGAAGCAGCAGGCAAGACTATCAAGGAGACGGTTTAAGTCCTAAAATAATCTCTGAGTTTTTGGTTTGGTTTGGTTTTGGTTTTGGTTTGGTTGGGGTGTTTTGGTTTTTTTTGTTTTGTTTCGTTTGTTTGTTGTTGTTTTTTTGTTTTGGTTTGTTTGTTTCTTTGTTTGTTTTCCTCCAGAATGAACACATTACTCTTACTAATCTTCTCATTAGGGAGAGTAGATTAAAAGTTGCCAGGAAAAATTAAAACTCACATTTCCCAATTAGAAGGGTAAGCACAAGGTTTAATTCACTTTCTGTCATTTTAGCCAAACCACATGTCCACTGTGCATAAAGTAAAAGGAGCTTACAGTTTGGCTTGAGGCCAGTTTCACATATCATCTCATACAATGGGCAGTGGATCAGGTGATAATCTTGTTTCTAATAAAATCCAAACTTAGGTGGTGAATTTAGACAACACCTTCAGGTCAGATTGTTTATTACAGCATGTAATTCCTTTAAAATGTTCATTTTGGAATAAGGAATGGTGAAGGGTTCACCTCCTTGAAAAATGTGATACTACACCTCAAGAAAGGATAACATCAGAAGAGGTGATTTTTATTATTGTGGTCTGAAAAACACATGAAGGAGGTTGTTATCTCCCAAAGAGCAACTATTGTGACTGTGCAGTGAAAGGGGCAGCGTCCTTACACAATCTGACCTGTGCTTTACAATGCAAGCTTTGGTAGAGGTCCACCTCCAACAGTAAGAAATATGAAGGATTTCTGCTTTCCATGGTTTGAAATTCTTGGTACCTCCAGAGCCAAATGCAGCCTCTCAGCCTCAATGTGTGGTTGCACAGCAAACATTTTTGCTTTTGTACAGATCTTCTTTTGCTAAACTTCCTGCAAACAGAATATTCAGTTATGCAGAGAAACACCTCTAGCAAAAGAAACAACCACCAGTGGGGGTACAACGTAAGTAGGTCTGCTAGTGGACCACTCTCCAGCCAAGCAGAAAGAGGAATATTTAACATTGCCTTTCTTCTTTGGGAAGGTGATCAATGAGACAAGTCAGCATAGCTCTACCTTGAAGGTATTTTAGCTTACAAACATTTCTGATGAACCATCAGAGGCCAATTCAGGAAAGCAGAGCATATATTTTTACTAACAAAGGCCAGAGAAAAAAAATAATTAAACAAGTTGTAAAAACATTACATCAGACAGTTCCTGAAGACAGTGAGAGCATTTTTTGGCTCTATTCTTCAGTAAACTATTGCAGGGCAATGAGTTCATATTAAATGACAGAGGTTTTATTCCAAATTCTAAAATGTCCCGATAGTTTCCACTGAATCTTTTTAGTTTTGGTGCTGTTCAAACCTATAGATTCTAGACTTTTTTTTTTTTTTTACACTGTTTGAAGTTCTCTCATCTTTGGCCTTTCAAGTGTTGAAAGTGACATTTTCCTGCTTTAGCAGCTCTTAAAGTACCAACAAAAAAATACTTAGAAGCATTACAGCTCCCAAAGTCCCCCTGGGGTGAATATTTTAGAGTGAAAACTCTGCCCTACTGAGTCACAGCTACTTATGTGAAAAGTAACACAGATATATGATAAAAATGCAGTGTGCACTCACCAAAGTTCAAAAGTTGTTCTGTACTAGCACCTTTCTTTCCTTAATTTGAATTTCTTTATATTTTCTTTTACATGGCTCTTCTAATGCCCTTAGTATTTTTAAAGCACTAGTTCCCCCCCCCCACCCCCCCCCACCGAGTTGCTATGAGAACCTAAAATTTTTATTTGCCTTTATTTTATGAGCTCCACTCCTTTTCTTCTGATAAGGAAACATGAATGTAAGGCTCACATTTCATTGTGCTATGTATCAGTATCATTTTCTAAAACCAAGATGTCTGATTTCAATTGTGCTAAATAGAAATGGAAGAAGAATCATAGAATCATAGAATAGTCAAAGTTGGAAAAGACCCTCAAGATCATCAAGTCCAACTGTCCACTCTACAACCCCTAGCCACTAAGCCATCTTATGAAACACCATGTCTACTTCTTTTTCGAACACCTCCGGGGATGGTGCCTCTAGCACCTCTCTAGGCAGCCTGTTCCAATGTCTCACCACTCTTTCCATGAATAAATTTTTCCTGATACCCAATCTGAACCTCCCCTGGTGCAACTTGACCCCATTTCCTCTTGTCCTATCACTGGTCATCAGGGAGAAGAGGCCAACACCCACCTCACTACAACCTCCTTTCAGGTAGTTGTAGAGAACAATGAGGTCTCCCCTCAGTCTTCCCTTCTTCAGGCTGAACAGCCCCACCTCCCTCAGCCTCTCCTCATCAGACCCACATCCCTAATCAGCCTAGTTGCCCTTCTCTGCACCTTCTTGAGTGCCTCAACGTTCTTCTTATACTGCGGCGCCCAAAACTGTACAGAGTGCTCAAGATGCAGACTCACCAAGGCCAAGAAGGGGATTAAATACAAATTAATAAAACAGCATAGATGCCTGCTATATAAGGAGTCAAAAAACTCATTTCAGAAGCCGTAAGCAGACATCTCATGAAGGATTTCGACAACAAATAAATATTTCTGGCTAATCTCTGTCAAGCTGGAAACTATGCAGCTACAATAACTTACTGTACCATAGTGAAGAATTTTGTCACTATGTAAATATTAAATATTTTTTATTAAATACTGATCATTACAAGGGTCTTGGGTTGAGGTCCTCGGTAAAAATGTTTATACAGCTGCAACTTGTTTGGAAAACATGAACATTTGAAGGTGGGAGATGAGAATGTGTTCAAATCTGATATGGTTAGCTGCATTAAACGATGTTACCTTAATTTGCATTATCCTAATATTAAAGTTGAACTTCTGATGTAATTGTATCAACTTTGTGAGTTCTCCCAGTGCCCATTAAAATAAAATAAAATTAATTCCCTTTGTAAAGTGATACCAATATGAATTTTGATGAAAAACCCAGCTTATTCCTCAAATGTGCAAATATCTCCCAGTATATAAACACATCAATGTTTGCATGCACACATATGTACTTGACGGCATATAACTAAAATTACTGTTGTTCCTGAGTAGGAATACACTACCTAGTTTGATAGAGGGAAAATTTTAGTCTATTATTTTTATTTGATCATAGTGGGTGCCAGGAATGGGTGGGCTGATAGGAAAATATAAAGAGTGAGGTTGAGGCAAATGGATGGGTCTCAGGCAGGAATGATAAGATCAGATGGGTCTGGTGTTATTAACCATTACCGCAGATTTTTTGAGAAGTTTAGCAGCTGGCACGGGTTTGTTACAGATGTAGTAATTTGCAACACATCTATGACCTAATTGTAGGCTGGTATTTTCTTTTCCCCTTAGTAAATGCGTGAGTTTCTTCATGGTTTTGTGATGCAACTGGTTGAAGCCCTAAGGAACATGTAAGAAACTGATAACGCTGTGAATGACTTTGTAGTGGTCTCAGACCCTCATGGGACCTGCAGAACAGATTTCCCAGTTTCAACTCTGTTCCAAAGCACAGAGGTAACTATGAACAAGACCACAAAGTATGCTAAAAGACTGTAGTAAACAAGGGTTAAAAAATCCCTCCAGACAAGGGAGAGAAAAGTTTGGGAGAGACCAACACATAGTAGAGAGACATGATGTCCTCTTTCTGTCCAGATGCAGAGAACATGAAGAAAACATGCAGCTCCATTTTTTTTTCCTTTACATTCTCCAAGATAATTCATTTAAGCATTAAATCACATTATTTCTTTTGGC
The DNA here is from genome assembly GCF_020740795.1 of Apus apus. NCBI lineage: Eukaryota > Metazoa > Chordata > Aves > Apodiformes > Apodidae > Apus > Apus apus. The sequence continues at coordinate 55,498,189 of NC_067312.1, read as the reverse complement.
TGTTGTAAATAATGAGCAAATAATTTTATAATACCTGTAATTAAATACAAGGATTGAGTATTTCTACTCCAACATTCTAGATTTCAGAGGTAATACTTTAATTCATTGCACAATAATGCATTAATGTATGGTCATTTTAAAGAAACTTGAACATAGGAAATATAATGAGAATATAAATTAGTGGGGTAGACAAAAACTCCTGGAGATTATAAAAAAAATCACTGTGTCAAACACAGGACACAGAACACTAGAGAATCAACAAAATCTGTAAAAGTCAAATAGATTAAATTTTTTTTAATTATGGTACTTTTAAAATGTCCTGCCAAATGCCAAGGTCCTCAGTGTACCCAGCCAAGAAAAGCCATGGGGTTTTGTTCTTATTTTTTTAAAAAGTAGGGGGAACAGAGAAGAAAAATTATGGTAATTTATGAAATTCAGCAGAAAAACATAATTTATCAGCTGTAAGTACATATTGCAAAGCATTAGTATTTGCATCACACTGTTTCTTAGAAAAAGACATGTCTAAGCTACATAATTTAATTAATATTTAGGCTTAATCCGTATAAGAATAATTGGCTTACTTAGAAGCTGATTAGATTAATGTTATTATGGTGACAACAGAGAGGTTCTAAGCACATCCCATTGTTAAAAAAAAAAAAAAAAGAAAAAAAGAGTGTTAGAGTGTGTGTGGATTCTGGCAAGAAGGGAAGTAGATAGAGTTTTATTTAGGATGCAGTAAGTAGTAAGTAGGATATTTGGATCACAGAGCTATTGTGCTTTCTATGATATGCCACTTCATCAGTAAGATGAATAGGTGGAGACTACATTTTTAGGTACCCTGATGCTGAGCTGGGACATGCACATCTCAGTGCCTTTGTGCTAGGGGGAGAGAGATTTCAAAATTTCTCTTATGCGGCATCTGAAGGAGCAGATGGTTTGGGATGAGTCTATCTGAGTCTAATTTCAGTGTAAAAGTCCCACAGAGTGAAAGTTTAGAAGAGTGGAGATCTGTGAGACCTGGCAAGTGGTAAGGAGAAAGGGAGGCTGATGATTCAGGAGATGAGGATACTCAAATCACAGTGGTGGTTCCAAACAAAGAATTCATGCAAGAGTCAGAAGGCCACTACTCCTTCCCAAATGAGCTGAGACTAACTAAAAAGTGTTTCTTACCATTTATTTAAAAAAAAAAAGAAAAAAATAAAAAAATTAGCTGTAAGTTATATTTATCCCCAAAATCACAGCAAACCCCCATTTTCCCTTGTAGCTATTGAGGAATAAACAACCAGTTTGGTTTTTTTGAATGTTAACAAAAACGCATAGTATTGCAAGAGCTTTGATAAAACTGTAGTGGTGTTGCTGCTGTTCAAGGGGATCACCTCCTTCTGTGAGGCAGGAGACAGCTTCCTCCGTCAAGCAGCTCTCCAGGTCGTAGAAATACCTGTGTGACTTTGGCTTTGTGTGTTGTGGTCAGATGGCTTTAGTGTCTAGAAGAATGGTTGGTTTCTCTCCGTGAAGACAGTGTAGCCCATGCTCTAGCATTTCTTCTCGATAGGAGGAATTACGGATTCTCACTATCACAGCTATTTTTGCAAAACCTGTAGAGGTTTAATGACCTTCAATATCTGTGTTAAACACAGTTGAAATGGAAAAACAGGATAAAGAAGTTAATGGGAACATTCACAGACAAAGGATGATTTGATAAATCTCATTTGCACATGAAAAGAAACCAAAACCAGAGAGAAGCTAAGCAAAAAATATATTTCATTATGCTGCTAGGTCTTCCTTGGCAGCAGGAGGACCAGAGATAATTGTGAGTAGGACTAATCCCAGAGATTTAAAAGTATCTTTTATATTCTCTGTTCTCTAAGCTTGTTTGTATCTCTTTCATTGAGAAAACTCCATGCAACCAGTCCTTAAGGCAAGTGAAATTCACTGCTAATATATCCACTTAAGTCTACAGCAAAAAACCCCACAAGCTTTGTAGGCAAGGTGAACCAGCTTCTGCTATGGCTTACTTTATCCACCAAAACAAGCAGAAATTAATCCAGTCCCTACTGCCTTAGCTAATGCATCTCTGGAAGAGACAGTTATGCACTAATGTCACAGCAGAACCACTGGTCATGGGAAATTGTACCTCCAAAGGATTTGTCATCAGCCACTGTGTCTTCTTGGGGAGTCCATTGTGCCCCTTGTTGCTGCTAGGGGTGGGAGGTGAGCCTGGCCTAGAGAGAGATGTGCAGGGTGGAACTGTGCTGATACCAAGGTTTATGCTGGGACAGCAACTAAATGAATGGCAGACATTCTCTATTAAGCCCTCTCTCTTCTCAGAAAAGGAAAGAAAGTGAGAGAGACTTATGTGTTGGAAACTGAACTACACAGCTTTACTGAAACAATAATGATGAAAAAGAAAATAATAAAATATGTACAAATATCTACAAATATCTACAAACCCAGGATCAAGTTTCCCCCCCAGTAATGCTCATGTGACCTCTGATGCTGCAGGGCAGGCCCTGGAAAAGTCCTGGACTCAACTCCTGAGAGTCAGCAGCAGAGGGGAGCTGGATGCAGGAATGCAGTTTCAGGAACACAAGGATTGGGATCAAAGGCAGACAAAGAGACAGAATTCTCCCAGGGCACTTGCCATGGATGAAGAGAGCTTGATCCTGTCTGGTCCGCTCCTCCCTGCAGGAGGGTCATGGGTGTGACCCCTTTCCTCCCTTTTGTTTCTGGAACATAAGAATTTTAGCAGAACCAAGCAGTGACCTTGGTCTCTAGAGGAGTAAGTATAAACAAGAGCCCTTCTGAGTATCATTGTTCAGCAATAACTATGAACATTGAGTGTTATCAATCTAAGGCGCAGACACTTACTGAAAAACATGCTGTTAATTTCAAAAAGTGCAATTACTTAGAAGAGACTTAACTGAAAAGTAAAATTACTAGAAAGAAAATCTATTCTGTCCTGCCTCAAACCAGAACAGCTACCCTGCAGCTCCCAGGATCCAGCCCCTCTCTGGCCACCTCATGGTCACCTCACAGGGTTCCCCCCATCCTGACTGTGGCCAAGGGGGCCCCTCACTGCAGACAGCATGCCTGAGGTTTGCTCTTCCACCTGACACCTCTACTCACATGAGACCTAACAGGCAGGTGGGACACTCAGCATGTGGGTGGCACTGGTGTCCTCACTCTGCTCCAGCAGACTCGGAAATGGGATGGCCATATTTTTACTGGATCCTGCAGCCTTATTAATATTAGATCATGTTTCCTAGTTTCAAACTGCTTGCCTGTGTTTAGTATGTCAGTCAGGAGACTGCAATCCCACTGGGAGCAGGATTGTTTGTGTTCCAGTTGATCAGCTATGTCTACCATGAGTTGTGCTAAGAAGCTACTTATTTCAGACACTTCATTTCATGGGTGCAATGGAATGGATGTTTGCCATACTGCTACCAGTTTAAAGTGAGGAATTTGACTGATCTTATCTCTATCTTGCTCTTAGATGGCTGCACTGGTTTTCCCACAGGACAAAGTCATCTCCCTTAATCTGAGCAGACATCGTGTCACTGGGACTGAATAAAATCAGCATTTCTTTGTGTCTATCTGTGCTGCTCTCTCACTAGAATTTACTTTCGCTCACCCAATTGCTTTTTGTTCACATTTTTAGTCATTCAGAAAAATACTCTGGCTAGCTTAATTTTGGATGTTTGGTGTACCTTATGGCTCTGGCTTGTGCGGTCTCTTTGTGAAAACTAATAAGTGCAGATGAAATTTAAAAAAGGTAGCAGGAAAAGAAAGTAAATAAAACCATACCTATGCTGGGGTATTCTTCAGAACTGAACTAGTTGTATCTTTCTACTCCCACCTGTTACTAAGCACAGAAATACTGCGCAACAGGCTGGCAAAGGATGCCAAAACTAGTAAGAGACAGCAGCACCCCATATGCTGCCAGCTACCAGTATCAGCTGTATGTTGCAAGGACTGTTTTCCTCTGTGTGTGACTTTTAATACATTTGTGTGTTCTATATGCATGTGTAAGTATACAGTTACATACTCAAGTACACTTGTGTGTGCACACAAAATCCAACAGGCCAATATCACACTGTTGGTAAGTTATTTTCAGTTCCTAGCACCTACAGTGTAGCATGAATTACCTAATACACTCAGTATGTGTGGAATTTGAGAGGAAGAGACAGTTTTTGCCTTCTGACAGAAAACATGTCCAGTGTAGAAGTACATGCAGATTTAAACGGAACCCTATTATACTCTTCTCAATGTCCCAGGTATCTCACCTCAGCTCAGTCAGCTCTGCTGCACAGTATTGCTGTGTATTGCAATGTAACGCCCACAAACTAGTGTATTACACAGTCAAATTCTCATATTCAGAAAAATGAAAAGAAGAGCAAGCTGGTGTTTTTCACCTGCTTTGTCTCCAAAGTTAAACTTTCCACAGAGAAAATGAAAGAGCAGGAGGACAGAGGGTGTAGTTGGTAAGGGGAAAGGTAAGGAAAGAGCGTGAGAATGACTGAGAGCCTCCCCATGCAGATGGAGAGGATCCACCAACAGAGTATCCTCCACAGGCAGGAATTTGGTTGCAGTGAGGGCTCAACTCAGCCAGTTCAGAAGCGTGGCCCTTTTAGTACATGACCTATTAAATGTACTCAATGCTGGAAGAATGAAGAAATGAAACACATTTAGAGGTGTGACAGTGTGATACTTGCAAGTAATCCTAGAGCTATAGAAATATTTTAGGTAAGGAGGCACAAAATATCAAGCCACTATTTTATTTCTCTGTATCTTGCAGGAAGTTTCCAGATAGAAAGCAGTTAGGACATATGCTCCCCATTATGATGTGAATAAAATCTGCTTTTTATTCAGTTGAAAGAACAGGATCAAATGTTTTTAAAATGGGACTATGTTTCAAGAGCTGATCTCTGTCAAGAACTGCTGGTGTGTAGTGTTTCATTTGCAGCCTTTTTTCTGATCAGCCTGAGTAATTATCTGCCTGAGCCTCTGGATAGCTAATTGAGTGAGTAAATGGCACAGAAAAAGTAGGCATAATGCACTTCTCATGTACTTCTGAGAGAAGTATATAACCTTTTTTCAGCCTCTGGGTACCACACAAATGCTTTCTGTTGTGGAGATATTTCCACTGTTCCAAGCAGAGACATCTCTGATTTACAGTAGTGTAATTAACCAGTGAAGCTGATTACCGGATACATGCTTTCTTGTATCATTGTCTACTTCTCCCTTGAAAAGGGGGAAAGGACAGGTGGGAAGTTTGGAGGGAGGATAAGCTTTCCATCCAATGAGAAAGACTCACAGTTTAGTGATAATTATAATTTTATTAGTGCCAGGTTGCTGTGGAGTAACACAGATGATGAAACTCTTAGTTATCTCTGGCTATTAGCCAAGATAATACTGCAAAAGGAAAAAAAAAATTATTACGTTGTTATATGTCTAATTAGACATAAAGACAACAACAGTGTTCTTATGAAAGGAAGTATTTAAGACACATTTTTGGAATTGTAGTAGTAACATCATTTGTTCTGTGTGGTAAACATAAGGCTTTTGGCAGTGAGATGCTTTAGTTTTGAAAACTGACAAAATTATTTGCTTATATACAGTGCTGCAGCTAATCACTGTGCCTGTGAGTCACACAGAAGCAGGACCAGGGTAAACATGGTGCTGTAGTAAAAAGGTAAGTGTGCAGGAAACATGCATTATGATGCTGGCAAGCTAAGCTACAGGCAGTACCCTGTCATTAAGAGGGAAGAAAGGGAGGATGGGGGGGAAGAGCTGAAGTCAAGCCTGGATATTCTAATGTAATTTGGAAGGGAATGCATAGTCATCCAAATGATAATGGTTTTTGACAGTTTGATACGTATTTATAGCTGTTGCCAGCCCTGCCTGAATATTATATAGGATTATCTGGGATTTTCTGGGTTTATCACCACAGGCATGCAGGATTAACAGCCTGATGAAGTCAAAAAGAATTACTCAGCCAATCCAATCCCTATACTTACATAGTGCCCTTCACACAAGGTCCCAGAGTGCTGCATGAGAAATAAAATCACTGCCAAAAAAGACAGTGAAAGAAAAATATGCCATCTAGTATTGCAATCCACCACAGAGCTGGGCTACAGGGTATCTCCTAATGAAAGCTCTCAAAAAGTAGGTGCCCAGCAAAGCAGAGAGGGGACACTGCTCAGCAGGCTCCCCATTTTTAGCATTAAAGACATATAGGACTTTTTTTAGTGCTCATCACTTTGACAGTGGGAGTATACAGGGTGATACAAATTCCCCAAGACATCTTGAATCCAGGTGAAGGGAGCTTCAAGTAAAAGGGTACACTGCTATACAGGACTTCCCAGTGACATGAAACCACTGGTACATCTTTCCTGCAGCTTTTTTTTAATGTTATTGTCTAATCCTTCTTATTTTTTCAAGTGAAGTGTTAAAAAAAAAAATTGTCTTCAAACTGTTCTATAGTGTCCATAATGCAGACACATGAGGTGCTCCTGATAGGATGTATTGCAGTAAACTCAGCTCTGCTGTTAGGAAATGTTTGCTAACTGTTACAATGCACCTGATTTCTTTGAACTGGGGGGGTGGGGGGGGGGGAAAGCATCCAAATAACAGTGAAGCAAATAATTTCAGACAAAATAAAGGTTAAAGTCTTATCACTCCTAACAGGTGGAGACCCTACACACATTCACCAGCATAGGTTTGGTAGATGTTTTGTATCCCATGCAAGCCAGCTACCAGTTTGTCTTGTATAAGATGGAGCTTCTGAAGTAGATGGCCACAAATTGTAATGCTTAAGGGAAGGGTAGAAATGGCTGCAATCTTATGTTGCAGCTAGAGATGCAGGCTAACTGAAACCCAGTAGCTTCTTTTTGCTGTAACTGGTATTTTAGCTCATTGACTTGAAATTGATCGGGGTCCATCTGCACAGACTTCAGTCACACACAGAACCAGATCAAGCTCTGGGCTGCCTGAGGTGGAGAGTAGCAGGCTTCAAGAAACAGTGTTAAACACTGTCTATTTTGGGGGAGGTTGTCTTGAAAGTGATGCAAGCTGGTAAGTGTACCCATAAAACTGAATTAAAGTATGTACTTGACTTCATGTTTGGAGCTTTTCCAGTCACATGGAACAGGGGCTGCTGGCAGGTGTGCAAACTCTGAAGAGTTTGCCAAAGGGTTTGCAGGATGGAGGACAGGTGTATTGATAGGGTGATCTCAGCTCTGTAATTAGAACGTGTTTTACAAGTGAGCTGTGAGTACTATTCTTTCCTCAAAAATGTTTAGGACACTTAATGGTGACCCCTTTTACCCTCTCCCTTGGAGGAGGGAAGGAGAGAAGGCTGCTGCTGACAGCAGCAACACGCAGGTCTCTGGCAAATTGCTCTGAAGCAAAGAGCCATAGAAGCAGGGAAAAAGAAAGGCAGAGAAACACTTTCTTCCCAAGAACCCTGGCAAGTATTCCAACAGCAGGAACTTGCACCCAGAGTGGCGAGCAGGTGTCTTGCCTGCTCTAAGTTTGAAACTGCAGACGTATCATTTTTAGGACACTTTATATGTTGCCACAGCATGTTCTATGAACCTTGATGGGATGTAACAGTGCATTCTTCCACTGTATCCCTGAAAATCTGCAAGAGCAGTGGATGAAAACTGCCAGTGCGGTTTTCCTGAAGCTGTTACGGATTCAGAGAGGTGAACATCTCCGGGTGTCAGTCCAGCCAGCTGCTTTTGGTTTCTAGTCAGGGTGAGGTTTGAAGTGAAGGCTGAGGATAACTCGGGCTGTGGTCCTGAGCACCTGGAGCAAACACTGCCTCTCCTCTGGCTTCCAAAGTTCAGCCTGGCTGCCTGCACAGACTGCCTTGACTCTCCCCCTCACCCTGCCCTCCCTCTCTCTGCACCCCTCCAGGGCCAGGGGGAAGCAGAAATGGAGGTTGTGATGTAGCAAGGTTGTGCCCCACAGTACCTGTGAGTGCTGTTCATGACCTTTCCCTGAGGAGGGGGATGATAGTTGTTTTTTTCTGCTGCTTTGGCTTGTTTTCTGTTGTTTTGTTTGGGTTTTTTTTTCAAATCAATATTACTTAAAAAAACCCCAACCAAATCCAAGCAAAGCAACATTATCCACCATCACTACCAAGAAAAAACAGGTGAAAAGTTGTTTATTAACGGTCCCTGCCTTTTCTTTTGGTCAGGAGGATTTCCCTGGCAGCATGTCTTGTCCCACTTGGTGGATTTCGAGGGAGGTGAATCTTTTTTATACCCTAAAAAGTACATGAATGGATCGAACTAGGGAAAATGGCTAGGAGTTTGTAACACTTAAACTCGTAGAAGAAAAGAAGAAAGAAAAACCTGAAAGATAGATGGAGATACAGAATATATGTATAACCACTCTTCAATCCAGTGATGTATTTTTCAGCCTGTTGTCTGGCTCTGCAGGCCTCCAGCCTCAGGTCCTGATCTGTGGGTGGTGGGTGGGTCAGCAAGTGGGTTGTGGGTTGACAGGCATGTGACACTTCAACCCTTTCATAACATCCTGTCCCCCAGAGACCACACCCAGAGTGGCAACAAACTGTTGAGCTTCTGCACTTGTTCAGTTTGTCACTCTGGAAAATTGAGATTTTTGGAATGGGGCTGGGGAGGGGGGCTTCTTCCAAGGCAAACCCTGGTGATCAGCACACATGCAGAGCAGTGGCTGGAAATTTACCGGGGGAGGCAAGCTGGAGGGGAACAGGGGGATAGCCTGCCCGTCTGCCTGCACTGTTCGTGCTTGCCTAACACAAGACTCCATTCTGGGTTGTTTGAGACACAACAAGGGATATTCCACATACCCTTGCAAGTCACTGAGCAGTCGCGGACACGTCTTCTAACAACAATGTAGTTTTGTGTATGTACTGTACAGTAAAAATGCTCAGATAGCCTTTGTTTTTAATCTGAGTATGCATACACAAACATACACTGAGAGACAGGAACATAAGAAAACCATGTGCACGTGCATATACATGCACAGTTTTCCAGTGCTGCATGAAAAAGAAAAAAGTAGTATCCTCATTTTTATGAGGCCAGCAATAGGGTTACCAGGCTAATAAATGAAGCCTGAATTATTCATCAGTCTGCACGTTGTATGGATCTTTTAAATTACAGCCAAAGAAATTGTAAAACTGTAAGCTTCTACCATTCCCACAAACCTACTTTAATTGACAAGACAGAATAAAGTTTCTCCCCTTCTAGCCATTTGCTATTTCAGTGAAACTGTAGGTAGCAGTTTAGGTACATTTCCATAATATACAGCTAATGAGACACAAGGTACATTAATAATTTACATGCCTCAAGTGTGCTGGACCCTCATGAGAGGACCTTTTTGCAAAGAATATAATCACACAAAAGTGATCTCATATTTCCTGCATACTTTTTTTAACAGAGGAATTGCTTGTATTTATGAATTTTATGTATTAGCAAATTAATTTTGTGTTCTTGCAGACAAATTTTGTGAATATTTTGGAGCATACTCAGCCAAGTGAAGGATATATTTTTTTAATACTTCTAGGAAAATAATTTTATTCAAGGCAAAAAGAAAAGAAGATAGAAGGATGGCATTTAGAGGTAGGAGATCATTTTAGAAAGAAAATATTTGGAAATATCTGATGTCACCTTGTGATTCATGCACTACAACCTTCTGTGTCAGGATATGTATTTTCCTTTATTTTATTGGAAGTGCTTATATAATTGCATAAAAAGCAGGATAAACAGTTCTTCTGCAATTGTGTAAAGAACTCTTTATACAGTTGTTACTGTATATAGTAAATTGTTAATGATTTTTCCATCCTTTTCCCCACTCAGCAACAAGATTAGGGCAAGGTTAAATTGAAAAAGAAAATTAATGAGGCAAATCTCAAATAAGATAACCAAGTCTTTCATAACAATGTAAAAGAATTACATTTTTTTACACCAACAGAGTCAAAAAATTTTTAATGGGAGAAAAACATAATAAGGACAGAATGATGGTATAAATAAGTGCTCTGTTCTGCTCTCTTTCTTCCTTCTGTAAGCTTATATTTATTTATTATATTTATCCTGTCACCTTTTCTGCTTTATCAGAGACATGAAAATAATCTTCACAACTAGATACACCAAAGGGAACTAAACAAAAAAATACAGAGAAGAAAAGCTTTTTACTCTCAATGGTTAAATCCTATATATGCTGCTTGAGATGGCAAGAAAAATAATGTGCCAAAAGATGTCCCGTTGGCCAATACCAATGGAAATTACATCTCCTTTTAGTTGGTTATAAGGAAACCGTTTGGTGCCAGTGCTCATGCTGAGCACCTTCTGAAGGAGCTGAAGCATCCCACATGAACAGTAAACCAACAGGGATGCAGGGGTATGAATGAGTGGAAGCCATCTGATTTCAAAAAGACATCGTGATACCCAAAAACTGCAAGCACAAGTGTTGCCATCAATATTTTAACAGAATTTGTGCTTCTGCATTGGTTTGTTTACCTCTGAACACTCAAACTAAAAAGATATTCTCAAGTCAGCATAAACTCATTACAAAGAAGCACGCAGCAAGCTGTCATTGGAAGCCAGTGTTTTAGGAGAAACATGAAAAACTGCATTTTCATAGCTGACAATCTCTTCAATTTACTAGTGCAAAAATTTTGCCAGAAGAACAGACTAATGAGCCTGATGTCACTCTGCCTTACACATCATCAACCAAACTGTCAGTCAACTTCAAGCTGCCAAGTGTTTGTAGCAGCAGACAACTTAAGAGGCAAAAAGATCTCAGCTTGATTTTTCAGATCCCTGGCTGAGTTTGCTCTCTGGCAGCATGAACATGCATCTTCTAGCTTTTAAACTGAGCAAATTAGATATGAAAGAACATTGAAGTAGAACAAATATGGAAGCTGTCACATACAATAATTTTGGGGGAGTTATTTTTGTGACAGCTACTGAACTGAAATCGAAGCCAAAACCACCAGAAAATCATAACTTTTTCATTTCATGATTTTTTGAAGTTGCATGTCTCTAGAAAAGTAATTCTAAGTCCTAGAAAAATCCATGGGGAAATGTTAAAATGCTGCACAATGCGGCAGTGAAAGCCACTGATGCTGAAATGGATCATGCTAGAGGTCTGTCAGCTGAATTGCTGTTTCTTGGAACTGAGTGGCACCATCAGTGGTATTTACTTTTTTTTTTTTTTTTTTTTTTTTTTTGGCTGATTCTTTTTTTTCAAGGAGCACATCTTCCTCTACTTGAAGACCTAACACAATTATAGTTCACATGTCATTTCAACAGAATACAGTGCTTTTGAGGTATGGTGCACCCAAGGTGGTGTGGCACCATGCTGTTCTCAGAGGAAAATCTATTTTAGGACACTAAAATAACTCTGGTGCCCTACCTGGATATGGCCACAGGTAAATGTATCTGCAGAGACTTTAATCTAGATACAGTAACAGCAACAGGTGGAGGATTGCAAGGGCTTTGATACAGCTCAATTACCACAGTATTTATTAATATTTAGGGTCCTCAGGGACTTTGTAGGCTGATAGTTGATACAAAGTCCTGTGTTGGTGTTTTCATTACTTTTGTTATCTTGCCCTCTGCACTAAGGAAGGGATTGCTAGGCTTGTATTTACTGCAATCTTCACATGTGCAGGCACATGCAGCAGTCAATCTGTTTTATGTATTTCCCTCATCTCTCATCTGCACACTGTATGTCTGGAGGACCCGTGCCAAAACCAGCATGCACAAATACCAAAATGGGAAAATGTTATTTGTTGCAGTTCTTTGGTAGGTACCTCTTTATCCTGGAGCCCTGCCCACTGAACACTTTTAAAAGTCATCATGCGGCTCTCAAAATGTGATTAAACTGATGTGTGGCCAGTTCTGATTGGTGTGATTCAGGAAGCCAGTGGAGTACAGGCAGCACTTCTTTTTCATGCAGTATTTGAACTCCTTTAAAACAGCACAGCACAGAAATTTCTGTAGAGCTGATTACACCAGTTTTGGTAAAGAAAAAATTCATCTTTTGAGAGAAGATTGTGCAGAAAATCACGCTGGAAATGCAAAAAGAATTAATGAAAATTAACTTTGAGAACACATAATCCTTTCACTAAAAGTTTCCAGTGAAATAACAATCCATTTCCCAATAAACAATTCAAACTATTATTTCACTGAAATTTTTGGCAACTATTAAGTAGGTTGCAACTTCTGTCTTGTATTGCTCTGCTGCTGCAGTATTATTCCTTTTCTTTCCCCTTTCCCTGAACATGTTTCTGGACTTCTCATACCCATCTAAACTAAAGGACTTTATCAAAAGAGTTTACCTTGTAAGTTTTCTCAAGTCAAATGATTAAGTAAACCAAACATTACTGCAGGTGTTTGGACAAAAACACCCTTGGTGGCTCACAATGTCTTCAGAAATACATGTCAAAGCATCTGAAGATTGCCAGTAAAGAGGAAAAAAAAAGCTTTATTTTTGAAGATAACTCCAGTCTCCTTCTGGGGTTGTTTGTTTTATTAACATAAAAACATATACAGGTCAGTAAAAACAACTTTGTTTTCACCTCCTCAAGAGAGACTGCAGCTTCATACATGCAACTCTGCCATCTTATGCCAGTGACTTGGTGGAAATTCCTGGTCCAACCCTGTAGCTGAGCCTGGTTTGGGCAAGAGGTTGGATTAGAGACTCCCAGGGATTGCCTCAGAGTGAACAGCCCTTTGACACTGTGAAAGTGAAAAAGTGGGAAATTTTAGAGTAAACTCCCTCAAGGAATAAGAAATGTGACAAATGACATCCCTAAATTATCCATCCATGTTTCTCCACAGTTTCTTATCCTGGTAACCCTGATTACCACTGTGGTCTCCCAAATTATCCTACATAGCTGCACGAACCATCCCCCACTCCTCTTTTCTCTTTCCTCAGGAAGAAGGTAGATGGGTAAAGCCAGAAAACAGTTTTACATTGACTAGGTCTAGAGATTTCAGGATAAAACTGTTTTTGGCTGTCTGGATTTTTGGTTTTGGTTTTGGTTTTTTGGTTTTTGGTTTGGTGGGATTTTTTTGTTGTTTTGTTTTTGTTGGTTTTAGGGTTTTTTTAGTAGTAGCAATGCACTATCATTCAGTTTGGTTTCATATTACACTTGGGTATTTTCAGACATTTGTGATATTTTTCACATATCTGTTACACACTTTAATGTTACTTCTTCACATAATTTCTACCACTCTTGTTACTAACTTGAAGCCATTATCTCACCACTCACCAGTGGCAAATGATTTATCTAAGAAACCTTATCAGTGGGAATGAGGTGGGCGTAGATCTATTCTTCCAAGTTACAAGTGATAGAACAAGAGCACATGGCCTCAAGCTGCACCAGGTTTTTCCAGGGGAGATTAGATTGGATATTAGGAAGAATTTCTTCCCTGAAAGGGTTTTTAGGTGCTGGACTAGGCTGCCCAAGGAAGTGATGAAGTCACTGGAGGTATTTAAAAGACATGCAGATGTGGTGCTGAGGGCCATGGTTTAGTGGTGGACTCAGCAGTGCTGGGTTAACAGTTGGTCTTGATGTTCTTGCCAACCAAAATGAATCTTTGGGAGTGGAGAAAAGCAGCTCTGTTCCCTGTTTCTTCTGCAATGTGCATGCAGGTGACATTGCCTCACCTAGTATTTCGCCTCAGTGGAGTATATGTTTGCAAAACCTTGAATGTGCACTTCAACTCAGCTAGGATTTGTGTACAATCTGCCAGGGGAGCTGGAGGAAGGGAAGCCTCTTTTCAGTTGAGAGAAGCCACCCGTTTCATTTTCCAGCAAAGGAAAAAATGCCATATATGTATTTCCTTCATGTCTGAGATACTGGGGTTATCTGGTGAAAAACAGAGGTGTACCCTCCCTCCTAATGTCAGCTCTCTTTCTGATCTGCTTCTGACCACTCTGTACCCCTACACCCCCAAAATTAAGAGTAAATGCAAAATGTGCCTCCAAAGTTGCCTTAGCCTACCTGCTGAGGGGACCTGGCCCTGCAGTTTGTGATGTGTATCCCACATCCTGCATTAAAGAGGACTTTTCTTTGAGGAGTCCCCAGATGGGGTGAATCCCAAATTTCTAGCCCACATCTGGCAGTCACATTTGTGCCTTTGGTTCCTCTTTTTTGAATCACAAGACCGGCTTCTCAGAGCCATTAACTCCCACACAATAGGCAGCCCACTTTTATCACTCTCCTCTTTCAGAGACATTTTTATAACCTTTAAGGTCCACCTCTTTAAGTGAATCCTCTGATCTTCTCGGAAAATAACCTTGCCTAGGTATTACTAACAGCATGTGGATGATGAACTTTCAACAGCTGTGACAGTCTCTACCTGCTCGCAGCCATTCTGAAATAAATATACTTCACAGAAAATGTGCTCTCTTTGTAAGACTATTCTGCAGTCAGATTCTGTCAATTTTGTATTCGTTTGCTGCTTGTGGAGTAGCAATCACTGGAAATAGGGAGCAATCTGGGACTGATCCTTTCTCAAACTTGCAAATGCAAAATAATTCTTTTTTTTTTATTCCTAGCTGACCTTGAGAGGAAACAATGAGAAGGAAGGGACTGAAGCAGATGTGGATCTTTCTTATTTGTGAAGGAGCTATGAGTTCTTTTTAAGAAAGTGCATAATGAAAAAGCAAATTGAAGTATTAGTTGAAAAATAGCCTGTTGCATCTAAAATGGAAGTGAAAATCAGCCACTCAAAGACTGTGAGTATAGATTTCTCAAACCAATATATCCTATTTAATACCTTAAATAGATGAATAAGAATAGAAGTTTCCAATGTTAATGGACAATTCTGGATATTGATGAACATTACCAGTAAAAGCTAAATGGGCAAGGAAATATTATGCATTACAAAAATGGAAAAAATTACAGATATTTCTTACCTTTTATTGAGAGACTTACGAGAAAAACAAGTGACTATATACTCTGCTTCCTACCATTGCAAATGTCAGCAAGGAGCAAATACAGTTAAGAGCTGGGTTTATGATTGAGATCATGGGAATATTTAGTTGGATAGTCGACTTCATTTGTGAATTATTGCATATTGCAATTGTTTCATTGACCTTTGGAGCTGAGCGGGATCTTAAGAGGTCATTTCATCTTGCTGCATCTACATTCTCTGTAGCTTTCATGGTAGATACTCATAAAGAACCAAGAACAATTGCAAGCATTTCCAGCAGTCAAGTGCAGTACTTTGTCTTTATCTTTCAAAGGTAATTACAGTACTTTACATATATTTTTATATACAGTATTCTTATCTTTAACCTCAATAGAGCTTCATTTACATTCCACTTGCTTTTTGCCCTATGCTCTGTAAGTCTGAAAAGTGACACTTTTCCCTCCTTTCCCCAAAAGGCTCTACTAAGGAATATCTAGGACATTTCACAATAAAGAAACTGTTAAAATCAGCACATGCGGTTTCTAAGCACACACATGATAGAACACAGAAAAATTCTAGTAGACACATAACAATGCACACATGGTTTCATTCATGTTCACACCATTATTTAATTCTGGATAAACTGAACTTACATGAACATTGAGTATTCTTGAACATATGAAACATCAAAAATTTTAAAAATTGCAAAATAGTTCAAGAGGATTTAAATGAAAGATACAGATGTTTTAATGCACCACTGTAGTTCTATCTCAGCATTAGAAGGAAGATTCTATAGGCATTCAGTCAGACATTTGCAGAATAGGTATTTCTTCCCCCCCATTCTGTGGCAATTAAAAAACACCAGGCATTGTTACTGAACTGTTATTCTAACATAGCAATGTCTAGAAGAAATAATAATTCTCATTTGCATCAGTTTTTTGCTGCTTGTTTCCCTTATTTTTTCTCTGTTGTCATATAAAGAAAATAAGGAAGAAGAGGAAAAGCCTAAACAAGGAAAATTTAATTTTATTAAGTGAAATTTTTAGCCTATAGGGCAAAATTTCTGTGGGTTTATTCTGGTAGGAAGAACGTTTTAACCTCTTACCTTTCATTTAAATGGGAAGATTTTTTCCAAAGCTATTATTTATAAACACCTGCATCCACAAGAGGCTTTCAGGCAGAAAGGATCACCTCTGTTCCAGTTTATCTGTTTCAAAGAGACCAGCAGGTAGACAGGGGAGAAAGAGAGTAACTGGTCATGTATACATGTCCTTGAGTCACTGTACATCTCTCAGCAAAATGGACTTCTCAGAAAGAAGGAATTTGGACAAGGAAGGGAATATGCAGGTGAGTACAGGAGAGATAGAACCAGAAGGAGAAAAGTGATGATGTGAAAACCAGATAATTTTATTGTACAATCACAGGCTGATAGGTGTTAATATTGAAACATCTTCAAAAGTGCCTAGACCACAGTTTTGCTAAAGCAATATATACTGTCAGAAAACCAGATAACTGAACAAGATTTTAAACTGCTCAGCTTTGTCAAGACATCTGTGGCTTTCAAACTTTCTCACAAAGATCATAAATGTGACTCTGTTCTCCAGTGTGACAAAATCTTAGTTAAATACAACAAACCTATGCATGTTGTGAAATTGCCTGATATGAAAAAAGAAAAACTGAAGACATCAACTGCACGTGAAAATGCTTGGATAGCATTTTGTGCATGTCTTTTTTCTGTTGGACCTAAAACCTTTTCAGATAGCTGGAGGCTGGGGCATGTAGTAGCTTGTAAAAAAAATTGGGCCACATATTTGTGGTGTACCATTCAATACCATACACCTTCTAATTTCAATTTGGAAAGGTTTCAAAATTTCTGGGACTGAAAAGAGGGTCTGTAGGAACCCATGGTTCATTCTAGAGACAAGTTTGTTTCAATATATGCCAGTCTGCAAAATGCCAATGCAAAAAAATGCAGCATTTTCTCACTCCGAGATTTTTATTAAATTCATAAGAAACAAAATACAGAGCTCTATGAGGAGGCCTAGCAAAAGGATATAGTGTTCCTACAAAGATAATTCCATAACATTACTCATTTTATACTGAGTTAATTGCCTTTTCTTTAAACCCTTCACCTGGATAGCCAGACTATAAAAGAATATTAAATAACCACTCACTGTGCTCCTGTGCCACTGGCAGAGCCTTTATGCAGTATAGTTGAAGGATCCGTTAATACTTCAGAAAAAGCTTAAGAATATGGTTTTGAAGTCCCAACTTTTGAAATTTTGGTACTATTAAAAAGCCATAACATTTCAAAGATTATCTATAGTATATGTTTTTATCATCTGAGATGTTTGTGGACTCCTTCATATAAACAAAACAAATCAAATCATACCAAACCAAAACAACCCTGCAAGTTGGGACAGCTTACTCTTGTGGCAAAATTCCCTTTGGCTTAATGCCAAAAGCTGCTTCTAAAAAGCCAGAAGTCATGTGGAACTATGCTTTATAAAGTAATTTACTGGGATGTTATTGGGATTTCTCTAACAGAATATTAGTTCCTACTGTTACATGACAGGGGGTTTTGTGCTCTTTGCTGTGGCCTTTTAAATATATTTATGATAACAGTGCTATTTTAGCCCTAACAGTGACTAGCATAATATTACTGATGCTATAGTTCCACCTGCAAAATAAATGTTAAGCTCACTCTGGATTTGTTTTGAGCACTGTGAGAATGCTCTACTTACTCCCTTTCTTTTCCTTTGCTGTGCATCAGCTTTTCTCCACAATCAGTGTATTTCCACCAGCACAAGGAGTCTTTTAATCTCTGGAGAAATTGCTAAGAATGTGCTGAATGCTACTACATCCTTATGGAGAGGCATTTAGTCCCTCTGTTTTCAGAGATGTTCAAAATACGCTGTTTGCCTAACTCTGCGAACTCACTGGAAATCTCAGGCTGAATTATTACTGATCTTTTGTAATGGTTCTTTCCATGTAATTGGCCATGTGTCCAGGAAGCAGCCTGGCTCTTGCTCACGTCGCTGTCTGTAGCTGCAATATTTCATACTTCAAAGAAGGCAGAACTCTCCTGTGGATCGCCGTTAAGTATGGTCACCCAAGTTTGAAGCACTCAGAAGGCCCTTTCTAACATTGTTTTATTTATTTGCTTAGTTTTATTCTTAGATATGGAAGCTTGTACTGACAGATGTGCCACTTCTATGTGTAACCCTAGGGAGAAACAGATGAGACTGTGCCATGCAGGTCATCAGTTCACTGCCTTTAAACTAAAATATGCCAGAAATGAGACGAAAATGAAAGCTACCAAGAAAGATATGTTTCACCTGGAAACTGTGGGAAATAAGTAATTCTAAAATTTGAGAAGAAATCCAGCTTTCTGGCTCGTGCATGGTAGGCACACTAAAGTTTAGGAAAGAATATAATCAAAATTCTAAAGTGTAGAAAACCCCAAGACTTTAATCTCCCAGTACAAACAGAGCAGGATTTTGAAAAAGCATAAAGATAAGGAGATTGCAACATAAGCTGTCTACATAATTTTCTTGTGTATAGCCTTGCAAGTGGTGGATATGTAAAAAAATCTGACAGTCAATATTGCACATAAATATTGCAGGCTTTGTTTAAAAAACTAGGCTTTAGTTTAGTTCAGTACTAATTTATTTTTCCAAAACTTTTATTTTGTTCATATTGTTGACCACCAATGCTCATCAGAGCTGGACTTGGAAAGTTAAACAAAAAAAAAATTATTGTAGCTACATACATGCATTTTTATGCTCAGTGAATCCAAATATGGTGTTTTGTTGCATTATAATGTTGTTTTTTTGTTTGTTTGTGGGTTTTTTGGTTGTTTTTTTTGGTGTTGTTTTTGTTTTGGTTTAGTTTGTGTTTTTTGTTTGTTTGTTTTTTCCTGATTCACAGCTTTACTGGACACCTGCATTCTTTGTTAGAAGCATTAAAGAAATGAGAAAAATCTGTTGTATGGACAAGGACAGTGCCTGTAATATTTCAAGGCAAAATAATGCCATGAGAGAATTTCTACTAATACACAGTATTCTTGACAAAAAATTTCTTTGCATCTTTTTCTAATTTACTGCTTGGGCTAAATCAGTTGAGATTGCATCCTTCTTGTTTGGTCTTGAGTCTATTCTTTGCTTTGATACTGCCTGTTTTACCAGGCTACTGAAATTGTTGAAATAGCCATTTTTTTACATACTGGAAAATAACCCAGTCACAGATGTGAGAGGAGTGAAAGAGGAAGGGAAAAACAAAAAAAAAAAAAGGGAAAAAAAAAAAGGGAAAGCAAATTAAGCAAATTGAATGGCAGGTGGGGGTTATTTTGTTTTGATCAGGCTCATAAACAAGTCTCAATTTGTCAGGAAAGAGAAACTCCCCAATTTCCTTAGCTAGCCTCTGAAAAATGAAAGTGGATAGCATACCTATACCAGCTTTTACTACTGCACGTTCCTGGGCTAGTACTGCTCTTTACTTAAGACTTCTTGTCAAAACAGCCACAAGAACTTTATAAAAGAAGAATAGGAAACCCTTAGGTATATAATTATATCAATTTTCTAGGTGTACCTGTATACTGAAATAAAAATTACATCTCCATCAGTGTGCACACATACATCTGTGTGTGTGTCTATGCACATCTCCTCAAAGAATGATTTCCACAAAATGTATAGGCCATTTTAAAATGTACTCTGCTGACTGATTTTCAGACAACCTGCATCTAGTTAAAGGAACCATAGACCTTAATCAGGCTGTACTTCAGCACTCCATTCCTATACACATCATTATTTTATTTTAAGCATAATCTGAACTCCTGTTAAAACCCATGGGTCTTGAGCACATGCTAAAAACCACCCATAAGCTGAAGTGGTTTGCTGAATAAGGAGGGAACATTATCTAAAAAAAATATCATTTATGTAATAAAAAAGAAAAACAAAATTAATTGTTATTAAAAACAGAGATGAAATCTATTTACTCTGTGGAATTTGCTGTTGCAGACTACACACAAATTTAAAAAAAAAAAAAAAAAAAAAGGTCCACAGGCCATTTTTTCCAGTTATAATTGGTTACTTTGCAAGTAGCTTAACAATATAAAAGAGATTGTTCAGTAATTAAATATCAGACCCAGCTGGA
Source organism: Apus apus (assembly GCF_020740795.1). Classification (NCBI taxonomy): domain Eukaryota; kingdom Metazoa; phylum Chordata; class Aves; order Apodiformes; family Apodidae; genus Apus; species Apus apus. The sequence goes on along the minus strand of NC_067312.1, from coordinate 55,478,117 downwards.
TACTGAAATACCATCAAAACTACTGTGGTAATCCACAAGCTACATTTAGTACATTAAAATATATTGTTTATGTGTTTAAATGTGAAAGAGGGAAGGGCCAGAAAATGTGGGGATATTTTTTTGAAAATACGTATAGTAACAAGACTCCTGGGGACAAGTCCATCATTAAAAGTGGCTGGTTGAACATTTTGTGACAATGTCCATACACATTGTTCATTAGATTAAGCCCTTGTTGTGGTACACTACGACGTGTGGGAAACTGCTGCCAGAGCTAAAGGCCAGAGGGAGCCAGAGCAAAACAGTGAGTCTCCAGTGCTCCTGCCTGCTTCCCTGCCCACTGCTGCCTGCACCGGCTGGGCCCCGGGTTTCAGCGGATACATAAAACATTAGTCACACCAAGTAATGGATCCTGCAGTTAAGATAGATTAGTTTTTCTTTGAGACTCAAGCAATTCCCACTTGTATGACTGTAGGCAGATAACATTTTCCCTGTTTCAGAATTGTCATTTGTAAGTCTGTAGGCATAAAATTAAAGAATTTTTCTCAACTCCAATTTTCAAAATACAGGTGTTTGTTTTAGAAAGTCTGAACACATTGATCATCTCTAATTACTGTAGGTGCAGTGATGTGCAAACATAACAGGGAAAAAAATGGGAAAGAACCTTAAGCAGCAGCTCATGAGCAGTGACCTCTCCACACACCAACATCTGGGGACATGTAACCACCTCCAAAACAGATTATGTTGAAAGATGCTATATTTTTTCTTGTGTTTTTTTGTTTTGTTGGTTTCATTGGGGTTTTTAGTTGTTTTGTTTATTTGTTTGGTTTGTTTGCTTGTTTTACTTGCTTTGTTACAACAGTTTTTATTTATTTTAATCTTTTGATACCACATTAGAAAAATGATTGTGTTCCAGACAATTTAAATTCTTAAAATTAAGGAGCTGGTTGCTGCTCATTGAGAAACCATGCAGTTTCTGAGTAGTCTAAATGAGAGTTGAAGATCAATAAGCCTAAAGAATATCGAGTAGATACTGAATAAAAATATAATTTCAGATGCTGAGGGAGAATACACACATTTATATTTTGTTAAGTTTCAGGTACTGAACAAGATATTATTCAAGGTTTTAAAAATTCAAGAATTAATTAAATCCCCTGATTAAAAAGACCATGACAATATTTCTATACCAAAAATGCTGATCCCCAAATTTTTAGCAAAAATATATTGATTTTAGTAAGATGTTGCCAAATTAGCACATTTAATTGCTTTATAGAACTTCTAAATCTTATCAGGCTTGATGGTATGTAAGAGACTTTTGATTAAGTAATTCCAGTAATTTTGAAATTAAGCATTTCATAAAGTCTTTCACAGAAACATCAACATTTTCTTTCTATGCTTATTTGGGAAGAAAGAAAAATGTTAAATGTCAGAATTTTAGCATAAGGAAAATATCACTTCTTGAGCATCCTTACAGTTTTCTATCCAACCTGACATGCCTTAAAGAGGCTTGATTACAGATCCTGAATGCTCAAAGTCTGGCCTCTTGTTTACAAAGTATGAAGATCCCTTTTTTGCCCTGAAATGCTGTGGTCTCCATAAGTAAATGCACCAGTGATGGAAACCAGCATCAGCAGTTTGATCCTGTTTCACATTTCACTTAGCAGAGATGCTTCTGCCCACACATATCATATCTCAAGACAACCCATTCAGAGACTGCCTTGTGCCAGCTTTTTTTTTTTAATCACTTCATCTTGACTGTCCACTGAAGAGTAAAGGAGTGGTGGGATTTCTTCTCTGTCATTGTCGGTCAGATTTTAACCCTTCCTTATAGTGGGACCTGTATTAAGTCATTCTAGTCAGGTTTGTGTTGTGTTTTCCCTCTCTGCTAAGCTACAGAAATGCAAAGATTTCAAGTCACAAGCAACCATCACTTGCAGGTCAGGCCTTACTGTACTTTGTGATTACCAGGTTTTGTGATGAAAACCAAACATTAGTATCCATCTTACAGGAGTTTCCAGAGTAGCATACTTTGATTCAAAAATTCAGCTGCAGCAGTATTTTATTAGCAGTATTCACTGAATACTGACACTGCTAAACTTTCTGCAAAGGAAGTATATAACATGCAGACTGAGTTGAATTTGCTACCCAGCTTCAAGCAAGAATTGAATTAGATCTGTCATGTAGACTTGCTTTATGTGTACCTTATGTTGCATGTGTTTGTTTGCGTATACAGCCATTTTATACACAGTAATCTCAGATTTTAATATGCAGTATTATGCAAAACCACACAAAAATACTTTATTCCTTTTTTTTTTTTTTCCCTCCCTTAGAAAGAGCTGTTCACAAAATAAACTCAGCAATTAAAAGCAGAAATGAAAATAAGTTCCCAAACTGCCAATCCTCATCCTGCTCACTTCCCCCCAAATAAGGTAATGAAACAGGAAAGCAAACATGAAGGCTGTTCAGCCAAAGTGCTGTACTCAACTGCTGTCCAGTGAAGGAGCTCAGAACCTCCATGGAGACTGAGTACAAACTTCTGTTTCTCCTGGGGAGCTGCAGTGAACTGGCAGTAGAATGTCTCTTCACAGCATACCTCACTGGTGCTACCCCCAGAAGCAATGAGTCTGCTCAAGTTGTCACACCATGGCTCCAGACAGCCCAGAAGGCTGATTAGAGCAAAAATCAGATTTCAATAACAGCTCAGATTTGGGATGGAAGCAACGTCTGTTTGGCATCAAGAATGGGCATGTTTGGATGAAGGAAGGTAGTACATTCAGGGACATCTCCTAGAGTATTTCTTGACAATAATCTCTCTGCTTGAACCTCCTGAGCACTTCTCTCTATTTCAGCTACATGATGGATAGTGAATATCTCAAAATAAGTGAACACTCACCTTTGTAAGGATTGCAGTATGCAACCATTATTAGTCCCCTTGCTCTGTAAAGCCTTCTGGATCAGGACTAAATAAATGTTTCAGCAGAAGCTAGGGTTGTGTCTTTGTCTGTTTAACTGTAAAAGGCAACTTTATTTGTTTTTTGCTATTAGTTGTAATGAAAATGAACTGGAAACAATGAGTTCGTTGCTTGGTAACTAGTCAGTGTTGCAGCAAACCAGGAGAAGAACAACAAAAAAATAACAACCTGTAAGGAAGATATATGTTTTAAGTATTTTACTTTTGCTCTCTTTGTTAATTTCTGTAGTAATTATGTATAATATATATTCACTGGCAGCACAAATTTAAAAATTGCAAGAACTTTACAGTATGGGAACCTGAGTATTACTTCATGCAAACAAAAACTGCTTAGACTGAATGCCTGAAAATGGACAGGAAGAATTTCTTTATGAAACTCAATTTTTTAATTTAACTTCAGTTTTGAGACTTGTTAGCAGAAGAAACAATATTCGTGGTCTAAAATGTAATTTCACTGCCCTTCACAGAATGGTAAAAAATTAATATTTATGCCAGGCTGTTAGCCCAATTTCAAGAATATCCTGGCTTTTGCTTTTGTTAGATTTTCCTGTCTTGAATGCAAGCAGCTAACATATTCCAATAAAACTTCAACTTGCTCTTAATTCCTGAAGCCTCCAGCAACAATCGGTATGTACTCATGTGGCAAAGCCTCAGCCTTTTTATCACCTCTCTTGACAGAAATGCTGTCACATCATATCTGTTCTTTTTGTAATCCTGTGAATTTATTTCAAGAGGGTGGTAGTTATACCTCACATCCATTTACAATGCAGCGTATCAGCCTAAAGATACCACATCTTCTCTGTCTTCTTGCTTCTACACAGAGTGGGAAATATATGTCTGTCACCAGGTCAAATGATGCACACAAAGCAGGAGGATGAGATGACTGAAGACAACTTGTACCCACAAATTATCTGGAATACCATCAAGTGCCTTGGCACTCCATGGGCTTTCAGGACAAGAATCAAGAGGCATCTGTTGTCTTAGGCTTTCCATAGCTTGACATGAGGGCAGCGGCACTCATTACTTGCTCTGTACAGCTTAAACTAGGCTGAAATGCCACAGGAACCAGTGGAAGCAACCAGTGTGAAAGTCACCTACAATGAATGTGAATTAGATCCTGCTGAAGATCATGTCTACCTACTAATGTGATTTACAAGACAACCTATTATTATTATTATTATTATTATTATTATTATTATTATTATTATTATTATTATTATTATTATTATTATGTTTTCAATTACACTTTATCACCTTTTGGTTCTCCAACAAAATAGTAGTTTTTAATCTGATAGCTACAATGCCTGTTGGTCATCTGTACAGGCCTTGGTTTGGACAACTCCATCTAAATTAGGTTTTTCTCATAAAAAGAAAGATGACAGTTTGATCCTAAGCCAGGAAGCATGTATATAGCTTCAGAGTCCACAGTAATGAGCTGAGTCTGGGCTGAGGAACAAAGCATATCTGCAGCCAGCTGAGAAAGAAGCTGGGAGCCAGCCAGACAGAGATTGAGAATCAGAAGTTAAAAACAACAATTCAAGACCTTTTGGAAATTGCTGTGTTGCGTAAGCCCCTTGGTGTGGCAGAAGAGCCTGTCCTCAGGGTACTATAAGACAGGCCTGTTTTGCATTGGTCAATAAGTGCTTCCTGCTAATGTCTGAAAAGAGAATTTTCAATACAAATATTGGTCAGACTATGAGTTATTAAAAGGTAGCAGCAATTTTTAAAAGAAGGGGGATGCAGAATGGCTTGGCCATTTCAGTGAAGCCACTGAGGTGAGGAACACTAGAGCAAGGGATCATGCTGGTGAACCCCTTCTGCAGTGGCTAAACCACAAGGATACCCTCGGCAAAACTGAGGAAGAGAAAGCGAGGGAGAGAGAGAGAGGGAGGGAGTCAGTCCCAGCCCCTGTCTCTGGGCTGGGAGTGAGACCTTCTGGGGAGCAGCAGCTCTGACTCGCCATGGATGGAGGCAAAGGGTTGGCCACCTGACCCCCCTCAGGTAGAAGAGCAGCCCCTGGGGAGCGTGGCGATCAGGAGCAGGCAAACAGGGTGTGGTGCGGCAGTTTGCACGGCTGTTTGCACAGGCAGGGTGTGCAGAGCAGGGCACGGGCCCCCTCTTGGCTCAAGGTAAGAACTCGGCTAGCGATCATCCCTCTCCCTGAAGAGGACCTAACTGCGGTATCCACTCGGGCAAAAACCATTTCCAGGAAGCCAGGGGCAATCCAGACAGAGGTGCCTCTCAAGAATGCAGCTGTCCAGGTCTCTGGCTGCACTGAATGTCTTAGCCTGTCAGTCGTATCGGGGGAGAGCAGAGAGGACACCTGTGTGTGCTGTGACCAGGTGAATGACTTACTCAGCCAAGTGGCTGAGCTGAAAGAGGAGGTGGAAAGATTACGGATTATCCAGGACTGTGAAAGAGAAATAGATTGCTGGAGTAATACCCTACCATCCTTGAGAAAAAGCCTTGAGGTGGAGGCCTCAGAAGTAGAGGATCCTCTGCCTTCCTGTCACCTGGCAGAGGGAGGGGACCTGAGAGAAGAGGGGAACTGGAAGTGGATCCCTGCTAAAGGCAACAGGTGAACCCGCTCCCGACTTCCCTCACCTTCACGTGTGCCCTTACAGGACAGGTATATGACCCTGGATCAGGAAAACCAGGTAACTGAGGTTACTGACAAAGATCCATCCAGGGAGCTGCCCCATGCATTAGGACTGCCTCTGCTAAGAAAAGAGGAAAGTAATTGTTGTAGGAGATTCTCTTTTGAGGGGAACTGAGGGGCCTATATGCCAGCCAGACCCAACCCTCAGGGAGGTCTGCTGGCTCCCTGGGGCCCGGGTTAGGGATGTTACCAAGAAACTCCCAGGGCTGGTGCAGTCCTCTGATCACTACCTGCTAGTGGTCATGCGGGTGGGCACTGATGAGGTTGCCAAGGGTGATGAAAAGGGATTTCAGAGAACTAGGCTGAATGCTTGTGGGGCCAGGAGCACAGATGGTCTTTTCCTCAGTTCCTTCAGTGGCAGGAAAAGCTGAAAGGACTAGGAAAACACAACTGATTGATGTATGGCTTAGAGGCTGCTGTCATGGGATGAACTTTGGGTTTTTCAATCATGGAGAAGTTTAGAGAACACCAGGTCTGCTACCAAACAATGTCATAGAGCTATCAACAAGGGGGTAAAGGATTCTTGGCCAGGAGTCAGCAGGGCTCATAGAGAGAGCTTTAAACTAGACTTGAAGAAGGCAGGGGACAAAACTCCTGGATGGTTTGATTTCCAGGACACCGGGTCTGCTGGCATTAGATGGGAAGACCCTGTCCTGCAGGGGACAAAGGGTCCTGGGGCAGGAGTTAGCAGGGCTCATTCACAGAGCTTTAAACTAGATTCAAAGTGGGAGGGGATTGTAGCTGGGTTTGAACTAGTGGGGCATTGTTCTAGTATTAATGAAGACCAGAAGGCCTCCCACCTCCCAAGGGTGCCAGCAGCATGCTCAGCTCACTCCCTGAAATGCCTGCACACCAATCCACTCAGCATGGGGAATAAACAGGAGGAGTTAGAAGTCTCTGTGCAGTCTAAGGTTTATGATCTGGTGGCAATTACAGAGACGTGGTGGGACAGCTCACATGACTGGAATGTGGTTGTGGATGGCTATGTCCTTTTTAGGAACGACAAGTCAGCGAAGCGAGGTGGTGGAGTTGCTCTTTATGTGAGAGAGCAACTAGAATGTATTAAGTTCTGTCCAGCGGCCGATAAGGAGCAAGTGGAAAGTCGGTGGGTACAAATTAAGGGGCAGGCTGGCATGGGTGATACAGTTGTGGGGGTCTATTACAGACCTCCTGATCAGGATGAGGGAGTTGATGAGGCTTTCTACATGCAGCTGAAAGCAGCCTTGCAATTACAGGCCTTAGTCCTCATAGGGGATTTTGACTACCCAGATATTTGCTGGAAGGCCTACACAGCCAGCCATTCACAGTCTAGGAGTTTCCTCCAGTGCATTGATGATAACTTCTTAATGCAAATGGTGGACACACCAACTAGGAGAGGAGCTCTGCTGGATCTTGTCCTCACCAACAAGGAGAGTCTAGTTGAAGCGGTGATGGTCAATGGCAGCCTTGGCTGCAGTGATCATGAGATGGTGGAGTGCAGGATCCTGTGTGGGAGGAGCAGAATACCTAGCAGGACCAGAACTCTAGACTTCCACAAGGCCAACTTTGGCCTCTTCAAACAATTGTTAAGCGAAGTCCCATGGGACAGGGTACTAAATGTTAAAGGGACTCAAGATAGTTGGTGAACATTCAAGGACCACTTCTTGCAAGCTCAGCATCAGAGCATCTCAATGGGTAGGAAATCAAGTAAGGGAGCCGGGAGACCCACATGGTTAAACAAGGAACTGCTGGGCAAACTCAAGCAGAAAGAGAGAATCTATGGGTCATGGAAGGAGGGGCTGGCCACCTGGGAGGAATATAGAACAGTTGCCAGAGGATGTAGGGAGGCAATAAGGAAAGCTAAGGCCTTCTTGGAACTAAACCTTGCTAGTGAGATCAAAGACAAAAGAAAGGGCTTCTTCAAATACATTGCAGATAGAACTAACACTAGAGGCAATATAGGCTGAATGAGGTGGGTGCCCTGGAGACAGAGGATATAAAGAAGGCAGAGGTACTGAATGCCTTCTTTGTCTCTGTCTTTACTGCTGCAGAGGCCCAGATCCCTAAGGCCCCAGAAGAAGTCAGAATGAAGGAGGAATTTGCTTTGGTAGATGAGGATTGGGTTAGGGATTTGTTAAGCAATCTGGACATCCATAAATCAAAGGGTCCAGATGGAATACATCTGCAGGTGCTGAGGGAGCTGGCAGAGGTCATTACTAGGCCACTCTCCATCATCTTTGGTAAGTCGTGGGCAACAGGAGAGGTGCCTGAGGACTGGAGGATAGCAAATGTCACTCCAGTCTACAAGAAGGGCAAGAAGGAGGACCCAGGTAACTATAGACCAGTCAGCCTCACCTCCATCCCTGGAAATGTGATGGAATGACTTATTCTTGGCACTACCTCTAGGCATATCAAGGATGAGGGCGTCATTAAGAGCAGTCAACATGGTTTTACCAAGGGGAATGTTTGACCAACCTTATAGCCTTCTATGAGGAAGTAACTATGAGGTGGATGGATGAAGGTAGAGCAGTAGATGTGGTTTATCTTGATTTCAGGAAAGCATTTGACACTGCCTCCCACAGCATCCTCATAGATAAACTGAGGAAGTATGGGCTTGATGGTCAGGTAGTGAGGTGGATCATGAACTGGCTGAAAGGAAGAAGTCAGAGAGTTGTGGTCAATGGCACAGAATCTAGTTGGAGGTCTGTGACTAGTGGAGTCCCTCAGGGGTCGGTGCTGGGACTGGTGTTGTTCAATATTTTCATCAACGACCTGGATGAGGGAGCAGAGTGTGCCCTCAGCAAGTTTGCTGATGACACTAAACTGAGAGGAGTGGCTGACACACCAGAAGGCTGTGCTGCCATTCAGAGAGACCTGGACAGGATGGAGTGTTGGGCCGGGAGAAACTTGATGAAATTCAACAAGGGCAAATGTAAAGTCTTGCATCTGGGGAAGAACAACCCCATGTACCAGTACAGGCTGGGGGCTGACCTGCTTGAGAGCAATGTAGGAGAAAGAGATCTGGGGGTCCTGGTGGACAGGTGGTCAGCAATGTGCCTTTGCAGCCAAGAAGGCCAATGGCATCCTGGGGTGCATTAGAAAGGGTGTGGTTAGTAGGTCAAGAGAGGTTCTCCTCCCCCTCTATTCTGCATTGGTGAGGCCACATCTGGAATATTGTGTCCAGTTCTGGGTCCCTCAGTTCAAGAAGGACAGGGAACTGCTTGAAAGAGTCCAGCGCAGAGCCACAAAGATGATTAAGGGAGTGGAACATCTCCCTTACGAGGAAAAGCTGGGGGAGCTGGGTCTCTTTAGCTTGGAGAAGAGGAGACTGAAGGGTGACCTCATCAATGTTTACAAATATGTTAAGGGCGAGAGTCAGGAAGATGGAGCCAGGCTTTTTCAGTGATTCCTAGTGATAGGACAAGGGGCAGTGGGTGCAAACTCGTTGTGGAGTCTTTTTCACTGCAGACATTCAAAACCTGCCTGGATGCGTTCCTGTGTGATGTACTCTAGGTGATCCTGATCTGGAAGGGGGGTTGGACTAGATGACCTTTTGAGGTCCCTTCCAACCCCTAAGATTCTGTGATTCTGTGATTAATCTGAAAACTTGAGAAATACTGAGGAACAGGAGTTGGGTTTTTTTCTTTTAAGACAGAAACTGTGCTAAGAGCATGGAATTCCTCTTTTAGTTGTTTAAAACTTTTATGTTGCTTAATGCAGATTATTGTTGAAACAGAAATGTGGCATGGCAGTACAAAAAAGCAAACACTTTGATAAAAAAAATATATGACTTTTTGTTAAGAAAGCTTCCATCAATGAACGTATCTCTGAAAGGTTTAAGTACATGTATTTAGCTCTTCATAGACATGAAAACAGCAGAACTACATGCTACTGTATAGCAGTACATTTTGACCACTGAGTGAGCTCACAGCTAGATTGAGTGTCTGTATGACTTACCTGCTTGATTTGTCTTTTACCTTTTGTGGGAAATGGTAGCCCCCCTGGCATCAGCTTGCAACACCTTTCTTGTGCTTTTGTTTGTTTGGTTGGTTTGTTTTTTGTTTGGTTGGTTTGTAATTTCTTTTAGCTTTTTGAAAGCATTACTGTAGAATTTAGAGTTTTGCCTCTAAAAGTTTCTTCTAATAGTGCATTTATTTTGTTACACCTTGTGAGCTGATGATGTAAATTTACTTTCTCTTTGTGTGAGTCTCATGCTAATAATCTAAAATGGAGAAGTTTTTACTAAAACAGGAATGAAATTGTATTAACAGAGTTAGATTACCTATACAACAACTCCTTTCCTAGTTTTGGGGTAGGATCTTTTTTCTGTCCTCTCCATTTCTACTGGAAAATAATTAAGATTGGTTCAATTGATTTCAGTGTTACCTTGCTTCTGCTATATCATTGATTGCACTATTACACTGGTTTCAGCATTACATTACATAGGACTTTTTAATATACATAATTTATGCAATTTATCTTTCTCACTGCTTCAGTGGTAGGTTTTATTCATTTTTGCATGCAGTATTCTATTTCATGTATTCATTAGAAAGAATTAGCATAGTTATATTTATTTAATTTATTCCTCTTTATTTGAGAAAGTAGCAATGATGAAATCCTGGACCAAATGAATTCAATAAGAGGCTAATGACCAGCCTTAATTTTTTTATTAACTCAGCACACTTACCATTGCTGAAATACAGGAAGTTAATTTTATGAACACATAGTTTCTGCCCTTTCCTTTTTGCATCTCTTGAAAATATTTAAGACACTTACTTCACTTTTTAGATTCTGACTCTTATCCACAGCCTTAAGATCATCACCACATGCACTCTGCAGTCCTCCTGGATGCCTCATGTGCTAAATCAACTTTCGGAGAAGTGTGATCACAAGGACAATTTTGTATTCAGCTGCCTGTGACCAACAGGATCTGTTTGGGGCTTTTTTTGGTCTGTTTTCAGTTTCTACTTTTTAATTTAGGATGAGGAGGTCAAATTGACCACGTGTTGCAAGAAGGGATGGTTCTTCTGTTGAGCCTTCTCAGAGGAGAGAAACTGGAAGAAGGGAGACAAAAGTGTCAGCATCGGTAATTGATAGAGAAGTCAAGAGATGGCTGCTGAGATTTAATGAGCAGCTGACTATGTCTGAGAGATGATAGAAGGAGCTTCCCAACTGGGCAACACCTCTTGCAATCCAGCAAATATTACAGTTAGGTGGAAAGGAGACTGGTAACAAGGACTTGCCCTGCAAAGGCACAGTGAGCAGGGAAAAAGATTTTTTACACTTTTGCTCTTTAGCTTATTTTCCACCTGTGATATTTTATGCTTTTAGAAACATTTTCTTATTCAAGTTTATTTATTAATGTGCTAAAAATAGCTTCCAGTAGTTTTGCTGACACTGAGCTAATTTGCCATAATTTTAAGCCATTCATAGAGTCTTCACTATGCTTTTTTCACTGTCGCTATCAAGCTGTCATTGTCTAATGTGATAGCCCCTTGATTAATTGAAAAAAACATGTACAATTTGAAAAGTGGACAGTCTGGGTGTGGTTTTTGTGGGGATCTCTTTAGCTCACACATTTTATTTTTCCTATTACTATAGCATTCCTATAACTATTTTTTGCTTCCTTTAGTGTATACACAGCCAGAGTACTTGTGTATATTGATGGTGGCATCCTCCTCATAATTAGCAGGCAAAGTATAACATAATTAACTGGAATTTGTATGTTAGCATGGTCAGTAGTACAGAACAATTAACAGCCATGTACTTTAGATACATAGTTCCGATTGTTGTATCTTTATCATCTAATGATCTTCAGTACATGGACCATTATAACACCATCATCTGGGACTGAAGTATTATAATTTTACTAAGAGAAGAACAAGAAAGGATATATAAAATAGAAAGTATTTTGTTGGAAACTAGCAAATATGAGTATCCTGATCATGAGACTAATAATTTAATTATGGGTTTAATATTCTTTTGTGGATGCAGCTCAACAGAGTTCTAATTTTAAAGATATCCTCCATGCTATTGAGTATTGTGGTTTTTGTTTCATTTGTTTTTATTCTAAAAGATGCCATTTTTATGAAGACAGCAGAAGCTGTGTTACAGGAACTGATGGAAGTGTCAAGTAAAAGGACAACTACTGTGGTTAAGAAAGTGAATCCAACTTCTGACTGCTCAGCAGGCTTTCTGCATCACTTGATAATAAGCACCTTCATCTTCTGCAAGTTGACAAGTCAAAAAACAAGTTACTCCTTTCCAGAAGTGAATTTGTCAAAAATTCACTGGACAATTTATAAGTGTGTGTCTACTCCTACTCCGTGCTTCCTGTGCGTGCATTATATTGTTTAGGTATCAGTTATGTACTGCCTGTGGTCTGGGGAGATGTGGGATTGTAGCCTAACCTGAATGCTAGCATAGATTCTCTCTCTGTTTGTTTTTGTTTGTTTGTTTGTTTTTTCCTGCAAGACTTTTGTTGGTAGTGGGTTTCCTTAGCTCAGCTCTGTTACCCCTGGGAACCGCAAATGATGGCTGTTGCTCTTACTATTATACTATGTGTCACAGAGATCTGCTTTGACTTTGAAAAATAATGCTAAAATCTCAGCTCCTTCAAACTTGGAGAAATAGCAATACCTAACTCAGAGAGGAGAGGAAGCAAGTATTTTGAAAGTGAGCTCCAGAAAACCAGACCTCTTCATTAAGGACATAGTGACTTCTCAGTGGTGTAACCTTGGTAACTGCAAGTAGCTTTAATTTAACTTGTAAACACACAGCTAGGGGAAGGATAGGCAAACTAAGTGAGGCTGCTGTCCTTAATGTCATTTTGCTGTTACAGTGTAAAAACTTAGGCTGTGCATCTGGTGAGTTAGTTTTCTTGGGATTTTCAGTTAGACTTTACAAATGACGTATCCAGAGATGTAACAGGAGAAAACATTTAATTTCTCCCAACAGGCAAACAAAATCTACATAAGGAAAATCTGATGATTTATCTTGGGTGAAGAGGACACTTACTATAGCATCAAACCTAAATGTGAAAATCCAATTGCAATAGTTTCCGAAAAGAAGAATAAATTTGCTAGGACTGCTGTAGTTATCATGCTTAGAGGAGCTTAGGCATGTTGTATCTATCTATGGATTAATAGCTTTCTTTGTCAGTCACAGATATTTTCATACAAATAAAACCATAAAACCACTACTCTCTTTCTCACAAGTAAGGGAATAATGACCAGCAAGACAGGGAAGAGAAGGGAAGGGAAGGGAAGGGAAGGGAAGGGAAGGGAAGGGAAGGGAAGGGAAGGGAAGGGAAGGGAAGGGAAGGGAAGGGAAGGGAAGGGAAGGGAAGGGAAGGGAAGGGAAGGGAAGGGAAGGAACACACACTTTCACACAGAATCACACAATTATTCCGTTTGGAAAAGACCTTTAGATCATCCAGTCCATTAACTTTTGGCTGATTTTATTCCCAAAGCGGTGGATGTTGGAGTATTAAGACAATACATATCATAGCCAGTCTAAGATGTGCCAGCACTGCTGATGATTGAACCTAGACAATCTCATTTGCTGGTGAAGGTATCTGTGGTACACAGGTAGTGGGAAGTGAATTTGTCAGCAAACAAGAAGAAAAATCAGAGGAACTTAACTTCAGTTGTGAAAAGGGATACTAGCATGCTGCAAGGAGGAATCTGGTAGTGGTTATATCATCTAGTTTTGCTTTATTTGCAACTGGTGGAGCATCCTTGAGGACATCTGTAACTTCACTCCTAGTTCCAGTGGCTGCAGATGATACTGTGGACACATTCCACAGGTGATGAGTGAGCAGGTGACACAGATGAGGCTTCACATCGTGTGATCTTCAGGGAGAATTAGTCTAAACTCATCTCATCTGTGCTGTTCCATCTCTCACCAAGGCCAAGTGCGAGGTCCTGCACCTGGGTCAAGGCAATCCCACACACAAATACAGGTTGGGAGGAGTAAGGATTGTAGACAGCCCAGAGAAGGACTTGGAGGTAGTGATGGACCAGAAGTTTAACATGAGCCATCAATATGCACTTGCAGCCCAGAAGCCAGCTGTATGCTGGGCTGCATCAAAAGAAGCTGAGCCAGCTGGTTGAGAGAGATGATTCTCCCCCTCTATGAGACCCCACCTGGAGTGCTGTGTCCAGTTCTGGAGTCCCCAACATAAGAAGGACCTAGAACTCCTTAAACATGTCTAGAGGAGAGCCAGAAAGATGATCAGCAGGCTGGAGCACCTCTTCTATGAAGACAGGCTGAGGAAGTCAGGGATGTTCAGCCTAGAGAAGAGGAGGCTCTGTGGTGATCTTATAGCAACTTTTCAATATCAGAAGGGGGCCTACAAGAAAGCTGGGGTAGGGCTTTTTACACAGGTGTATAGTGAGAGGACAAGGGGCAATGGTCTGAAGCTTAAAGTTGGGAGATTTAGGTTGGACGTTGGGAAAAAGTTCTTTCTTGTGAGGGTGGTGAAATGCTGGGACAAGTTGTCCAGGGAAGATGTGGATGCTCCCTCCCTGGAGGTCTTCAAGACCCAGTTGGATGGGGCCTTGAGCAACCTGATCTAGTGGGAGGTGTCCTTGCCCATGCAGGGGGGTGAAATTAGATGATCTTTAAGGTCCCTTCCAACCCAAACCATTCTGTGATTCTATGATTCTATGAAAAACTTTTTTGACAGAGGAGAAAAAAAACAATTATATTTGGCAACATAAATCATCCATAAGGTAGCTTACTAAAGCTAACACTTTGTATAAAAATATTTAGACATTGCTAAGAAACTGTGACTTAATAATCTGTCTAAAACGCAAGTATTTTGTAAGAAAGGTTAAAGGATATTTGTTTGTTTGTTTGTTTGTTTGTTTAAGGTATTTTCTCCCGTTCTGGTTATTCTCCCAGAAGTTAGCAGCCCTCATTGACAGGACTTTATGTTTGAAGGGGGAAGAGAAAACAAAGCCTGCTGCAAACACACCCAGGGTTTGCATGATGGGGGTTGAAGGTCTGGAAGTCAAAAAGGATGCAGGAGACAGGGAACACCTCAAGGGTATAAAAAGGTGTCCCTCTAAGAAGGTGACACAGCCAGCAGCCCAGCTGAAGTGTCTCTACACCAATGCATGCAGCATAGGCAACAAATAGGAGTTGGAAGCTATCGTGCTACAGGAAAGCTATGATATAGTGGCAATTACAGAAACTTGGTGGGATGAATCCTATGATTGGAGTGTGGCTATCAAAGGCTATAAGCTGTTCAGAAGGGACAGGACAGGAAGAAGGGGTGCAGCTGTTGCCCTCTATGTAAAGAATTGGATAGAGTGTGAAGAGTTGTCCCTAAAAAATGGCCATGAGCAAGTTGAAAGTTTATGGGTGGGAATTAGGGATCGAAACACTAAAGGGAGCCTAGTGGTTGGAATCTATTACAGGCCACCTGATGAAGTGGAACCTATCGACGAAGGCTTCTTACTCCAGCTTGAGGAAACATCGCGATCGCAGGCTCTCATCCTGCTGGGGGATTTTAACCATCCTGACATCTGTTGGAAAACTAGCAAAGCAAGTTGTTGGCAATCCAGTAGACTCCTGGAATGCCTTGATGACAACTTCTTAAGTCAGGAAAATGATAGTCCTACGCTGGGGGATGCATTACTGGACCTGATTGTCACAAATGCAAGTGAGCTCTTTAGGGGTATCAAAGTTGAAGGCAGCCTGGGCTGCAGTGACCGTGCACTAGTGCAGTTCACTGTCCTAAGGGGTAAGAGGCAGATGAAAAGCTTAGTCAGGTCTCTGAATTTTAGGAAAGCAAATTTCCAGCTCTTCAAGGAGTTAGTAGATAGGACCCCATGGGAAACAGCCCTCAGGGACAAGGAAGCAGAAGAGAGCTGGCAGATCTTTAAAGATGCTTTCCATAGGGCACTGTCCTGGCTCAAACCAGGCACAAGAGGTCTCAATCTCCTGGTATAAGAAATTGGGCAAGGAAGGTAAGAGACCAGCATGGCTGAGCTGAGACCTGCTGGTCAAACTAAAAGGCAAGATGGACCTACACAGGCAGTGGAAGAGGGGACAGGTATCCTGGGTAGGGTATACGGATCCTGCCTGGTTATGCAGGGATGAGGTCAGGAAGGCCAAGGCACAGCTAGAACTGATGAGGTACGTCCCAGAGTCCTGAAGGAACTGGCAGATGTAGTTTCCAAACCACTGTCCATATTTGAAAAGTCATGGCATACAGGTGAAGTCCCTGGTGACTGGAAGAAAGGACATGTTACGCCCATATTGACAAAGGGTAGAAAGGAGGACCCTGGGAATTACCAACCTATCAGCCTCACCTCTGTGCCTGGGAAGATCATTGAACATACCCTCCAAGAAGACATGCTAAGGCAGATGGAGGACAAGGAGGTGATCCAGGACAGCCAGCATGGCTTTACCAGGGGCAATTCCTGCCTGACCAACCTAGTGGCATTCTACAACAAAGTGACTACATCAGTCGACCATGTGAACCCCATAAATGCCTATGGAAGTTCTGCAGTTCTGGAAATCTTCAGAACTCTACCAAAAGCAAGTTTAGCTTCAACCTTTGCAGAGTCACACCATCACAGAAATGTTGAGGTTTCCAAGGCCCTCTGGATATCATCTACTCCAACACCTGCTCAGAGCAGGATCATCTAAACCAGGTTGACTAGTACCATGTCCAGTTGTGTTTTGAATACATCTGGGGACGGAGACTCCAGAAGCTCTCTGGCAACCTGCTTCACTGCCTGGCCACCCTCATAGTTAAAAAAGATGTGTTGTGTTTAAGTGGAATTTCCTGTATTTCAGTTTGTGCTCAGTGCCTCCGACTTTGCTGTCCTGGTTTGAGCCAGGATTAAGCCAATTTTCCTTTTACTGATTTTTTTTTCCTTCAGTGAGCTTTATTTTAACTAGCAACAGTGTGTTCTTCTAAAGCTGATAAGACAGTGGAATGTTTTTCTAACTGCTGGGTCTTCAAGGTCGCACCTTCACTCTGCTGGCTCAGACACTACGGGGAGATCTGTGACCCCCCACGTAGGAGGCTGAGTTAGACAGACAGCAAAACTGGCCAGAGATATTCCATTCCATATATCTACATAAGCTCAGAAGAAGGTCAGAGATCACAGAAGACAACTTCCTTCCTTCTTCTTCTTCCCTCCTCTTCCATCCATGGCCGGCACCTGGGGAAGACACCGTCCATCCATCACCATCGACCCCCAGGCTCGAGCTCTCCTGACCCTCATCACTCTCTGCTTTCTCCAGCTGCAGCTCCAGAATTTCTCAGGAATTTCTCCAGCTAAGGAGAGTGCTGTGGGAGTTGCTGGGGGTGGGGGGAAGGTGAGAGGCTTTTCCACATACCTGAAGATATCTGTATATAATTGCATATATATTTTCTTATATTATTAGTGTTTAATTAAAGCTGTGTTGTTTAGTTTTCAGTCCAGCCAAGTCTCTCTTTTTCTCTCTCTCCTTCCCTACCTGAGTGGGAGGGGATGGAGAGCGTTGTTGTCGGACCTGAGTCAAACGGTGACATTTACCCATTACCACTGAAATGTGTTTGCCTCTGCCATTTTTCCTCTCCCATGTCAGGTATTTATGGATAAGATCTCTCTGAGCTTTCTCTTCTCCATGCTAAACTGTCCCCTCTCTCTTAGCCTTTCCTCATACAGCAGATGCTCCACTCCCTTCATTCTTTTGGTGTTTCTTCACTAGACTGTGGTAAGGCCATGTTTCTCTTGTACTGGCGCCAGAACCTCAGATTTGCCTCAGCAGTGCTGAGTAAAGTGGAAGGACCACCTTCATTGACCTACTGACACATTCCTCCAAATGCAGCCCAAAAGACTGCTGAGACTTCTTTGCCTCACAGGTACATTGCTGGCTGATGTTCAGATTGTCCACCAGCACTCACAGGGCATTTTTCTCAAGAAAAGTTACTCCTCAGCATGTATGGGTGCTTGGAGGTTATTTCTGAAGAATCTGTATTTCACTTTGTTGAACTTCATGATACTCCTGTCAAACCATTTTTCCAGCCTGTCCAGATCTTTTTGGACAGCAGCACATTCTTCTGGCCCATCAGTCTTTTACCCCACTTTTGTACAATCTGTGAACTTGCTGAAGGTGCAATCTGTCCCATTGTCTAGGTCTTTAATGAGGATGTTAAGCAGTATCGGTCCCTTGGGAACACCACGAAGGACTGACTTCCAACAGGTGCTTTGTATCACGGCTTTTTGAGCTATCTGTTCAGCAGTTCACCCCACTGTTCACATATCTGGCCATAACTCTACCATTAGTTTGTCTGTGAGGATACTATAAGAGATAGTATCAAAAGCCTTACTAAAGATAAGATCCAGTGCTCTCTGTACAAACATCAGGCCAGTCACCTCATTGCAGAAAGCTATCACATTATTTAAGTATGATCTCTTCATAAAGCCATACTGACTATTCCAGTCACATTCTTGTCCTTCTTGTGTCTGGAAAATGTTTCCATGACTTATTTCATCACCTGCCCAGAGACTGAGGTGAGGCTAACTGACCTGTAGGTCCCCACACCTTTCCTTTTGCTCTTCTTGAAATAGAAGTAGCACATGCTTTCTCCCAGTCTTCAGGAACCTCTCGCAGTCACCATGACATATCAAAGATCATTAAGAGTGGGCTTACAATGCCATCAGCCAGTTCCCTCAGCACTTGTGGGTGCAACCCCTCAGACCCCAGGGACCTATGCATATCCAGATTGTTCATGTGGTCCCTAACCCAGCCCCTCCCTACTAACACCATGTCTTCCTTGACGTAGACTTTCTCAAAGGTCTCAGGACCTGGGATTTCTGAAAGCTGGTATTAACAGAAAAGTCTGAGGTGAAGATGGCAATTGGCATCTTGGCCTTTTCTGTGTCCTTTCCCACTATGATTCCTCCTTCATTCAGTAGTGGGACCACATTTTCCTTAGCCATCCTTCTACTGTTGATGTTCTTGTAGAAGCAATACTTGTTGCCCGTTCCTGCACAATCCATGTGTCTGTAGTCTTCCTGGATCATCTGTCCTGCTGCCAGCTTTCATACACTTTGTTTTTATCTCTGAGTTAGCCAGCAACCCTTCAGGCCTCTTGACACCTTTGCTTCATATACAGTTCACTGATACGGACCACTCTTAAGCTGGGAGGAGGTGTTTCTTGAGTATCAAGCAGCTGTCCTGGATCCTGCTTTCCAAGACGTGTCTTGGGAGGAGTGGTTAGGCATCACCAGGCCAAAATGTAAGGCATCCTACAAGTAGCGATTTTTTATTTGATTACCAGAAGTTTCCAGGAGTACCAGTCTGATTAGCTACCGTCATTAGTGATAGACTTTCAAGGCACACATTCTTATTGATGCTGAAGAAGGAAAAAACAAAGAGAATCACTGAATTCAGGCACTAATTTGCACTCATTATTCTGTTAATCTGTTCTAAGATAACTATTTCTGAGGTTGAAATGTTAAAAAGAAGCCATTTGGAGTCTTCTCAGTACTGTGCTCCAAACATACCACATGTAAGATGATAAAAATTAGAAGACTATTGGTGCTGGTTTGGTTTGGTGGGATTTTTGATAGTTGGGGAAAGGCCCCAGGGCTGGCTCCACTAAGAAGCTGAGAAGCTCCCCCTTCTCCAAAATGAGCCAAGGAGCCCTTAAAGGGGCAATAGATGCACCTCAGCGATTAATATACGAAAGAAATGAAATAAAACCTGAGCAGAGCCAGCAGCTGGTGAAAAGTGCTAATCTGGAGGGGCAGAGCAGTGCTGGTGGTTGGTGAGGAAGAAGGGGAAGAAGGTACCCAAACAGAAGTTTCCCTGCAACATATGGTGAGATGGCAGCTGTCCCCCTGCACTCATGGAGGATCGTGGTGGAGCATTCCCTGGGGGCACCAGGAGGGGTGAATTTGGCCAGTAGACTTGGATTCTGTGGCCAGTGGACTTGGATTATGCAGCTTTGGAAGACCCTGGCACCAGGGGAGGTGATTGTTCCCGAAGCAGCCTGTGACTCTGTGGGAAGCCCCGGCTGGAGCAGCTTGCTCTGGACCTCGTGGGAAGGCCTCATGAAAGAAAGGTTTCTGGAGGACTCTCTTCCATGGGAGAGACCTGGTGAGGAAGCAGGGAAAGACTGTAAAGAATGCTTCTTCCTGGGGAGGAAGGAGTGGCAAGAACCACCAGCCTGTGAACTGACTCTAAACCCCATCCCCCTGTGCCCCTGGGGGGAATGAGGTAAAGAAACCAGGAACAAAGTGATTTGGGCCCAGGAAGAAGGAAGGGGTGGGAGTAACATGTGTAAGCCCTGCTTTTTGTGCTATGTTCTATGTGTGTTTGATTAGTGTGAAACTAAATTATTATTTTTCCCCAAGTTGAGTCTGTTTTCCCCATGATCTTAATCAGTGAAGAACTCTCCTTGTCCTTTGTCTCAACCCATGAGCTTTGTCCTCCTCATCCCAGAGTGTGTGTGTATGTGGAGCTGAGTGAGTGGCCATGGGGCTGGTTCTTTGTTGTCATGTGTGGCCCAAACCACGACACTATCTAACTGTTAGATGGATTATATTTGTTGAAGCTGGAGTTATGCTTTGTAATTGCATACCCCTGATACATATTCATGTGGACTGCCTTGCAGTTAAACTTTTCAAGTTCAGTATTCAAATGCTAGTTTTGCTAAAATATATTCCTTTTTTTTTTTTTTTTTTTTTTTTTTTTTTTTGGACTATACTTAAAAAATCTCATCTATCCTTACGCATCAGGAAATACTTCAGTTAATAAACAGACCTGCAATAACAGACCTACTGTACTGTAGAACATTCAAATGAAAAGTAGTACCCTTACAGTCTTGATAAGGTCATATCTGTCAGGATAAATCGTTACTTTGTACCAGTCTCCAAAGGTTTCAATATACTTTCAGATATAAAACAAGAATAGTCCTACATGAACATATCATAAGACTAACTCAGATCCAATAAATATAAATTGTCCCTTTACTATAAGGTATGACACCAAGTTTGAAGAACTAATAAAAGAGGAACTAAAAATCAATGGTTTGTTCTGTGTTTTTTTTCTTTTTAATTTTATCTGACATGAAATGTTTGCCAGAATCAAGAGTTTTATTTGTTTTTTTTTCACTGATAGGCTTTCAGAAGTGATATTTAAAATAGACAATCTACACAGAAGACCTTACAGAGAATTCTTTTTTTAATCTGTCTCAAGGCATCATGTCATTAATGGCAATGGCAAACATAGAAAAAAGTAGCATTTTTGTTTTTTGAGTAGGCCTATAACCAAGAAATACAGCAATGAAAGTGTCTTTCTGAACTCTAAATGAACACACTATCGAATATGAATACACTCTGAATACACTATTTTTAATTTTCTTTTCAAGGACTTAAAAGTTCAGTAAAAAATATTACCTGGTGGAAGAATCTGTTGAGCAAAGTTGAGAGATTTAGATGTTCCCTTCTCAATAGCATTAATAACAGAGAGATATGCAAATCTGTGCCCTGCCAATTGTAGTTTTCCAACTCAGGCTCTCACAGTACTGTTAGGTCTTGCAATGTAGTAAGAGAAATGGGGAAAAGTACAAATTTCTGGACGTTCATAAATTGCATGGATCATTATGTGGACCAAATGCCACTGGGGTGCAATCATCTCCTATCCTAGCAACTACTGGATATATTAATAATATTATATTTTTCCTTTATTCAATCAGCAGGGTAGCTGATGCTAAGATTATATACATTTAGAGAAGAGAACTAGCTTTTTAAAAAGTGTAATGATGACATTTTAAATTCACACCAATTACCATAACTATCTGTGCCATATCTTGAACAGATCTGATAAAAAGAGTGTTTCATTGTTAATTTTCTGTGATTATTTGAAAATTCAGCTGTGGTTTTACTGCTGCAAATTACTTTGGTAAAATCTTTAACCTCTCTGTTACACTAGGCTCTTTTGCCTGTATAATGCAATAGCAATGTGCCTATCACCATCAGTGGGCATGTTACTGTAAAGAGTGAAAATATATGATACTACTAAAGTTTTGATTCCTTTATCTGAGACTTTAAATAAGCATGATAATGTGGCAGCTGGTATGAAATTCAGAGGAAAGGGAAACCAAACATTGTGCTTTTTCAGTAAGGACACATTTCCAACAGTCACACTCCACCTCAACAGCTCATGAGTGTTGGCTCTGGAAGATCCCCAGTAGTGTGAGTGTGAGCAAAAGGAGGCACAAGGTGAGGGAATATTTTTCAGCTTGCTGACAGTCCTCTCCTGGCTGTGCCTTTAACAATAAGTCTCCTTTTTGGTCCTATTTGCACCTTCTCTCAAAATTGTCTCTGTGTGTGCATCTGTGTAAGTAAAGTAGATTAAAAGAAACAGAGTTATTACACATTTAAAGCAGAAAACTGACAAATTTTTGCCTTGTCCCACTCGACCTCTGTTTGCTTCATTTACCTGCTGGCTTCTGAACACAAATAGACATCCCTGTGTATTTGCTGTGAAACGTGCTGTCTCTCATATTTCCCTTCATCCCATCTGCCATTTTGATATTGTTTCTTCTATTTTCCTAGCCATTTTACAGGCATAAAAAAGGTATTCCTCGGGCAGAGGGTGGTATTTCCTGGGCTGGCAGAAGCAGCCAAGCATCACTGAATGTGTAATTACACACTGCTTCAGTGTTTGTATTGAATGTGCATGTAGAAATACTTGTGTTTGCAAATCCAGAATACTGAAGTTGCCTTCCTGATATCTTCAGATCAGGTTAGTGTCTTTCAGTACCCTGTGGATGGTTTTCATCTAGCATGTTAAAGAAAGCACGGCTACTTCAGACACGGAAGTTGCAGCTCTGAGGCAGTCAATAACACTTCATTCTTTTCCTCAGAAATTCCCAGCAAAGTGTTCATTGTTCATGCTTGAGGCTGCAAAAGCATGTGAGCTTCATTTTCTTTACTCTTTCTTCTTTTTGTTCCCACTGCAGTTCTTGGGACTAGCAGCAAGATTGCTCCAGTAGGGATTAAATTTGGTCTGTACAGTGATTTATTCTGTGTATCACAATAACAGATAGTAAAAGGCTGTAAGAGAAGATTGACATGAGTTGGAAGTGTAGATAAGCTTCCTTTCCCATTCCAGAACTAACAGAAGAAGAAAAAGGGACTTCGTTCTCAGAGATGGGCCCAGATATTATGATGGAGAATGTGTCCACAACAGCTGAGAACAGCCTTTAGCTTGAGCATTGGGAAAACAGAGCCTTGCTTTCAGGTGGTACTCCCTTCTCAGCAAGACTGGGAGTCTCTTGGGCATTCCACAGGTGAATACAAATTATAAGCTGCCTTCCTGACATGATTTTGAGGTCTTCAGTTCCTGCCACTTGCAACAGTGAGCCTTCATGGAAAAAGGTAGACAGCTGAAACCTGCTCTTCTTCTGACTTCCTGTGGCTCTTCTGGTTTCTTTTTTGTGTCTTCAGTTCTGATCTTTGGTCCTGGCCAAAATGGCAGTGCCTGCACTTGGTGGTGGTACCTGCAGTTTCCCTATTTCTCCCTCCTGGACAGAACAGCCTTCCTCTTCACAGTCCTGGCTTTCCCATGATTAAGAAAGGCAGCACTGCCTCTTTCCTCACATTTGGTTGCTTTCATCAAGAAAACTATTTGAAACTCCCTTCACAGTCCTGGTGACCCTGGGACTGTAGGGTGTTTTGCACTGGTTGGGTCTGGCTGGCAGCTAAGGGTTCTGCGTCCCTCTCTTGAGGACATCATGCAGCTCACTCTGCGTGGAAGATGTGGGGAGAGCTATTCAGGACTCAGGAGGCAAGCCATCCTGGTGCCATGATCTCTTTGGTAGAGCCTGAAAAGAGTGATAAGTGCTCACCACAGCAATGGATTTATGGTGCAGGCACTACTGTGATCCTTGGCTGAGGTTGACTGTTTCTCTGTTTCCCTTCTCACTGGTCACCTCCCTCACTCTCAGTTTTAATGTGCTTTTACTGTGGCAGCTTGTAGCCATGGTTGTGTTATTAAAGCTTTCCACTCTGCAAGAAGGTCCAGATGCTGGTTGCAAGCTGTGTGCACCGCAGGACATCAGCAACAGGAAATAAAATGAGAGTACAGATAAGTGAAAGACAAATGCTGTTACAGCAGCTGCTGAATTTCTACTTGTCTGGGGTGAGAGTGTCTTTGCCTCTGCTATTGCTGGGTCTGGTTGTGGCACACCCATGGTCACACTTACATGCAGTACCATTGCAGCTTCCATACATTCATCTAACACATTCAAAAGCCAGGCTTGGCTGGTGAGAAGGAAGATACAGCTTTTATTTTTATGAGCTATTGCATTCATTTCTGGGACAGCATTAATCAAAGAAATAACAGTAATGTTCAAAGAGAGGAAAAAAAATGTCTGAAGATGCCATGCAGGCAAATCCTCTCACACCTGTCTGGTATCTTTTTATTAATAAAGACTCTTGGACCACAAGCTAACCTGATTGTCTAGCAAGGTGTTAATAGCTGTGTCTAATAACAGGCTGGATTGCCTGTTGAAAAAGATTTAGAGTGCTCTTGGAGTGGTGGGGATCTTTGATAGTGTAAAATCACTTTTTGAAGCAGCTACAAAACAAACAGTTGATGTGAAGAGGAAGCAGAGGGTGATGCTTACACCTTATAGAGAAGATGAGAAAGTACATTCAGAGAAGCAAAGACTGCAGAAAGTGGATGCTCAATGGCAGTGAGATTTTGTGAATATACAACACTTTCCCAAACAACATGGTGGCAGTGGCACAATAATAAATGTATTATCCAAACACATCTGGTTAGTGTGTCAGATAGGCAGAAAGAGTTCTGCAATACCTGTAGCCATTAGTAGCAGTTTTAGCAGGGGCTACAGACCACAGAAACTACAGATAAACTGCGGCTAAAAGGTTTTCTAAAACAGCCTTCACACAAGCAGTTAAAGCAATATAAAGTTCACCACTTCGCTCCTAATAATGTAAAAAGATCTCCACTATAGTGTGTTTTACCAGGAGGCTACAATTAGAGATGTGGTGATGTTTTAAAGTACACAACACCTCTTGGTATGTATTACTGGAGCTGATAAAAAGCTATAACCACAGTTTCTCTTGAACAGTAAAAGACAGACCTGCTGATGTGACTCCCCTCCCCCGATGCTGAGAGACTTTGAAAGACTGTGTATGAGGATTAGCTTAAAAGTGAATAAACTAGGCCTCTTTTGAGAAAGGGAGAACACATCTTGGTATCTAAAAGAGATGTTTGATATGGTTAGGAGCAGACTTTCACAGCAAAATTTTTAAAGCTAAAGCTAATGAAATTCCAGAACAGATCAGATGCTTGTGAATGGCTTCTACGGTCTTGATTACTTGGTATTGCAATCAAAATGAAAGATCAATGAAAGAAAAAGGGAGGGAGAGGCAGAGGCCAGACTTACGGTCACTTTTCTAGAAAAAGTGCTGAAGAAACCATAGCCTGTGTGGGGTGGGAATGGACTGCAGAGGGTTGGGTCAAACTGATGAATGACAGCTTTTAAAAGCTGGGACAAAGAGAGAACAGCATGTCAGCCAGGATGAGAAGAGGGATAAGAGCAAGCTGAGTCAAGCCAAAACCAAGATAAATGGTTCCCACTCCATAAAGAAATAGTAAGCCAGGGCAGAAGGTTACACTCACAGTATAGCATGTACATTGTGATCCTCAGGAGAAGCCCCAAGGGAATATTCAAAAAGGAGAATGAGCAGCAGAAGAAATGAAGTTTGGTCTAGCAAATAAGAAACAGACTGGGTATAAAGCAATGTTGATGTGTTAAATGATAGACAGTATATTTGGGATCACTGTCATTACATATTCTCTCAGTGGCCAGAGATACTGTAAAACCAGTACAAACAAGGTCTTGGAGCTCACGGACCATAATTATTATCTGCTACCATGGAGAGGCAGTCAGGATGGTGTTCATAAATATAATTAATATGTTGGAAAGTTATGAGTTAGTTCAGTTCTTGAGTTGCAGGGGTGTGCAGCTAGCATGTGTGAGAGTTTAAGCTGTCCTAAATGCACTGTAGGCCAGGGAAGCATTTCAACAAATAAAAAAAGTCCTTGCTATTAATAAGTAAATTGATTGTCCACCTGTTACTGTGTGAGAGGTGTGGAAAAGCCTCACAAATGTAAAGGCTGGAAATGCAGTTAATGCCATGGGTTTATCTTGAATATAAACCAAAATTATATCTCATGCCCAAGATAAAAAGGCACAAAACAGGGAAGGGCTGTATTTTTATAATAGCCAATGTATGCAGGAAACTGGGCCACCTTTTATCTCAGCAGTTAGCACCAGGAGCTAGCTGAGAAGGTAGGGGAAAAAGTAGAAAAAGGCAGAATTTACAGGAGACTATTGTCTCATGGACTGTATTCAACTCTTCATGGACACAGAGTTTCTGTGCTATTTAGAGTATGACATAAGAGACTGCGGGGGATACTGTTTTGTTAGTCAGCTTCTGAAAGCAAAAATGGACCTGCAATTACTCACCCAGGTGGCAAAGTCATGTGTATACAATTCCTCAGCCTAAGCAACATTTCATGAGCTCTCTAATTTTTTTAACCTATGAAACTAAGCAGCCTTCTCCAGGCATAAAGATCTGAGGTTTGCAGAGATTATTTTCCCCATTTTCTTTACACTACTGAAAATCAAAATCCTACAGGCCATCTTCCACTATGAGATGGACAACATGCTGTTAGAGGAGAAAAAGCAGCTATCAGCATGGCATAGAGGAAACCAAAGAAATATCTTTGCAATGCAAAAATAACTCTTATTCCTGCCAACAAAGTATGAAAATGTTAAGGAACATCTCTTGGTTACAGAGGACAGACCTTGTGAAGACTTTTCATGAGGAAAATGATGAAAATGTGAACATGGATCAGTGTAGAGCTCCTTTTCAGGCTATTGCACTGGTCAGCACTTTCATGTCTATGCACCTATTTATCTTCCTCAGGCCTAAAAGACTGTTGTTCTCCTAGCACTCAAGGACAGAAAAGCTGGGGAGGGAGTTTTTCCAAGGATGTGTAGCAATAGGATGAGGGGCAATGGCCCTAAACTAAAGCAGGGTAGATTTAGATTAGGTATTAGGAAGAAGTTCTTTACTATGAGGGTGGTGAAGGACTGGAACAGGTTGCCCAGCGATGTAGTGGAGGCCCCATCCCTGGAAACATCCAAAGTCAGGCTCAACCAGGCTCTGGGCAATCTGATCTAGTCAAAAAGTTCCCTGCACACTGCAAGGGGTGCTGGACTGGATGACCTTTAAAAGTGTCTTCCAAGCCCACACATTCTATGATTCTGTAATTCTAAGAAAAAGATTTAGAAACCCTTTTTTTAGTGGGATATTCATCATGCTAGTGTTGTGGAAAAGGAAAATACCAAAAGCTATAAAGAATTACAAGGTGCTATCATACTTCGATGACTGATGATCTAATACTTTATGGTGCTTGGTAACATACCAAGGTGGCCCTTGAGAGGGTTTTCCAAACTCTTAGAAAGCTTAAAGGGCTACCTATTTAGGACAGTTCAAGGGCAGCTCTGGATCTACCCGTTTTTAAACTCCAATGACACATCAACACAGCAATTCCTCTCTTCCTATATGATGCTACTGCTGTTTCCCATTCTCAAATCAGACAGTGGTGAAGGGTGGTGTAAATTCCCAGTAGACATGCACTCCATGTACAGATATAAGTAGCCACAAATCAGCATAGACAGAACAGTGTGTTTGCAGGCACCCATGTAAACACAAACAGCACTCATGTAAACATGAGTAACACAAATGGCCTGATCTTGCTCTTACTCACCAGCTAATAAGGCCCAAAATTCAGCAGCTGGATGTCATGGATACACATGCACCCCCATGAACACAAATACTAGCTCACCTGGATGTCTCCAGTAGCTGGTTCTGAGACCTGTGGTACCTCTACTGCCTGAATCCTGGGTTCTTGGTCTCTCTAGTAGCTTGTTCCTAAACCCACATTTTACCCCATAAACACCTACCAGATCTACTTGCCAACTACTGCAGCTCCAAGCTCACTGCTAGATCACACCAGCAGATGTTTACATACATACGGAATATAAGGAACACACACACAAAGCAGTTCTAAAGAGAAGCTGGTAAGATAATAAAAGCTGTCATGATCAAGTACAGGACTTGATTTATTGAGCTCTTTTAACTCTTGTCATGGCTTGGGCCCAGCAGGACAACAAAGAAACAGCCACATGGCCACCCACTCAACTCTACCCCCACACACACACTCACACTCTCTGGGATGAGGAGGACAAAGCTCATGCATCAAGACAAAGGACAAGGAGGGTTCTTCACTGATTAAGGTCCTGGGTTCTTCACTGATTAAGGTCCCGGGCAAAACAGACTCAAAGGTCCAGGGAAGAAGGGAGGGCTGGGGGTTACATGTGTAAGCACTGCTCTTTGTGTTGTCTGTGTCCTGTGGGCATTGGGTTAGTGTGAAATTATTATTTTTCCCCAAGTTGAATCTGTTTTGCCCGTGACCTTTATTGGTGAAGAACCCTCCTTGTCCTTTGTCTGGACCCATGAGCTTCAAGCTGGGCTTTGTGCTCCGCATCCCAGAGTGTGTGTGAGGGGTGGAGTTGAGTGAGTGGCCATGGGGCTGGTTCTTTGTTGTCGTGTTAAGGCCCAAACCAAGACAGGAAGCATGGCCCTTTGTTAGGGGGAACTTTATCTGCTGAGTGGATCTGCTGGCTATGTCAGTTGAGTCAAGTGATCAATTATATCACTTAAGTGACTGAACCACCTATGACATTAAATGTATTATAGACATTTTTAGTAAGAATCACATTTGTATTTTGATTCAGATGCATGTTGCAATTACTATAATCTGCTAAGAGCATCTTGTACTTCTGATTTACATTCATTGCTTTATTGATCTGCTAGTCTGTGTAGGATAGCTTCAGATAAGGAAGTCTGATATTAAATATTAAATTGCCCATGTGTGTAATATTGAAAGTAATCTGGTCAAGAACTGCTGTATTCCAACATTAGTTGGTGCCATGGACAGAATATTCTTGAGGTTTAACATTACCAGTTATTGCAGTTATTGTACTAACAATTTGGCAAAAATGTGATTTCTGATTGAGCATACTAGCTTATTTTATTCCTTTTTTAAAATCTTTGTTCTGATCAAGGAAGACTAGTGACATGATTGCTTAGAAGAGATATAAGTATTTAGAAATGTTCGCAAAGATTGTAAAAAGCTAGCCCATAAATTTAAAAAGGATGGATGAAAAATCCCGAGTGGGAATTTTCTTTGATAGAAGAACACTCTACTGATCACAGAGATATTTAGGAGGAAATGAAGAAATGGAGAGGTTATAACAAGTTGAAGTTGAAGTAGGAAAAGGGAAAACCAGGTTTGTGCTGGCTGCTAGGAAGTTGCAGCAGCAGTAGAGAAGCGAGAAGAGTAAGCTTATGTAAGATAAACATGCTACAACCATAGATGAAACAGTAGTAAGAAACAATATCATAAATATGTTGTATAAAATGTGACAGATGCAACTATAAAATCAGAAGAGGCTGTTAGAATGAAAACTGCAGCGTTAGATTGCAGCTGGTGTCCCCATATGCAGGGATCACCTACAATGGCCTAGGCAAATAGAACCTGGTCAAGAGATGGCTGCTATGTATACTGAGAATGATAAATGGTGAGGAGATACCTGGTTTGATACCAGTTCTCCCAATAATTCTCACAGTGATGATTCAGATGAACCAGTGAGAAGAAAATAAGGTGAAAGCTGTTACTTCTATGATAAAAATAATAATAAAAAAAAATACTGGATGCCCAACACCAGACAACTGCAAAAGGTTTACTTCCTTGGAGACAAATGACCTCCAGATGAAGTTTTCAGCTAAGTCCAGGAAATGCAGTCCTAGAAAAGATGGCCAGTTTAAGGTGAAAAGAAGCAAATCAGGTACCCTCACTGTGAATGAGGCTCAAAATTTGGTAGAAGGATCACCAGTACTCGTACAGATCCCTGCCACAGCAAACTCTGAGGGTCTGCTGTCTGGCAGGCGAAGCAACTCCCTTCAGCAAGGGGATGGGGCGGGGGAATTTTTCGCCCTCAAAATCTTGCCTATGAACAGAAATCAAGTGCCTGTATCATAATACTTTCTTCTTTTTCACTGTTTTTTTAATAAGCTGTTTATCTTCTGTGCAGGTTGAATAAATTTTCATTTTTTTCACCTTATTTTAGAGCCCCAGATGCCTGTGATTTTTAGATATTTGTGGAAAGGTATGGTTGGAAGTTTTTTAGAGTCTGTGGGAATTTGAGGTCCACTTTTCCCCCCTGGATGATTTTAACAGAAAGGCTATCAAAGACATCAGGTTCAGGCACATTTCTTGAAAACAGATGAGTAGACAGCAGAGAAAGAGCACGCCCTCAGAGTGAAAGGTTAGGAAATTGTTCCTTATTAGATATCTGAGAGCCCACAGGCAATTGCCATCAGAAATTGAGTTTCAAGAGAACTACTGCTTAAAGAACTGATTAATTTTTTTTTCTGATTATTTATTTTATTTATTTTATTAATTATTTGTATTTGGATTATTTTTTTTCCCCTTTTAACATAAATTCAAATTATTTTTAATTTTCCTGGTATTTTTTCCTCTATTCTAGCCAGTGTAAGCTTACTTCTGCAGAACCAGTAACATTACAAAGCAATCACAGACACAAGTGTTTGAGTTTGTCTTCTCATGGACAAAGACTAACTGTTTTTTTTTTATTTAACAGTCCCTCACACTCCTGTTTTCACAGAAATCCAGACACACACTGTGCTGTGTTGTGGGGGAGTGCTGTGTTGGGCCTTCTTCTTCACTAAATCAATTATTATTTGTTTCTGATGGCAGGAAGGTTTAGCAAGACCTTTTCAGTATTTATTCCTCACAGCCCTAATAAGTGGACAGCAGGTTCAGAAATCTTTCCTGTGTCCCTCTGTTTCATTTCCAGGACAAATTTCTGGGTCAGCACTCTCCGTTCTCAGCACACTCATGTTGGAGCCCAGCCTGGGAAAGGAGGAGCAAAACAACACTCAGCTATGCAATTTTGCTTTTGCACTTTCCCATTGATTGTTTTTCGGTTGGTCTAAGCTGAACTTTATGGCAATCTTATTTGTTTTAAAATGTACTTAAGCCCAGGGAGTTTGTCTTTAGATGCTCCAGCTCTTTGTTTTACTTAATTTACCTGTCCTTAATGTCATGTGAGTTAGTTTAAGAACAGAACTTTCAACCTATTAGCTAATTAGCAAGCTCCATATACTTTATTTACTACCTTCTTTATCTGAGGATGCTTCTCCATTAAAGCTTTGGAAGAAGACAATATGGCTATTTTGGAATCTAGTTCTTCACTTGGGAAGAATTTTCATTGCCTTTTATTTCACTGGTTTAAAGTTAAAGGGTTTCCATGTAAATTTATCTAGATTCCTTTCCATTTCGACTTCAAATTAATACTTAGAGAACCCTATTTGATACTAAAGCTCACTCTTTTTTGCAGCATACCTTGTTGACTGGTATAGAATACATGTATACTCTAGCATTTCACTACCTTTTTTTGCCTTGCTGCCAAATGACGAATAGCTT
Organism: Apus apus; assembly: GCF_020740795.1. NCBI lineage: Eukaryota > Metazoa > Chordata > Aves > Apodiformes > Apodidae > Apus > Apus apus. The sequence continues at coordinate 55,446,876 of NC_067312.1, read as the reverse complement.
TACAGAAACTGTTAGTCCCCTTTTGATTGTAAAAGACATATAGTTAAATGTCTAATTGGTAATGAATTAATGCATTTGCTCTTCTGCTTCTTAAATGTCAGTGTTCTGGCATTGCTGAAACTGGAAGGAATTTGTGTGTGTTGAAGAATTTGTTTAAGGGAAGTGAGTGGCCCAGCTGCTGCTGTGCACATGCATGACTACAGACACAAAACAGCTGAATTGTACTTACTTTTCCAGGGACTGAATTTGTTTCAGTGGGAAAAGTCTATAAAAAAAGGGATGTTACCACACACTAATCCTAGCTGTAGTCGTACCCAGAAATACAAACCTAAATTGAAGGGCAAAAAAAAAAGCATTTTCTAGATGGGCTGACTGCTTCTATCATTCAAGAACATGGGGCTGGAACTGAAGTCAGTAATACTGTTTTTTTTGCTGCACAAATCACAGATGCTGCGTATTTCCAGCCATCATTTTGCAAAGTAATCTGTGCATAGTAACTTTCAAGCTAGAAAGTGTATCCTTACAGGAATCAGAAACAACAGTAACAGAAAACTTGGCCAAATCCTTGATAGATGGTTCAGAATGTCCTCCACTTACTTGGGAAAATGTACCTGGTCATGTGCAGCAAGTTCCATGCATTAGGCTTCCAGTATTGGTTTCAAACATTCATCAGACAGAAGGCTTAACAGTTGATGGGTAGGAGCGAAAACTGGCCATGTAGTACTGCTGGGGCAGTTACCATGTTGAAGTTTTTTCTCTCTTGTCTGTGTATGATTTTGCCTAGGGACCATCCTGTGAAGATGAGTACCACTCTAATCCAGCTGGAAGACTGCCATCACTTTCAGTGGAGTCAGACTTTCACCCCCACTGTTTTATTGCAAAAGCCAACAATTAATTAAAAAAGTATCCCACTAGTCTTTGGCCCCTTGGGGAGGAGTGTAATAATAAAAACTGAGGAAAGCCAAAATATGCATCACTGAAGCATCCAAATGCAAAGTACAATGTAACACTAGTCAAGGAAGATTTTTAGGCCTGTCTTCTGATCTGGTAAAAGTGTTCAGCTGCACTCATTCAGTTTTTTGAAATATGCATCTGGCTTTATATCTGCGTGGCCCTTTTGCAGTAGATACAGCCTTTATATCTCCATCTTTGAGTTTTCCCTTAGGGTCTTAGCAAATGTGAGAAAGGTGACAACTTTAGGCTGTGGAAGGGGAAAGGAGGAAAGGGGGAAATTCATGTTTGAAAGGACCTTCAATGATTATCTAGTCCAACTCCCTAACCACTTCAGGCCATGGTTAGAAGTTGGCATTGTCTGAAAGCCCCTTGAGCACTGACAAACCCAGGGCATTGCCCAGCTCTCTAGGAAGCCTGTTCTAGTGTTTGACCACCCTCTCGGTAAAGAAGTGCTTCTTGATATCAATTCTGAACCTCATGCAGCACAGCTTTCAGCCATTCCTTTGTCACTGCATCCCACAGACAACAGTTTAGCACTTCCCAATGCACTTCCCACAGAAAAGGGGCAGGTCACTGTCTGCCACACCTATCTTCTTCACTGCTTCTAAAGACACCTGAAACTGAGCCCTGCACACACATACATCCACAGGTCCTGAGGAAGATGACAGATGCTGTTGCTAAAGCTTCTGTCCATCATATTTGAGAGGTCGTAGTGGTCTGATGAAGTTCCTGCTAATTGGAAAAAAAAATTAACATAGCCCCTATTTTTAAAAAGGGGAAGAAGGAAAACCTGGGGAAATACAGGGTGGTCAGTCTCACCTCTGTGCCTGGCAACATCATGGAGCAGATCTTCCTGGAAACTCTGCTAAGGCACATAGAAAATAAAGAAGTGATTGGTGACAGCCAACATGACTTCACCAAGGGCAAATGATGCCTGAACAATTTGGTGGCCTTCTACAATGGTGTTGTCAGCTATTAATTGAAATAAGTAAAATTTGGGGGGAAAATAACATTTGGGGAAAAAATCACATTAAAGAAAACATAAGGGACATGCACAGTAAAAACAAAAGCCCAGAAAACAGTGAAACAGTAAGAATTGGACAAAAACAGATTCCAATTAGAGGAAAACACTCCCCAAGTAGCCACCAGACCAGCCTTGAGACAGGCCTGCAAGACACCTGCAGGACAGATGGAAGGGATGGAAAGGAGCAATGCCCACAGCTTGTCTTGCTTACAGCCTTGAGCACTGGGGAAAAACACATTGAGTAATTGAAATCACCGTATTAATGTATTAATGGGCCATTAGCATCCTGAAATTCACACCCACAAGCTAGAGGGACCCCTACTAAAAACAAGCCCCTCACTCTTTGAGCATGGGCAGTGAAATTCCTGAACACTGCCACTGTAAATGGAAGCGAGGGATTAGTGACCCATTGTGTGTGCCAGTGATAGAATAAGTTAAGAGATAAAGTTCTTTCTGACATCTTGGTTATAAAAGTAGCTTGTGTTTCAGGAAACTGAGCTTGCTTTCTGGAACACCCCCCTGTTCCCTGTTCTCCTCAGAACTGGATATTAAAGCAAATACCTTGACTCAGTGTTCAAATTGGCTTTTTGCATACTGGGTAACAGGCTGCACTTTTGGGGCAACATAGTGCTACAGATATGATGAGTAGTGGAAGTGGAACTGTTGTAATCTACCTGGATTTGTGCAAAGCATTTGACAGTGTCCCACATGACATCCTGGTCTCCAAACTGACTAGACACAGTGTAGAGTCCAGAAAAAAATATTATCTCAAAACAGCCACCCTGACAAACTGGACATTGTGCCTGGGTGGGTGCCTCATTCAATAACCACCTGGACCCTGTTCTCACATGGAGAGCCCCCGCGTTTGGTAACCACCCTGATAAACTGGACACTGTCCTTTCAAAGGAAGCCCCTCCTTTGGAAGACACCTCTATAAATGAGACACTGTTCTTACTTGATAAGGAGCAGTGGCCAGCAAGACGAGCCCCATGGAGGCACAGTGCTATCTTGCCAAAGACTGCTTTCCTGTTTAAGGACAGAGCGCATGTATGAAAATAAAGGTCTCTGCTCAGTAAGCCAGGATGGGGGGTCAAGTGATCACTTGGATCCCTGTGCCCCACTGACTTATTTCCAGAACATTCCCAAATCCAACACTGAGTCTGCACAGAGTAGGCCGAGCCTCACCTGGAGAGGCAGGGCCAGGTGCCATAAAAGAGGCAGACTCAAAATGCTCGGGGCGCACACCTGCCATCCAAGGACCACATCATCATGCTGAGATTGTCACTGGATCCAAAGGTGGTGGTATCTTCCCTATCTACTCTTCTTCATCTCTGTCTCTCTGTCTCTCTCTGATTGTCTTCATCTCTCACTCTCTCTCTGTTTCTAACCTTATTCTTGTCACATAGGGGTAACATAATTTCTAATTTGCTCAGTTTATCTAGTGGTAACCTGTTATTTTGAGAGTACTATTTTGCTAAGTTCTGCTAGTTGTAATCTGTTGCTTTGAGAGTGATATTGCTGTGTGTTTCCTTCTGACAAGCTTTATAATCTTACTCAATTTTAAGTAAAGGTGTTTTGTGAAAGCCTCCTAGGTTATGATCTTACTCCTAGAGTACTGTGCAGAGAATTCCTGAGCTTAATCTTGCAAAATGGATTGTTAAAAGAGATTAGTTAAGAGAGGAGGACTGGATTCAAATCTCCTTGGGTCAGCCATCACCTCCAGGGAACCCTTGATGTACCCACCTTGTGGGATGTGATAGAGCCATGCCCACTTTGTGGATGTGAAAGTGCCATGCCCACTTTGTGGGATGTGACACATGGATTTGACAGATGGACCACTCAGTAGATAAGAAACTGGCTGGATGGCCACATCCAGAGACTTGTTGTCAATGGTTCAGTGTCCAAGTGGAGGCAAGTGACGGGCTGTATTCCTCAGGGGTCAGTGTTGGGACCAGAGCTATTCAACATTGTTGGTGACATGGACAGCAGGATTGAATGTATGTCCAGCAAGTTTGCTGATGATACCAAGCTCTGTGGAGTAGCTGACACGCTAGAGGTAAGGGACACCATCCAGAGGGACCTTGACAGGCTTAAGAGGTGGGTCAGTGCCAACCTCAGGAAGTTCAACAAGGCCAAGTGCAAGGTTCTGCACCTGAGTCAGCACAACCCTAGGCATAAATATAGGCTTGGGGGAGAATGGCTAGAGAGCAGTCCTGAGGAAAAGGACCTGAAGGTGGTAGTAGATGAGAAGTTTGACATGGCGCTGCCAGTGTGTGCTCACAGCCCAGAAGGCCAACCACACGCTGGGCTGCATCAAAAGAAGTGTGGCCAGCAGGGCCAGGGAGGTGATTTTCCTCATCTACTCTGCTCTGGTGAGACCACACCTGGAGTACTGTGTACAGCTCTGGAGCCCTCAGCACAAAAAAGACATAGACCTGTTGGAGGGGGCTCAGAGAAGAGCCACAAAGATGATCCAAGGACTGGAGCACCTCTGCTATAAAGACAGGCTGAGATAGTTGGGGCTGTTCAGCCTATGGAAAAGCAGGCTCTGAGGGGACCAGCTTTCCATTACCTGAAAGGGCTACAGGAAAGGGGGAGAAATTTCTCACTAGAGAGTGTAATGACAGGACAAGGGGTAAAGATTTTAAATGGAAAGAGGGTAGATTTAGGTTAGATATAAGGAAGAAATTCTTCATAATGAGAGTAGTAAGACACTAGAGTAGTTTGCTCAGGGAGGTTGTGGATGCCCCCTCCCTGGAGGTGTTCAAGGCCAGGCTGAATGAGGCCTTGTGAAGCCTTGTCTAGCATGAGGTGTCCCTGCTCATAGCAGGATGGTTGGAACTAGATGATGTTTAAGGTGTCTTGCAGACTTAACCATTCTATGATTCTATGTTTCTATGATACATGAATGCACAGCACAGGAACAGATACATCCAGCAGGATAGACACCTACCCACCTTCAAGAGGTTCCTGCTTTGTTTCCATCTGTGGGGTGCAGAGAAAAGTACTGGAGGTGGAAAGGTTGCAGGTCATCCCAACTCCCCTTCTTGACTGCCAGCAGAGACTGGGGGTGATGCTCAGTTGGGACCCCACTGCACCTGCAGCAAAACCAGCATCTCCTCCTGCCTGCTCTGCCTTCAGCATCTCCTGTGCCAGGGGTGCGTGGCTGCAGCAGGATTTCATGCAGGAGGAGGCACTGCCAACATGGCCCCTGAGCTCTGGTATGTTGTGCAAAATTTTGGAAATGTCTCTGGTCCTGCTACCTCTATTCAAAAAAACCCTTGTGCTTCCCTACTCAGGAGAACTTACTAGACTTCTGAATCACTTTGCCCAAGTCTAGGAGTCAGGCACTTCCAGAAGTTGAGTGTTGGGTATAGCAAGAAGTTGATTTGTCATCTGGGATGACCAGACTGTCTTTCATCACTTTCTCTGGTAGCCAAATGAAAAGAAAGTGCCAGCCTGCATGAGATAAAAGCTGAAGGCCTCTTTTTTCTTGGTAAAGGCTGGGGCTGGTAGAAATCACTCTCTACCTGCAAAATACAGTTACCCCAGCCAAAGCTTGCCTCTGGCTCAGATGCCCCTGGCCTGTTCCCATGTGTCCTTCACAGCCTTCCACATAACAAGGTTGCCCTGGCTGACAGCAGACAGTGGAGATAAACCAGAGCAGAGCAGAAGTGTGTGGAGCTGAGTAGAGAGAGGGATGGGGTGCAAGCTGAGGGCATCTGACCTGTGACAAAAGCAGCTTCCCCTTCTGCCAGCTCTGCCCTTGGAACCAGCAGTGTTGCAGGTGCTGCAGGATTTCCTGGGGGAGGAGGCACTGCCCACATGGGGGCTGGTGGCTGTGTCTCCCAGCAGGATGATGCTACCCATGGAGGGACCTGTGGGGCAGGGAGAGGTCCCAGGAGAAGGGGGAGACAGTGGCACCCAGAGACTGTGTCTGGGAATAGGTCATTTATTTACCTTTTCTTAAGAAGAGGGTTGCTGTGGCCCTGCTGGTGCTGTCGGTGGAACTGGGGACAGTCCTTGGGGGCTGGGGGCCCTTCTCTCTGTGGGGCACTGAGGCCCCTGGGTTGAGTGGCCACTGTGCAAGAATGCCCTGGAAATGTTCTTCAGTACATTCACCACTGTTCACCCTCATAGAGAACCCTGAGCTTCCATTTCAGGCATGGCAGCAGTTTATTGTCCCAGGAAAGGAAATGCTGTACTTCTACTGAGGAGAATGAAGAATTGTTTACCACTGAAACAAAAATTTCGGAGCTTCCAAACCCCCTTGCTTTCTAACACTCCTCACCGCAGTGGGAGGCTGGGTGAGGCTGGGTAAGGATTCCGAGGTCAAGACCCAATAACAACAAACAAGCTGTTACTGAGCAGGCATTCTTTATTGCAGCTCTGGGCAGCACTGGGGATTCTCCACCATGAGTGCTCCAATGAGTCAGTGAAACACCCCAACTAATAGACACAAAAAACATGCATATTCAGTTCCATGTCAATGAGTTCCTAGAATTCTTTTACATAGTTATTTTATTTCCTGGAATTGGCTATCTTTGTAATTATGCATGCTCGAGGGTCTCCTGTGGGGGTCTTTGTTGATTCTAGTCCTTTGTCGTCTTTGTCCTGATCTCTCGTCCTGGTCCTGTCTCCAGTCTCCCGCTGGTAGATTGCCCAGGTGGGTCAGAATCCAGGTAACTGTCGTCTGTAGGCGCTACAGGTTCTCAGAAGACTTGATGTTATCACAACCTACAGGATGCTTGGCATAGTTGACTGATAGTTTCACAAAGCACATCTTTTTAAAAGCAACTCTTAGTATAGCAAATTCATTATTTTAGTAAACTTTTATTAGGCTATATTTCTATTGAATTTACTAACAAATATCCTATGATGTATCACCACACATATGTATAAAATATAAGTTTATCAAACTTACTTTTTTGTATATATTAATTTAAGAGAGGCAATGGACTCATGGCAATGCCAATTAATTAAGTCAGGTAGAATACTATTCCAGCATTTGATCTCTGTCTGTGTCTGTCTGAAGTATCACATGTAGAATTAATGTGCATAAATTTCTCTTCCCTGTTTTTGTCAAGTAAAGCCAGGCTTGTTCCAAAAGGGATTATCACTTCCAAAAGTTAGAAAAGCATCTCTGACCATTGCAGGCTTTGCAGTAATGAAATTATTAAACTGTGGACCATTGGGTGAAACTGACAACTATTGTCCAAATCATGTTACCCTGGAAAGGATCTGCCTTTATTTACTATTAGATTAAGTGGCATCCTTACAAGGGTTTGTGATACTCTTGCCACATGTTTTTGAAGAATTTTCCACCAGATCTGCATATTACTTCTACCATTTTTATTGCTGAACAAGGGGTAATTTCATACCACTGCCCATTTTTACCTATTTTAGTTTTGGAGTGATTTTATAACCGGTGTCCCCTGCTGCTTGCACAGACATCCTCACTAATACAGCTCAATAAAACAGGATGAGGACACTTAAACTGGCTTTCAGTATTACTGTTGGTTTTGACTGTTCTTTTCCATTGTGTATTTCTAGTACACAGGTGGGATGTTTTGCACTATGTGCATCTGTAAGATAGAACTAACTTCCAAGAAGTTAAGAAAATCAGCTTATACTTTTTTTTTTTCTTTTTAATGGACTTCATATAAGTGAATACATCAGTGATTGCAAGGGTGATGAGAAATCAGCAAGACTGACACAGTTGTGTTTATTTCCATAATCATAGAATCATAGAATGGTTTAGTTTGGAAAGAACCTTAAAGATCATCTAGTTTCAACACCCCTGCATTGGCAGGGACACCTCCCACTACACCAGGTTGCTCAGATTCCCATCCAACCTGCAAAACTAGCAGGGAAGGGGCATCCACATGGGCAGCCTGTGCCAGTGTTTTGCCACCCTCACACTAAAGAGTTTCTTCATGATGTCTAACCTAAATCTCTCCTCTTCCAATTTTTATCCATTACCTTTGTCCTGTCACTACAAGCACTTGTAAAAAGTCCTTCCCCAGCTTTCCTGAAGCCCCTTCAGGTACTGTGAGGCCAGTATGAGGTCCCTCTGGAGCCTTCTGTTCTCCAGGCTGAACAGCCCCAACTGTCTCTGTCTCCATAGTAGAGGTGCTCCAGCTCTCTGATCATGTTCATGGCCCTCCTCTGGACTCACTCCAACAGCTCCATGTCCTTCTTATGTTGGGGCCTGCAACTTAAGTGAGCTAAGTATTGCATTCTGTACATGAGATTTTTTTCCATGGTTTGATACTAACAGTCATGTGGTAAATATGCTCTGCATTGTTATATAAAAATGTATTTTTCAGTTTTAAGGTCTTGACATAGCAGAATTGTAGAAATTGGACAGTGGTAATGAAAATGTTACCACTGGCTCAGTGTTTGAAGAAGATTGTAGTGCTGGCATAATGTGATTTCTGTTTGGTTTGAATGTGGTTTGCTGTATAAACCAACTTTTCTTCCATCCTTTCTTTAGCTTCACTGTGAAATGTGCTGAAACTGCTTTTTAAACTCATAAACTCATTTAAAAAAAAATTAAAATTAAAAATGTGATGTCAAGGTCCAGGTTTTCATTCTGGCCAAGGAAAATCCCCATAGGCTTCCTTTTTTATACCAACATCTGTACTCTTGTCAACATTACCACCAAGGTAAATGCAATAGTTCTGCTAAGTCTTTGAAAATCATGCATTGTTTGAAATAAGTTAGGAGTAACTTTTTAGTTTTCTCCACTAGTGAGGAGCAGAGATGCCCTGCTGGGATCTCTGACAGTACAGTGTTTCAGTGTCCATCACTGGACCTTATCTGTAGGTTCAAGGCCTAGGTTAAAAAAAACCTCAGATGTGAGAATGACTTTGTGGTGAACTGAGTGTCAGTGTAATGGCCTCAGGACTGAAAGCCCTGGTGATGACTGTATAAGAGAAGTGAGCAACAGAGAACTGAGCACAGCTTTCTACTGTGGCCACTTCTTATAACAGCATGAAGAAAGAGTACAAAGAAAAAGGGCATGCAGGGAAGAGACATCCGCAGGGAAAGGGAGTCACCAAGATAGCAGCAAAAGATCAGTTTCACATATGGTGTTTGAGGGGCTTGTTCCTACACCTCTGTTCTCTCTGCAGTAAAAATATACCTCTGGATCACTGGAACTGCTTATCACTCTTCCCAACATTTAGTCAAGGGCCTCAATGTACTCTGCAATTATTTAATAATTCTCCAGAAAATTCATTGGGTAAGGTGGATATGCAGATTAGACTTTTCTACACTTCACAAAGTGTAAAATTTGGGTGTTTTGAATAAGGTACAGAGAGGTACACTGAGGATGTACCTCTGAGCTCCATATTTTCTAGGCCTTGTTATTATTGTCTTATCAAATGCAAATCACCAAAGCTTCTTCAAATGGAAGTGGTAATCCCTGTACACATGGGGAAATAAACAACATGTTTTTCCAAACACAAAAGTATGAGAAAAGAGAATTAGAAAATGTTGATGCCAGAGCATTGCAGCTACCAAGGGCTGGTGCGTGCCAGGAGTGTTGGGGTCTTCCCCCCACGTGGCAGGGCAGGACCTGGCAACCATGACCATCCCATCCCACTGCCCCATCCAGGGAGCAGAGCAAGTGGGGAGAACCAAGAACAGCCCCAGGCAGAAGGCATCACCATGCCAGGGGTTTGAGAACAGTTCAGGGGGAGGATTGGCAGAAAAGTCTATGGGTACCCATGAATAGTCCTCCTAGTATGCTAACATTGATTTAAAGAAACCACTTTGTTGTGTTTGTTTTTTTTTTAAATAAATGCTCTAATTTTACTTTTGGTTCAAAGTGGTGGAGGCCTTAAGAGATGAAGTCTAGTACAGTAACTTGAAAAACTATGTTTCCTGTCTGTCAAATGAAACATTTCATCTGGCTTGATATGGAACAAAATATTTCATCTTCAGCCAACAAAATATCTTTTGTTGACAGAAATAATTTTTTTGTTTCAGTTTTTTTTCTCAGTTAAATACAAAAAAATCCATTATTCGTAGTGCTCTAGTCTTCTCTGCCTGCCAAATTGCAGAGCTGATGACATTGGTAATAATTTAAATGAAATTACATAACACATTCTGGCATACTCTGCCATTTATTTATGGCTTTCTTTCATTACTAACCTTGGCCAGACTGGAATTACCAACTGAAAGCACAGCATTCACCATCTCTTGATTTATGCAGGGTTCAAATCAAAAGTTCTGTGCTGGGCTATTGAATTATCTGAATAAAATAACAAAACTCAAAACCAAATAAACTTCCCTTTTAGGGTTTTTTCTGTAGTTTTATTTGTATTATTACAAAGTTTAAAGTCCAAATAATGAACCAAGTAAACAAAATACTTGTCCTGACAACATAATCCCTAAAGGTAGTGTTTTCCACCCAACTCAATGCTTCAGAATTTTTCAAGTAATTAGGAAAAGAACGGGAGATAATTATGTGATTATTTGTATGGTTCCTAGTATTGCTGCAGAAATTGTACTAAGTTGAAATTTGTTGTGGAGACTATTGGGCTGAAGAATACTTATCCCTATAGTCAACCCTATACCTACTGCAATACTACTTTAAACCAATTTGGTTCCACTGGGCTGAACAAGAGCACAATAAAGCCTAAACAAAGATTCAGTTTCTGCAGGTTTTGCATAGGGGATTAAATCAGGGGCTTTTTCCTTCTGATAAGAAGCTGAAGTCTTGAGACTTTGACCCCAACTTCTAAGAACAACACTAGTGGAAAGATTCCTACCATGCTGAAAAAAACATGTACACAGATGTTCCTTCTTTCCAGGTATAAATGCACCACTGGAAAAAAAAACCTCAAGGGCATTTGAAGATCGATCCTTGGCAGTTTGTTTTTTTTAATTCAAAGATTCAAATAAAACATTCCTTCCTCGGTATAAAAGGGTTAAGATGGAAAAAATTGTCTTTAAACCATATTTAACTGTTTATTAATAGTTTTAAAAGAAGGTGAGGAAGTTATCTCATTGGGTATTCTCACAGCCTGCATGAAAAATTTAACAGAACACTTATATTCTGTCTCTTCACAATCCCATCTCTGTGTCATAAGGATATTGTGAAGTCACCAAGTGACTGATTATGATTAGAAAGATGTATGTAATACTGTTTTATTTAAAAAAAACAAAACAAAACAAAACCAAAACACCAACCAACCAAAAAAAACCAAACCAAACCAAAACCAAACCAAAATCAAAAACATGCTTCTGAAAATGCTAATGCAGCACTGCAAAGTCATTGTCTGCTTGAGTGTGGCATACTCTAACCTTAACAGTAAAGAACGAAACCACATTAAAGTGCTAGCATGGTTAGATTGCTTCTGAAAGGAAAATTATGTTATTTCTGACACCAGTTGTGCAGAAATTAGTGTCAGAGATGAATAAGCTAATGCCAATCCCGCTTTCAAACTGGCTTAATGATCAAGAGAAAAACAGTACTGTTTAATATGGAAACAAATTGTTTAACTTTTGAACAGTAATTTATACAAGTTGCCCAGGGAGGTTGTAGAAGACCCCTCACTGAAGGTGTTTAAAGCCAGGTTGGATAAGGCTTTTTGCAGCCAGGTTTAGCCTGAGGTGTCCCTGCTCATAGCAGGGAGTTTGTAGCTAGATGATCTTTAAGGTCCCTTCCCACCTTAACCATTCAATGATGCTATGTTTCTATTTGGTGGGTTTTTTCTGCATAGTAAAACAGGTGGAAGGATTGTTTAAAGCAACTTAAGGAGAAATAACAGGAAGTAATGTGATAAATTTCAGTGAAAGAAGAACAAAGGTTGAAAAACAGACAATATATGTAACTGTGGTCAATCAGAACACGAAATAGTTTCTAGAGAGCAGAGGTGAAACTGGAGCACTGGAGTTCATGTTTAGGTTACACACTGTAGCTGGAGATGTTCTGTACCGTGTAATTCAGTCTGAATTGTAAGAGATACCAATTTGACATATTATTTAGCAGGTTTGGAGCTTGTATCACAAGTTTGATTTCAGCCCCAGGATCAACACGTTTCAGCAACACTGGCAATTTGCTAAAGTGGGGAGTTTTTTCTCTTCTAAAATCTCTATTTTTGTATATATGGTTTCAGCATTACAGAGGAGTCTTTTGTATCACACAAGTCTTAGATTAAGTGAAGTGTTTAATACTTATTCATATTTAATATTTCAGAATGAGATTTTCAAAATGGTATAGGCCCAGAATTTAAAATGAAATTTGGTCTTTGAATTTCCAGGACTGTGTTGAAAAACTCTTTTAAAGTGGGGTAGTGACAGTGACAAGCGGGTCTTGGCAAACTGCAACGCCTGGGCTCAACCCAAGTTATCCAAAGCTTACCCTTGTCTATGAAAGCTCTTCCTTCATATTGGGTGAGGAGGTAGTCAAATCTTTAAAAGATGTCTGAAAATCAAGTCTGGTAATCTGGGTGACTGAACAAGCAGTTGCCAGGTACATTCTTCTAACTCAGAAAAAACTGACATTCTGTCTTACCATGGTGGTTTTAATTCATCACTGTCATTTTCTCTTGCAGAAATCTGCCAGCCATTTGGGATCTTCAGTCCATACAATTTACATAACAAAATTTACCCTATCCTGACTGATCTGATGAATCCTCCAGTGTCAGGGTTTGGGGTCTTTTTTTGTGGTCAAATACAGAATTTCTCAGGAGTGCTTCTAACTGACCTGGGGCTCATGTGGAAGCCAGATCTTTTTTTCATCCTTCTGCTGTTGCTTTTCAAGTTTTTTATGAACTCCCAATAGGGGGAGTTACAAAGTGGTTTGGTTTGGTTTTCCAAACATGTACAACATTAGGGGAACTTGGCTCTGGCCTTAGTTCTTACCACTCAACGTTCTCAAATATGCTGTCTTCCACACAGGGCACTAGAGAAAAAATATTACGTATGCTGTTAAACATTGCTTTCAAAGATCACAATAGATTTTTATTATTTTTACTCCTCCACTGGATTTTTTAGTAGCTGTACATTTTTTCAGCTTTTCATGGCTCCCCGAGCTCCATTCCTGGCTCCATCTCTGGCCAAGCACATCTTGTTAGGGAAGGTATCAAGTGGATACCTGGTTGTTGTCAGCTGGGCCTAAAGCATGACACCAGTATATTCATGGCCCACTTAAGAGGGCATTCTTGTTTCATGGTGGAGGGTTCTCAGTAGCCAAAAGTTAACGTTTGTTTTTTAAAGATAATTAAATCTTACGTGATAAATAATCCCCACTGTTCTCCAATGTTCTTGGAATTCTTGCTTGGGATACTATCTTGCACTAGGTGAAAATGAAGACACAGTTTCAGTCTCAGAGTCATGGTTAGTATATTTTCTTGTCACTATGAAATGTCCCAGATTTCTCTTAAATTTATTACCCCCAAATAAAGTGTTAGGCAATTATAGTGCCCTTGGAAGGCTGAATCTGAAGATTTTGCCATGGATTAAGAGAGGGCTTCTTACTTGTGCTTTCTCTCAACAGCAAAAGAAGATGCCTCCAGCCTTGTGAAATATTTTGTTGGTTGTTTTTATACATGTCCCTTCAGCTGCAACTAGAAACTATAGCTGCTGTATAAAGAGGGGTGAGCACATTATTCAGGATTGTGTGATTTTTCTGAATCTTAATAATGAATTTGTTTGCTGCTTAGATGAAGAGCTGTGAGTAAATGAGAACTTCTTGTTCTAGTCAAAGCTTAATTGTCCTCTCTGTCTGCTACATACCTCTTTAATTATTTTACCTGTTTGGATTTGACATGTGAATATTTGCTATTTTCTTCTGTGTATAAAATTAGTCTCACTATTACATTATTCTCCATGGTAATGAGATAATTATTAATGAAAGGCAGAACCCATTTTGACAGATCCCTAGACATGGAACTACGTATTGACTCACAGATGAGTCAGAGATATATTCAGGTGGAGGGTTTCAGAAGTACGAATGGATGTTTTTGTTTGGAAGTCACTTACTGAAGAGAGCTGAATTTGAATGTTTTAGCTTCCCACAGGTAAGGAATGTAGTCAAATTGAGTTTATGAAGACTCTGTTCCTCTTTCTGGAAGGAAAATTTATCATCACAGAGGATGCAATGGGTCAGTGAAGGTAGAAATGACAGAGAATTATTTTTTTAAAAAATCTTTTTTTGGATTTCTGTATGGTAACTTCCCTTCATTTCTACTCATACAGCCATTGCCATGGTGATGCAGATACAGTGAGTCTGATCCCTTTCTGTTATTCTGTTGTGAATTATTTTCACTATCATGGTCTGGGCAGAGCAAAGGAAGGCACGGTGATGTCTTTAGATGTCTTCTGCGGTGCATAGTGAAGTATCCCAGATAATGTCAGCTTCCATAGGAGTATCAAGGGTTCAGAACATATCCTCCCAGAGAGGTGGAAATGCTGTCTACCCCTTTTCCCCCTCCTCAGGGGCTACCATGCTGTAGGGAACAGCCTATTGAAAGGCAGGGGAAAGGAGAGGAGAGTAAGTATTTCCCTCTTCAGTTCAAGCTTATGTCAAATCTGGGCTTCGCTGGTGATGCAGGCACTTGTATGAAGCTGGTAGCTGGAAAAGGCAAAGTGCTGACTCTCCATATCCACTGCCCACTCCTAATAGGGAATTCACTCCATGAAACCAAATCTTTCTTCTAGGTGAAGCAAAGGCTGACCTGAAATCAGATGCAATGATGAAGATCTCTTCAATAGAGGAGAAAACTGCTCACTGTGCCAGCAACTTATGCAAGAAAAGAGCACTGATCCTCTCTTGTGTCACAACAGCAAAGAAATAGTGGGAAGGGAAATGGCTAAAACTCTGCTCTAAGGTTTTTTGTACAATGCAACATTTTCTTCTTGTGCCTGGCCAGACAAAAAAATAATCTAAATTCATCTCTGTGCCAACATTGTCCTACTGACAGTTAGGAGCAGTATTTCTGATTCACTCTCACTTAAGAGTATGCAGTGCAGCAAACAAAAATAATGGAAAGAATCCTTCTGAAAAGGCAGGTTTCCCACTGCTTTCCTCTAAATCTGAGTAGTAAGACTTTTCCTAGCAGTAAGATTACACAAAGACATTATTTATGGAGCTGGTAGCTACTGCTTTCTAACCATAGACACTCTCAAGAGGAAAATGTTTTTTCTTTAAAACTTCATTTCCTCCATCTTCTCTTCTTCCTTTTTTTCCTCTATTTAATCAACACTTTAAAGCAAAAATTAAAATATTTTCTCTGAATATATATAGATTAATGTAACTACATGTCTGAAAAAATTCTCAGCATGACTTGAGATCACATAGATGCAACAGAGAAAAAATTTAGGAAGACCAGAGAATAGTAGATCCTTGGGCATGCAGGGAAAGGAGTCATAGAATCATAGAATTTTAGAATCATAGAATGGTTTGGGTTGGAAGGGACCTTAAGGATCATCTAGATCCAACCCCCTGCATTGGCAGGGACACCTCTCACCATACCAGCTTGCTCAGAACCCCATCCAACCTAGGCCATTGAACGCTTCCAGAGATGAGGCTTCTGCAGCTTCCCTGGGCAACCTGTGCCAGTGTCTCACCACTCTCACACTACAGAATTTCCTCCTAATGTCTAACCTAAATCTCCTTTCTTCCAGTTTTGATCCATTACCCCTTGTCCTCTCACTACAAGCCCTTAAAAGAGATCCCTCCCCAGCTTTCCTGAAGCCCCTTCTGATACTGGAAGGCTGCTATGAGTTTGCCTGGGAACCTTCTCTATTCCAGGCTGAACAGCCCAAACTCTCTCAGCCCACCTCCACAGTAGAGGTGCTCCAGCCCTCTGATCATCTTCATGGCCATCCTCTGGACTTTCCCGAGGAGCTCTATGTCCTTCTTATGATGGGGACTTCAGGAACACCGTACTCCAGGTGGGATCTCAGAAGAACAGAGTAGAGGGGGAGAATCACCTCCCTTGACCTGCTGCCCACACTCCTTTTGATGCAGCCCAGGACACGGCTGGCTTTCTAGGCTGCATGTGCACATTGCCAGCTCATGTTGAGCTTCTCATTCACCATCACCACCAAGTCCTTCTCCTTTGCACTCTTTTTGACCCATTGTCCACCCAGTCTCTATTTTTGCTTGGGATTGTGCTGACCCATTTGCAGGACTTTGCACTTGGCCTGCCTGAACTTCATGCAACTTGCATAAGCCCACCTCTCAAGCCTGCCATCTCACAATGGGTTGCAAGGAAACTTCTCCTTGGGCACCTTCTTCTCCTTCTTTCTCACCCACTACCAGCACCACTATGCTGCTCCAGCACAGCTCTTCTCCCCCTCCTTCTCTGCTCAGGTGGTATATCAGTTCTTTCATATGTGAGTCCCTGAAGTGCATCTATTGTCCTTCTAATGGCTCCTTGGCTGGGTTTGGAGCTGGGGCAGCTTCTCAGATTTTTACCGGAGCCACCCCTGGGGCCCTCCCCCGCTACCAAAAACCCCACCAAACCAAACAAGAACAGCTCCCCAAGATAATCAAGGAGGACAAAGCGAGCTCTGGCCTAAGGTGGGGAGTGACCATCACCCTGCCTTCCTCACCCCCAGTAGATGGATGTGCACATCGCAGGCAGGAAGCGGACCACGTTCATGTTTGTAACCATGGATCGAACTGGTTTTTTTTTGCAACTACACTCACCAGGTGAATGAACTATAAAATAATTTCTTTCACCACTCCACATCTTTTTTGCCCTCCCTACCTTTTTGCCCTCTACAGTCTTTATTCTCACCTTGGCTATCTGAATAGAGAGAACAACTGGCTGGGTGGCCCAGAAACTTCCAGCAGAAAGCTGCCTTTTGGCCAGCAAGTTGTCCAAGGGCAAAAGGTGTCTCATTGGCTGACCACTCCTGCCTCTGAAACCCCATCCTTCCAGGTCCTCTATCCTGCCAGCTAGGAGTCTGCACACCAGCAAAAGTGTGAGTGGGATTACAGCCAACAGTGTGTGAGATCATGTGTTTCCTCATTTCCTCTGTGCTTGACCCATGCTGCTCATCCCTGTGGAGCAGGAGCAGCCCCAGGAGGAGCTGGGGGCAGTGGCAGCAGGTCTCTCTACCCAGGGCTGCCAGTGCAGCCCCTCAGCTCCTGGCTGGGGTAGGGACCTCTAGCCAGGGGAGCCCTGGTGCCCTCAAGGAGGAGGGCCCCAGCCCCTTCAGCTGGTTGTTTTTGTAACATGTATTATCAGGAGATTGGCATCAAACCCCAAAGGATTTCCTGAGTTGAGGGCACTGAGCTCAGCTTAGGAAATCCAACATCTGCCACAGGCAGCCATGGCTTTCCTGTGCTGCTTTGGGAAACCAGCTCATCACTCTCACTGCACCCACCCGCAAAGCAGGAATAAGATAGCCCACTCACAGTACCAGCTGCTCTTCAGCAACCTGCTCCTGCTGAAGGCAACCAAGCTGCATTAATCAGCTCTGGGGCTGTTTGAGATTCCCTGGATACTCTGCCTGGCTTCCAGGTGCCTTTGGAGAAACAAGGTGTCTTATTTGCCAAACCTGGGGCAACTGGAAATCTCAGAAGTGTGTAAAAGGCAGTTAAATCCACTGAGGGAATTTCTTGCTCTGCATGTGTGCAGAGTCTCTCTATACAGGACTGGAATCTTTATTGTAAGACTGTGCTGTAAGGAACAGGCAGTAATCCAGCCTGCACCCGGAAGTGTTCTCCTGCTTTAGCATCCATCCACCTGCTGTGCTTCAAATGAGTACTTAAGATGAAGGCACATGCCATGGGTAAGCTATTAATCTCATTGTAGGAAACTATCTGGGGAAGAAGCATGTTACAGTATACATTCCTGCCTCCAAACTGGACCAGCATCCAATGGCTGGCTGCAGAAAATAGCAGTGCTGTGAGCATGCACATGTTGAGCACTTTATAAGTTGGTGGATCAGTGATCGACAGTGTCAGAGGTGCTTGGTGCCTGAGATTCAAGAAGTTTCAATCCTTGCTTTCCAGCAGGCTGGGGCAGTCTGCAGTTCAGTTTTCATGGCCTTTGACATGGAGTGACAGAGGACCTGAAAATTAGTTGCTCATTTAAGGTGTACTTTCAGTTGTCTCCAAAAGGGGAAATAAATTCTGGATTAGCAAAGGCCAAAGGAAAGTAGAGAAAAAGCCCAGTTCCCTGGGATGCTGTTAAAAGTTTAGTTCTAAGAAATCATTTGCATGAGTTGGAGAACCAGCTTACAACTAAGTTAATCTTCAATCCTGATGAATAATAGGGCTGGCTGCTCATCAGAAACATGTGAAGCAGCATGTGTGGTAGTATTATGACTTATCTCTTGAAAACCTATAGCCCTTAGAGGTTATGCATCCAGTATGTTACACAGAAACAAATATCAACCAACTGACAAGTGCTGTCGCTGAATGAAAATGAAGTGAATAGCGGTAAAGAGATAGCTGTGAAGTAACTTTTTTAAAGATCATTCACAGTAGTGAATGTAGTTGGGGTAATAACAGTTTGATCCTTTGCTACCTACTTGAACATGATCGCACAACTCCTTCAAACCACAGGACTTTGTGCTGTGAAATTATAGTAATTTCTTCTGCTCCATTAGCTGAGGCAGGAAAAGTGTATGTATATAGGTATGTATGTATATGCTTGCACACTTGTGCACATTATGTGTTTAAGGAGAGAGGCAGAGAGCACAACTGAGCTGTCAGAAGCCTATTATATCCTGGAAGAGCAGAGCAGAAAAGCATCTTCTGCATCCACATTTATTTTTTTGGACATGTAAAAAATATCTGAAATAAAGAAGGGAAAAAACCTCCAGTGGACAGGCTAGTGTCCTGTAAGACTTACAAAACTGCTAGATTTAGAAAAGTAATTTTGCGCTTGCTGGTGTATTGAAAGTTCTTGAATGTGTTCAGGCAATTTGTATTAGACTAGTTATCTCCCGGTGTGACAGCTACAGGAAGATGTCCTAGATTCAAGCCTCAGGACTAACTTTTTTGGCCTAGTGAAAGACTACAGCAAATAGAAGGTGTATTTCAAAAGTTGATGCCTGCTTGCAAAAGCAGGTACATAAGAGAGCAGCTTGGGGTAAGACCTCTTTGAACATCAATCCCACCACCAGGACACAGCCAAGAAGATGGTGGAAAACAAATGCCCTGTCTGTGCTGCCTTCCCCACCAGGTTTTGAATGTGTGTGCATCCACCTGCTGGTAGTGAGGAGTCTGTGTTCCACCCCTGAATTACACTTGGATGCAAAATGTGTGAAAGGGATGAGACCCCAATCACTGAAGCACTAGTGAATGCTCTAGTGAAGCCATAAAGACATTAACATTCAAACTCAGAATACCATGACTGGGGAAGATGGTAAACTACCAGTCAATTCTGAACTTGTTCAAGACTTGTTGCTCCAGCTGGATGCACGAAAGTTTATGAGGCCTAATTGGATTTATCCCAGGGTACTCAAAGATCTGGCTGATATACTGATCTTTCAGGTAGGGAGTGATGAGGTGAAGAAAAGAGGTTTGAGAGTAATAAAGAAATATTTTAGGACATTGGGAAAAAGGGTACTAGGGCAGGAGTTAGTAGAGCTTATTGATAGGGCTTTAAACTAGGTTGGAAGGAGGTGGGGATTAAAGCCAGGCTTACTACAGATGAGCCTAGGGGTGGTGTGGTTATAAACTCTAGGAAGGACAGACAGAGGAGACAGGGTGGGGTGTTGCCCTCTATGTCAAAGACCAGGTGGAGTGCATGGAGCTCTCCCAGGGGACAGATGAGGAGCCAACAGAGAGCTTATGGGTTAAAATTAAGGGGAAGAAAGGCCACGGTGACATCATGGTGAGGGTTTGCTACAGGTTGCCTGAGCAGGGGAATAATATAGACAAGGCACTATATAGACAGATAGGAGAAGCTTCACATTCACAAGCCATGGTGCTCATGAGAGACTTCAACAACCCTGACATCTACTGGAAGAACAACTCTGCAAAACACAAACAATCCAGGAGGTTCCTAGAGTGTAAGGATGATGACTTCCTTTTCGAAGTAATCGAGGAACCAACCAGGAGAGGTGCTGGATCATGTCCTCACCAACGAGGAAGGGCTGGTGAGGGATGTTAAGCGCAAGGGCAGCCTTGGTTGTAGTGACCATGGTGGAGTTCAAGATCCTTAGGGTAGCAAGGAGGGCTTACAACAAGCTTACTGCCCTTGACTTCAGAAGGGCAGATTTCAGCATCTTCAGGGATCTGCTCAAGAGAGTGTCTTGAGATAACATCCTAGAGCGTAGAGGGGCTCAGGAAAGCTGGCTGATATTTAAGGAACACCTTCTCCAGGCCCAGGAGTGTTGCATCCCAACTAAGTGGAAGTCAAGTAGAAACTCCAAGAGGCTGGTGTGGATGGGCAGGCAGCTCCTAGAAAAGCTCAAGCTTAAGAAGGAAGCATACAGAGGGTGGAAGCTAGGGCAGGTATCCTGAGAGGATTACAGAGTGGTTGTCCAAGCAGCCAGGGATCAGGTTAGGAAAGCCAAATTCCTGCTAGAATTAAATCTTGCCAAGGATGATAAGAACAATCAGAAAAGCTTCTTTAGGTATGCTGGGGAGAAAAGGACATCTAAGGAGAGTGTAGGCCGTCTCCTGAAGGAAACGGGCGAGGTAGCAACAGAGGATATTGAGAAGGCTGAAGTCCTCAGTAACTTCTTTGTTTCAGTCTTGTCTGACAAGTGCTCTGGCCTCAACACAAAGGCTACAGAAGGTGAAAGCAGGGACTGGGAGAATGAATCAACCCCCACCATAGGTGTAGAGCAGGTTCGTGACCATCTAAAGAACCTGAAGGTGCATAAATCCATGGGACCTGATGGGATTCACCCACAGGTCCTGAGGGAGCTGGTAGATGAAATTGTTAAGCCTCTGTCTTTCACATTTGATAAGTCATGGCAGTTTGGTGAGGTTCTTGCTGATTGGAAACAAAAGGAACATAACTCCTATTTTTAAAAAGGGGAAGAAGGAAGACCCAGGGAGCTACAGGCCGGTCAGTCTCACCTCTGTGCCTGGCAAAATCATGGAGCAGATCCTCCTGGAAAGTCTGCTAAGGCACATAGAAAATAAAGAGGAGATTGGTGACAGCCAACACGGCTTCACTAAGGGCAAATCATGCCTGACCAATCTGGTGGCCTTCTACAACAAGGCCACAGAGATTGTGGATGGTGGCACAGCAACTAACGTCATCTACCTGGATTTGTGCAAACCATTTGACACTGTCTCACATGACATCCTGGTCTCCAAACTGACAAGGCATGGATTTGACAGATGGACCACTCAGTGGATAAGGAACTGGCTGGATGGCTGTACCCAGAGAGTTGTGGTCAATGGCTCAATGTCTGAATGGAGGCGGGTGACGAGTGGTGTCCCTCAGGGGTCAGCATTGGGACCAGTGCTGTTCAACATCTTTGTTGGAGACATGGACAGTAATAAATGGGACATGGAATTAAGTGTATCCTGAGCAAATTTGCTGATGATCCCAAGCTGTGTGGTGTGGTTGACACCCTAGAGGGAAGGGATGCCATCCAGAGACACCTTGACAGGCTGGAGAGGTGGGCCAGTGCCAACTTCATGAAGTTCAACAAGGCCAAGTGCAAAGTCCTGCACTGGGGTCGGCACAACCCCAGGCACAAATACAGGCTGGGGGGAGAATGGCTGGAGAGCAGTCCTGAGGAGAAGGACTTGGGGGTGGTATCAGATGAGAAGCTCAACTTGAGCCAACCGTGTGTGCTGGAGCCCAGAGAGCCAATTGTGTCCTGGGCTGCATCAAAAGAAGTGTGGCCACCAGGGCCAGGGAGGGGATTCTGGTCCTCTACTCTGCTCTGGTGAGACCCCACCTGGAATACTTTGTACAGTTCTGGTGCCCTCAGCCCAAGCAAGATACAGACCTGTTGGAGAGGGTCCAGAGAAGAGCCACCGAGATGATCAAAGGCTGGAGCACCTCTCATAGGAAGACAGGCTGAGAGAGTTGGGTTCAGCCTAGAGAAGAGAAGACTTCAGGGAGACCTTATAGCGGCCTTCCAGTACTTGAAAGGGGCCTTCAGGAAAGCTGGGGAGGGGCTTTCATCAGAGGACACAGTCATAGGACAAGGGGTAATGGTTTTAAACTGAGAGAGGGGAGATTTAAGTTAGATATTAGGAAGAAATTCTTCTCTATAAGGGTGGTGAGGAACTGGAATGGGCTTCCCATGGAGGTTGTTGATGCGCCATCTCTGGAGGTTTTTAAAGCCAGATTGGATGAAGTTTTGTGCAACCTGGTCTAGTGGTAGGGCACATGGCAGGGGGATTGAAACTTGATGATCTTTAAGGTCCCTTCTAACCTTAATGATTCTATGATTCTATGTCATTGTGGGACAACTTTCCATTATTTTTCAATAGTCTTGGGAGCCTGCATAGGTCCCAGTTGACTGGGAACAGGCACTGTGTTTTGATAGGGGTTGCAGGTAAGAGTCATTTATTATAGAATAATGTTCCTGCTAGTGGATGACATTACTCTTACACTATGATACCATCTGTTAACTTCTGTTTGCATGACTATTGTGGTCTGTCAATGTTATCTTCATTCAATATCCCTAAAATATACTAAAAATTTCATTACTATCCATTCATTAATGTGTGTTCTAGAAAGAGGTCTTGACTGCACAAATTAAGTTTCAGTGCTTCCTCCTTCCTGCTTCCTTTGCCTTAAAGGAAACAATAATTCTTCATGTTCTGTAGCTGGGCTTGCATTGATTTTTATCCTGATGGGTATTTTTCTTTTGCCTACAGGCTGGAAAATAACTTTCTGGAAAATCTAAAATATCAAACTAAGAGGCCACTCATCATCTTGGCCATAAGGCCATAGCAGAAGCAACCCACAGCTGGATATCAGTAGAGTATTTAATGTCTACATCTAAGCTGAAATGATGCATTTGGGTAGAAGAATGCACACAGTTGTTTGCATTCCCTGTTGGCTGCTCTTTATCCAGTGAAGGGATGGTTTCAATGACCTTCTCTGCATGAACCAGCCTGAATGTATGTGGGTAACAACATACAGGAGTTGAATCTGTTTACATAATTTTTCATGTGCTAAGACCTGCTAGAGCATATAAAGTGAAATCTGAAATGTCAAGAAAATTTAGCTAAATTGTTGGTGTTACAAAAATAGCTGGGAAGGCTATGCAGGTCCTAAGAACTGTTACGAGAAAAAAAAGCCATCTGTGATCAGTTAAATCTTCAAAGTTGGGGCTTGTGGTAAAGCAGTTAGTGAACCTTTAGTTAATTTACAACACTAGAAGAAGAGTTCTTGTGCATTAGGGTAGAAAGTCTGTTTCAGGAAGCAGAGCCTTGTCTTTCACCGCTGCCTTCAATTGGCAGCTTTTAAGTCCAATGAGTCAATTACTATCAATCATCTTTGTCACCATAATGAAGAAGAGCAGTTGCTTTTTTGACATCATACTGTCTGCTGCTTTACAACAATACTTTCCAATAAAATTCCTTCCCATAAGGGTGGTTTAAAGCATATCCACCATGTCTGTTGATTGATCCACCTGTCTGACAGCTGTGGAAGGGAGTGACCTGCCCCTTGACTGTAGGAAGTGGATTGGGAATTGCTGAGCTCTTGTCTCTGGGATCCAGTGACAGGACATGTTAGAATAGTTCAAAGCTGTGCAACAGGAGGTTCAGACTGGAATTTAGAAACAACTTCTTCACTGTAAGACATGCTTCACTTGTGTCTTACAAGGAACAGACAATAATCCAGGCTGCACCAGGAAGGGCTCTCCTACTTTAACATCCACCTACTGTGCTTCAAATGAGTACTAAAGATGAGGGGACGTGCCATGGGTACATCGTTCATTTCACTGTGGACAATGTATCTGGGAAAGAAGTGTGTTGCAGCGTATATTCCTCACATAGAAGAGTAAAGTAAACTTGCATGCATCTTAATCCATATACCTTGTGATCTCCAGCAAAGCAGGAGCGCTGTAATGCTCTGGGCCACTTCAGGCTCCTGGCAGGTTCTGCCAGACTCCTCACATGCAGCAGAAGCAAGGAGGTGAAAGCACAGCATAAACTCATTATAATAATGAACAGTAGAGCAGGAAAGAACAAGAGAGAGGCAGCAATTACCACAGCAACAAAATGTCAAAGGGAGCAAGTTTTGAAACAAAAGAAAAATAGGTCAGGCTTTATCTTTATGGGAGTCTGAAAGAACATAAGTGACATATGAGAGAAGTTTTATTTGAATTGCTCCAGGCGCTGTGTTATTTGGCAGTGGATTGTTTCTCCAGTCAGATTTTAATTTTGTCCTGTTTTGCAAACCTTCAAAAGACATCCCTCTAGGAGAATTTTCAGAAATAGCAGCTGTTGGGTTAAAGTCACAAACAGCCATGAATGTGTCTTGCCTCCAAATGGATGGAGCTGCATATGAGCCAATTCTTGCAACGTGATGCTGGTACAAGTGCACTGCTGTTTACCAGATCCAGGTTCCTTAATCTCTGGGATGAAACCTTTGCATTTGCAAGAACTATTGTGACCTCCAATTATGTTTTATAGCCAGTGGCTTATAGACTACCTTGCACTGAGTATTCTTCAAATGTACAGATACACCTGCAAAGTCAGTCTGTTTGAAATAATTATAGTTCTGACAGTGTGTCCTTCATATGGAAAACCTTCATGTTATCTGAAGTGAAGAAATGGATTCCTGTTTGGCTTACACAGAACCAGAATTTCACTCCTTTCTGATCTAATATGCCCATTGTTTCCACTTAAAAAAAATCTTTGTTTCACTTCCACACATCATTTTGCCTCTTTTTTCCCCAAGGTTTTTGACTGAAATATGTAACATTCTTTTGAACTAGAATTGCTGAAAAAAGTAAGTATTATGTCTCTTCCTTTATAACTTCCCAACTCAATGTGTTTTTTACCCCATTAACAAACTTTGTGATCATGTGCCTTCTCCTCACTGGTGTGCTTTCCTTGGGAAAGGCTGGGTGGAGAAGGATGTTACTATTTTATGCCTGTCATTAGTTGTTTCTTTTTTTAAAGGAAGATTTGTCTGTTTTGCTCTTCAACCAGCACTCAATAAATAATTCATTAAGTTCCAACAGAAAACTAATTAGAGGGATAGTTTTCACCTCTGTAATGTACTCACAAACTTACCTCCAGTAGAACAGATAAAACAAGACAATGAATGTATAGTGTTGGCCAAAAACAAAAATAAGGGTGAAGAAGTGTACTAAGTGCTATTTAGTTATGTTAGTGACTGCATTTTATTACTTGCTTTTGACCCACTTCACATCTTCCTCTGCTCTAAATAATCTCTAGTACCTGATGGCAAGTACTGATATTTCAGATTTTACAGGCCCCTTGTCAGGACCCAGCAGAAAAGTCAAATAATCCTGGCAGCGCAAATACTCCTTCCTCTTCTTCATAGACAAAGGAAATCCCAGCAGCACAAAATGATCCACTTGAATGAGTAAGTCTCTGTGACCCTGTCTGGGGTAGTGTTGCAGTAGTCTAATCCATTAGAGGTGGTAAATTATGTTTTTTGAGATGAACTATAAGATTTCTTGTGGTATGTAACAAATGTTGAAAAAATCTCCACTAACATTCACAAATTCATCATGACACTATAAATTTAGTTATGGTCTACAAAGTAATTTAGCAGCTTTTTAGAAGGTCCTTATGTTATTATGTCTTCATTTTTATTTATTTATTAAATAATTACTTGAAACATGTACCATTATTTATATGTACAGAATTATTATTATGTATTTGCAGAATCTCTCTTCTTCTATGTCACATAAACACAACTGCCATTCTCTCACACAGGAAACAAACCCAGAAGCAAAAAGACTTTGTAATATTTAAGGGCCAATTCAAATTAGAAATCAATCACACAACCAGAGTTCATTATCATAATCCTCAAAAAATAAGGCTAATTAATCTTCTGTCTTTCTGTATAGCATGACATTCCTTCCATTGCTCAGAATCTTACTAGTTTTCTCTTCCCAACAGTTCCTTTAAATTTCTATAGAATGAAAAGTATTGTATGAAAAAATGTATGACCAAATTTAGTATCTTGGATATGAGATGTATTGCCTCTTTTTTCTCTGTCTTGTTGCACTCTTACGTAGGAGACTGTGTCTGCTTCAGATGAAAAGTAATGTTCTTCTGTGGTGGTTATATACCTCTCCCTGGTCTGACAAATATTGACACCACAAGCTCAAATCTTGTATCAAACCTTATAGGTCTTTATGCTCCTAGAAGCTAGGTTAGATAGGACTTTTTGGCCCTTGAACTTGTGAAATTTAATTATTTATTTGGTCATTGGAAAATGTATCGGAGCCCATGAAGAGCTGAGGAACCTGATCTGACTGTTCCACAGGCTTTGCTAGATACTTGTTTTCAGCTAGGTGCTGCCTTCCAGCTAAATCTCAGAGAAAGCTGTATAGGTACAATTAAGTTTTGTCTTGTGAATAATTAACTTTCAATGCAGACAACTGTTATTGGACAGCCCTTCATGGCAGACTGATAACTTTCACTATAGGAACTCAAAGGTTCTTTTTTCACTATTTATCTTCCTAGAGCTGCCATTTCAATATTTCTTCTTTCTAAGTAATGCAAGAAATGCGTAGATGTTGAACTTCAGGGCATGCTCTAGTGGCCAAGATTATATGGGAGTTTTTTGTGGGTGTTATTTGGTGGAATATGTTTGGTGTTTGTGTTTGCTTGGGGTTTTGTTGTGGGTGGGAGGGGGGTTCAGGTTTGTTTTGGTTTGGTTTTTGGTTTTTTTTTTTTGTGGTGATGGACTCGGTGATCTCAGAGATCCTTTCCAGCCATGACTGTTCTGTGATTCTCTGCCCTTACCTCTTCCCACACCAGTCATGAAGAGTGACAGTCCTGCAAAAAAAATAAATTGGTATGAAATGTTAGTTTAACTATGTGTGTGACACATGCTTTCCCCTGGCAACTGCTGTCATATCTGCTGAGTTTGATAGTCAGAAAAATGTTTTTATTACCTTGTGCTTTGCAGATTAATCTGAATTTAGGAGAATCAAACTGACTTTATTTGCTTTGTTCAATATTGGCACTATCAAGATACTACAAAACATGTTCAGTTTCAGAAACGATTAAGGTTGTTGAAGATGTAAGAAGCTGATAGCAGGCAGCTTGACTTTGACTAAGCTAAATTGCCCCTGTAGGGCTTTTATTAGCTGAAAAAAACCAACATAACAGTGACTTCACAGAGGCTCAGTATATACACAATATGCTGTTTCACTAAATTCTCTTCTCAACAGATCAAGGTGAAATATGAAATCCTTACTGCAAAATACTTTGAGATTCCAGATTTTTCATATGGTATGCAAAATTCAGAGTTAACTCATATATGCAACAAATACTATTAAGATTTATAGGAAATTTCTTTAAAAGGCAATGTAGTTGTAAGGTAAAGATAGCCCTTTTTCAAAGGCTATCTTCTATGTGTCCCCAAGAAAAAGGAGGCAGGCAGGAGGGCCAAGAGGGCTGTGTGGATGAGCAAAGAGCTTCTGGACACAGTAAAATGCAAAAACAAGGTATATAGAGAGTGGAAGCAGAGCCAAGAATCCTGGGGGGAGCATAGGCCAAAGCACAGCTAGAGTTAGACCTCACCAGGGATGTTAAGAACAGCAAGAAAAGTTTCTACAGGTACATCAGTGATAAGAGGAAGACAAGGGAAACTGTGGACCCACTTCAGAATAAAAGTGGAGACCGACTCATGCAGGACATAGAGACGGCTGAGGTACTCAATGACTGCTTTGCCTCAGTCTTCACTGCAAGACCTCTGGTCACACCATCGCAGTCATAGAAGGCAAAAGGAGGGACTGGAAAAAGGAAGATACCCCCCTGTAGGAGAAGAGCAGGTTTGAGACCATCTGATAGACTTGAAGGTGCACAAGTCCATGGGACCTGGTGGGATTCAACCATGGGTCCTGAAGGAACTGGTGTATGAAGTTGCAAAGCCTCTGTCCATCATATTTGGAAAGTCTTGGCAGTCTGGCAAAGTTCTCGCTAACTGGAAAAGGGGAAACATAACTCCCATTTTCAAGGAGGGAATAAAGGAAGCCCAAGGGAATTATAGAGCAGTCAGTCTCACCTCTGTGCCTGGCAAGATCATGGAGCAGATCTTTCTGGAAAGTCTGCTAAGGCACATGGAAAACAAAGGGTGATTGGTGACAGCCAATGTGACTTCACCAAGGGCAAATCCCACCTGAGTAATTTGATGGCCTTCTACAATGGGGTCACAGCTTTGGCTGACAAAGGAAGAGGAACCAACATCATCTACGTCGACTGGAGCAAAGCTTTCGACACTGTCCTGTACAACACCCTCATATTGAAACTGGAACAACACAGATTTGATGGATGGACCACTCGTTGGGTAAGGAACTGGCTGGATGGTTGCACTTAGAGTGGTGATCACGGGCTCGAGGTCCAGATGGGAACCTGTGACAGGTAGTTTTCCTCAAGAGTCAGTACTGGGACTGTAGCTGTTTAACATCTTTGTTGGCAACATGGATAGTGGCACTGAGTGCATCCTCAGCAAATTGGTTGATGATACCAAGGTATGTGGTTGGAGGGAAGAGATGCCATCCAGCAGGACCTTGACAGGCTTGAGAGCTGGGCTGGTGCCAATAGCATGAAGCTCAGGCAGGCCAAATGCAAAGTCCTGCAAATGGGTCAGCACAATCCCAAGCAACAATAGAGACTGGGTGGACAATGGGTCAAAAAGAGGGCAGAGAAGAAGGACTTGGGGGTGATGGTGAATGAGAATCTCAACATGAGCTGGCAATGTGCACATGCAGCCTAGAAAGCCAGCCGTGTCCTGGGCTGCATCAAAAGGAGTGTGGGCAGCAGGTCAAGGGAGGTGATTCTCCCCCTCTACTCTGTTCTTCTGAATCCCACCTGGAGTATGGTGTTCCTGAAGTCCCCATCATAAGAAGGACATAGAGCTCCTCGGGAAAGTCCAGAGGATGGCCATGAAGATGATCAGAGGGCTGGAGCACCTCTACTGTGGAGGTGGGCTGAGAGAGTTTGGGCTGTTCAGCCTGGAATAGAGAAGGTTCCCAGGCAAACTCATAGCAGCCTTCCAGTATCAGAAGGGGCTTCAGGAAAGCTGGGGAGGGATCTCTTTTAAGGGCTTGTAGTGAGAGGACAAGGGGTAATGGATCAAAACTGGAAGAAAGGAGATTTAGGTTAGACATTAGGAGGAAATTCTGTAGTGTGAGAGTGGTGAGACACTGG
The DNA here is from genome assembly GCF_020740795.1 of Apus apus. NCBI lineage: Eukaryota > Metazoa > Chordata > Aves > Apodiformes > Apodidae > Apus > Apus apus. The sequence goes on along the minus strand of NC_067312.1, from coordinate 55,417,624 downwards.
CACAGGTTGCCCAGGGAAGCTGCAGAAGCCTCATCTCTGGAAGCGTTCAATGGCCTAGGTTGGATGGGGTTCTGAGCAAGCTGGTATGGTGAGAGGTGTCCCTGCCAATGCAGGGGGTTGGATCTAGATGATCCTTAAGGTCCCTTCCAACCCAAACTGTTCTATGATTCTACAGTTCCCTAGTGTTACAGTGCACATGCAAAAAGGGAACTTTGGGTAACTTTTCCTGCAGATTCATAGAAAAGAAAAAGCACCAATCCAGCTAGGAGGGGAAAAGAAATGATGAAGTGTTCTTATGCAGATGTTCCTATGTGGAAAATTCTTGCGAAAACAGTTTATTCTTGCACAATCACAACTGGTTTTTTACATGAACTGCTCACTTCCTGTGATAAACTACAGTCTGGAATATTTCCTCCTGTCACTGTCATTGATCTAAATACAATGTTTCAGTGTTACTTAGGTAACCGAAGCAAGACAGAAAATCACCTGTGTGATAGCAGGGGTTCTGAGGGCTTGAGTATGTTTCTTTCATCATGTTACTGTAAGCCATGATATAGGTACTTACCTTGCTGTCTCCAAACCTCATTAACAAATTCATCCCACTAACAGAAGGCTGCTTTCCAATACTGTTTTAGTAATTATATAAAGAACCTTTGATAGTAAATAAAGGCCGTAACCAGCTCTCAGTGCTTTCATAAAGAGTAAACGTAGCATCTGTGAGTGAGCCTATTAGAGATACCAAAGATAACTGTTCCCAACTAGTAGAGGATCATAGGAAAAAGATAAAATAGGGAAATGGCAGTTTCTGTTTCCTAAACTACAACAAAGAACTACTTTCATATGACACCTAGGACTGCTTAATGCATCCCAGTCTTTCACTGAAATATGTTGGCATGAAATGTGCCATAATATTCATGGGGACTTGTTGTTTGTTTTTTTACCTTCTAACTTCATTCATTTTACCTGTTTGGAGGAATCGAGAGCTAGAATCTAGGAAAGAAAATACCTTGAAATATGATAAAATCAGTAGCTTCCTGAGTAGCTTCAATAAGTTAGCTTGCTGGTACTTTGCATTTAAGAAAAATATGGCCATTGGATTGCTTAGAAAAACTCAGTAAGTATCAAATACTGTTTTTGTTGCATTCACATTAGAGAAATGACTGCATTTGTTTCTTTTCTGCACTATTTTCCAGCTGAAAAACCCTCTCTTCCTAGCTGTCAACAGTGTCACTTCCCTTTTTCCTTGTGATGGGTTTCTACTCCTTCTTATTTTGAAACAGAGGTGCTAATTAATCTTCCCACATTCAAGCACTGCAAACATATTTTAATTTCAAATGAGATAAGATCCACGCTTGAAACACCCACACTTACAATTTTAGATAGCTTTGTACCACATATTGTAACTGGCCTGAATTTTCTTCATGACATTGACATCATCAGCAATGATCTTGTACAGATTTATATCTAATAGGCAGCGTCTACATAATAGCTCACCAACTCATATGGGATTCAGAGAGTTGGAAAAGTACAAGAAAGAGAAAATTAAGAAATGCAGTTACTGTTAGCCTGCATACTGGGCTCCTGCCCAAGTATCCATGTACAATATCCTCAAAATCCATGTACATCAGCCTACTCAGATATATACTGCTCATTTTCAAATCATTTTCAAATTTCCAAAATCTGCAGGACTGTCATGCCTCATTCAGTTACTTACTTAGTTATTTACTTAACTCATGTTTAAGACCAAGAGGCACAAACTCAAGCTCAGGAAATTCAATTTAAACAGAAGAAAATACTTTCTGTGAAGTTGATTGAGCACTGGAGCATGTTACCCAGGGATGCTGTGTATTCTCCACCCTTGGAGAAATTCAAAACCCCACTGGACATCACTTTGGGCAACCTGAATTCTATTCTGAGCATGGCTTCAGGGTCTTGCTGATGTTTCTTTAAGCTCCTGAAGACTACAAACCTCTTCACTTCCAGGGACAATTGAACGTAATCCTAAACCATTCTTTACTTAATACATCATTCCTCATCACTTGGCATGAATATATGTAGAAGGTAAAAACTTGGTGCAGGGTCCTAACCTGAGCAGATGAAGACTCCAGATCTGCTATACTTGCATTTCAGTACCATAAAATGGTTTGGGCTGGAAGGGACCTTAACAATCATCTGGTTCCAAGTCCTCTGCATGGGCAGAGACACCACTAGATGAGGTTGCTCAGAGCAAAACCTGGTCTTGAAGACTTCCAAGCATGAGGCATCTTAGCTGGAGAACCTGTGCCAGTGCGACCCTCACAGGAAATAATTTCTTCCTAATGTCTAACCTAAATCTCCCTCTTGTCCAGTGTCCATTTCTGAATCCCACAAAATAAGAATGACATGGAGCTCCTGGAGAAAGTCCAGAGAAGGGCCACAAAGTTGATCAGAGGTCTAGAGCACCTCTCCTAAGAAGACAGGCTGAGATAGCTGGGGTTGTTCAGCCTAGAGAAAAGAAGACTCTGGGGAGACCTTATAGTGACCTTCCAGTACCTGAAGGGGCTTCAGGAAAGCTGGGGAGGGACCTCTTTTAAGGGCTTGTAGTGAGAGGACAAGGGGTAATGGATCAAAACTAGAAGAGGGGAGATTTAGGTTAGACATTAGGAGGAAATTCTGTACTGTGAGGGTAGTGAGACACTGGCAGAGGTTGCCCAGGGAAGCTGTAGAAGCCCCAAGTTCAAGGGCCTAGGTTGGATGGGGTTCTGAGCAAGCTGGTATGGTGAGAGGTGTCCCTGCCAATGCAGGGGGCTGGATCTAGGTGATCCTTAAGGTCCTTTCCAACCCAAACCTTTCTATGATCCTATGAAGATGCTGTTCCCCTTCCCTAGAGAGAAAGCAGTCCAGTTAGTAAATAATAATAAATCATAGCTCTTCATGTCTATCACAGTGAAACTGTGGTGATTTAGGTTAATCATCGTTTCTTATAACAAACACTATGGCGTTTGATCCAAGTAACTTAGGATATGTTTTTAAGGAATGCATTTTATAATCAGGTGAAGCGGCATGCAGTGGTGATCATTTAGAAGGCCATACAAAACAGTGAATAAAATGCAGACATTGTAAGCAGCTAGAAAGGCTTAGCACTAGTTATTGGAGCAGCAGGAACATTATTGCCACATCTGCCTTTGCTCCTGTAAAGTTACAAAGACAGGTTTGCTGCCTTTGTTAATTTTCACAGCTCTGTTTGCTTAAATGTTTTCCTGAGTGATCAACCACCTGAACACCTGTCCCAAGAACTCTCTCTCCAAGTCAGCAGGATTCCCAGCAGAATGGTCTTAGGAATGGAAAAGGCTGAAGGAAAACACTGAGGATCTAAAGATATGCTGGATTTTGAGAATCTTTTGTTTTGGTGTATAATTTGGGATGACATTTCCTAAAGATTGGCTATGATTCTTAAATTAAAATATTTATTTATGGCCACATAAGAAAACAATTCTTCACACACCATATGCTTACATTTTCCCCAAAGGGCTTTGCATATTTTCAGGAAGAAATTACTCTAAATATCCTGCTGTTTTCTCAAAAATGTTTCATAATTATACAGTGTCCCTGTACAGTACAGTATGTGCCCTTGTAATATGCCAAAATTATTCTAAATTGCTGACAGAGTCCTCCAATATTGTGAAAACATAGTAAAAGCTTCTGAAAAGGATAGGTCCTTTCTGTCTTCAGTCAAGATGCTCAAAGACTGCATGAGCTTTGTTAATGTATTGTTATAGAAAGCTTGATGTGAGGAAGTCACATAGGAATAGTGATTCACAATCTACTATGAGTAGGAAATGTAGAGGAAATTATCTACTGATATTTCATTTTTAACAGCCTTTAATGTCAAGTGATTGCCAGCTTCTAAATATCTTCTCTTGGCAGTCTTTAGGTAGCCTTAGGAAGTTCCTTCTTTAGGTTTATACCTAAATGCTACAGTTTGCTAGGAAGCATTTTTATGCTGTTTTTAAACACCTCGCCTTAACCACTGCATGCCCAAATCCTTCCTGGTATGATACAGCTCTCCACACAATGAACTCAAGACTTAGTAAAAAGGCCACACAGGTGAGTAACAGAGTGAGCAGTGCCAGATTTAAGTTCCAGTTGGATGAACCGGTAGAAGAGAGCAGAAGACCCCAGTTAAGTTGAGTAGTTTTAAATATGTGTTTAATTTTAAGCACATGACTTGTGTGACATTTCTGGGGCTATTTAGATTATTTAGCAAATATTTTACAGGAGTTGGGCTGTGTCTTCAGAAGGGCTTGTTTAGACTAATCTCTTGCGAAAGGACTTACTGATATACTTGTCCACATACAGTGCAGTATAGACTATAGGTATAAATAAGGACAGTAGAAGCAATCATACTTTGCTCATTTTGTAATTTATTTTTCTTTGTGAAAAGCAAGACATGAGGTTTCTTTGAACTTGAGGCACCCCAAATCTTCAAAAATTGCAATTGCATGTATTTGTTAAAAGGGGTGCCAAAAGCAGCCCTGGACCTGGGAAACCAAGATCCAGGTGCAAAATGAGGAATAGATCAAATAACCAATGCCCACCTTAATTATGGAGCATCCTTGTACTTCAACACTTTAAGCTCCCTGGTGCATATGACATTGTGAAGGTTCACACAAATCACAGAATAGCCATGGTTGGAAAGGACCTCTGAGATCACCATTAAAAAAAAAAAGACAAAACAAACCAACCAAGCAAACAAAATCTAAAACCAACCAACCAAAAAAACCAAACCAAAACAAACAAAAAAACAGCAAAACCTAAACCAAAACAAACCACAAACAAACAAACAAAACCACAAACAAACAAACATCCATACCCCAAAAAACCCACAACACACAACCTACAACATCAGTCACTAGAGCATGCCTTGAAGTTCCTCATCTATATGTTTCTTTAATACACCTGAGGATGGTGACTCCACCACTTCCCTGGGCAGCCTGTTCCAGTGCCTGACTACTTTTTCAGTAAAGAAATTCTTCCTAATATCCAATCTAAACCCCCCTGCCACAACTTGAGGCCATTTCCTCTGGTCCTGTCATTATTTACCTGGGAGAAGAGACCAACACCCACCTCCTTACAACCTCCTTTCAGGTACTTGTAGAGGGCAATGAGGTCTCCCCTCAGCCTCCTCTTCTCCAAACTAAAAATCCCTAGTTCCCTCAGCAGCTCCTTATATGACTTGTTCTCTACACCCTTCACCAGCTTGGTGGCTCTTCTCTGGACACGTTCCAGTACTTCAGTGTCCTTCCTGTAGTGAGGGGCCCAGAACTGAACACAGTACTTGAGGTGCAGCTTCACCAGTGATGAATACAGGGGCACAATCACCTCCCTGCTCCTGCTGGCTACACTATTCCTGATGCAGGCCAGGATGCTGTTGGCTTTCTTGGCCACCTGGGCACACTGCTGGCTCATGTACAACACGCTGTCCACCAGCACCCCCAGGCCCTTTTCTGCTGGGCAGCTCTCCAGCCACACTTCTGCAAGCCTGTAACATTGTATGGGGTTGTTGTGCCTGAAATGCAGGGCCTGACACTTGAACTTCATACAATTGGCCTCTGTAGAGCCTTCCTACCCTCTAGCAGTTGATGCTCCCAGCCAGTTTGGTGTCATCTGCAAACTTACGGACGGTGCACAGAAATGGATGGTACAGGCTGTTTAGAAGGGATAGGCAAGGAAGGAAAGATGGTGGGGTAGCATTATATGCTAGGGAGTGCTTTGGCTGCCTGTAACTCAATGTTCAACACCCAGTGCTTATGGGTAAGGATAAAGGGGAAGGTCAACAAGGCTGATATGTTGGTGGGAGTCTGCTACAGACCACCCACCTGGGATGAAAACACTGATGAGACAGTCTTTCAACAACTAGGAGATGTCTCACATTCACTAGCCCTTGTTCTCGTGGGGGATTTCAAATTACCGGTTGTCTGCTGGAAGTACAACACAGCAGAGAGAGGGCAGTCCTAGAGGTTTCTGGAGTCTGTGGATGACAACTTCCCTGTTGCAGCTGGTAAGTGAGCCTACCAAGAGTAGTGTCTTGCTGATCCTGCTATTTATAAACAGGGAAGGGCTGGTGAGAGATGTGGTGGTTGGAGGGTGTCTTGGGCACAGCAACCATGATATGGCAGGATTTTCAATACATGGTGAAGTTAGGAGGGACATCAGCAAAATCTCTACCTCAGATTTCCAGAGGGCTGACCCTGGTCTATTCAGGATGCTGGTTTGGAGAGTCCCTTGGGAAGCAGCCCTCAAAAACAAAGGGGCCTAGGAAGGCTGGGCTTACTTTAAGAATGAAATGAAGGTGCAGGAGCTGCTGTCCCTGTGTGCCGAAAAAGAAGCCAGCGAGGGAGAAGACTGGCCTGGTTGAGTGGGGAATTATTACAAGAGCTCAGAAATAAAAAAAAGAGTGTATCAACTTTGGAAAAAGGGGCAGGTGAATCAGGAAGTGTTTAAGGATATTGTAGGGGCATGTTGAAAGAGAATTAGAGATACAAAAGCTCAGCTAGAACTTATTCTGGTCATCTCTGTAAAAGATAATAAGAAATGCTTTTATAAATACAATAATAACAAAAGGAGAGTCAGGGAAAATCTCCATTCCTTATTGGATGAGAGGTTTAACATAGTCATGAAAGACAAGGAAAAGGCTGAATTACTTAACACCTTCTTTGGTTATCCTCAATGCAACTGGGCTCCTCAGCTGGTAGACAGGCAGGGATGGTGAGTGGAGTACCCCTCCTGTAATTCTGGAAGAAGTAGTTAGGAACTTTCTGTGCCACTTAGATCCCAACAAGTCCATAGGTCCAGATGGGATTCATCCTAGGATGCTGAGGGAGCTGGCAGAAGAACTGGCCAAGCCACTCTTAATCATTTATCACCAGTCCTGGCTGACTGGGGAGGTTGGCCCAGATGACTGGAGGTTGGCCAGTGTGACACCCATCCACAAGAAGGGCTAGAAGGAAGATCCGGGGAACTACAGACGTGTCAGCCTGACCTCAGTGCCTGGCAAGGCTATGGAGCAGGTCATCCTGAGTGCCATCAAGCAGTAGAAGACAACCAGGGAATCAGGTCCAGCCAACATGGGTTTAGGAAAGAAAAGTCCTGCCTGACCAATCTCTTCTCCTTCTATGACTGGGTGACCTGCCTAGTGGATGAGGGGAAGGCTGTGGATGTGGTCTACCTCTGCTTCAACAAAGCCTTTGACACAGTCTCCCACAGCATCCTCCTGGAGAAGCTGGCAATCTACAGCTTGGACAGGTGCACCCCTGGCTGGGTTAAAAACTGGTTGGATGACTGGGCCCAGAGAGTGATGGTGAATGGAGCTGCATCCAGCTGGCATCTGGTGACCAGTGGTGTCCCCCAGGGATCAGTACTTGTCCCAGTCCCATTCAACATCTTTATTGATGACCTGGGTGAGAGGATAGAGTCTACCCTTAGTGAATTCATGGATGACCTGGACAGGCTGGGTCGATGGGCTGAGGCCAAATGTATGAGGTTCAAGAAGGCCAAGCACCAGGTCCTACACTTTGGCCACAATAACCCCATGCAATGATACAGACTAGGAGAAGACTGATTGGAGAGGGGCCTGGCAGAGAGGGACCTGGGAGTACTGGTTGACAACCAGCTGAACATGAGCCAGCAGTGTGCCCAGGTGGCCTGCAAGGCCAATGGCATCCTGACTTGTATCAGGAATAGTGTGGCCAGCAAGACTAGGGATGTAATTCTGCCTCTGTACACAGCACTGGTGAGGCCTCTTCTTGAGTACTGTGGCCAGTTCTGGGCCCTTCACATCAAGAAAGATAATGAGGTGCTAGAGCCGGTCCAGAGAAGAGCAACAAGGCTGGTGAAAAGACTAGAGGGAAAGCCTTATGAAGAGAGGCTGAGGGAACTGGGGTTATTTAGCCTGAAGTAGTGGAGTCTCAGGGAGACCTTATCACTCTCTTCAACTACCTGAAGGGAGGTTGTAGTCAGCTGGGGGTCAGAATATTCCCCAAAGCAACTAGTGACAGGACAAGAGGGCACAGCCTGAAGCTGCACCAGGGGAGGTTTAGGTTGAATATTAGGAAGCACTTCCTCACAGAGAGGGTGATTAAACATTGGAATGGACTGCCCAGAGAAGTGGTGGAGGCACCATCCCTGCAGATTTTTAAGGGGGGATTACATGGCACTTAGTGCCATGGTTTAGCTGGTGTGGTGGTGTTAGGGCATAGGCTGGACTTGATGATCTCAGAGATCTTTTCCAGGCTCAAAAATTCTGTGATTCTGATTCTTCGAAATTGCTGGATATGAGTTATTTTGATCATTGATACAGGGCCTTCCTAAAGTAACTGCATTTCCTATGTTTTCCCAATATTCTTCCATTTATTTCCTCTCAGCTACCAGACATGCCATTATCTGTCTTATTAATTTATGGAATATGCATATTATGTTACAGATTAATTTACCAAGGTGTAACCTTAACGCCTGCATTAGGAAGCTAGTTTCCTTAAGCTCTTTCTGTAGTCTGCAGAGAGAGGTTTATTTAATAAGACTAAGAGCACCGGAAGCAGATTTCTGCCCTGGATCATTTTCTGGGGGAGCATTTCTCTTTGACGACATAAGTATCCAGAGACAAATCTTTGAACACAAACACTGAGGCACCTTAAAAATAGCGTGAGTGCTCCTATGACTTGCCATTTAGCAGCTTTACATCACTATGTAAGTTCCTCTGCATGGCTGGAAAAATGGACTGTCAGTTTTCAGAGGTAATAGGATCCTGACTGGAAAGACAAATTCCCATTGCACCTTTGGAGAGTAGCTCTAAAAAGCCCCTAGAAGTCCATCTTGCTACATATGGGGTATGAAATTTAGAAAGCTATTATCAACAATGGGCAGTGGATTTTTCCCCTGTAAGCAGCAGGTAACTTTTCTTCAAAAATCCTACAAAAAAAGACCCTCTTTTCTATGTAGCATGCTACAGGTGCCTACCTACTTCTGGCTGTCTTCTCTGTGAGTATCCCAGCAAGCCAATCCCACTCCAATAACTCCTAGATGTGTCTCTGTATAGATTGCTGTTCTCTGAAGGTGGGAACAAACACTGCCTTCTTTTTTGCCTCTCCAGCCCCTGACACTGCTCATGATCCAAACTGGAAGATCTAACTGCTGTTGACCCTAGGATGTTTCAGAACTAACAGCCGTAGATGCAGTAGGGAAATGACTAAAAAAAGAGTAAGTTAACTAATGTATTATCCCTCTGTAGCACAGTCTGAAACCATATGTGGAAGAGAAAGTTCATAATTGCTGCTATCTTTTGACAACGATGCCAAGGGTGAGGCTTGAGCTGCTTTTCATGATGTACATTTCTATGGCTGTCATTCTGCAAATGCAGTGTAGGGAGAAAAGAAAGTAGCTGAAAATTGTGATGCCTGTTTTAAATTTTTCTAATCACAGTGAAGTGAAATGCGTTCAAGAGCTCTGTAATGCCTGTATGCTCCACATAGTATGCCTTCCATCAAGGTGCTAATTTCCTTTCTTCTAGTGATAAAAAATAAATGCGACACTTTCTTAAACCCAGCTGTTAGGCTATCAAAGGAAACAAAATGAAAGGAAGAAGTGAAGTGAATGCAGCGTATAAAGGCAAAACACATAGAGTGATAATGAAATGAAAAATTACACCAGAAAAAGGAAATTGGTATGTGAATAGAAATGGTGAGATGACAATTTTTAGTCACTATCTAAAATTCCTGTAAAAATATTACTTATGAGCATGTCAATCAATGTCAAGACCTGGTTTCCACTCTAACAGAACCAGAGAATGATGATATATAGCTATACTACTTTCACATGGTTACAATGTTTGCAGTCTTTCTTTGAAAAATGTATTTCTTAGTAAGAGTTTCTTAAAATTATTGCAAATGAGGAAAAACGGTCTTCCAACTAGCCTTCCGCAGCATGTACTCCATTGTTAGCATCATTTTCAATGCCGTCAAAAGCCTCTATAAAAGACAGGGTTTATTTATCCAGTTTTTGTTGTTGTCAGTTATTAATTGAAATAAGTAACATTTGGGGTGAAAATAACATTTGGGAAAAAATCACATTAAAGAAAACATAAGGGACACGCAGAGTAAAAACAAAAGCCCAGATAACAGTGAAACAGTAAGAATTGGACAAAAACAGATTCCAATTAGAGGAAAACACTCCCTAAGTAGCCACCAGACCAGCCTTGAGACAGGCCTGCAGGACACCTGCAGGACAGACGGAAGGGATGGAAAGGAGCAATGCCCACAGCTTGTCTTGCTTACAGCCTTGAGCACTGGGGAAAAACACACTGAGTAATTGAAATCACCGTATTAATGTATTAATGAGCCATTCCTGAAATTCACACCTACAAGCTAGAGGGACCCCTACTAACAACAAGCCCCTCACTCTTTGAGCATGGGCAGTGAAATTCCTGAACACTGCCACTGTAAATGGAAGCGAGGGATTAGTGACCCATTGTGTGTGCCAGTGATAGAATAAGTTAAGAGATAAAGTTCTTTCTGACATTTTTGGTTATAAAAGTAGCTTGTGTTTCAGGAAACTGAGCTTGCTATGTGGAACATCCCCTTGTTCCGGTTCTCCTCAGAACTGGATATTAAAGCAAATCTCTCAACTGGGTGTGTTGAGAGTGTCTTGCACACTGGGTAACAGGCTCCTCTTTTGGGACAACAATGTGAGGAAACATCTGTGGCTTTGCAGTTTTGATTATTGTTTGAAATCTAAAAGACGGCAGAAGAACTGGCTCTGAGGGACCAGCCCTCAGGACCCACACCTGCAGGAAGTGGTGTTAAAATCCAGTTGTCACCCCTTGAACAAAGTCTCGTTTGCACCCCAAAAGGCTTGCCTGAGAGGATGGAGACAACGCTGATGGCCTGCATATGGCTGATATACACCATTGAGAAAACCACAAGGATCGAGGGAAGGAGGGGGCAGAGGTTCACTCCAGCTGCTCAGCTTTATGACTTAATCTTACACCTACTTGGTAAAAAGGAAATTAGGCCTATAAACTCGGGGGCTGCAATGGTGGGTTTTGGGAACCTCACTGACACCAACCCTCCCTCATTGGCTGGCCCAATGTTGAATCCAGAACTGGTGATTTGCTATTATCTGTCTCTAACTTTTCTTCTCCTTTTTCTCTCTCTCTCCCTTCCTAAATCATTAAGTAATGCAAGGCCTAACGACGATTTTTTCTCAGGATGTGCAGCTTGAACATATATGTATTGTACTCTCATGATCTAAATGTCAGCCTTCATGATCATGCAGTCTAAGATAATAATTGAAGTATCAGTATTCCTTCTATAGTTTTAATTAAACCTAATATTCAAATAGAGACCTTGAGTGTCTTTTCACCTTCATCTGATCAAGGGGTGTCAGACTGTGACATGTTAATCACTGTCCCTGGAAGGGCCATGTTTAAGACAAAAGTTTGATCCACCTGCACCTCAGCTCCTCTCTGAGGAGGAGTTTAGAAAGCAAAGGGCACCAGTCTGGATCTACCCAGGTCATTACACTGGCACATTTATTTCCAAAGAGCATTTCCACTAATGAAAATAAATATACTCTTGTTCCTTCTTAAGAGCTATTTAGAAAATAATTTTCTTTCTTGGGGACAGTGTGATTCAGAACCTCTTTCTGTGGTTCCAGAGAAGGGGAAGGTGCCAGATCTTAAAAGGATATAGTGAAAAGGACTGTGTGTGTTTAAAAGGGTCTAGGAGAACTGAGGCTTCCTTATGAGAAGAGGAAGAACGTATCTACTGTGCATTCCCATTACAAGGGGACAGGGAAAGAATGACACTTTGCTCCTCTCATCAGTTCTGAGTTGTGGTAAGAGTAATTTCATGTTCTATATTCTGTAGCAATGAATAGGAGTAAAAAAAATTATGGGAACTCTTCAGTTTGTGCTTTGCTAGATGGTAGATTTCAGAGGAGCATGAGTTTGACTGAGACTGTAACTGTCAGAAGGTGAAAAAGATAGATGTTCTGACTTCCTAAGGGAAGTGCTAGACCCCTGTGACATGGCTTCTCAAATTCACTTCCTCTGCTGTTTCAAGCAGAATTGAGTGTCCACCTTCTGTTTTGGATTTCTCAATAGAAAATGATGAAATTAGCAGCTGGTCTGTAGCAAGCCATCAAGAAAGGCTGTCAATCTTCCCTTTTTACTGAAGCACGGGAGTCCTGGATGTCTGAAAATAAAGGGGTCTGGGAGCTGTGATCTGTGTTTAATAACAAAAGGAAGGCAAAAACCTTTTAATTTTATTGCAACTGTCACATAATTCCTTCTAAATTATCTTTGTGTTGGTGGCTTGGAGTCTTTTTCAAAATCTTGGTCCAGGCCAAAAATTGCTATTGTACTCTTAAGCAAAAACTGTCCATGTCTCAAACAACTTATATTTTAATTTGCAACAACACAAAACAAATTAGCTCTTCCTCAGATGCACACTCTCCTCCTCTCGCCTCATCTGCGCTGGAGAAGAAAATTGTTTCAAATACCTTCATGGGAAGTAACTGTGCCTCTTTCAGATTGCAGCAGTCTTTCCCTCCCTAGCTTGATAAGAGCAGAAAGTGTCTGCTGGACGTTGGAAACCTTCCTCCTGAAAATGTGAGGAAAACCAATACACCCCTGCAAAACATTTACTTGACATTTTTCACTAAGTTCCAAATGTGACAACCAAGAGAAACGGGAAACCTGTGAAGAAAATTTGGCAGGGGAGTGTGCAGCTAGGACTGAATGTCATATAATTTTGGTTTTTTATCAGTTTTCCCCATTCCTAACACTATATTTGAGAAAAGGGAGGTGTCAAAATTTGGACCATAGATATTATATGCAGAAAAGACAAATAAAAGATAAAGGAAATACAGAATTGTAATTCCCACAATTTAAAGTCTTCAGGCTTCTTCTTAGACACAAGGTTTTAACTAAAACATATAGGCTTGTGGCTTTCCTGCCTATCAAAGACTGCTTTTTAATTAAAATAAGAGTTTTCATTTTTATGCTGAGGTGACTTCAGCTCCCATTTATTGTGAAGTATTATTTGATACCGTGAAGAGAATTAAAACTTAAAAGAGAATTAAAACATATATGATGAGCTGGAATATCAGTCTCTTGAAATAGTGAACAGATAGCCACATGAGTAATCTGATCACTGTTGGGGAAACTGAATGTAGTGTGGATAGGCAAAAAGTAAGACTATTTATCTCACCTTAGTATTTCTCATTGCTATTGTTATTGAGGCCAAATCTTACAGTGCTTAGTCTAATATACTACTGAAGATCATGGGATTATATTTGTCATGATCAAAGCCTAAAAGAAGTCCACAGTTTGGCCCATTGTAATTTTATTTTAATTTTAAATACCTCCTCAGAGCTCCCTGGTGCCTTTCCCTAGAACTTATTCTGCCACAAAACAAAAATAGGTGGTGCTGGCCCCAAAGACCCAACAGCTTAAGACCTGCTAACACTCAGTGAATGCTTAACTTCCAGTACATAGACAATCCCACAGGTTTTTATTGGATTGTCTTCTGTACTTTGGCAAATCTTGTCCTATGTAGGGGAATAATACTGTTGTCACAATTTGACTTAGGATGGGCAACTAAACCAGAGACAATAATGGTCTCGATTCTCTCTCTCCCACCCACCCAGGTAGGAAAGGAGAGAGAGAATGAAGAGAGAGACTCTTTGGACTGAAAACTAAACTAGACAGCTTTAATTAAATACTAATGATAAAAGAAAATATGTACAATTATATACAAATGTGCTCAGGAATGTGCAAAAGCCTCTTGCCTCCCTCCCTCCCCACCCCCCAGCCAGCAGCTCCCACAGCATCTCCTGAGCTGTGAACAGTCCCAGACTGTTCCGGAGCTGCCAGAGAGAGTGGCAGAGCAGACAGGAGCTGAGGGGAGAGTGATGAAGGTCAAGGATGCGTGAGCCTGGGGATCAAAGGTGATTCAAAGGTGATGGATGGATGGATGGATGGATGGATGGATGGATGGATGGATGGATGGAGTGAGTCCTCCCTGGATGCTGGCCATGAACAGAAGAGAAGGGAAGAAGAAGCAGGAAGGAAGTTGTCTTCTATGATCTCTGACCTTACACCAACCTTATGTAGGTATATGGAATGGAATACTTTGGTCAGTTTTGCTGTCCATCTAGTCCAGCCTCCAAGGGGGGGGGGGGGAGGGGGGCGGGGGCGGTCATAAATACTACTCTTCTCCCAGTAGCATCTAAGGTGGCAGGTTAAAGACACGACCCTGGAATCTTGGCAGTAACATAAGCATTCCAGCATTATCAGTCAACTGGCTGGAACATTTGCTGCTAGTTAAAAGAGAGCTTACTGAAGGAAAAAAAATAATTCAGTAGAACAAAAATTGGCTTAATCCTGGCTCAAACCAGGACAACTGTGCAGCAACTTAACTGTGAAGGTGATGTCTGAGAAGAAAGATTTGGGTGACTTTCATAGCTTTGGCTGCTGCTCTTGGTTATCTTCATTTATTGCTATACTCAGAAGCAAACAGAAAAAAAATATCAAAATCTGCATTGAAGAAAGCTTAATATCTTTCTTAATAGAGTTTCTTGTTTCACTGGAAGTTGAAAATAGCACATGAGGCACTAGAAATTTTTAGATTTTAGGCTGCAACACATGGGAGATGTGCTTAATTATGGCAAAGAAGAGAAAGGAAGTTGATAAAGTGAGAGTTCAGGAAGAAAATGTGTGATACTGTAATTGGGAGTATTCCTGGAAGACCGTAAAAGAAATAATGTGATCATTGTCAGGGTTTTCTGGTTTTTGCGTTTTGTTTTTGTTTGTTTGTTTGTTTGTTTTGGGGGGGGGTGTTTGTTTATGATTTGTTGTTGTTTTTTTAATACTTGTTACTTTTATGAATAATTTATTGCTACGGACTTGCATGGATGCATGTAAAGAGACAAATTCTGAATTGTGCCTGCATGAATGCTGAAGTGGGATAAAGAGCTCCAAAAGAGTTTTTGTTTTACTCCATTGCTTAAAGAGCAACCCACAGCAACATAGCTGTGGGGGGAGGGAAGCATGAGAAGTACCCATAGGCTGTATCTATGCTATCTTGTAAGACCATCCCTGCCTATGTAACCCTCAAGGCAAGTTTTCCTTACCACTCTCAATGTCTTTACGTTTTGATCACTTGGAGAAACAGCTCAGAGCAGGAGACTGCCTGGACTTTATATGACCCCTTGCCTCCCTCCAGACAGTGTGGATGTCCCAGAGTAAGAGCAGTCATCTCTGTTAATGTTGGTGTCTGCCAGCACACATCCCACCACAGCAATGTGCCCACCTGCATGACAATTCTGTGCTGGACATCACCCCCTCCAGACACCTCACGGGATGGGGAGAGCCTTACTGCCTCACCAGCACTATCACATCAGCCAGGAGGAATGACTCATCTGGGACAGTGCTTGTCTTGCACGGTACAGGGCACCTGCCTTCCTCCTTGAGTGAAAGCTGTGTTTGGCCTGATGGACTAGATTTGCCTTGATACACTCCAGAAGTCACCTTGCTTGCCCATGTCCCTACTCTGAGGAAATGGACAAATTTTGGACTGAGGGTTGCCAGGCAACACAAATTTACCTAGCAACGACTTGCCTGCAATGCCTGTGAGTCGCACAGCATGCCTAGCTATGGATGTGGACATCTGCTGCTATTTCACATCTCTGTACGTGCTGCATGCCTACTCTGCTCCCCTGGCTGCCCAGCCAGTGCAGCCTGGTTTGCTGTCTGATTTCTGAGTTACTACTACCTCTATCCCACAGCCTTTTGCACAGACAGACAGAAAAGTCAAGAGGGGAAGGTCTGTTATTTGTTTTCAGGACACCTCACATGCTTCACAGGTCCCACCCATGGCTCAGTGTCTCCCTTTGTCCTCCTCTCACTCATTGCCTGCATTCCAGCCTCCTGCACTGCAGACAAAAGAGCACAAAGAGCTCCAAGTGATTAGCAGAAGGGTGCGGCCTTGGATACAGTATTGAGCAGATCTGGGGGCATGACAAACACACTGTCCACAGCAGCCTAGCATGTTAGCTGTTCAAACCAACACAGAGAGGCATATCCTTAACTCTGCCTTTGTACTTTCAGTTGTCTCCCAGTCCCTCTAAGCTCTAAACTTTACTGTTCTCCACAGATAAATCTGTCAGTGTCACGTATCAGTGTCTGGGCCCAACACCACGTACCAGCGAGAGGATGGATACCAGAGCGATGCCCTGAACTTAGAGGCTTGGGTCTCTTGCTCCACGTTGACTTTGAGGTAGGGTGAGGTCATCATGTGTTCTTGCTGTGTGCTGGTAGGCAGAAGGGAAGGCTGCTTTTTCAGGAGCAGTAGACAGAGGGACAACCCTCAGGTTGCAAGTGTGTCTCATCCCACCTTAGTTTTTTTTGTCTTTGCCTCCTGCTCTCTGTACAGAGTCAGAGTGATGTCTCTCCAGCAGAACAATAGGGTGGTGCTGAAGTTCATGGTGCTGCACCTCAGGAGAAAGGCAAATGGCAGTAGATGCTGTCACAGTCTGTGGAAATGTTAGTGCTCCCTAACATTGGCCAAGGGGAAATTACTATCCAAGCAAATCATGCCCAGGTGTAACTCTCCAACATAGTGTGATCCACTCATCAGAGTCAGTGCACAATAGGAAAAACGGTGATGAAATTGGATGAGTAAGTACAAGTCAAATACTTACCTCTTACCACTTACCTGACGTTAGAGAAGCTTGTTGCAAACCCATAAAGAGAATTATAGGGCAGAATCTAGTTGGAGGCCTGTGACTAGTGGAGTCCCTCAGGGGGTCGGTACTGGGACCGGTGTTGTTCAATATCTTCATCAACGACCTGGATGAGGGTACAGAATGTACCCTCAGCAAGTTTGCTGGTGACACCAAGCTGGGAGGAGTGGCTGACACACCAGAAGGCTGTGCTGCCATTCAGAGAGACCTAGACAGGCTGGAGACTTGGGCGGGGAAAAACCTGATTGAAGTTCAACAAGGGCAAGTGTAGAGTTTTGCATTTGGGAAAGAAAAACGCCATGTACCAGTACAGGTTGGGGGCTGACCTGCTGGAGAGCAGTGTGGGTGAAAGGGACCTGGGGGTCCTGGTAGACAGGAGGATGACCATGAGCCAGCAATGTGCCCTTGTGGCTAAGAAGGCCAATGGCATCCTGGGGTGCATTAGAAAGGGTGTGGTTAGTAGGTCAAGAGAGGTTCTCCTCCCCCTCTATTCTGCATTGGTGAGGCCACATCTGGAGTATTGTGTCCAGTTCTGGGCCCCTCAGTTCAAGGACAGGGAAGTGCTTGAAAGAGTCCAGCACAGAGCCACAAAGATGATTAAGGGAGTGGAACATCTCCCTTATGAGGAAAGGCTGAGGGAGCTGGGTCTCTTTAGTTTGGAGAAAAGGAGACTGAGGGGTGACCTCATCAATGTTTACAAATACGTAAAGGCTGAGTGTCAAGAAGATGGAGTGAAGCTTTTTTCAGTGATGACCAGTGATAGGACAAGGAGTAATGGATACAAATTGGAGCATAGGAGGTTTAAGGTGAATATCAGAAAATTTTTTTTTACTGTGAGAGTGACAGAGCACTGGAACAGGCTGCCCAGAGAGGTTGTGGAGTCTTCTTCACTGGAGACATTCAAAACCCACCTGGACGCATTCCTGTGTGATGTACTCTAGGTGACCCTGCTCTGGCAGGGGGGTTGGACTAGATGATCTTTCGAGGTCCCTTCCAACCCCTAAGATTCTATGATTCTATGATTCTATGATTATTCTTTGGCACAGAGCAACAGCCAATTTAAGCTAATCTGTCATTTGTGACAACAGATTTGCAAGAAATACCAACTCTGCTTCAGAGAGAATGGATGCCCCACTATGTGACCTGGAAGAAAGCAGTTTCTTCTAACAGAAAGAAAGAAAATCATTACCTTTTTCATGTGCAAGCAGAATAAAGATGAAGGCTGCTAGCTGATGCCCAGGTAAGTGGGAATTTATACTAGGTGAACATTCCTGCCTTGGTTTACTGGACTTGAATATTATTCATGTGACCATGAGTTTAAAAGAGAAGAGCTCATGTAATGGGTACACTGCTTTAAGAAATTATTAAATATAACTAGATCATCCAAGACAGGTAGTCATCCCATTTCCACCTAAAGTGTCAGAGACCCTGAAACACACATAGGAAGTTGCTTTGTATTCTACTTTTGGATATACTGTTTTGTGATTTTTTTAAACTAAATATTTCTATAATGAATTTGCATCTTAACATTTCCTCTGTAAATATTGAGAGGAACTTATAAACTTCTGAAATGTTTGGCAACTCTTATAATACCTCCTTTTCCATTCTTCCATCTAAAGAAAGCTTTTCACTGCTTCCTTATAGATCACATTTTTAAAATGTCTTCCCTTCTAATTGTGCTTTTC
The DNA here is from genome assembly GCF_020740795.1 of Apus apus. Classification (NCBI taxonomy): domain Eukaryota; kingdom Metazoa; phylum Chordata; class Aves; order Apodiformes; family Apodidae; genus Apus; species Apus apus. The sequence goes on along the minus strand of NC_067312.1, from coordinate 55,399,160 downwards.
TTAACCTTCTCTAATTCACCTAGAACTGCTTTAAAGCTCAGTGCCAAAGGTGGAGTGCATACTCCAGCTGATGCACTGCCAGGGGTGACTAAATCAGAAAAATTAGCTCTTTTATTACCTATGACATTTTTTATAAGGTCCTGGACAATGACTTCTTTTATTTTTGCTCATAATTGCCTTACATTCCTTGCAGAAGTCTCAGTCAGGTGGGGACACTGGAAAAGAGGGTAAGATTGCTACTGCCCTTGAAGAGCAGATGAATCTGACAAGACCTTCCTGAGGCTGCAGAGTGGAGGGAGCATGGAATGAGTTTGGAAACCGCTACCCCTAAGGCATGACAGGAGTGTTGAGAGAAGCAAGGATGTTCCACCAGGCCTCCGAGAGTTTATAAAGAGAGATTTCCTGTGGAGCAGGGGGCTGGAACAGACCTGTTGTCCCTCAGAAAGTTCCTGATTAAGCTAGAACCAACACAGAAAGAATCCAATCCATAGTGAGGGAATTTGTGATTAAACTAAATATTTTTCTAAACCATCTAGTCTAATCTAAACTTTAAATTTTTCCTTTGTCCAAAAAGGTAATGATGGTGGTCATTATAAGAAATTATAACTCCTTGGAGTGTAAAAGGCTAATGACATTCTGTAGAACCTTATTAAAGTAAGAAGGTTCACCCTTGTTTATCTGGGGTTCAACTGCATCAAAGTACATCAAGGTTTGCCTTTCTTGCAATTGTAACGGATTACTAGCTAAATTTCAGTTTGACATCTGCTTGTCATCTGTCTGTCCAATTTTTTTCTTATTCTCATGTCTACATCTGATTTATGAAACACTGAATGGTAGCTCTAATAACTCAACTAACTAATTTAACTTAATATTTTAAAATTATTTTTTCTCTCTTTCTGACTCAGGTTCCTACTCCGCAGTAAAGAATCCTGACCATAATGAATCTGTTTGTTACAACTGAAACCAATAAAGTCATTGAACACTTCAGAATCTTCTGTGTGCTGCATTATTTATACACTTTCTTTGTTTACTCAATGAATCATCATATTTCTCATACTGTAGCCCATACCACCACATTGCCACTCATTGTTTCACTCTCCACCACGCAGAGTCATTGAGTGCATGCCCTTCTCACATTTTCTGAACTGCAGAGAACATGTGTTATATTGTCACATAAAGGAAAATTCATGTCCCATATTTTTAAAATGTGCAGATTCAAGAGCTAGGCCACTGTTCAAATCCTGTGACATACCTCGTTGAGTCTCTGCAGTGCTGACCATGCCACAGTTCCGACTCTATGCAACTTGTAGCTGTTCTGTTTGCTCCCTAGCTCCAAAGAGTGGCCATACAGAGGTTTCAAAATCTTGCCTACTACTTCTCATTTTCTTCCCTTATGACCCCATTGTAACTTTCCACTTAGCTCTTAAAAGTGAAATCATGTTGCCTGCCTGCATCTCTCCCTCACACACACACACACACACACTCTCACACTTTTGATCCACTGAACCTTTTTCTACTTGTGCTGCCAGCAAGAGGCTGTGCACCTTTAGTCACTAGCTCAAATTCAATTATTTCTCTTCCTAGTCAACTGAAAGACAAGCTAGTAGGACCTGGGGAGGCTCAGATTTGGCGTTATGAGTCTTCAGAGAGTATGTGCTATTCCCACTCTGCTACTAGGTTGGATGGCAGTAGTTTGGTAACTTGGAAGACGTAAGGAAGAAAAACTTTTTTACTTAAGAGCATGGTAGCACTAAGACTCTGTTACACAGATTTAAAATTACACATTTCTACTTGAAATCTGTTTATTAAATAATTCAGTTAGTTTAAATTCAGTTTAATTTTTTTTTTTCTTTTAATTTATGAAATGTCCTGACAGGCAATAAAATGCAATAAGCTAAGTGTTTAGGCAGGGAATCTGGGGAGAAGTTGCCTTATGAGGGGATATGTTAGAGCAGCAAGAGGAAAGAAACTTAGAAATGCCAAATGCACTACTAATATATTTAGTGTTACAGAAGTGTGTCAGCATAGTGTGAACAGTTGTAAATGAGTGAGGGACATGATTCATATATTTAAGAGCTTGTTTACAAAGCTCTAGACTGAAATATTGCTTGACTTTTTTTTTTTTTTTCTTGACTGCTTAATTGCTCTCCCCTGACTGTTGACAGAGCTGACTAATCTGAAGTATCTTTTTTTCTGAGCAAATAGACACTTTAGTCTTCCTTAAACTTTGTATATCTTTAAGGAACCACAGACAGACATGCAGGATAACATGGAATATGCTACCTCTGCACTGAATAATTTCCTGTAGGAAAACTTAGGGCAGTGCTCAGTTAATTTTTTATACAAGGCAAGATCTCAGCAGTGTAAGGGTCAAGCACTAAATATGTTGCAAGAGATTAGTCTTCTTTTGCTCTTTCCTCATACTTACAAACTGATTATTCACAGAGTCACCGCAAGTCTCCATTTTTTGAGTGCATAATTCTTCTTCAGCAAAGACATGTTGAATACACTGAGCAGCTCATTTGAGTCATGACTTCCATCCCTGTCCAGTGAACGTATTTCCAGTCCCAGAGTATGCTGAACTGCATGCTTCTCAAAGCACTCCAGCAGATCTTGTTCCGTTAATCAAACGCTGTTTTGAAGAAATCATAAGGAGCAGTGAAATTAGAAAGAGAAGCTGTTAAATGGGAAATTCTAGAGAGGAACCCCAAAAGACAAGTTGATGTCCAGGGAGCATTCAACAGTTATGAAATGCCAGTGCTGGGCTGATGTGCAAATTCAGTCCAATGCCCTTTGTGCATTTTAGAGGGAAGTGAAAAAAGATTCATTTTCGCTTCTATAAAAATCTACCTGCTTCACTGAAAAAGACAGTTTTGTTTCTGTAAACAAATCTTGTTTCCTCTACAACTATCTGAAAGGATGTTGTAAAGAGGTGGGTGCTGGTCTCTTCTCACAAGTACCTGGTGACAGAACAAGAGGAAATGGCCTCAAGCTGCGGCAGCAGAGGTTGAGACTGGACATTAGGAAGAACTTTTTCACTGAAAAGGTTGGAACATGCTACCCAGGGAGGTAGTTGGGTCACCATCCCTGGGTGTGTTTAAAAGTCATCTAGATGTGGCACTTGGAAATATGGCTTAGTGCTGGACTTGGCAGAGTTGGTTTAATGGTTGGACTTGATGATCTTAAAGGTCTTTTCCAGCCTAAGTGACTCTATGATTCTATGATTCTAAATGTTTGAAGTGAAACCCTGTTAAGTTTCTAGGTCTGTTTTTACTTTTTCTTAAAGTCCATACAGTCCTGCCATGATCAAATCACTATTAGCAAAAAAAGTAAGCTACTGTTGGTAATTCATGGGCATTTTTCAAAACAAAATTTATTTCAGATATTAGTACCTCTGAGTTTATGATGACCTATAGCTTTTTGTGAGTGACATTTGCCTATTTCTCTTACTGACTGGTTCTCACTAAGAGCACTATTTTTTTTTCCTTGTTTTTCACTTAGAAAGGTAATATGAAGCAGCTGGGTAAGAGGAAAGGATTTCTGGAGACAATTTCTTAAGAAACAGAGCCTGTGGGCTACCAGCCTCTCTGAGTGTGATCTTTTGTTTTCTGCATCTGTGACTGAATGGGTAATTTATGCTTAAGTTTTAGGATGTGTGCAATCATATTCACAAGGACTGAAAGATGATGCAGAGAGACCTGTAAACCTTCAAAACTTTGTTGATGTAGCAAGTGCATCACCAAGGGTGTTCCTACATAAGCTTAATCAAAACAAGGTGCAAAGAGGACTTGTTGAGACTGCCCACTGAGAAAAAGGCTCTCTTTCTTATGCATGGGCAGGAAAGCGCCCAGACTCTGTCCACACCAAGGGCTGTCTGAAAGATGAAGCAGTGCTGGCGAGTACTGCACCAATCAGAAAAGGGTCAGTGCTCCAAAAACTTAGCTCACTACTTGTGTGTTGCAGGAGAAGGCCAGCTCAGCTGTGGAAAGGGTCTCAAGTGTTACTCAGCAGAAGACACATATGAACCTGGCAGTCCTGAACCATCTAGCAAGTAGGGCAGGGGGCTAGGGTTTTGGGGGTAGTGTTCCTTAGAAAAATAGGGCAGCCTGAAAAATGGGGGGAAACTTGTGCTGAGGGGTCTATACAACTGCTCTATATTACTCATGTTTAGTATTCTACTACTTTGATTTAGAGAAAAACAAAAAAATGTGTAACATTTCTGATCATTTACTTGTGATGGCCAAGATTTTCCCAGGGTCCACACAGAAACCTGGTAACTACTCTAACTTTAAATGCTTTATCCAGAGCTTTCAGCTATATAACTTTGGGCTGATTTTTTTGTTGGAATTTCCCCTTAAAGACAAGCAAGAAATTCCTCCCTCTAAAACTTCAAACTGTCTTTTTTTATATGATCAAGTAAGCACTGATAACAAGAGTGACCTAATGCAGAATTTTAGAATTTTTTTGTGCTTTCATTACTATTATTAATTAATTCATACTGCTGTGAGCACTAGATTTAGGAGGAAGTGTTGTCAATTAAGAATAATAGGGAACGAGGGTGCTAGATGGGACTTTTTAATCTATATTAAGAATGGTAAGAAGAGCAACTAGACAAGCCTACAAATTTCTGTTCATGTCTCCCTCTCTTAACAGTTACATTCCATCAATAAGTTTTAAATGGATTATTAGTAACCAATACTTATTCCAGACCATGCAACAGGAAAGAAATTGAGTTCAAAGAGATGCTAATTAATTCAAAAGTGCACAGACTACCTGGAGTGACATGAGTTCAAAGTAATTTGTACCGGGTTCTTTTTCATAATCAGAGATATAATCAGTTGATTTTAGCACAGGTTTATATCCGAAACAGTGAATACTTTGATCCCACTATATTTAAAAGATCAAAGATTCGTACCTATCACTGTGCTTAAGTAGGATCTAGCATAATATGTATGGTGCAGTCTCTTCTGAAAAACCATAGCACCTAACCCACTTCAGCTGCTGGATTCAAATAATGGAAAAATGCCCTTTGACTGAGCACTTTTCTTAAAAAGTATTGAAAAGGGACTTGTTAAATAGTATGTCTTTCCAGTAGTTCTATGACTGCATCTAGCAATTTCATGATAAAGATTCCTTTCCTTGTATTGCATTTCTTTATCTTCAAATGTTCATGTGGAAAGTGTCAGCCCTGTCTCATTATTAGTTTTCTAATTTTATTTTAAACATTAGCTGTTACATTGGGTAAAACGCACACTGGTTCTGTCTTAATTTTAATGTAAGTTTTATTCATGCATAGGCTAGGTCTGAAAACATCAGGTCGCTTTCAGTCTTGCAGAAAGGTTTTACTCATGGTTCAGTTTTCAGCCACAAAAAGTGACAGAAGCTGTACCAACTCCTTTTGTTTAATCCCATATTCAACTTCTGAAACACATCCAAAACTCTCACCTCTGATCAGGTTAAATAATAAAATTAAAACAGAGGACAATTTTATTCTGTCTAGCTGGTTCACAGATCATATTTTTAATGATGTGCCAACTTGCACGATTAAGGCTTCATATGAGAACTTGGGTTGGGGAAGCATAACTGGAAGATGCAAAGGAATTTTGTTAATCTACAAGAGCCAGGCAGCTGTAGCAGGAAAGAATATGAGCCATACAGGCCTGGGGTGCCTGGGATCATGCTCTGGTTGCGAACCTCAGACAAAGTCAGACCTGCTCTCTTTTTTGCTATTCTTCTAAGCTAAGTGAAATATTTTTAACATTCTTAGGCTCACAATGTGAGTAATACCCTGTGTGAGCTGACCTAAATAGCCAAGTGCCTACGTATAGCTTCTAGGACCTGACCAGAGATGCTGCTTGCAGAGAGATTGCTTTATGGGCTCCAAGGAAACCTTTCCTTACATAAATGACAATGAGCTCTGCTGAACATTTCACCTGGAATTCCCTTCTATGTAAGTATGAGCTTTTTAAAAACTGTTTTCAAGTTTCACAATAAGCTTTCAACCAAACAAATAGGTGTCCATTGATCTCAAAGATAACGTTGACCAACAAAGTAATGGGAAACATGTTAAGGGGAGAAGCAAATTCTACAGTCCAAGACTTGAGCCAGTTCCTATTGCTGCCAGCATGGCTGGATGAAATCCATGCATTTATCATAGAATCATAGAATCCTAGGGGTTGGAAGGGACCTCGAAAGATCATCTAGTCCAACCCCCCTGCCAGAGCAGGGTCACCTAGAGTACATCACACAGGAATGCATCCAGGTGGGTTTTGAATGTCTCCAGTGAAGAAGACTCCACAACCTCTCTGGGCAGCCTGTTCCAGTGCTCTGTCACTCTCACAGAGAAATTTTTTTTCTGATATTCATCCATATGACTTTCTGTGCATCTAGAAATCCAGCCTTATTTTAATCTACTTACATTAAACATACCACGTAGAAATTTGTTTTGTGAACTAAAAGGCCTTTTAGTGTGAATTCTGTAGATCTTTTGAAGGTTATGAGAACTGGGTCTTCAACCAAAGTACAGAGCCTGAAACATATTTGTCAAAGTCAGATAACCTCACAGTAGTTTCAAAGGGTTTAAATCTCCTTGTAATCATGGTGCAGGAGAGGACAGGGTATAGGATCAGCACCTTCTCTGTCATTCCCCAGCCCAACAACTCAGGTTCAAGGACCCAGCAAAGGACAAAGGTCAATGGGTATCTTCTGGTTGCTACAAAAAGCCTTTGGCTGCAAGTATTAGCATGAGAGAAAGGCAGACACTAGCATGAGAAGCTACCCTCCCTTCCTAGCTCAAAACAGGTATTGTGGGATGTTAAATAAAGTTTTCTGTTTGTGTGGAGTCTTTGTGTTGTCTTTTGCAAGAAGCAATAGCGTTGGATTAACACTCATAAAAGGGACTTTTAGAAACAGGAATGGAGAAGATTGTAAGAGTAATGGCCACAAGGACTGATGTGGAAAGAGCAAGGGTTTACAGGTGTCTGACTTGGTGCTAATTTCCACTGGGAGCAGGGTTAGAGCAGGGAGTGAGAGGGCAGCCAGCAGCCCAGCTCCTTTCCCCCTTCGCAGCTTGTTGTGCCACACTGCTGGCTCCACAGTGAGAAGCAGTAGAAAAAAGAGCTAGAAAGGAAAGATTTTATAATATCCAGCCACTTCTCTTGTTCTCACCTTTTTCCAAAAGTGAACATCATTAATCCCTACTGTATAATTACTTGTTATGTCTTTCTTAACAGCAGTCTTCCCATGAACATTTTTCACATTACCAGCAACACACCATGCTGGCTTGAAGCCACATATATATTCAACTCAAGAAGTGAAAGGCCAGTTACAGAAAGAGTTAAGGAAGAAAAAAAGGTACCATCTCTCAGTGCTAAGAAAGCAAGAATTGAGCAACAGCTTATGCTAAGCACCACGACGGACTGAGGAGCACTCCTACAGCTTCCATGACAGAAAATGCCATTGCATCTGCCTGCTGCTACTGTAAACAGCTGTTTCAGTACAACCCCCTGTGAAAAATCTTCCATATCTACTAGAAGAAAGAAGGTTGTATTTTGATTAAAGCAAGGAACAGTGCTCAACAGCAGAGAAGCACAGTTCAACAGATGCCCTCTTTGTGGAATCTTGGACAAATCCAATGGAAAATTCCAGCTAAACTGAGATACACAGTGGCAAGTAAAAGAACTGCAGGGTGAGAGAGAGCATCTGTAAAGGGAGGCCATATTGCTATGCTAGGTGTAAATTACACACCCAGTGATAGACTATCTATTGTTATTTCTTCCTTGATTTTTCTTGACTTTAATCTCACTAACTTTCCATATGTTATCCCTCTTCCTTCATACCTGTCCATAACCATATAAAGTTTTGACTTGCTGCCTACAAACTACCAGACCTTTTCTTTCAGACAATGTACCATTCCTTCCAAAGGACTCTTCCGTATATGCAGCCAAAAATAACACTCAACTCCCATCAGAAAACTTAAGCCATTCCAGTACCTAAACAGAATTTCAGGGTAATACAAGAAAAGCTTATTACCCCAGTCCAACTAGAGCTAGTTAAATACTCCCACTGAAATTAAGTTGCACATAAAACATTTTGGGTTTTTGTTTTGTTTTTTTTTAATATAACATTACATGATGTTCTCTTTTTCTCCTCTTTTTTTTGGAAATGGGCAGAACTAGAAGGTTTGCATTGCAAGATGTATGCGCAGCAACCTCTCAGTCTGACAAAAATATGTTTGATGAACAACTATCTTTTTGTTTGAGGATTTTCATTGAAAACTGCAAATGTCTCTGAAAACATAAACAAACATGATGCACTCTTTACAGTGAGTTTTCAGCTGGGGGAAAATATGAATTAAAAGTGAGTTCCTTTGCTTAGCGTGATTGCTACCTTACGCAGGTAAGGCCGAGAGCTTTGATCAGAGCAACACAAAGGTGGACTAGACAGAACTAAAGTTTATTACTATCCTGTGAAGCCTACGGAAAACTTAACACCTTGCAGACTGGGAGTGTGCATCCACCACCATTGCCCTGCAGGCAGTGCTGACAGCTCGTCCTGTGGCACGTCAGATTCCTCAAACTGAAATCCTCTCCCTCCCGTTGCTGGCTGAAAAGCAGGTTTCTGTGATGCTCCCACAGCTCTCTACCAAAAACTTTGTCTCCACCATATCTACTAGCGCACAAACCTGTCTGTCTGTTGGATTTGGAGAAAAGCATGTTTCACAGAGAGTTCTCTGCCTGCAGAACTTTTTTCCGTATATCCACAGGCATTGACCACTTTGCCCTCTGCCTTCAAAACAAACCCTGATTGCCCTGTACCACAGAGAGCTTCAGCAGGTGATGGAGGTATTTCAGTCTTACTCCTGTGGCACAGGAGTACCCCGAGAAGCTCCTCCAAGAGCCCAGAGTGCAAACATCCACATGCAGGGTCCAGCTGTATCCTTCTAAGCCCATCACACCGGGGTGCACTGCCTCTGGGACCACATGGACAAGGCAGAGAAAGGTTTGCTGCCCTCCTCTCCCACAAGTCTGTCCATCAAAGCAAGCTGGCAAAGCTGCCCCTCTCTGCAGTAATACTGGAGTAAGCATTAAGCTTTACAAAACAATAAACTCCGGTTTAAGAAGTGCTAACGTCTCAATTGATTTAATCTGAATCAGATTAAATATTAATTTTAATAAGATCGGAAAAGGCCCTTTTTTGAGACACCTTTATTTTCCAGAGCAAGCCATAGAGGGAGCAAACAAGGGAACTCTGCTTCTGAATGCACCTCAACAGTGGTTTTTGGCAAAACAAGAAATGCTTATCGTTTAGGTCCTTCTGGGTTTGCTTATTATTTTAGCTTTGCCTTCCACTCCCACTGCAATTTTGGCAGAAAGCCTGCAATGAATTCTTCTAGGAGAAGATGGAGGAGTATGTAATTTCAACTTTTTGCTGGATATATCTATCAAACTATTCAGTTCTCAGACTGCTAAAAGTTATTTAAATTCATAGCTTTTCTAGCCACAGACAAGGTTTGCACACTGAGGAAAATTAATATTTTTAAGGGCTGAATGGATAGTTTTGGACTGTAATTGAACTACAAATTCACTCCAGTCACTGATTTTTTTTTTTTTTTCTGTATTACTTTATTTTATAATCAGGATATTTCATAATTGTGGACCATGTTGATAATTTGCCTGACAAGAGGAGAGTTCAAGCTAAAGTGACCCTTGTAGATAACAACCACAAAGCTGATGATGTGAAAAGAGTAATACTGGCCTTGAATATTTTTCAATAGGAAAAAGGTTAGATAACATGGATTTGTATATCTGGGTTGTGCAATTTGACTGTTTGATTTGCATAGGTTCTAAAGAGAATGCATGGATGTGTCTATTCAGATAAATGTATGTGTGTATATTAATGGATACTTAGGGTTACATATATTAGAGATTTTAGTGCCTTGTGAAACATTCATTATTGTGTACCTTCAAGTGCATCACCTGCACTCTACTGGCTGGTCTGTCTCCATGAGAGCTGCCTCTAAGAACCAAATCTCTAAGCAATCCCCCTGCACAACTCGTCACCTTTGCAAGTAATTTGAGAATGACTTTCTGTGCTCCTACTTAACTTTTCTCTCCTTTTCTTTCCTGACCTCCTTTTCTTCCTCTCCTCCCTCACCACACAGCTCTCTGGGAAGGAGGCAATGAGTAATCCTGCTCTTCATCAACTAACAAATATAAGGTCTGATTCACTAGCAGAATTCCAGGTAGTGAGAAACAGGGATTCCATGTTAAACATACTTACGCTGTGTTTCATACTTATGTTACACAGACACGTATTACATACATAAAAGCTACTTGAAATTACTTGGAAAAATTTGTAATCTCTGACTTTCCAAGACGTTTGTTTGTTTGTTTGTTGGTTGGTTTGTTTGTTTGTTTGTTTCACTGGATTTAAAGGCAATTATGCCTTAAAAATGAAAGTGAAAAACAGCTACATAAAAGAACTTTTTTACAAGTGCACCTCTAAGAGCTCAAAATACTACCAAAGAGATTTTCTATGTAGTGTTAGACACAGAAAAAAGACAATGTAAACTGATTATGCATTGTTCTTCTTCTACTAACACCTGTTTAACTAATTCCTCCACAACAAAGCTCTAAAGAAAATCCATCTCTTCCATACTCTGGTGTTCAAAGACTTTACAGTCTTTAATGTCCCTTCCTGCAGCACATGTCTGTAAGAAAGAGAACTGCTATTTTCACTCCATTAGAGGTGGGAAGGTTAGACAGAGTAATTGGGGCTGCCTAAAGCCACAAAAGAAACCGTGGGCTAATCCAGTCTTGAATCCAGGTCTCTCAGTACAAGTTGTTTTCTCAAGTCATCTTTCATCACCAGCTTGCTCACAGCTGCTCATGCATAAGGAAGTCATTCCACTGCAGGAGTCATTCAATCAGCAAATTTTGGCTATGCTATGTTTTTTGGTGAATTTTATTACATTTGTGGACTCAAAATACAATACTGTTCCATTTGTCAAATAATATTAATACAATTATTTATTGCCATTCTAAATGAAAATAAATGTAAAATTATCATAGTTTTTCCTGAGCAGAATAACCCTATCCTTTCAATGCTAGATGCAGCAGCAACCAACTTCATTCCTCCTCCAACCCTGATTGCATTTACATGCATGTTAGCTTTGTCAAACTACAGAAACAGAGGTAGAATGCAGCTTTCAAAAACCTTGGAATACCTAAATCCTTGAAAGCACTCTGTCACCTGGTATTCATTTAGAAAATCAGGGAACCTAAACACCTAAGATATCAGGTAGTAAGGAAGATAAATACCTAGTGTCTGGGATTTTCCAATATCTGCACCCAGCTTTTGCTTTGCAAAAAGGGATGTAAACCCCTCAACCAGCACCAACCCACCTGAGAGTCAGAATGGCTGACAGTTTTTGCTGTAGATTTTGTTATCTGAGCACCTGGTACCTAGAGTCAATGTCCTGGTTTGAGCCAGGAGGAAGCAGTTTTCCTTTTACTGACTTTTTTTTCCTTCAGTAAGGTGTCTTTTAACTAGCAGCACTTATTCCAGCCAGTGGACTGATAATGCTGGAATTTTTATGTTACTGCTGAGATGCCAAGGTCACTTCACTTTGCTGCCACAGAGGCTACTGGAGCAGAAGAGTCGTATCTGCAGCCCTCCCATAGGGAGGAGTGGACTAGATGGACACCAAAATTGACCAAAGTATTCCATTCCATACATGTAAGTAAACTCAGTGTAAGGTCTGAGATCACAGAAGTCAGTCCCCTTCCTGCTTCTTCTTCCCTTCTCTTCCATCCATTGCCAGGGTCCAGGGAGGACTCCATCTATCCCTCACGGTTCATCTCCAGGCTCATGTGTTGAGCGTGACCCTCATCACGCTCCCCTCAGCTCCTGTCTGCTCTGCCGTTCTCTCCAGCAGTGCTCTGGGACATTTGGGACTGGTCATCTCATAGAGAGGTTTAACAATTTCACTGTAATATGGAATATGCATTCCCCAGAAAACAATAATCCCTAAAAAGGTTTGAGTGTCCTTTTGAGTAGATGGTGGGGCCATAGTTGTTATTTTGTTAATCATGTCCATTGGGATCTGGTGACATCCATCTTGCCATCTGATTTCCAGGAACTGGATCTCTTGTGAAGGTCCCTTGACCCTGCTTCTTTTTACATCAAAACCAGCATCCAGAAGATTTTAGATTATCTTTTTACCTTGCTCAAAGACTTCTTCTGGCATGTCACCCAACACAATGATGTCGTCAATATGTGCTGCAGGTGTTCTGGAGCTCCACGCTTCTCCAGTGCAGCATGGATCAGTCCATGGCAAATGGTTGAGCTGTGTTTCCACCCTTGGGGCAGTCGATTCCAGGTATACTGGACTCCCCTCCAGGTGAAAGCAAACTGTGGCCTGCATTCTGGTGCTAGAGGAGTAGAGAAAAAGGCATGAGCAATGTCAGTAGTGGCAACACCACCTGGCTGCTTTCGACTCCAGCTTGTACTGAAGTTCTAGCATGTTCAGCACAGCAGCACTGAGCGGTGGTGTAACCTCATTCAGGCCACGATAGTCCACTGTCAGTCTCCACTCACCATTAGGCTTTTGCACTGGCTAAGTAGGACTGTTGAAGGGTGAGTGAGTCCTGCTGATCACTCCTTGGCTCTCCAATGGCTGGATCAGCTTATGAATGGGGATCACAGAGTCTCTGTTGGTGTTATATTGTTGTCTATGCACCATTGATGTGGCAATTGGCACCTGTTGGTCTTCAACCTTCAGCAATCCCATTACAGAAGGGTCATCTGAAAGGCCAGGCAAAATATGCAGCTGTTCAGTGTCCTCAGTCTTTACAGCTGCTATACCAAAGGCTCACTGGTACTCTTTTGGGAAATATCCTTTTTTTAGATAGTTTATGCCAAGAATGCATGGAGCATCTGAGCCAGTCACTACAGGGTGCATTTGCCACTCCTTACCAGTGAGACTGACATCAGCCTCCACAAGTCAGTTCCTGAGAACCTCTTGTCACTCCAGAAATAGTGACAGATTCTATCCCTTAATGATTTGATGGTATTAGTGTGCACTATACACCAGTGTCCACCAAAGCTTTATACTTTTGTGGTTCTAATGTGCCAGGCCACCAAATCCACACAGTCCAGTAAATTCAATTGTCCCTCTCCTCCCACTGGCAGCAGGCAGAGGACCTCTAATATTGAGCATTTAAGGTAGTTGCACCATCCTGGTTGGAGGACCAGCCACTGGAAACTGGAGCAGCATTCTTCCTGGAAGGACTGTCTCCTGCCTTTGTTCTATTTAGTAGCTCTTGTATGTGTATCTGGAGACTAGCAGTGGGTTTATTGTCCAAGGTTCTCATGTCCTCTTTGTAATGATCACACAAGAGAGACCACAGGTGGTGTCAAAGTTGGTCCCATCTGTTGCTGCTCTCTCATAGCAGGACATCTCCTCTTAATGGCTGCAACATGAGACCAGTTGTTTCTAGGGAGATACTGCAGTCTACCTTCCCATCTGTTCGGCATCTTATTACTTCTATCAGTTATTTTTAAAATGGCTGAGCTATGGAAATGATGGGGATCAGATATCATGTCTCTGTACTGTTGTGCTTTCAGAGTCAATTCATGCACAGTTGGTCTTAAATAGTCATCAATGCATCCCATGAAGGAGAATATATAGGTGTGTGCTGCTGATGCAGCCTGCACAAAAATCCCATGCCGTGGGATGGCCATGTCGCACAGAACATCATCAGGATTTGCAATCCCATTGTTATCATAGATAACCTCTTATACAACTAATTCTCTCAAATATGTGATAGCTCTCTCAAGAGTAGGTGTCAGTCAATGTCAAATACCCCTTATGGGGGTATCTCCCCCTTACAGCTGAAAGAAGTTGGCTCCACAGGGTGGTAGTTCCCATCTTACTACCCAGTGCTCTATCAATACCAGCATCTCTGGACAGCAGTCCCAACTGCTTGGCTTCTGTTTCAACCACATCATAGATTTCAGCCCCACTATCAAAGCATCAGAGCAACCAAGAAAGAAGTGCTTCACCTTCACTGTGAGTGAAGTCCTCTCTCATGAGGCGCATTTCCTTTAGAGAGAAAGGTTGGGCAAGATCATCGTTGTCATCTGATTGAGAAGGGCCTGATTTTTACCTGCTTGAGAAAGGCCTGCTCCTCTATCTGTTTTAGAAGTATCTGCTCCATCTGCCTGAGAAGAATCTCCCCCATCACTCTCTTTCTGGTCTCCTTTGACTAGGTCTTTTACACCTTTTTAAAATCAGAGTCCTCTACTGTTGAATGTGTTCTTGTGGTCTCAGCTGGCTGTTTCTTTGCTTTGTTCTTGATCACAGGATTAACTTTAACTTTTCTTTGTTTGGATTGAGGGGCCTTGATCTTTGCAGCAGCAGCAGTGGTGGCAGCAGGCTTGCCTGTGGGGGAGTGGCAGTGTGTGGAACAACATCTTCCTCTATGCATCCACAGTACATTATAAAAATTCAGCAGAAGCATCACTACTGGAGCAATTATATTTAGATCAAGAGCTGGGAGATTCAGCCTGAGAGAAAATGGGGAGATAAAACTGATCCTGCTCCTGCCATTACCAGTGCAGGCATTTCTGTTTGCACGAGGATTTGTACTGTACACATACAGTGCCACCATACAGATCAGTATCAAAACCCACGTGATCACTAGACAGGTAATTACACTATTGATTATGGCTATGGGCCTGTTGATAAACCATAAGACAACAACAAGATCAGCTACACAGAGCAGTATGGTGCCAGCTGCATACCACATGGACAATTGCATGTTGGGAAAAAGGTCCAGGAGAAAGATTCCAGAAAGTATCTGTTCTCTGTTCAGTTTTCAGTCCATCAGTATATTCAGCAGAAGTGTTGTCCATTGCTATCTGAGGAATTCCTCCCATCAGAGATGGAATTTTAATCATTCACCCATTAGTGAGAATATATAGCCCGGACTTAAGATCTAGCCTTACGTTGCATGCCCGTTGTCACGGTTTGACTGCCTGCGGGAGAGCTGCAGATGTGACTCTTCTGCTCCAGCAGCCTCTGTGGCAGCAAAGCGAAGCGACCTTGGCATCTCAGCAGTAACATAAACATTTCAGCGGTATCAGGCCACTGGCTGGAACAAGTGCTGCTAGTTAAAAGAGACCTTACTGAAGGAAAAAAAACCAAAACCCACAACCACCAGTAAAAAGAAAACTGGCTTCATCCCGTCGCAAACTATGACAGTCGCTTATGTTCCTTTGTTAATTTTCTGTCTAGAAATAGGTAAATTAAAGAAAGAATACTCACAGAACCTCAGCTTATGCAAAATTAGAATTATGTTGGATGAGGAAAAGGCTGAAAGTTATATTTTTAGTTTGATAAAGGTTTGTAATTAACAAATTTAGTATTTCTAGCATTATGTACTAGCATCTATGAATATTTTACAGCCTTTCTTTTTGGGTGATGGGAAGTATTCTACTCATTTCCTTCAGGATTCCAGTATAGGTGAAACTCTTAAAATTAAGGACAAATGATGGTATGTCATAAACAAGAATCCAAATGGTTGATAAAGTCATTCCTGCCTACTATGGGAGAAGAACTTTGAAACTTACTTTACTTTATTTCCTGGCAAAAATATTATTTTATATGATCTTCTTGTCGTAGCTTTTTTAGAAGACATATGAGACACTGGATGGGTCTTTAAAAGTTTCCATGGAATTCTTCGAATCCAGTAAACTGTTGAGAAAAATCAATGAAAACATCAATTTAAAAGAAGCCATTCTTTGTCCAGGGGAAAACATGTAACTGTGTGGAGACACCTCCACTTTATTCCAGCCAGTGCAATTCTGACAAAGGACTCCTAGGGTAGATTTATATAAACCTCAGTTCTCTATGTGTCATGAAATGAAATATTATTTTACAGAATTCCACTTCACCTGAAGATTTTTGTGCATTTTTTTATCAGTGAAGAAACATGGAACAAAAAACAGGAAAAGTCTCCAGACTTGGTCTCACCATATTTTACAGATAAATACAACAAACTGTAGACAAAAATAATGGCTTAGCCTGAAAGATGTTCCTGCCTTTTTTATAAATGAAACATGACAATAGGTGACCTTATTATGCAAAAGAACACAACAGTGTAAGCCAAAATAATGCAGGTCAGGGAAAGAAAAAAGAGAAAGAAAGAAAAAAAAAAAAAGAGAGAGAGCAAATTTACAGTCTCTTCTCATGTTTGAAGCAATTCTTCCTGAAGCAACACTATATTGGCATTGAAGGCATTATAATAATTGCCTGAGTTATAGTTTGGTATAGTGATAGCTTGGTTATTTCTTCAGTTCCATTTCACAGAGCCAGGTAGCATGCACAGACACTCCTTTCTTTGAATAACAAGTGAGAAACATGTGAATATTCTAAGGGTCAGGTAAGACACATCCCCTGACGGACTGTGATCCTAAAACAAATGTTATGCAAGATGGAATTGTTGTTTTGCTTAGCTTTGTTTACTCCATCTAGTAAATATCCTGAGACATACAAAAAAAGATGCTTGAGAAACATAGTGCAGCAAATGAACCTGGCATGAACTTGCTTTTTTGAGATATAAAGCAAATGTCTGCTTTTGTCCTGCAACCACTGGCAACCCACATTAAAATACTTTGAGACTAGAGCCAGGGTTTGGATGTCACCCTGATTATCAGCAAGCCATTTCAATCTGACTTGTAAGTGTTCCTTAAAATTAGATTGTTATCACTCTGAAATGATCTCACACATATTTGTTGAATAAAGATTAAAGAACAAGGCTAGAGGGAGAAGAGAGAAAATGTGTTACAGAGCAGCACTGGTAAGAGCATATTGCTACCAAGATCAACTTTATTGACAGGGCCACTAAGAAGAGGCCAAGACATGAGCTGCAGTTCTGTGGATAAAAATGAAAACTGGCAGTCTTCTGCACAGTGAGCTCTCATGGTGGGGCATCAGTCAGATTTTCCTTCTGCCAGAAGCTGTGCTTAAGTACCTGTGCCTGTCCGCAGCCTTTTGCAGAGGGACAAAGGGACTGCCTCAGTGGCACTTCCATTTCAAGGATCTTTGAAATTCTTGTATTTACTGCTACAGCATGAAAGGCCAATTTGTCTACTGCTTAGACTCTCAAGCTCTTATTTATAAAAACCTGCATCTATGTCTTTATTTTTACTCATGTAGCAATCAGCCAACATGTCTCAGTAACCATATGTTTGTACAGACAACTGGTACATGCACAAAGCTTTTAATGACAAGTGTTTCCTTCTTCCTTTTTCTGAACAAACCTCATCCTTTATTTATTTAGAACATGTTCTGGACTGGCAATATTTGAAAACCTGGCTTCAAAATTACAAATCTATTTCACCCTTCTTAAAAGAGTGAACCAGCATTGACAGATACCTCTTTGTTTCTCAGCAACAGCACACTGAAAGCTTCTAGCTGTAGTTTCAGGTGGTTGCAGTCACGCAAATCACATACTTGTTAGTTAGAGAGTAAGGTGTGGAAACAACTAAGAAAAAGTGCATGTCTCCTTTAATGATTTTGCTTCCATGTTGCAAGATGAATAAAATACTAGGAAAATATACAAGGTATGATTTAGTTTTTATTAATTTCCCATGTGGGCTGCTGCTGTGACCTTGTTCACTGGGTCCTAGGAAGACAGTCTGCAAGACCAGAAATGGAAAAAAAAGATAGAATATAACCACATGAGAACATAATCTGTGCTAGAAATAATAATCTTACTCCTTAGTCTCACTTTATACTGAATCCTAAATACCCATATATTGTATCAGAGAATAATAAAATCACATGGATTGGAAGGGACCTCTGAAGGTCATCAAGTCCATCCCCCCCGCTGCAGCAGGAACAATCTTTGCTATTGTAGCCTTTAAACAAAGGGGTATTTTGGCTTGAACTACTTCCCCATAGCTGTCAGAGCTGACCAACCCTTTGAGCTTTTGGTGGGTGCTTTGCTTTAGCCTTCTCATGCCACAGCTCTGGCAGACCCTTCTCAAGACCACCATGGATGGAAGTGACAACATAGAACACCCATCAGCCTGGGTATGCAATGTTGCAGTCCTCTCCCATCATGGTGAGATTATAGATAAAACATTTTGTCTCTGTGGGGAGGTCGATTAGCAAATTAAGCAGCTAGCACTACAGTCTAGCAAATTCTGCATGTTAAACTCCTAGGTATGAATGTGGCTCCTGTATGGAGTGAGGGTGGGAAGGGACAGTAAAGAAAATAGCATAGGCTTTCTCCAGATTAGGGACATACATCATTTTATTCTGATGTTTCCAGAAGTGTTAGATTGCCTCTTATGCTGATGTCTAGCAGGGCTTATTTTCTGGAAATCTTTCCTGTTGTTTGCTTCAGTTTTCATGTCTTAAGTAGGACAGCAGCTTGGCTGCCAAAAATGTAGGGTATATTTTCTGTCTTTTATCACAGCAGATGAGCAATTATCTGCTGGGCCTAAATGTGTGGCAGAGCTGACCTAAGCAAAAGCCTTAAAATGGCATGAAATCAGTAATCAGGAAAGCTGGTGACCAGTAGAGCAAAGAATAAAAAAAATCAAATAGAGTGTTTTGCTGAATACTCTCCTGGTAATTTCTTTTCAAGAAAGAAACAGAATTGAAGTAGAAACAAGATTCGCAGGGGTGCAGGGCACAGAAAACTTGTCCTGTGAGAAGCAGGTTGTGTTTAGTCTTGTCAAATAAAGCCTAAGATGCAATATAATGGTTTCTAACAATCTTATGTGTTGCCAACACAGCCCAGGGAGGGAAGGAGCTATCTGAGCTGAAGGATGTTACTGGACACACAATGGCCACAGCAATATATGCTGTCATCAATAAATTTAAATTTTAAATTAGAATATTTTAACCTGTAAAGAAGCTCAGGTCTGGGATTGCTATCCCAGAAGGAGAGTGCATGAAGGAACTGTGCAGAAGGGAACTTCTTCTAAGATGGCTGATCACTTTATTTAAGGAATTAAAATGCAGTTGCCTCCAGTAATGCAGGAAAGTACTTGCTGACTCTGGCCAGCCCCATTTTTAGTATCTCCTAGATTATTTAAGAGTACTTTGCTTTTCTTCAGCAAATACTTGCGTTTTCTGACACACACAATTGCAGAGTAAGGAAAGCATTGATTTAACTGATACTCATGGTCTTCAGATCCTGCTGATGTGACTATCTTTGTCACAGCCCTCAAAATCTGGCAAATTTCTCAGCACTTCTCACATGAACTTCTGAAGATGACACTCACTTTCACACTGCACAAAGACTTCTGACCCTACAGTAATGCTCAGCCTTTGAATATTCAATTAATTGTTGCTTTCATTTTCTGATCAGATGTAAAGGTAAGTGATCCATCATATGTCTTCTGAAAAGCAACAGTTACCATCTGCCCCAAGCGTGTGGAAACTGTATGACCATTCTCTCCTCTGCAAACTTTGCATTAAGCTGCATCTAGACACCCAAAAGACAAAGGAAGAGCCAATAATCCAAGTCTAAACAACATCTAAAAAGTGTCTAAATTATGCATCTATATCAAGGAAGAGCCCATGCCAGGTGCAATTTTTGTATGGCTCTTCTATACCAAGTCTTTAAACCCATTTTCCTGGAATATTTTTTACTGCCTTTGGAAGAATGAAGAAATGAAGCCTTTTTTTTTTTTTTTTTTTTTTTTTTTCCCAGTGAAAGAGATGAAAATTCTTACCTTTCTGTTTGGAACATTTGTGCACAGTGTTTCTTCAGCAGTACCTCTGGTACCAGACAACTCAGTGTGGATCACGTACCCAGTGCCACAATCTCAGCTTTTATCTGCACTCATTTTTGTACCCTTGCAAAAAGCAAGCATAATATATTGGATGACAGCATACACAAGGTGCATGTTGCCCTGTTTGCACCTCACCTTTCAACTGTGCCATCCCAACCACTGCTGTGCTCTTACATAAAGCCAAGGGCCAAGCATGGCTCTGTTCATTCACTGGGATGAACCTCAGTTGTTGCTCTTAAAACTTGCTTTACACACAATGCTGACACTCATGGGTTGCTACTTCAACTTCACAGGAGGTTGTTTCTCTAAGGATTTTAAAGAATAATTGTTGTGTCTCACCAAACTGAGTACGCCCAAAATGAAGAAACATTGTGACAACAGCCTGTAAATTAAGAGGATCACTCAGACTCCTCAGCCCACACCAAGAATAAAAAATACTTTCAGGGCATTGCACCATTGTTCCCTTTTCAGAACATACACAAAAAGGATTTAAAACAAACAAACAAGCAAATAAATAAAAGTATTTAAACAAAGGCTTTATTTTGCTGTGTTGTAGAGTGACTATAAATCAGAAAATGCAGGCTTGCATTCTTCTGATTTACTAAGGAAATTTTCCATCTCTCTTAGACTTCAAATCAACTGTCTAGCAATTGCAAATGTGAAAAGACTCATAACAATTGAAGAAAGATGAGGAACAGATAAAGAATGGTCTTTTAAAACTTATTTAAATCATCATAATACTAATGATGAATAATCATCACAATAATAATAATGAAATAAGAGTTGATGTTAACAGCACAATAATAACCATCCCTCCTCTCTTTAACATGGGCTCACCCACAAAGGAATAATGGGGAATTGCACAAACTCATCAAAGAAATGGCATATACTATGAAAAATTTCTTATTAGAGGCTGAGTTGATAACACATTTTTTATATATATTTCCTTATGTAACTCTGTTTTCATGTGAGAAGTTTTAATGGTATGTAACTGGTGGTTTTCCAAGTAGGCAAGCTCAAATTTAGTGGATGAAAAATAAGTAAGCACTTTGGAAAACTGGAGCAAAAAAAAGAATTGTTGAATCCTTGTTAAAAATGAGCAAATAAATAATGATTGGTCAGATCTCTTTTTTCTTAAATAGAATGCATGAGAATATTCAAGGCTTACCCACCTTAAGCATATGAAAACCCTCAGAATCAGAGTTTGTATTTATTCTGTGAGCAAGTACCAGACCTTTGCACTGAAGACCTTTCCTGTTTCTGTTCTACTGGTTTTGCAGAGTCAGAAAACCTCTCATAAATGACCGAGCACCCTCCGGTCTGTTCAAGTAAACTATTTCTATGACTTTATATAATGTGGTGAAGACAAATGGCAAAGCTGTCTACTGCATGGTAGAAGATATGTGTAGGTAGCATCAAGAGAAAAGCAGAACAAAACTGATCTGCCTCTGGTGGAGAAGACACATTGCCCCAGGATAAGGGAGGACTGGCCTTTGTAAGATAAGGAGTCTGCTTGTGTGGAGGCGGAGTGGTAGGTGCTTGGTAGAAATCAGAACACAAACTGCTGAAAGGGAAGATTAAAATCAGCCTTGTGAGGAGGAGAAGACAAGCAGAATGCTGCAGGGATATCCACATGCTCACTAAGAAAAGGTGTCTTCTCAAACCTTGAAGAGAATGAGATTCACCAAATATCTCAAATATTATGCTTTTATGAAATACTGAAGTAACTGTTCTCTGCTATTTGTTTCTTGGTACAGCTCAGTAGGGAACTTCTGTTGCTGTTATTTGCTTTTTATTTTATATATATATAAAGTCAACAGCTAAAGCAACAAAACAAAGTCTACAGAAAGACAACATATATAAAACTAAGGATTCCTGAGGGGGGGACATTTTAATTTTGATAGTTTACTGCTGATGGACTATTATAACTTTATATGGCAGTGCCTCTTCCATTGCATTCAGTTAAGAAAGCAAATGTCATGCAAGTATCAATTTCTTTCTCATTAGTGTTTTGCCTAACCTATCACATTTATTTTTATTTGCGAACTTCCATTTCCTATGCCACTGTATCAGTTATTGTGTAGAGAGAGAGAGAGAAATCTCCCTTATAATCCCATAAATTGAGGATGTTGTGTCAAACAGGCCATCTTCTCTTCCCCTCACATAAGACTAAACAAAATGCCTTCCAAGCCAGCAAAGCAAGAGTGGTGTCTTTTAGCTGATTTAGCCAAGGACGGACTGGAACAGGCCCCCTGTTCTACCAGATCAGTCCACAGCAAGAAAAGAGCATAAGGCTTATGACAACTGGCAGCAAAATGGACAACAGGTAAAACCCTGCCTCTGACAGAGCTCGTACCTGGCCAGTGCTAATTGGCTAGTTTGAACAGTGATGCTTGAACAGTGATTTCTGGTCAATGAAAGAGGGCAAGTTCTGCAGGCCCAGGGCTCTCTGCCTGCCTGGGAGGAGACCCTGTTGCAGGCCCCGAGGCCGCCTGGAACGCCAGCCCTGCCGTCCGGAGGAGCCAAGGGGGAGGCCGCCCGTTCCCGCTCCGCGGGGAGCCGGCCTGTTCCCGAGGGATCGCTGCCCGCCAGAGCCTGCCCGCCTGGAGCTGCCCGAGCCGAGCACCGGAACCAAACCGGACCGGAGCCCGCAGCTGCCTGCCCGGTCCGCCTGCCGCTCTGCCCCGGGACTGGAGCTCACGGAGGAGCCACATCTGCTGGTGCTAGTGCTGGGGGGTCACTCCTGGTACTGGGTGCCCTACAGACCTGCTGCCGAGCCCTGCCGGTATGAAAGAAGCCGCATTCCAGGAACCACACACACTCACACACACGCACATTCACACACACACACTCACGCACACATACACACACACACACAGGCTCAATTCCTACCCTTTTACTCCATTGATTCCACACCTCTCCGAGTGTACATTTAGTAAGACCATAGTACCTTTGAATTATTTTCCTGATACATACCTAGTCTATCCTGAACCTTGGTATCTTAGTTTGCATTAACCCTTAATAAACCGGTTAATTCATAAACTAAACATTGGGTCTGGTGAGGGTGATACTCTAATCTACCCTCTAAAACATGGTCCCGCAGCGGCCGCTCCTCTGTGAGAGGCAGCGCCACGTGTGACCCTCGGGTTCACTCACAAAGCCCCCACACTGGGGGGGACGTCGCAGAAGCACCTGACAGCCAGTAGCTCCTGGCATCAGCTCACAACAGATGTTTAGGATGTGTATTCAAGGTCCAAATCCCAGAAAATACTAATTTTCCTCCTCTTTACTCAAACCAAATGAGTGTGTTTTGTTCGGAGAGTAGATCAGAAAAAGAAATGGGGGGGGGGTGAGGGGGTGGGGGGGTGGAGGGACGAGGGGGCTGAGGAGAGAAATGTGGTTCCCAGAGAATTTATACTCCAGGCTCAGATCTTCAGGTTTGTTGGTTTTTTTTTAATTCTGGACATAAGAAAGAATTAATAGTTAATGGACTATGCTAATGTCTGAGTTAAAACTTCAACGAGTTGGTGTTACAAAACTGTCAACACTGTAACAGCTCCTGCCTTCTTTAATTTCGGCTGCTTCTAATGAAGTGGAGGAAAATGCCTTATTGATGTGCACTGTTACCAATTATCTGACAGAGCCAGAGTGTATTTCCAGCTAATCAGAAATAAGAGCTCAGAATTAAATCTCCCATGTGAAGCTCATCATTTACATATTTATGATTCAGAAATTATAATAAGGCTAATGAGAAACTCACATGGTGCCTTTAAAAGTCAAGCTAATCTTCCTGTTAATTTTCAACAGATAAAGCCTCCCTGGTACACAGCAGTCAAAAGATAAAGTCTGCTGATTACAGTTTAGTTTAATTAAACATTAGAAGTTATTTGTGCAGATCCATACATGCTTTGCATCAAGGGTTTAGTTACATAAGCTGGAGCTTTCTCAAGAGAAGAAGTGAATGGACAGGGGCAGGCTGCTAAAAAAAATCATACAGGAAAAGTTATTTGTGCATCCATGTGAGTATAATCAAAAGATGTAAAAAAAACAAAAAACCTCTAAAACTCTTTTTAAGACCCTTGTGCAGCAGCTGCCAAGTGCTGCACACACAATCTGCTGGACAGATCACACATCTTGAACTCCTGGTTGTGGCCTTTCAGCAGATCCCCACCTCGAGTCTGAACATGTTGCCTTTCGGGGAAAGGCGTGACGACCTGGTTCAAGAACGGCACGGCGGCCAACCCCAGGCCGCTCGGTCCATCAGCTCACAGACACCAATGTGGTGGATGGCAAATGGCGTTTATTAGTGTTTACCACAGTGTTTATATGAGTTAGGTCTGTGGTGTCACTTCCGTCTGCTTACATCGTGAACTAAGTGCTATTGGCTATTAGGAGAGGGGCCTTATCTTTCCGTACAGCACGAAATCTTCCGGCCGCCGGACCCTAACTACCCACATGAACATCTTTACCAACCCACCTGCCCACCACTGCTGGTTGTAAACAACAGCTCTCCAGAGGCCACTGTGGTTGTTTATGCTACAACTGATCTTTTCCATGTGTTAATAACACAAGCTTCAGCTCCTTGTGGGCATCTAACTTACTCAACAGTGGATACAATTTTCAGATGCTATATGATCTGCCATTATTGCTGATGGTGTTTTCCTGGCACACCTTGATTGTCAAACATGTCTTTAACCATAAAAATACAAAATGAAAACTTGGCTAGCAAATCTCCCAGAAGAGGCCTTTAAATTTCCATGTTTGAGGCAGGAACATGATTGTGCTTTCCCAGGCTCCTTTCCAAATGTTGTTTCTTCACTTGGGAATAGGAATTTTTAAAGTGTGTGGTTAATATAATCACAGGGAGGAAAAAAAAGCACAACAAAAACACCAGAAAAAATCCAAAGAAGCAGGAAAAGAAACTCCTTGCCAGTCACATAGCCACTTGGCATTGCTTTGTGCAGTTTGGCAGTAAATGGATTCTGTTGCCTATGTTTTGCTCACAGACAGCATTTTATATACTCATCTGTCTATGTTGCAACAATCACTTTCCCCATTGACATCACAGGGAAAGAAAATTACTCCAGTGCCAGGAGACCGCAGTAGAGTGGCAAAAGTACAGCTAGCAGTGACCTTTAATTACCTTTCTTTCCAATATTCTCTACCCTTGACGTCCTCTCCAGTAGATAAGGAAGTGAGGTCAAGTCAAGTAACTTCTTGTAATTGTGACCCTCTTCAGCCAGAAAATGAAATTACTTTCAAAATTTATTCTCATTTCATTTTTCTCTTGTGCCGAAGTGACTGGTAGCAATTTTGTTGCAAGACATTAATTAGTTTTAAAAATGGACAGATGTTACTGAGAGTAACTATTAACTCGATAAGGGCAGAGAAAGCAATCATACTCACCTCTTTCTCTGCTGCCAGTGGTTCAGATATGTAGGTGAAGATCTGCAGTAGCTTACACTAGTCCATGTCAAAGCTGCCCATTTCCACTTGCAATGATGAAGGGCTCTGGGCCTAATGAAGGAAAGCCTGCATCTGGTACTCACCTGCTCCATGAAGGAGCAGACTGTGGGTTCCTTGGGCAGGCTTGCCCACTGCCAGTGGAAAGGGAGCTCTGCTCCCTGGACCCCAAGGCCAGAGAGGCAACACACTCACCTGAGCAAAGGCAGGGACCTACTCCAACAAAGGCAACTAAATGATCCGGTATTGCTGTTCCCTACCCCAGGCACTGCAGCTCACAGTGGGAAACCCAGATATCCTTGGAGCTTCTGCGAGAAGATAGGCTGCAATCAGGCAAGTGAAGCCCTCAGAGGACCAGACATGCTCTAGGTGAAATGTTGCCATGCTTCTGCTCTTGCTGCTCCTGTGCTGCT
The DNA here is from genome assembly GCF_020740795.1 of Apus apus. Lineage (NCBI taxonomy): Eukaryota > Metazoa > Chordata > Aves > Apodiformes > Apodidae > Apus > Apus apus. The sequence continues at coordinate 55,373,466 of NC_067312.1, read as the reverse complement.
GCTCACTGACATTTGGAATCACACTTCCCAAGTAGAGGATCCTCCAGAATCACCCAACCAAAGTCAGGAGAGTGACACCCACAGATAATTTTGCCTTTGCAGCCTTAGCTGTAGTGGATGGTTTTCATTACTCACTGTTTTTCATTTTTTGACATACTCACAAAACCGTTCTGCTTCTTGCAATCACAACCATGGTTTTTGTAAGTGTCTGCATTTATTTAGCCTCAAATTCAAAACTAGTAGCACTGCTGTAAAGCAAATACTGAGCTAGTAGTGAAGAACCAGAATAAAAGAGGACTTTTCTTTTTTTTTTTTTTTTTTTTTTTGTTCCCCTGAAGGGAATCATTCACAGCTGCAGTAGCAGGGAAAGATGTTTTAAAGGGATTATGCTATAGAAAGCAACAATCTTTATTAGAGCTGCAGGTTTCTTCTGTCACTTTTCATATGTAAAACAAGAACATTAGCCAACTAAAAAACAACCTGAGGAAAAGGTTGAACGGCAAATATATTTTCCATGCTCAACAGGAAATGAACTAAAAGTTTACTTGGTTTTTGTGGGGAAATAAAAAAAAAAAAAAGTATATCAGATTTTGGGAAATTACCCAAGCTTTCAGCAGAAATTAATAATTGTCTTGTGCAAGAAAATGTCTATGCTATTAAAAGTTTTTCATTTGAGCTATTTGTGTTTCCAAAAATCTATATATTAAGGAGTAAAAAGGGATATTTTCATAATTGAGGACAGAACTACACACCTAGCTGGTGTATAAAGTTCCTTTCCTTTTGAAGTACAACCTGAAAAAGACTCAAAGAAGCAGGTTGATTTTTGGAGCTGAAATTATTGAAGCATCTTTAGAAAAAGTAACTACGGTAACATTTGTGTGGCCATGAGGAAAAGCATAGTGGGGGTGTGAGCCGACCAACTGTCACATCCATGGCAAGAACAAGGAGAAGGTAATTTCTTAGTCTGGCCAAGTCCTTGGGCAGAGACCCTCACGCACAATCTTGCAAATATTTCCTTTGCGGAGGAACAGCTTAAGAAGCCCTCACACTTCCATACCCACTCACCCCTGAAATGTGTCAGCTTCTGCTTTTGTGAAGCTGCATAGGAACCAGAGGGAAGACCAAATCTGCAAAAAGAGAAGCTTTGTTTTCAGCAATGTTATTTTCTTGATACAGACCAACCAGTAAGGGCTGCACCAGAAGAGCTCAAAGGACACTTGATCAAAAAGGAACAATGGAGGAAGAGAGGTGAGGGCAGCACAGATGTTTTCCGGTTAGCTGGTTAAGACAGCAAAAGCCAGGCCTTGAGACTTCTAGGTATAAACAGCCAAAATAGGTAACAGCATAAAAAACATTATTTTCCAAGGCCAGTACACTTCTGACAATTAAAATGAGTAATAAATGGGCACTGAATCCACACGTCAACCTGCAACACCAAACTCACAAGAGTGAAAGATGCTAGCAAAAGTGAGGCACCAGGCAAATGTTTTGGAATGAAACAGGAGAGAGGAATCATTCTCAAAACCGGATGTGGGTCACGTAATGGAGAAGTCAGCAAGCTGGATACTGGTGTGAGGCACTGGCTTGCTAGGTAGGTACTCTGGTGAAAGATCTCTTCATGGGTTTCATATGACAGGCAGTGGAAGGGGTGGCAGTGCCTTCTGATCAGCAGTTTTCATCTTTTTTTTTTTAGGGGAAACAGCAGTTGAGTTAAAGGAAATTTTTTTGGTGCCCCAAAAAACTAAAATATATTATCCTGCTGGAGAGATGGATGGACAAAAAGGCTGTATTTCAAACAGTGTCTCAAGCTGTGGTTTCAAAAACATTTTGCTAGCAGAGCACTGACCCCAACTCCATCCCTCCCCACCACTTCAGCTCCCCACTGCCAGTTCAGGCCTTTGTGTTAATGCTGAAAAACAGACTGTGGGAGCTGAACTAGGTCTTAAAAACCTTTATTGAAAACAAAGGAGATCAAGATTTCATTGCCAGATTAATTTCTTGACAGAGGTCATGGCATAGCTTCCAAACAGCTGTGCTGTCACAAATCACAGAAGGTGCAAGGGTAGGAGAGAGGCTGTCACTGAGACATGAGTAAATCTGTTTACTCCCACTAATATGTTTAAAACATATTAAACATGTGAGTTTAACAGTTTCAGAGAAAGAAACTCCATAATTTGAAGTTCATCCACTCTTAACTGAAGTGTCATTCCCCCAGCAGCTTCATAGAATCATAGAATCATAGAATGCCAGGTTGAATGGGACCTCAGGGATCATCTGGTTTAACCTTTCTCGTTACTACTATAGTTTATATGAGATGGCTTAGCATCCTGTCAAGCTGAGTCTTAAAACTGTCCAGTGTGGAGGAATCTACCACTTCCCTTGGGAGACTATTCCAATGTTTGACTGTCTTCATGGTGAAAAATGTATCTCTTCTATCCGATCAGAAACTCCCCAGAAGCAACTTATGCCCTTGTCTTTTCTATGGGAATCCTTGTAAACAAGGATTCTCCATCCTCTTGGTAACCACCCTTTAAGTACAACATGGACCATGGTAATAAAATCTCCCTTAAGCCTTCTTTTCTCAAGGCTGAACAAGTCCAGTTTTCTCAGCCTCTCCTCTTATGGCAGGTCCTCCAGTTCTCTGATCATCCTCACGGCCCTTCTCTGGACCCTCTCCAGCCTGACTGCATCCATTTTGTAGAGCGGGGACCAAAACTGAATGCAATTCTCCAGATGTGGTCTGACGAGTGCCAAGTAGAGTGGGATGATGACTTTGTTATCTCTGCTGGTGATGCCCTTGTTGATGCAGCCAATAATCCTGTTGGCTCTCTTTGCCACTTCACCACACCGTGCACTCATGTTCAGCCTGTTATCCACCAAGATCCCCAGATCCTTTTCCACAAGACTGCTCTTCAGCCGGGTGGATCCCAGTTTAAACTGCACTCCTGGGTTTCATGTTCTCAGGTGCAAGACCTTACAAGTCTCCCTCTTAACTTCATAAGGTTTCTGCTAGCCCTCTTCTCCAGTCTGTCCAGGTCATCCTGGAGGGTGGCTTTCCCTTCTGGAGTGTCAGCCTCTCCGCTCATCTTGGTGGTGTCAACAAGCTTCATCAGGGTCTTCTTGATCCCAACCTCCAAGTCACTTATGAAGATGTTAAACAACATTGGGCCCAATACAGATCCCTGGGGCACCCCACTTGTGACCATGTGAATAGAACTTTAAAAGCAAACTGTAGAAATTACAACATAAATTATGATTATTCTACTCAAACCAATGAGATTAATCTGATTTACTTCAGCTGGGGATCCAGTCCAGCAGCATCAGTCTGACCAAATGAGGCAGCAGGATTTCTCCATCAGTAGTCTTGTTTTTTTTTTTTTTTTCTGCAGGCAGCTGTTTCTCACACTATGACAGTATCCTCCTCCTGCCCATCTCCTTTTTTTCCTTCTCAGAGCATTACCCTCAGTATGCATTACTGGGCAGAGGAACAATTTTGATTAATTTACTGACAGAAGTTTTCTCTCTGTGAAGATCAGGAATAATGCAACCCTGCAGCAATACTCTTCTTCCTTTCCCTCCATTCTACTTGTCAAGTTTCTCAGAAAAGCTAAATATTATCTATATGGCAGAAAATAGACATGTCACCTTTAAACTTTTTTTTTTTTTTTTTTTTTTTTTTTTCCCTTCACTGTTTCTTTTCTAACCACAGCAGATAGTTGTGGTTCCCTCCTTTGAGCCAGTTCTCTTGCTTACCTGTTTTGGCTGAACCATATTGAGCATCACAGTTTTCATTTGTATCCCCTGTTGCGTGAGTGCCAGAATATAAAGGCAGCTACCTATTTTATTTCTGTGGCCTTCAAAGCTATGTAAATGTCATAGAAATTGTTATTTTTCCTTATCTGTCTCCTGCTTTTTCTTCTTCAGCGGATTTAGAAAATACCAAAGGTGCAGAATTTTTCACCCAAACTTAATTATAAGGAACTTTTTAACTTGGAAAATTATAAGTTTAGGTTTCTGTTCTTTGTGACTTACTGTCTTAACAAGAATTCCCTGTTGTAACAGCAACTGTTAATTCTGAGAATTTCAATTTGATTTTTGGTCAGAAATGGGCAAAGTGCTTGGATACTTTTCTGTTCATCTGGCTCTTTCCCTCATTCATTTCAGAGTATTTCTTTGCTGCTTGAACATCTTCTCCAGAGAATAAGTGTTTTCACCTGTAATTAGCCTAATTTCCATATCTGAGTGTCAGGCCCTGGCTGTTCCCTCCCAGTGCCATCTCTGAAGGCCTTGTCTTGCTGGAGATTAAAGATATCAATTCTGTGGCTCTTACTCACAGAACACGCCAGCTTTGCTTTGTCTTCAGTTTTCTCCCAGTGTCTCTTTTGCTCAGGTTTGCTGGCAAGAGCTCCCCACTACTCACCTGTAAAAGTGCTCTCCTTTAGCATAAGCAATTTTAATGATGCGGTTTTCTGAAGAGGGTTAATTAAAGACCCTGTTTGCAGTGGTCAGCCAGAGGAAAGGGAAAACCGGCTGCTGCTAACTGGCCACCGGACACTTCTACACTGCTAATTCACTGCTGGGACAGCAGCACACCAACCAGCAGGTGATGTTCATTCAGCACCTTGAGTAGAACCTTGGGAAGCTGGTGATTTTGCTCACTGTGCTCTGATTTCTGCAAGGAAACTGAAATACAGTGTTTTCACAGTCAAACATGAGATAACGTTAAACAAATACAATTAAAAAAACATTAAATCACAGTTTTTAAAAGTGATGTTCAGGGCTGTGACCTGAAATGAGCTGTTCATAATACATTTGATTGAGTTGTGTCTACCTCATTGTTAATTTTTCATGTTACAAATAGTGTGACTCATACACTTTGATTCCTCTATGTATAAACAGTTTCCTTGCAAAAATCAGAGCACTGTGAACAGAGCTGCCTGTTCCTCGAGGTTCTGACCGCGGTGCTGAACAAGTGCCAAATGCTGGCTGGGGTGCTGTTGTCCCGCTGGTGAGCTGGCAGTGTAGAAGTGTCCAGCAACCAGATAGTGTTGGTGAGTTGGCAGCAGCCAGTTAGTGGTAGGCAGTTGTCCTAATCCCTGGGTCAGAGTGCCCTTGGGAGCTGGTGGTGTGTGAGTACTAGACCCTGATGAAGCACAGTCATGTTTTACCCCCAACTCATCTGTAACTAAACCAACAGTAATGGTCCTAGAGCTTTTGAGCTAGCTCCAAGGCCAGATTCATTAAAAGAGTAAAAAAATCCATAGAAGAAAAGCTTGTCCTTGAGCTCCTGGAACTGGAACTACCTGGAAGATTGAAGGCAATTGAAATACTTAAAGATAAGAACTAAAATACCAAGAGAACTCTCCAAAGAACTTGACGATAGAGAGAGGATCCTACCACTGGTCCCCTGACAACTTTACATCTGTGTCTGTGTTGTCATTCAGGCATGATGCAGCCATGGGTACCAAAGTAACAGCTATTGAACATATCAGTGCTTTCACCTTCACTTTCCTTTCTGTGAAGATCTGCAGATATATTTGCTTCTCTGATTCTGTGGCATTCCTTAAATGACTTAATTAAAAAGTGATAGATTTTTCTGTGATTGCATTTGCCTATGGAATTGCTACAGAATTTTAATCAAAGGGTAATTTTATACCAAAGGTCCAAGTTTTGGCAAAGTACTTACATTCAAATTCAAGAGGTGCAGACTGAAGGATAAGATGCAAGACAGGAAAGGTGTTAAAGAAAAGTGTTTTTTTTTCCAGAAGGGGCTAAACACTGTATATCCCTTATGTCTTACTTGAAGGCTTGGCCATGCAAACGATGAACCAAAAAGGAGACACAAATGTTATTTCTTGGAACAACTTCTGAGTATTTATTCACTGAAAATATCTCTGAAAAATAAATGAGTAGAAGATGAGAGAAATTATATAAGCCACTAAAATATGTGGAAATGGTAACAATTTTCATAAACAACATATTAATGGGCCATTTGCTTAAGTTAATTCTTTCCTCAAACAAAATGTTTTTCTATTGTTAATAATGGATTGATACGGACTTCCACTTAAGAGTAATTGTTTCCTGTCTTACAGTTCAAACAATTATGCTTCAAAAAGCCACCTTTTTGGCTCCCAGGGAAGCACTAGCTAAAAGCTTGTGCACCTGAAAAAAGCAGCAGGCACTTTGGCAACACTAACTGCCGTGCTGGCTGAGGTTGAGCACTTACTCAGATGGGTCAGGCAAGGAATCCACTTAGGGTAGCTTTTGCACTATGACATTAATGCCCAAGATTGCTGCAGCTTATCTCTAATACAGCATTTAAGTTCCTTTATTACATGTTGTGAAAATTATTAGATTTGTTCTCCACAGAATAAAACACACCAACTTGTGATGAGTATAGCACTAATCTGCATTCTGAGTTTTTAGGCTACATCTGTACTAGTAAGACCATTGTAATCCAGCTGGACAAAGCCCAGGTAATAAATCAAATAAGTCTCTAGGACCAGGTTGCTGCTTGGGAACTGTACTGGGAATGAACTCAGGACTGTTCGTTGTGCCAAACCAAGCCCAGGAGCTGTGTGAGCTAAGTGTTGGCTCTAACAGACCAGATTTTTGCCAGAGAGCAAAGAGATAATTTTCTAGCAACAGTCAATCACAGCCTGGAGCCCAGTGACTCTGAAGGTTACTGACATTTACATTAGTCAATCACATCTACTAAAGTAATGGTTATAATAAAGTCAAATGGCACCATTCATTTGGGCTTCTGCCATCTAGAAAGTGGTTTCTTAAAGATGAGCTTTCCAATGCCTAAGTTTACACACACTGATGTGTACTCTGCCCACATCTGGTTTTTGCTACCTATTTTTCCTTCTGCAGCCAAGCATGTAATGAGAAAAGCAGGAAAAAATTCTCTTCTTATTATTGTTCTTTCTGAGGTGTATCACAGAAACTCAGTTCAGACAATGGCATTAATTTGCTATTCAAAATAAAGTGAGGAAAAATTTGCAAGAAATGGAACTAGTTTTGAATAATGTTAAGTTTCCTACACATACATTCACACTGATTACTTAAATAGGGAATTGTACAGAAATTTTTTTTTGTAAAAAATACTAGTTTTCCAGCTTGACCAACCCCAGTGGATAGTAAATTAGGAAGATCAGCAGTTAGTGAAACTCCCTTCAACAGATTGCTCTTGAATGAATCACTGTATTAATGCTGAAACCATCATCACCTTGCTACTTGCTATTTGCACTCAGCTTTTAATTTCCAAATAGCACGCTATTTTTTTAACAGCTCCCAAACCCACTGAGCTGTCCAGATGGCCATGTGAATGCTTCCAGTGTCAATACTCATGCAAACATGCATTCACACTCTTATTTCTGGTACTTCACTTTGCATTGAACATTTCTCTGAACAAAGATTTTCTTTCACAAACATTTGGAGAATGCAAATGAGAGGAGTTCTGAACACTATAGAAGCTGATTCATGGTTTCTATTCAAATACATACTGGTGAAGCCTTTTGAAACAGCTATAATCATGAGCATATTCTTCCCCTCCCTACAACCCAGATTCAAAGAGGAAGGAAGTACATGGGTAACTTTAAACATGCAAATAGTGTCAGTTGCGCACAGATTTACATATGCAATTACATTTACTGCTGATAAAGAGCTGCATGATTCTTACTTGCATTCACCTTTTTCTGAAATTGTATTGGAAAGCTTAAGAAACAACTTAAAATAAGAAACTTGGCAAACATTAATCACCAATTTTAATGACATAATGCAAGGGAAAAAGAACTACACTGAAACAAAATAAACTCAATATGAGGGCAGACATAGGAGAAAAACAGCAATGGAAAAAGCATACAGAGTCAGCATGACTGCCAGCACAAGAATATAAATGCAAACTCAATTGCTACAAGGTTTAAAAGGCTGATGTCCTGGTTTGAGCCAGGATGAAGCAAATTTTCCTTTTACTGTTTTTTTTTTCCTTCAGTGAGCTTTCTTTTACCTCGCAACAGTGTGTTCTTCTAAAGCTGATAAGACAGTGGAATGTTTTTCTAACTGCTGGGTCTTTACTCTGCTTCATTCCTGGCTGTGAAATAATTGCTCAGCAAAGATCTGTTTAGAATGCCCATATTAAGGGCATCAATGCATCTTCTCATTAATGGATTCTTAAATATTTCAAGAAAAAACACAAGACCAATATAAACAAAAGTTGAAAGAACTCTTCTGTATTGTAGGTATGCTACATTTTTCCAGTACTGTAATTTTATTTTGTCTGAATTTGTTTTAAAACCTTAGAAACTAAAAATATAATTAATATATTTGTAATGTAATTTACTAAAAAATTAAATTCATACCACCGAACAATTTACTATTCTGTGCCTTTTCACTGGTAGGAACAACCAAATAAAAAAAATGCTAACAGATATGTGTTTTTTCCCACAGGACTTTATAATCCAGGAAATTTACCTTGAAGTCAGAGGCACTGTGTCAGAATCAGCATGTGTATAATACAGTCAAGCCACAGTGTCTTCACCTGCCAAACACTTCCATCTTGAAAACAAAACCCAAGCAGGTGTGCACAATGTGAAGAGAGTCAGCACAGATCAGTGGTAGGACATTGAACAAGAGATTCCAGCTTGTGCTCTGTTCCCATGCATGCCATCCAAGGGTGGAGTAGCCTTCTGCATGCCCCTGGACCTTTTGTTTTCTCAGTAGACTTTGTATTTGTAGCATTAACTTAGACAAGAGCTACACTAGGAGTGAACCCCCCAAAAAAGCAGAAGGCAGTCTCATATAGACCCTACAAGGGCCTTACCATGGCCCTGGATGTATTAGTATGAAATGTTTCACGTTCCTTTTTGTCTGCAAGAACCAGTTAACAGACATTGCCATACTTCCCATCTGTAAACACAGTGCCAGGAAACAATTCATTGCTTCCTCAGAACAGAATCTGAAGCCATTTCACATCTAAATTAATTTCTGTGCTCCATACTTTAAATTCTTCCTGGTTATAATTATAATTTACTGTAACTGTGCAATCCACAGAGCAAGTGAACCCCCAACTCTGTCAAACTACGGGACACTTCTGCTAAATAACGTCATACAGTGTACCCTGCTGTCATCTTTACAATGTAAACCAGGTCACCCTCCTTTTGCACCTGACAGTGTCCCAAGTAAAAGGAGGTTTCGGAGTACTACCTGTCCCAGGGCTGCTGTATTTTACTCACTACTAGTCCCAAAGCGTTAAACAGGAACCTGACACAAAAAAGGAGGTAGAGAAGTTTGCTTTCCATTTGCAAGACAGAGATAACTTGGTGGAGTCCTTGTTTTAAAGAGTTTCTATTTTTGCCCTTGTTTCTAATTATCAGGGAGGAAGTACTAATGGCCTATGGTCTGGTGGAAGGAGGGGAAGGAAAGACAGTGATAGGATTTGTTTTGTGAATAGGTGTGTAAAGCATTCACAGCAAGCTCTTTTGTGCATTTAAAAATAGCTACAGACAAAGGAGATGGTTGATACTTCGAGTCATTTAGCAGGAACTGCAAGCTATGAGATGGGTGTTAATGGGTTTTCTTAAGTTAAAATCAGGGGTTGAGTCAAAACTCTTGTATGACCAATTAGCAGAGGGTGAGCTTTGAGTATGTTCTCTTAAGGGTGTATGGGGCAGGAATAGAAAACGAAGTAAAGAAGGGGAGAAGGAGAAACCAGAGAAGATGGGCAAGTAAGTTAGAGGCAGACAAACAAAAGTGCAAATAGAAGTCTTCCCTGTCCTAGTGAGAGAAGGCGGGAGCATGGTTTATAAGTGAACAAATAATGGTAATGATAATGCCCAGATATTGTGCTATAGATTTTAATCAAAAAATAATGGGCTCTGCATTTCCCCAGATTTCAATTACCCAGTCAAAGGGAAAAAAACACCTTTTCAGGTACAACAACCTCTATCATGTCAATTTTGGGTATGTTAATTTTGCTGAGAACAAGTTTGAGTCGTTATGTATGAACCAAGAGAGTTTTCTGCAGCTTGAACAGAATTGGAAGATACAGTTTCATATCCATAAACAACAAATCTATTAAACAGGCCTGATAAACCAAAGGCTAATGGTAAAACACTCAGAGTAGCTTGCAAGGACTGCAACAGACTCCGAGAGCCTGGTGCAAGGGGTTTAGAAAGGAAAGGTTGGTACAGCAACACAAGTCTGTTAAACCGAAGGCAGTCAAGGAAGAAGAAGAGTAACATAAGGTCATGACCAAGCACATCTCTCCTTGAGTCTCAATATTATCTTGATTATACTGGGAGTATTAAGGATCAAGTTTCATTAGGAAAAAAAACAAGGGTTGTGGAAAAAAAAGGAGATATAAACACTTAAAAATACCAATTTCACTGCCTAAAAAGCCCTATTAATATCAGCAGTTTGACACACTGACTAGAAAAAAAGGTGCAGGTAAAACTGGGAGCCTTCATGAGAGAATCTTACAGAATATATAAAAAATATATTCAAAATAACATTGAATTGAATCTGGAAAACAATTTTATTTTGAAGAGTATTTAGAAATTTTGAAATTCAATAGAATTTCGAATTTGTGAATTTTCACTTAAAAAAAAATCTCTTGAAAATGTCAAAATGTAATTTTTAAAGGATTCTAGACAAACTTGGTGGTGTGAGGGCAAACAAAGTCTTTAGTAACAGCTGGATTCTGGAAACCCTAGAAGTGCTAGTTTCCATGCTCTGAGCCTGTAGATTACAGGTCTTGTCTTTGACCTCCTTCTTATAACTGGCAGTTAGAGTCATAATTTAAAACCCAAAATTCCAGAAAACCTATAATTCCCACTCAAGTCAGGAACTGAGGAGCCTGGGAGCCATTTAATCTCCATCTTGCAGGTAGGGTACAGAGGTTAGAAAGAGCTGTTGGCACATTTCAAAACCCCGCCTAGCCTATGACACCCTCACAGAAAACCAAATGTCTCTGCAAATGTTTGAAATTCGAGGAAACTTCATTCTCTGATGGAAAATTTTTTCCCTTTGAGGATTTCTGAACAGGTTGTTTAGCAGAGTCGAAACACATCATATTCCAGACAGAAGACCTGACAAATTAACAAAAAGGTTTTCTGTGGTACTTTCAGCAGTTTCTGAGCAAGCCCCTTCTAAGACTGTTCTGCTCCTTTACCTCCACCCGAGATTGCTCATGCTTACTTAATAGCTTTATCCCAACTGCCCAGCTTCATCAGCCTGATAACAGCCAATACATTGGTTTGACACTGAATGTTTTTTGTCAAAAATAAAACTTGTAACTGCAGCATTGGCTTGTTGCCATTATGGCATGCCATTAAAAGACCTGTTTTCACAATCAGACAAACCTTAACATTTTTGTACAACTGCAAGACTGAACTATTTCTTCTGTATTTACTGGAAGATTATCTTCACCACATAAAAACATCTCTAACAATTAAAGTTACAGTGCTAACTGCACTTAAAATTTACGGTTCAACAATTAGCTTGGGATGTTTGACAGTGCACTACCAAGTGAAATAAATTTGGCCTTTACAGCACACAATTTTATTTTATTTTATTTTATTTTATTTTATTTTATTTTATTTTATTTTATTTTATTTTATCTTATCTTATCTTATCTTATCTTATTTTATTTTATTTTATTTTATTTTATTTTATTTTTAGACATTTTCTAAATTGCTGTGTTCTTAAGGTCTTTTGAGCTCTAACTATGTAAGAAGCTCCTATTAGGGATAATGGGAGTCTTAAAAGCCCAGAGAATTTACTCTCTAGGATTATTCTTTAGTTCCTTTCAAGCACAGCATTAGAAGAAATCTGAAAGTGCTTCACCGTTACCATGAGAAGATCAGAGTATATATGCAGGCAGCTTCTTTCATTGAAATTTTGCTTGTCATGTCAGTGCATTTAGCAAAAAGAGCCAGCAAGTGTGTACTGGGAACTATCTGAATTCACTCTGGGTAGCCAGCTATGAGGTTAATTTTCATATTTCATGATATGAAATACCATCTTGGATCACCAGCTGGGTAAATCACAGTAGTTTATTTTATTTCAAGTCACTCCTGGATTTATTAAGGTTAAGATCAGAAAAGCAATTATGGTTTCTATTTGAGAAAGTTTTTTTTCTGTTTATCAGTGTATTAAGAGAGCCCTGGTGCAGACTTTAAAGGCTTCTCAGTGTTTCTGTAAGGGAAGAAAGGATTATTATTGCAATTTGAAATATGGTGACATGAAGATCTTTAAGGTTTTTTATTGACATAAAGTGATATCATTTTATATAAATGCTCAAGGTCCAGCCTTTGCCTCAGTAAATTTTTAGTGCCACTTCTAAATAGGGTGTTAGCACCTAAATTCCCGATTTCTGTGTCCCAGCTAGACTATTTCCTGGGCAGCCCAAGGGAAGAAGTGACCACATTTGGACCCAAGGAACAAGGAAAGAGGGCACTGAGGGACAGAAAAGAAGAGCAGTACAGGAATTTTTTTTCAAAATAGGGACATGGTTAGACATCACACCTAAGACGTGAAACAGGACAAGTATCTTTAACTGTCTGAATTTAAGTACCTTGAATGTGACAACAGCATATGAATATTGATTGTATTGTTTTTTATGTAGGGGTTTCACATCCACTGAAATCTCACTTGGGGATCATTTTGTGTATGAGGAAGCTAACAAAATGCTAGCATGATCAGGTCCAGTGAAAGTGGTTCAGAGTACCAGGGCTGAAGGGTTTAATATTTTAGTCTGAAGGAGGGGACTGGGCTACCTGTGTTCAGGTCTATGCCATAGAACTACCCATTCTGAAAGTGGGTGACCTGCTGAAGGAAAGGACAGGAGACAGGAGAAATAAAACCCACTGGGGTGCAGAGGCTGCTGCTCTGGCCAGACTGCCACTGCAAGCAGAGGGAAGATTTTCAGGATCTGGGAAATTAAGAAGCAAAGAGGCTCAAGAAGCAAATCCAAGGATCTCCTCATGGAAAGAAGATTTGGGATACCAGCTCTGAGACCAAGCAATGCATCAGCTGGTCAGCCCATAAAAAAACCAAAAATAAACCAACCAAACAAAAAACCACAAAACAGAACAAAGTAGGGAACAGCAGAGATCCTGTAAGTCATTACAAAAGTATTCTGTGTGACTTTTCAAAGTGGGAGAAAAGGAGCATGGCTGGACTGCAAAACACAACTGCAAGCATCAGTTTTGGCTGCAATCCAGAGGGCAAAAAGGTGTTCTGTATTCATAGAAATAAAAAATTACCACACCTCTTGGATTTTGCTATAGGACCAAAAGGACTCCTGCCCTTTTTATCATCTGTGTAGTTGTTTTTTGTGAAGCAGGATGGGTAAATGACTGGGTAGTGTAATGACACCAACAAATCCTGATCTTACGTGATACACATGCAAGACATCTAAGTGACGTAATTTTGCTTGGGCATACATTCACTGACAAAGGCATTTTCTTCCAGAGTAATGGGGGCATTGCACAAAATGGAAAAAAAATTGCACAGAATAATAATATAAGAAGAGTTTCTATAATAGCAGATAAAATGTGAATTGAAGAGATTTTGCTTATCAGTTCAATATGCATTCATAACATAATTCACAGCTGATTTAATAAAATGTATCTCTCTTTTCTCTTTGGATGATATCCTATAGCTGCTGAAAAGAATCAGGTCTTTGTTCTGAGGGAATCTTCTGGAACTGGCCTTATTACCGTGAGTAATATATCCCCTTTCCCTGCTCTTTAGACATATTTTTTTTTCTATGTATGCATCAAAATAAGACTAGAGAAGATGTTTGAAGAGCATAAAGGACTACAAATTTATTTAAGCCTCCAAAATGTTATTAAAAAGTAGGTATTCCTGTATTTTTTTTTTGAGATGCTTGTGCTCACAAGAACACAGAAAATTTAAAATGAGATTTAAGAATAACGTCATAATTAATAGACTTTGTAATAACAGGAAAAAAGGCTTCAGTGCATTATCCTGTGTCACAGGGTGCCACAGCTTGACCCAGGATAGTCAACTAAACCAGAGACAACAATGTTCTCAATCCCCTCTCCCTCCCACCCAGGTAGGGAAGGAGAGAGAGAAAAAGAGAGAGACTTTACTGGACTGAAAACTAAACTACACATCTTTAATCAAACACTAATGGTAAAAGAAAATATATACAATTATAAACAAATGTGTTTGAGAATGTGCAAACCCCTTACTTCCTCTCCACAACCCCAGCAATTCCCACAGCATCTTCTGAGCTATGAACAGTCCCAAAAAGTCCCAGAGCTGCTGCTGGAGAAAGCAGCGAGTGATGAGGGTCAGGACAACTCGAGCCTGGGGGTCGATGGTGATGGATGGACAGAGTCGTCCCCGGACGCCGGCCACAGACAGAAGAGAAGGGAAGGAGAAGCAGGAAGGAAGTTGTCTTCTGTGATCTCTGACCTTCCTCTGAGCTTACATAGATACATGGAATATCTCTGGACAATTTTGCTGTCTGTCTAATGCAGCCTCCTACAGGGGGGTCATAGATCCCCCTGTCTGAGCAGGCAGACTAAAGGTGCGAAGTTGGAGACCCAGCAGTTAGAAAAACATTCCATCATTTTCAGTCTTAGTTGGAACACTTACTGCTAGTTAAAAGATAGCTTACAGAAAGAAAAAAAAAAAAAATCAGTAAAAGGGAAATTTCCTTCTTCCTGGCTCAAACCAGGAATCCCACCCTTATTCCATACCATATATTACATATAGGCTCTATATTTTACCAGCTGTCAAATTAAGGATTCTCCGCTCAGAGCCGGATTACCTTGAGGTACACATTGTACTTCACCATCCTCCATCATCACACACCAGGTATGTCCAGGTCCCTGAGAAAAAGCAACACCCTGGACAGGTTTACCTTTTCCTGAAGCAGGATAGACCCAAACACTTTTACCCAGCAGGTTTCTTTCACATATCACGGGGACTTTATCCCCATCTGCAGTATGTAAAAGGTCTGACTGAGCAGGACCAGCCCGATTGATGGATCCCCTGGTATTAACTAACCAGGTGGCCTTTGTCAAATTTTTGTCCCAGTTTTTAAAAGTTCCACCACCCATTGCCTTCAGGATAGCTTTTAACAGACCATTGTACCTTTCAACTTCCCCTGAGGCTTGCACATAGTATGGGATATGGTATATCCACTCAATATCATGTTCTTTAGCTCAGTCAGTCACAAGGCTGTTTTTGAAATGAGTCCCATTGTCTGACTTATTTCTTTCTGGAGTACCATGTCTCCACAAGATTTGCTTCTTAAGGCCCAAGACAGTATTCCGGGCTGTGGCATGAGGCACAGGATGTTTCCAACCATCCTGTACTTGTTTCCACCACCATAATCACGTAGTGCAGCTCTGAGGCAGTGTGATATAGTCAACTTGCCAGGCCTCCCCACACCTGTACTTTGACCACCTCCCCTCATACCACAAAGGTTTCAACCGTTTCACCTGCTTAATTGCAGCACACGTCTCACAGTCATGGATCACCTGTGCAATAGCTGTTATTTAGTTAATCATGCCCATTGGGATCTGACAGTGTCTGTCTTGCCATCTGATTCCTGGGAAAAAAAATAATAAATAAAATCAGTAAAAGGGAAATCGGCTTCATCCTGTCTCAAACCAGGAAATGGTTGAAAAATATTCCTCATTGAGAAAAAAGAGTTACAAACAGTAGGCAACTTTTATGTTGGATGTTTAAATTTACCTAGAGTTTCTTTTTCTCCAGAAAAAGAGCTGGATTGCAAGCAATCCCACCTGCTACTCATCTGCATGAATCATGATCCTAGCATGGGTTTATAAATGATAAAGAAAAGTACCTGTCATGAGAAAAGAAAGTCTTTGAACAATTAAGAAAAACAGCAACATTTGAGGTTATTTTGCTCTCTTTGTAGAATCAGAAAAAGATGTAGTTTGTCTAACAAGTCAATTAGCATTAATTATTCACCATCAGAGCATTGCTATTGACATATCTGCATGGAGACTGTGTTGGGGTGGTACTCTACCCCAGTCTAGCAACCTATCAGGGTACATCAACATGGGAGCCGAGCACTGTTGTGAGAACCCAATGGTCCTCCAACCTCACTAGAGCTGGTAGGATTGCAGGCATGTAGTTGCATCTTTCCCACTCTTCTGCACCGCTGGCTCTAGTATCTGAAGGAAAGACCTGCTTAAAACTAGAAAGTGGTATTCTCCTTTTGAATCTGCTTCTTGTCTGAACTGCAGCGGGCTGCTGGAGCCCTCCCTTCTATCCTGATCAGGACTGGTCTTGTCCCTCTGTGCACCCGTAAGCCAGTCCCTTTCCTGAATTTGCCTTGGTTTCTACACCTGTGAAATGTGACAGCCATATAAATTTCCTTGAGCTTTGAATGCTCTCATGGTCTTTTTAACAAATGGTCTTTTGTTAAAATAACTCCATGAAGTGAGATTTGCTGTTTTTTCTTTTCTTAGTCTTGTCACCGAGAAGGCAGAGTAAAATGGCAGAACAGCATGCATAAACTGCCATCTCTCCTGCAACTTTGACTTTCACCCTTCAAGTTCTTAACTTTTCTGTATCTATTTATTACTCCACTAAGGAACTCTTTATCACTTAATTTTCTTTCTTTCTTTCACTCCATGAGTGATGGATGTTATTTGTTATGGAGGGATTAAGATTTGTATTTCTTCCCTCACAATGGTATGATTTTCAGCACAAATGGGAGTTTTAATGTCTTGCCTCAGACAGGTTTAATTTTCCTAGTAAGTGAGGAAATGCTTTTGCCATTATCCATCTATTTATTTATTTATTTATTTATCTATTTATTTCTATATTCATATATTTACACAACTGTGTTTTCAGCTTCCAGGCAATAGCATATAAACAGTTTAGCTTTAAATTGTTTTCTTGTGCTTTTGTCTGCTCCATGGGCAACACAGTTTGCTCGTTTGATAATTGGAATGTTACTGAATAGGTTCAATTTGATCATCAGTTGTTAAGACTTCATTTACACTTTCAAGAGGATTAATTCCCTTTGCCCTTACTCAGACGCTCTGCCCTCTGCACTCAGGATTGCTTTCAGCAAGATTTTACTGAGCAGGTGAGTGGAGTGGACTTCAGTGGGTGTCTGCTGGTGCCATTTTTGAAGGTCTTCTGTTGAAACCGAAGCAAATGCTTCCCAGAATCAGGGACCGAGTCTTCAGTCGAACAGGAGTCCTGCTATGTGGTGAGCACTAGAACATGATTTGCACCATTATTTCATTATGAAGACCTCAGTTTCTCATATGGGCTCGTAAATTACTAGTGTCCCAGCTTCTGTGGAGCCAGTAGCTGGGCTTCATTGCAGTGAGGTCAGGTGTGGTGTTCTCCATAAGGTCTCCTGGCCTCAACATAAGAAAGCCAAAATCATGAGGTGAGCTGCAAAATACTTGTGGTTCATTAATCCGATGTAGCCAGTGAGAGCTGACTAAGAGCCTGATCATAGACACAGTTTTGTCATTGCACATATAGTTTCCTTGATAGTGTGTTGAACTTCTTTCTGCTTCAAGTAGTGGAAATGTGTGATGCATACTACAAGCTACCTAGATGCAAAATTTCTCTCATAAGACCATGCTGACCCATTTACATCACCTCCCTGAATATCAATACTCTCCCCACCATCACTTCTCTCAACTCAGAAAAGAAAAAGTAACATCAACTGCAGAAGCTGCTAATCTCTGTGCCCTGCTCATTTTTCATTCAAACAAACAAAAAAATTAGAACCTTTAATTTAAAACAACTGACCCGTCAAAAATTCTAACAACATATTCCCTAGAATATGTCTTCTGAAAGAATGAGGAAGTTTAATTACTTCTTGCTTTGAATGCTGAGTACCTGAGCAGACTGTGTGTACAGAACTATTACAAAACTCTTCTTATGTACCAAAGTAGCAAAGAAAGCAACTACTGTCTTCCATTACCTCAAAAATTACTAGCTGTGGATAAGATTTAGAAGAAGGAGAAAAGGGAAAAAAGGACAAAAAAGAAGAAAGAGGGGAAAAAAAAGGAGAAAAAAAAGAAAGAAAAAAAAAGAAGAAAAAAATTGGATAATTTTGGAAGAAAAACTACATAAAGCCTACGTTTTTTGTCAGGTAGTTTTACATCTTTGATTTAATTTCATTGAAATGTGGAAGAAAGATTAAAAACAAGCAAACAAACAAAACCAATGGTAATAGAAAAGTTTAGATGTAGTTGCTCACATTCCAATGGAAATGGCTTAATTTAAGATGACATTTAAGCAGCCACTCCACCCACACTATTGGAAACAGAAATTCAAACACAACAGCATTACATTAATACTGCAAGTGAAATTTAACACTGCACGAGAAAGGTATGTTCTAATTTTGGAAAGGGAAATGAAGCACAAAAATGGTAAACAGAACACAAAGTGCTTTAAATGTCTGAACTTCTTACTGTGGTAATGCAAGAGCCATTAGTTAACACACATAATATATTGTGCAGGAAAATAAGTTACCAATGAAAGGAATGTTAGGCACCATATATTACATCAGTTTCAAAAAACTAATATTCTAGAAGGGGTTGTATGATCCTTCCTCATTTAAATTGTGAGAAAGACAGATTTCCCATTCAAATAATAAAAAGCAGCAACATTACATGCTTTCTTACTCTGCATTGTTCACACAACGTCCACTCTTCTGCTAGTAGCCTCTATTTAGAGATAGTCACCCTATGTCAAATAATAGCAAGTATCTGGGATGTGCAGGTTGACTTCAGGAAGGTAAATAAATTAATGACACACAGCATAACACAATCCATTTGCTTTGATAGACTACTTTTAAAATGGCATGTTTAGAGAGAGCATGCAAGGAAATCACTTCTGGGAACCTCATGTTAGTGTCAGTGACTTTTTCTGAGACTGTAACTTAGCTTCCAGAATTGCTTCTAATCAGACTCTGCTGCAGACAAAACTCACTGCTGTTTTGTACAAATCACTGAAAATATGGGAGTGTCCCTTTACAAAATTTTTCATAAGTGAAATAATAACATGGGGTGTTCTCCTCAGCTTTAAGATTTGTTCATCTCCCCACCTAGGCTTTAGGGGATAATTATATTTTATTGACTGCAGAGAACAAAAAAGAGCAGCAGAGGTGAAATTGAAGAAAGTTTCAAGATCCCCTTTTCTAACATTCTGTGTAAATGATGCAGTAAAAACCACAGGAAATATTTTCTTTGCTCCTCTGGTATTACTGTTATTCCCAGCTGCTGCAAACTCTGCTCCAAAATTTCTTCAAACTGCAGCTCAGAGGAAGTTAAGCTGGTAATTCTGATACATCTTCACCTGAACTGTACTCATGCTTTGTGGAAAGGGCAGAGTAAAATCATGTCCTGGAACACTCACAGGTATGACCTAATATTTGAGATCAGCCCATGTCCTACTTAGCACTTGACTGAGTGTGCTTTTTTCTACACAAAGCATTCCTGTTCAAAGTCTTACATGGGCTGGTTCAGCCCATTTTTTTTTTTTTTAATTACTTGACATTAAAAAAAAAAAATCAAACAACTATAATATTTTTTAAACTGAAACTTTCTCTTAACTACCTAGATCTCTTTAATACCTGGCCAAGCCTCCATCGGTGTGAGTTCTGAGGGATAACTATTTTGACTGAAGTTTAGCTGCTTTTCTGAACAAAAGGAGTCTGATCTGAAGAAAAGGAGACTGAGGGAAGACCTCATTGGAATCATAGAATCATAGAATAATTAAGGTTAGAAGGGACCTTAAAGATCATCAAGTTCCAATCCCCCTGCCATTAACTGGAGAACCCTACCACTAGACCAGGCTGCACAAAACTTCATCCAACCTGGCTTTAAAAACCTCCAGGGATGGGGCATCAACAACCTCCCTGGAAAACCCATTCTAGTTCCTCACCACCCTTATAGAGAAGAATTTCTTCCTAATATCTAACTTAAATCTCCCCTCTCTCAGTTTAAAACCATTACCCCTTGTCCTATGACTGTGTCCTCTGATGAAAGCCCCTCCCCAGCTTTCCTGAAGGCCCCTTTCAAGTACTAGAAGGCCGCTATAAGGTCTCCCTGAAGTCTTCTCTTCTCTAGGCTGAACCCAACTCTCTCAGCCTGTCTTCATATGAGAGGTGCTCCAGCCTTTGATCATCTCGGTGGCTCTTCTCTGGACCCTCTCCAACAGGTCTGTATCTTGCTTGGGCTGAGGGCACCAGAACTGTACAAAGTATTCCAGGTGGGGTCTCACCAGAGCAGAGTAGAGGACCAGAATCCCCTCCCTGGCCCTGGTGGCCACACTTCTTTTGATGCAGCCCAGGACACAATTGGCTCTCTGGGCTCCAGCACACACGGTTGGCTCAAGTTGAGCTTCTCATCTGATACCACCCCCAAGTCCTTCTCCTCAGGACTGCTCTCCAGCCATTCTCCCCCCAGCCTGTATTTGTGCCTGGGGTTGTGCTGATCCAGATGTAGGACCTTGCACTTGGCCTTGTTGAACTTCATGAAGTTGGCACTGGCCCACCTCTCCAGCCTGTCAAGGTGTCTCTGGATGGCATCCCTTCCCTCTAGGGTGTCAACCACACCACACAGCTTGGGACCATCAGCAAATTTGCTCAGGATACACTTAATCCCACTGTCCACGTCTCCAAGAAAGATGTTGAACAGCACTGGTCCCAGTGCTGACCCCTGAGGGACACCACTCGTCACCCGCCTCCATTCAGACACTGAGCCATTGACCACAGCTCTCTGGGTACAGCCATCCAGCCAGTTCCTTATCCACTGAGTGGTCCATCTGTCAAATCCATGCTTTGTCAGTTTGGAGACCAGGATGTCATGTGAGACAGTGTCAAATGGTTTGCACAAATCCAGGTAGATGACGTTAGTTGCTGTGCCACCATCCACAATCTCTGTGGCCTTGTTGTAGAAGGCCACCAGATTGGTCAGGCATGATTTGCCCTTAGTGAAGCCGTGTTGGCTGTCACCAATCTCCTCTTTATTTTCTATGTGCCTTAGCAGACTTTCCAGGAGGATCTGCTCCATGATTTTGCCAGGCACAGAGGTGAGACTGACCGGCCTGTAGCTCCCTGGGTCTTCCTTCTTCCCCTTTTTAAAAATAGGGGTTATGTTCCTTTTGTTTCCAATCAGCAAGAACCTCACCAAACTGCCATGACTTATCAAATGTGAAAGACAGAGGCTTAACAATTTCATCTACCAGCTCCCTCAGGACCTGTGGGTGAATCCCATCAGGTCCCATGGATTTATGCACCTTCAGGTTCTTTAGATGGTCACGAACCTGCTCTACACCTATGGTGGGGGTTGATTCATTCTCCCAGTCCCTGCTTTCACCTTCTGTGGCCTTTGTGCTGAGGCCAGAGCACTTGTCAGACAAGACTGAAGCAAAGTAGCTCTTGAGGACTTCAGCTTTCTCAATATCCTGTGTTGCTACCTCGCAGGAGAGGGCCTACACTCTCCTTGGATGTCCTTTTCTCCCCAGCATGCCTAAAGAAGCTTTTCTTATTGTTCTTAACATCCTTGGCAAGATTTAATTCTATCAAGGATTTGGCTTTCCTAACCTGATCCTTAGCTGCTTGGACAACCTCTCTGTAATCCTCCCAGGATACCTGCCCTAGCTTCCACCCCCTGTATGCTTCCTTCTTAAGTTTGAGCTTTTCTAGGAGCTGTTTACTCATCCATGCCAGTCTCTTGGAGTTTCTACCTGGCTTCCTCTTAGTTGGGATGCAACAAGCTTGGGCCTGGAGAAGGTGATCCTTAAATATCAGCCAGCTTTACAACTACTGGAAAGGACATTGTAAAGAGGTAGGCGCTGGTCTCTTCTCACAAGTACCTGGTGACAGAACAAGAGGAAATGGCCTCAAGCTGCACCAACAGAGGTTTAGACTGGACATTAGGAAGAGCTTTTTCACTGAAAGGGTTGTCAGACATTGGCACATGCTGCCCAGGGAAGTGGTTGTGTCACTATCCCTGGGTGTGTTTAACAGTCGTCTAGATGGGACACCTGGGAGCATGGCTTAAAGCTGGACTTGGTAGTGTAGGGTTAATTTTTGGACTCAATGATCTTTAAGGTCTTTTCAGACTAAATTATTCTGTCATTCTGTGACCATTAAGTATTTTCACACCCCTGATATGAGGAAATAGTATTATCTTAATTTCACAAGCAGAGGGTCAGTGTTACACAAGAGTTCATGGAAAAGTCTACTTTCTGAGATTGAATTCTGTATTTTATATTCTGTGTTCTGAATGCTGAGTAAACTAGGTATAGAAATGTCTGATTATGAAAGGGGTAGAAAATGGAAGAAGATGACATGAAGCAAACTTTCCAACATATATGGATCATGACCTTTCAGGAACTGCTGTACACATCCATGTGGTTGGGAATAGTTTGCAAGTCTGGGGCCTTAATACTTTCTATAACCTAATACTTTAAAACATTGCTATGTGCCTGTCTAACTTCTCTCAGCCCTTCTGGTCAATGAATTATACACAGATGAACCATCATACTTTGTGGGGTTTTTTAATATAAAAATAGTGTTAGTATGTTTTTTCCACAGCAGCTACAGTCTATTGTAAGTGTAGGAAGCCCATGTGAAGAGGGGTCTCAGAAAACCTGCTCCAGAAGATTAATTTCACATCCATCCAACAGTCTCCTCTCTCTCCATTACCCTGGAAATTATGGGAAATGCTGTTTGCCAGATCCCACTGTAGAACTGAATTCTTGTTGTGTTTTTTTACCTATGAAGACCATGTGGAGTGCCTCTAGTTTCGTGAGCTAGCAAAATAATCCTCAGGCCAGAATGAAACCTTTACTTTTCTGTTATTTAAGGAAATTTTTTAGAGCTTAACAGATAGTTGTGTTGTTCTACTGTTTAATTTATTGTCCTAGCTGGTCATTTATTACTAACTTTCTTCAGAGTTATGTTAAAAACTCTGTTGCCCAGATAATAACTGAGTAATTACCCTAGGCAAATAATCCTCTGGCCAAAGGAGATCAGAAGGCTAGTACTTCTTCAAATTCCAAGAAGTAAACTTCATCATATGGGCCTTAAAATCAAAACACAAATTAACTATTCAGAATTTTAAGATGAAGTCTAGAGATTTCTTTAACAAACATCCTCTGAAAGTCATGGTCATAGCCAAGTACAGATTTTAACTTTGTAAATGGATGAAGCCGATTTTTTTCCTAGTTTTATGAGAAAAGACTTGTACAAAAAGGAGGTGAGGTATAGAGGAGAAAACAAGTTCCTTGTTTTGCCAATGACTTTAACTGGAATCAACTTTCTTCTCTTTTTAAAGTTCATTTTCCTGCCTGGATACTAAGAACCCTTCTCACAATTGCTCAGATACAATAAGTTGATTTTTTCTCAGACGTTTAGTGAAACTTCTTGTAAATTATCTATACTTTTTAAAGGGGAAAACAAAACGAAACAAAACAAAAAACCAAACCAAACCAACAACCAATAAAAAACCAAAAAAACAACATGTTTTGGGGTTGCACTGCACAATGTATGGCATTTTGATTAGCACACAGTTTTGTTTCGCTTTGTATTACAAAGCTTCTCATCTTTCTCTCATGCCCCAGGTGGTCCCTGTGCCACATGTGCATCATACTTGGGCATTTGGGTCAACGTTCATCTGGGGCTACAAAGTCCAGAGAAAAATATTACATACCTTCAGCAAGTCCACTAACTGAATTGATCAAAAGCAGCATTCAAATGCATAAACTTGTTTAATATTATAATAACTCTGTAAGGTAGTTAATGGACTGTCTTCTTTTGATAGCTCTGGAAACTGAGCACCACTTTGACAGTAAAATCGCAGCATCAGGGAAGTAATTTCTCCCATCTCAGATGAGAGTCTTGTAGCTGATGAAAAGAAATGCATTGATATACAATTTCATTTTGTTTTCCTTGATCATAAAATTGTAGAATGGTTTAGGTTGAAAGGGACTTTAAAAATCACCTAGTTCAAAACCCCCTGGATGAACAGGGACACGTCCCACTAGACAGGTTTGCTTCAAGCCTTATTCAACCTGGTCTTGAACACTTCTTAGAATGGGGCACCACAACTTCCCTGGGCAACATGTGCCAGTGTCTCACAACCCTCACAGGAATGAATTTCTTCCTAATGTCTAACCTAAATCTCTCTTCTTCCAGCTTGAAACTCTACCATTAACCCAACTCTACCAATTTTCCATTTGAGTTCTCCAAAACATTATTTTATATATCTATGTATATATTCATACATTTATTTTTATGTCTGTAAAAACAGACTTAAGCTTGGTAATAAATGTATTTGGTGATACTTGGAAATAAGTAGAAGCTTATTTGAAAAAAAAAAAAATAGATAAGCCTTCATATGCAGATTTCTCAGGATCTTGACTAGACTATGCCTTGTCTTTTACAGCAACAGTTTTAAAACAAAACCAGAAACAATGACAGATTTTGAAAGAAAATAAGGAAGGTCTTCTGTCTTGCAAAGTATGGAAGGAAAAAGAAGTAAGGGTGAAAGGAAAGGAGTGACAAGTATATATCATTAATGTGAACAGAAATCTATTTGTGAAGTTAGTTGCTAGAAGTTTCATTAGTCACAGAAGAGTACAGGAAAATTCAGTGTCCCTATTGCACAGCAATACCAGAGCCAGCTTTAAATGAGCAGAAAGGGTCAAATAACTGCTGAGGAGATCTGAAAAGCATTTCTATGATGACTGGTTATCTCATAAATAAAAAGCATATCTTGTGAAAAGCTGTAT
The DNA here is from genome assembly GCF_020740795.1 of Apus apus. Taxonomy (NCBI): domain Eukaryota; kingdom Metazoa; phylum Chordata; class Aves; order Apodiformes; family Apodidae; genus Apus; species Apus apus. The sequence goes on along the minus strand of NC_067312.1, from coordinate 55,348,677 downwards.
CTTTATGTGGCTTCTTCTTTGTAACCAGCTTTTTGTTATTGTTTTTTTTTAGATACAGTAATAAAGTCGCAATCTGTTATTTCATGGATACACTCATAAATGCATAAAACCACTGTTTTTGAGAAACATCTCTAGTTCTCAAACACATCAGGGAAGAAAAACTCAGCATCTGTTTGTATACATACTGGGAATAAATGCATATAAAAGGATGTAAATATGAATATAACTAAATAGCTATGGAGAATTCAGAAAAATGTGTTTCTTCATGCTTGAGCATTACACACTAATTTTTAGTCATTGTGCTTCTAAGTAATCAAGGCATCCTTGAAGGTCACTTTGCTCAGACTGTCTTTGCATTGGAAGCAATGAGATGCAGTGAATTTACATAGTTTGGCTTAGACTTCCTGAAAGGGTCTGCTCTGAAAGGACTTCTTTGAGCAGCGTGCTACCAACTGGCACACATGGTCAGTCACTCAATGACACATTGAGCATGGTGAAGAGCTACAGGAAGGATCACATTACTTAAGTGGGGGATTTATCTGAATAATCACCTGAAAGCTGTTTGAGGGCTCCTGTCAAGGAGCTGATGTGCTCAGAAAAATTAGGTGCTCCTTACAATGGCAGCTGGTGATGTTCCTGATTCTTGCCAGCTGTCTTTATGGGGAGGTAAGACCAAGTGGGTTGTAACACTTAAGTTCCTGCTTGCCCAAGCACATGCCAGGAGGCATCGATGGCACAATGTGCCCTGCCTCCACTGCCTCAGCCCCAGCCACTGAGCTGGCCTGGGAGAGGCTCATACACCAGCCAGAACTTCTTTGAAGGCAGCAATGTGGAGAACTTCAGCAATACTGAGTTCTTGTGTTGTCTTGCTCTGCTAAGGATAAACTTCACATAGCTTTTGCAACCAAGTTTATTTACTTTCCACAGCCATGAATCCACTGCTTTCTACCACCTCTGCATTCACTTTCAACTTAAATAAATTGAAGCAGGCAGCAGGACAAGGGAAATTAAATGAGCAAAGGAAAAAAAAAATTCAAACAGACTGAAACAGTTATTACTGCCATCTAGGAAATTTTATTCTAGTCTTTTATTACCATGTACAATTCTTAGTCCCATGTGATTAACAAATTCATCATGTTTCTTGACTTCAGTTGAAAAACTGAGTGGTGTCTTTAAATTCTTGCTCCTCATCTTATTTAAAAAAGATATTTTGCAGCACTTGGATTCTAGCACATATAATCAGACTGGACATTTCCTATTGCATTCAACACCTGGTTATCTCCTGTGTGCTGACTGTCCACAGTGCAATGATATGTCTAGAGGTAATTACTTCTATCACCCACATAAGGGCAAAAGATATGAGAGTCATCACATGCTTACCCTTTGTACAATTTTCGTCTTCAACTGCTTGGCTGGATTGGTCTGTACAGGGTGACATATTTTATTCTAGATATTTGTTCCTGAAAATGAATGCTAGGGGAAACAAATATGAAAAGGGCCAAATCTGCTGAACCTGTTCAGAAGTCTCTGAAGTTTCAGTGCATGAAAGTCACTTACTATCTGCACTGAAGAAACTCATTGGGGTCACTGCAAGGGACAGACAAAGAAAGGATGAAGCAAATAGATTTTTTTCCATCACATGAAGGAGAAGTCCTAGAAATATTACTGAATGCAAACTGAAAGTCAAGTCCTTGCCCCCCTCTGCAGTATCACAGGAAGAAAAACCTTGACTATGATCATTTAGGGAGTCCCTTAGGTCTAGTCCTGCAAAGGAAGCCATCCAAGAGCCTCTCAACAGCACCTGCTGTGAACTATCCTGTTCCTGGGAAGGCCCAGTCTGCATAGCCATTCATCTATCCTGTGGAGGTGACACAGGAGACCTGTGGGAAATGCAGCTCCTGCAGAGAAGAGAATTCTGTGAGGTAGCCATGGCCACTGTGTGCATGCAAATAGCCCTGGCCAGGTGGAAGGATCCATCTCCATAATGGGTAAGAGTGTGGCTAGCGGAGAGGAGGTTGCATCTAAGGAAGAGACATGTTGCTAGCTGAGTTAGTGAATGACACTGATGGTTCCCACCACCCCAAGGCTAGCAAAAGAATTTAGTGAAAGCTGTGCCAAAATGACAAAAACCCAGTTGGTCCTACTGTAGCACACAGAGGACCCACCACTGGTGACACTTTATCATCCTGTGTTTAGCCTTGAAGAATATGCAAGCTGGTTTCTTTGCTTTCTAATGCTTCACCTAGATTTATTTTTTTTTTCTCAAAACTGTGGGAAAACCTGCAAGCCCTCTTTTTCTGCTTCAGGCACATGAAAAAATCAATGTTACAGATAAGATCTCTTATCAGATCAATCAGATCATACTCATGCATACAGAGGTGAGGTTGGGAGCAAGCTGGCAGTGAGGAAAAACCACAACAAGGAGAACTCCACTGGTGTCCATTCTACAGATTGAAAACTACTGGCTAGGAATTTCCTCTGTGCTTACTGGAAACAGCTAGCCTGAGGGATCTGAAATGTGCACAGTGGTGGGTGGTGCTCCTTTTGTAGCTCTGCTCTGTGTTCTCAAAAAACTGGGAGCTCACCAGCCCCAGATTACTTCCATCTGGCCCTGAAAATGTTGCAAGCACTGGCTGTGATCGGAAGTCCTGCACAAATAGGACAAGCAGCAGGGCTGATGAAGCTGCACTTCTGCCAAGATGGTCTGGCAGGCTCTTGTAGAAGAAAATAATATCAAACACACAATTCATTGTGCTTTGCAAGTGAGACAAAAGGCTTTAATGTCACAGTTTGAGGTAAATCAACACTCCCTTTGTCAGACATCAGACATGGAAAACATGGGACCACATGGCAGATGAGGTTCTTCAGAGTATCACCTGTGATAGGATGTTAGTCACTAATTTTCATGAGAAAATCAGCCTCTTTCAGATCTCTGTACTCCCTTCCAGGCCAGTGTTACTTGTGATCACTAACAGCTCCACAGCTGAGACAGAAATTTGGAACCATACATGAGGCACCAACAAGTACTTCAAACATTATTTCAGGTGTGCCCCTGGTTGGTCATTCATATTAACTGCAAAGTTCAGCAATGTGAGCATTAGGTTTTGCATTGATATTTCAGGCATGAACCCACAAAATCTAACCTCTGGAAAAAACTCCATTGCTTTCAATAGTCAATAATTTTCTGTACCAGAGGATAAGCTGAGATAAGCAGTTTCACGTCATTAGCAGTATCTCTCCAGTTATTAATGAACAATAAAAGTTAAACAGCCTACATTCAGACCACTCCTAAAGATAAACAAAAGGATTCTAAAAGATATACTGCAAATTATTCTCTTATTTATTAGTAAATAGAAGTTTGTTCAAAAAATAAAAAAAGTTAATAGTATGTGGATTTTCTGTGTGATAAATGCTAAAAAACTTTGTCTGCAGAGATGGCAGGATGCTGCCAACACAGGACGTTTTATGTAAAAATAGGCCTAAATAGAGTCACTATAGCATCTCCTCTGGCTTAAATAAAATGGGTTGAGTTGTCTCAGCTGTGTTCAGAGTGGGTTGTTACCACATTCAAAAATAATAAAAATAAAAATAAAAATAAAAATAAAAATAAAAATGCTGCTTGGATTTGGTAAGTGATAAAGAGTATTTTGAGCTCATCAGGAGCAACAAGGATCAGTCAAGAAGAAGTACTAACCACTATTCCCAATGGTTTCTGCAGAGCACATCTGTGCTGCAGCAAGTAAAAGGAAGAACTTTGTTGGGCTGTTTTCTTTGCAGGCTGCTGTGCAGGCAGAGGATGCAGGTGTTTGATTGGCACCTTTCCCTGGTCAGCATATTCAGCTAATTGTGAGGGATGAAAGACAGCAGAACTGCTTGCCTAGGAAAGGCAACAGGGGACAAAGCTGGAGTAGATAATTTTGTCTCTTGGAGTAGGAAGGATTTGACTACACAAAAGGAGACCAAGTTTCCATTCTTTACCTAATTTTATTGTCATTGCAATATTTTGCTTTAAAATACTGAACTATGTAGCTGTTTCACACTCTGAGTTGTTTATTCTACTGTATTTGTTATTTTAAAATCTTCACAATTTTACCCGGAATAATTCAGTTATTTCCCAAGTTTCTTTCTTCAGCAACAGTGTGTTTTATGCAACCTTGTAACAAAGTTTTACCTAATTGTATCACCTTAAGTTAGTTGTGTTTCTGCTTGCAAATATGGGATTGATTCAACATGAGCTTTCACTGTTACTGTTAAGAGTAGCTCCTGGAGTGCCTCTGATACTGAGCCAAGGGAGAGAGGTAAGTTGACTAGTACTGACACAGCATTGGATAAGTATGGAGTTAAATTAATGGAAAAATCAAAGTTTTTTTAAATCACATGTAATTATCTCAGCTTCCTATTTTAGTGTTTTATTTGTCCATCTAATATCCAAACTCATGAAATTTTATTAAAAATCCTTGAGGAACTTTTTCAAGATTTCACTGCTCTACAGCACATGAAGTTGAACAAAAATGCAGTCCTGTTTTCTGGTGAAAACGTGCATTTTCTGCAAAAGAATTACACAAAACAACCAGCCATTGATAACATTTATAACAGTGTAATTCCAGGATATTCTGGAGCTGGTGGTGCTGAAACCATAAGCATGGTTTGAGGCAGGGATAGGAATCTGTTCCGGTACTTCCATAGTCAAGTTGTATCTGCAAATCTGGAATCAAGACAACAGTGATTTTTCTATATTTTGTTTAGGGAAATAATCCTTTTGTTTTGCATGGAAAATATTTTAAGATTTTCGTATTAGTGCTCTTCATCCTCTGTCTGTAGATTAAAAATATTTTAACTCTGCTATTTTGAATGTAATTGATCATAATTTCATGAGAAATGTAGGATTTATTAAGATTCGAGACTTTATTTTCTAGCTGCTTGATTTTTTGTCCAATAAATTTTCAAAGCATTTTCCTGTTCAAGTGGAACAACTCGTGAGATATGGAAGGAGAAAAAAGCCCAGGCAGCTGTAACCAGGCTGTTTTAATATACAGGCAGTGCTGTCTTTAAGGATGTTAGTGAACCACTATCCTTCCTCTGTAAGAAAACCAAGTGCAAGTGACAGAAATCTCTTCAAGACTGATTCCCTCCCAGGAGATGTTAAGTCCTGAAGGAAGGATTGTTTGATACCAGGTAAAAAGCATCAGAAGGCAAGATCATTAAGCTCCTCGAGCTTAGTCTAAGGAGGAAGGCAGGGCTTCCCATTTGGCAGGAAGATGCCTGGAGATTTCTTATTGTTAGTATCTTTGCCTTATTCTGTGTGGAGGTATTTTTGGTTGTTGTGAGGTATTTTTGGTTGTTGTTTTGCAGGGCTTTTTTTTAATGGACTATTGTGGATTAAGCAATTTTGAACCAAAGCAGTTGTGGCATTTGCTATCACAGATTGCACAAGGCAAAACCAGGCTTCAATGTCATACCTGCATGGTTCTTGTGGAAGGACTTGCAATAGCTTCACAGCTGTGGTGACAGTGGTTTACTTGTCAAAGGGACATGGAAGAGGAGGCAATGTACAACGTGTGTCTGGCTGAGTTTTTATCCTGAGCCCAATCCACATTTTGTGAGGTGAAGGGATAGATCCCTGCTTTCCTCTGCAGGCCTGGGTTGTGCTAAGGAGTTATCCCTCAAGTTCTGGTACAGATGGACATAAAAGGAGCTATGTGTGAAAACTTGCACAAGTACATGAGACGGAAGACCAAATACTCTTTACCTCTGTGGGTAGGAGCCCTGACACTAAGCCAGAGGAACTGCCTTCTCTCAGAAGGATCCAAAGGTAGAGGGAGGGCAAGAGGGAGACCTTAGTGTTGCTGCATCATCTACGTCCCCTCAGGTAATTTGGAAGGATGTGTTTGTTAAACACTTCAGGGCGTTTCCATTTAGAAAAACCAATTATCTTCTCATCCTGTTTTTCTCCATTTCTGTAGTTCTGACCAGTTGCTCAGGATTTTCTTCTGGTGTCCCACCAGAATGATTCCTCTGTACCAAAATAATTCATCTCTGTTCTCTGATTCTATGTTTTCTGACCTCTCAGATCAGGGCTAGATTTGTTAGTGAAGAAGGATTTTATTGTGGGAGCATGCATTCCTGTGGGTTACATGGCATTTCTACCATCTGTATATTGTTGCCTCCTATTCAGTCAGTTTTCTTCTGTTGTGAGAGAAATTAGCCTTTTAAAAAAAAATTAGCCATGTGACTAGTATAAATGGGCTTTCAGATAAAATCCCATAAGCTATTAATTTTATCTATAATTTATACAATAGGTCTAAGTTTTATAATATAGAAGTAGATTGCAAAATTAAATCCATACAGATATGAGACCACTAGGTACTGCAAACCGTAATCTTTCATGTTAACAGACTACTTTGTCAGTGTTATGCAGAAGAAACTGTGATATATAAAGAAAAATTCTAACAGATCAGTCACCCTCCAGTCCTTTTCTTTCTCTTTTTTTTTTTTTTTTTTTTTTCCCCTTTACATTTAGACATAACAATCCTCCAAAGAACCTGGCTTCACTTTTACCCCTCCAAAAAAATCCCTGAACTTCTCTTTTCATCTAGGGTCTCCTTGCATACTACAGACCTGTCATCTTACCTGATATGTAAAGACTTCAGAAATTTCTAAGTAACTTGAAGAATTCTCTATTGAAGAAAAATTACGAGAGCACAAGGATTACTTTGCTCTCAGGAGATGCCACTCAACTAAAATCAATCATATAAATTAAAGGCTTTTGACAAATAAATAATTCATACACACTAAATTAATTAATGAATTTCCAGGACAGGCTCAGAACATTTTCCAGGGTTAGCCATCAGCACATCAGCAGAGCTTTAACAGCTCTGCCATCTTTGCTCCCTGTAGTCATGATTCAGATATCAGAAGCAGGATGCAATTTGCATAGCACTTGAGCATTGGTGGAATTATATATTTTATTTCCTTTTAGTAACCAAAATCAGGCTGCATACATTTTTCCCTTTTTATTCCCCCCACCACTGGCAAGACACTGGGAACAAAGCAACTGTTTCTTCATAAACATTACAACTACTGTGTTGAATAGAGTTGACATTTACATAAATGGATTGCAGTGCAGTTGTTGAACATATACAAGGATGAGTCTCTAATCCCATTTTAATTAGATGGATGTTGCAAGCATACAAAAATCACAAGCCTCGCTCCCTGTGGTGATGCCATACTGGCAAGGAATCAATCACCACGGCCCTGGTTGCCATGGAAACTGATAGCTCCTGCACCACCATCTAAGTGGTGAATGATTGGTGGTGTACTCATAAAGCAGTGAGAGCAATGAGTTTTTATATCCTGTCCAGCAGCTGTGCCAAAGAGTTAATTAAAAGCAGCGAACATGAAATAAATATAAATCTGTGAAGAAATTAAATGTACAGTACAAATTGAATTCCCATGTTGGACAGAAATTAATATGCAGTGCAAACCACAGAGCAGCTTGAATAAGCAGCAGCTATGAACCCTTGGAACCAGCACCTCTGTGGCAGCTAAAGCCCAAAAGCGGAGACAGCACCTCCTTATCATATTACCTAAACAACTGTTTCCTTCAGTACTGGTGTCGACTGATGCATGCAAATTGTATCCTCAAATGTTAAAGGTTTGTACAAAAGCAGGAAGGACAAAGCTTGTGTACGATCTAACTAAGAAACTGTTAGCAACTACAGTTTATCAGCTGTGAACATGATGTAAGTAAATGTTTGTACTGTTGTACTCAAATTTGCAAGACAACCTCTGTGAAAGTCAATGAGGGTTTTTTTTATAAGCCATCAATTTTGAATTCTTATTTCAAATATCACAGGTACAGTGGCAGCCTCTGAAATGCCTTTCTCAGAATAATATTAGCTCTGCATAAAATATTTTTGGGTAGAGTGGGACACAGCTGACCAGGCATGAAATACTGATTGGATAGGTGGGGGGCTGCCACAGCCCAGCCTCCCCCAGCACCATCCTTCAGAGGGGATTTCAGCAAGCAGGGCTGCACAGCTCCCTTTCAGCAAGAGCTTTAAGCACTCACGCACAGTTAGTGGGCATATGCAGCACAGCTGAACTGACTCCTCTGTACACAAGTGAAATTGAGGAGAGAAATGCTGAGTAAGTTTCCTTCCAGCAGCAGACACAAGTGTGTCTTGGCCAGCCATCTTTGAAGTCAAACAACTAAAATTACTTTAGCCCTGTCTGCATCTGAAGCTTTTAAGGTGTTTTGCATCTTTTATCAAACCTTCTATTTTCCATGATGTCCTACTGTAGCTTATTGAATGAGCCTACTTGGGTTGGGCCCTGGACATTTCCTTCCTGTTTCCCAACCATTCTTCCTCCTGCTTGTCAGAGAAGAATCCTCCAGCTGATGTCAGCAGACCAAAGTCTGAGGATTTTTCTCAGACCTCTGAAACTTCATGAGAAAGACAAAGCTTTTGAACACATTTCTCAAGATTAAGCTTTGTATGACATTCTAATACTATTCCTTTAACATTCCTGATAATTTATCCAAAAAAAAGAAAGTACTAGTTATCTCTAAAATGCCCTTCTTTGTGACTTTATGTTCTGAAAATTAAAATACTGGTTCATTGCAATTTTAGGAGATATTTTGCAGCTGTCCATGGAGGACAGACACAAGTAACAAACCTATCTCAACTGACAGTTGTGACAGTTTCCTAGCATCCTTTCACAGTGAAGCCTGATGTCAAAGAAACTTTTGTTTTTACCTTTCCAACAGTGCACCTCCTACTGCCTGCAATTTATTCTCCAGCAGAAGAAGGAAAATGGTTACACCATTTGACTCAGGTTTGACAACAATGTTTGTGATCCCTTCCCCCACCCACCCAGGCAGGAAAGGAGAGAGACAAAAAGAGACAGACTTGGCTGGATTGAAAACTAAACTACACAGCTTTAATTCAACACTAATGATATAAGAAAATATATACAATTACATACAAGTATGTTCAGATATGTGCAAAATCCTCTTGTCCCCCCCTACCCCCAGCAACTCCCACAGCATCTCCTGAGCTGTGAACAGTTCTGAAAAATCCTGGAGCTGCTGGAGAAAACAGAGAGTGATGAGGGTCAGGAGAGCTCGAGCCTGGGGGTCAATGGTGATGGATGGACGGAGTCCTCCCTGGATGCCGGCCATGGACGGAAGAGAAAGGAAGAAGAAGCAGGAAAGAAGTTGTCTTCTGTGATCTCTGACCTTCTTCTGAGCTTATGTAGGTATATGGAATGCAAAATCTCTGGCCAGTTTTGCTGTCTGTCTAACTCAGCCTCCTACGGGGGGGTCATAAATCTCCCTGTAGTATCTGAGCCAGCAGAGTGAAGGTGCGACCTTGAAGACCCAGCAGTTAGAAAAACATTCCAGCTGTTATCCGTCTTAGTTGGAATACTCCGGTGCTAGTTAAAAGAAAGCTTACTGAAGGAAAAAAAAATCTGTAAAAGGAAAATTGACTTCATCCTGGCTCAAATAAGGACAAATGGATCTTCTGGAGGACTACAAGTGCAGTAAATGGTGAAGTATTACAGCTTATTCTCTGTGATTTAAGTAATGTGTTGCACAGCCTGTGTTACTAGAAGTTGTTAATGAAGAAAACCCATTATTTCTTTTAAGCTTTCTTGCACTGTGTGTGTCCATGAGCCATAATCATATATGGAAGTAAAAGCCGTAATAATGTCACATTAATCAGAAATTAATAAAACCTCTCAAACACCTCATCAGTGTTTTTTTTTTTTTACACTTTATGTAAATTGCAAAAGAGTAAAAATCCCTGCATTCAAAAAAGATACTTTTCATTAAAGCTTTTTTTTTTTTTTTTCCAAATTAGAAGTAAAGATACAAGAGAATCAGCTGAAATTTAGGAGGAAATAAGGTGTCTTAGATACTATATGCTCTAAAAGGGCATTTTATACCAAGTGGATTTTTGAACGTTAATCTAACCATGATTATAGCAGACAATCCATATAATGATCCTCTAGAGTATAATCTTGTGGTCTTTATGCATGACTTTTTGCTATAGAAGTAAATGGTTTGGGGCAGGAATTGCCAGATGTGTTAAAAATGAGTAGTCAAATGGGTGATAGCAGTAGTCACTGATGTTATATAGCTGAAAATTATAAACTGATGCAGTGATAGATACTACTGCATACCTGAAAAATGAGTTTATGAAAAATGTCACAGAAAATTACATTGGCTTTTAGCCTGGCTAGAATCCCTGTGGCATGTACAAAAAAAACATATAAAGAAAGCCTTAATTAGACTTAATTAGGTGTTCACTCCCATTCAATTAACAGGAAAAAACAGGCCACTCATTAAGCCACTGCAATTCCAGATAAATCAACTTAATATATCCTGGGAAGAGTATAGGGACATGACCAACTGAGGAACCTGAATATATGTAAGTTTGTGGAAACTGATGAGATGCATTCCAGAGACCTGAGGGCATTGGCTGATGTAGTTGCCAAGTCACTCTCCATTATATTTGGAGAGTCATGGCAGTCAGGCAAAGTCCCTAGTGACAGGAAAAAGGAGAACACTGTACTCATTTTCAAAAAGGGTAGAAAGGACCCTGGGATATACTGGCCTGTCAGCCTCACCTCTGTGTCTGGGAAGATCATGGAACAGATTGTCCTAGAAGCTATGCTAAGGTACATGGAGGACAGGGAGGTAATTAGAGATAGCCAGCATGGCTTTACTAGAGGCAAATCCTGCCTAACCAACCTGGTGGCCTTGTAGATGGACTGAATTCCTCAGTGGTCAAGGGAGAAGCCATGGGTATCATCTCTCTGGAGCTTTGTAAGGCTTTTGACTTGGTCCCTCACAACATCCTTCTTCTAAATTGGAGAAATATGGATTTCATGGGTGGACTCTTCAGAGAATAAGGAGTTGGCTGGATGGTCACATCTAGAGGTTAGTGGTCAATGGTTCAATGTCTGGATGGAGATCACTGAAAAGTGGTGTCCCTCAGGGGCCCAGATTGGCACCAGTACTTTAATACCTTCATCAGTGACACAGATAGTGGGATCAAGTACACTCTCAGCAAATGTGCAGGTGACACCAAGTTTAGTGGTGCAGCTGACACACCTGAGGGATGGAATGCCGTACAAAGGAACCCAGACAATCTTGACAAGTGGATCCGTGTGACTTCATGAGATTCAACAAGGCCAAATGCAAGGTCCTGCACATGGGTAGGGTCAATTGCCAGTATCAATACAGGCTGAGGATGGAGGGATTGAGAACAGCCCTGAGGAAAAGGGCTTGGGGGTACTGGTGGATGAAAAGTTGGACATGATCCAACAGTGTGTGCTTGCAGCGTCGAATGCCAACAACATCCTGGGCTGCAACAAGAGAAGCATGGCCAGTAGGTCAAAGGAAGCGATTCTGTCTCTCTACTCTGCTCTCATGAGTCCCCACCTGGTGTACTGTGTCCACTTCTGGAGCCCCCAACATAACAAGGACATAGAGCTGTAGGAGCAAGTCCAGAGAAGGGTCAAAACAAATTATAAAAAGGCTGGATCTCTTCTGTTATCAAGAAAGGTTGAGAAAGTTGGTATTGTTCAGTTTGGGGAAGAGAAGGCTCCAGGTAGACCTTATAGCGGCCTTTCAGTATTTAGAAGAAGCTTATAAGAAAGATGGGGAAGGACTTTTAGCAGGGCATGTAGTAATAGGACAAGAGACAACAAATTTAAACTGAAAGATAAAAGATTTAAGTTGGACGCAGGAAAGAATTTTTTTTCAATTAAGTTGGTGAAACATTGTCAAAGGTTGCCATGAGAGATGGTAGATGCCTCATCACTGGAATCATTCAAGGTCAGACTAGATGGGGCTCTCAGCTAGTTGCCAACATTAGTGTTTTAGTCAAAGACTATTCTTATTCACTGCCTTATTACATTATTATAATGTAATTATCTTCTTATAGTCTTATAATAGTAAATAGGGCATAAAAAAAAAAAAGCTGAAGGATAGAACAAAAAATTTGTAAGTGGTTGTATCATAATATTGTGTACTACTGTATTAAATGAGTATGTATATGCCGGACAAGAAGACATAACTTCATTGAGTGCGGATGCATGCATCTGGGACAGAAGGATTATTTTTAACTTGGTTCTAATTTACATATCTATGTATCTGTTGAGTTTAATGAAATTGCAATGTGTAAAAAAAAAATGAAACCAGAATAGGCTCTCAAGATGAAAATTTGAGGTGACAAGAAGAATCAGATAACAAGTAGTTGTTAATCAAAAGAACTGAATGTTTAAGACATTCTACCTCCTGTAAGTTTGTTGTCAGTGAAATGAGGACAGCAAACAGTTCCCTGAGGTTTAATGAATGCTTTGGCTAGAGGACACTATTAATGGTTGTAATTGTTGATTGGCATTATAATGTTTGCTTTGTTGTATAAATTCACAGGTTCTGGTGTCACCAAGGGTAGTCAGAGTCCAGCTGGCTCACTACTGCTTTATTTCTGCTGAAGAGTGGGGGCATTGTTTGGCCTTTTTCTTACGTGTTTGGGTTTTTGGTTTTTTGGGGGGAGAGGGGTGGGTACGTGGTCTTTTTGCTTTAATCTCTCCCCTTCCTGAACTGGGCTGCTCCTGGAAAGGAAAATTTCCTCCCACACCAAAACTGTTCCACATGTCAAAACCTCCACATCTGTTGATTGAAACAGCTGTATATTGAGAAATGCCATGTAAGTTTCCTATCTTTCTTCAATACCTCACTACCTAATGCCTCTATTTTACATGTGTGCTATGCATTCTTGTCTCGAACTAAGCTCAAAGTTCAGTTCTGACTGGTTTCAGGGGCTGCTTTATTGAAGTCTTCTCAGCACTGTTCCACCACTGAGGGTGAAGCTTACAAAAGGCTTTTAAGTAATGTAGTGTCCAAGCTCTCTGTCAACAAGAATTTGCCAACTAATTCACTTATATGCCTTTAAAATAACAGTTTGTTCTTGAAAGTGCAACCAGTGATGGACAGTGCATTTTCCCAATGTTAATTACAAGATTTCCTTTGGTTTTTCTTTTAGGTGGGATCAGTATTTTGCTCTGTATGTTCCTTAAGGTAAGGAATATGGTGCATTTCTGGTTTATATCATCCTGTTCCTCAACACTGACAAAATATTTTTACCTTCCAGATTTATTACAAATCTAATCAATATCAAAATCATTTAAAATAATGGCTAAATCATTGCAAACTATGTATTAAGGGTAAAGATGGGTTTATTTGCCTTAACCATTTTAGCTGTCTATTGTGAATCTCCTGAGTCAGACATCTTAATTTAGGGCTCTTGGTCTGCATCAGTTCAGCTGCAACTGAGTGCTCCAAGCATTCTTTGTTAGCCTTTAAGTAGTTAGCACTTTGGTTTGTTTCATGGTACAGGTGGAGAAGAAAAGTTCACAGTACTGACTTTGTTGTGTGGTAAGTTTACCAGTGTTGATGCCTACAGTGAAAAAAAATCATAAGTGCTCTTGCCAGGCCTATGCCAATACAATAAACAATAAATACAAGCTTACAGAATCAGAATACAGCTACCATATTACAGAATTCTGTATTTTAAAGGTGAAATTTTAATAGTATAAATAAATCAGCAGAAAAACTGTTTCACCTATCAAATACTGGTGTGTCACAAGCATAACTCTTTCATTTCCTAAGCTGTACATCATTTATGTCAATAAATATGACAAATAATATGATGAAGGAGGTAGATGGTGGGTTCAAAATAAAGACAAGGAAATACTTTCTTGAACAATATGTAGCAAAACTGGGAAATTCTTTGCAGTTGTATACCATGGATGCTAACAGTTTATTTGCATTCAAAACCAATTGTCCTAGTTTATTGGAAAAAAAAAAATCTATTAAATGAGTATACATCATACCAGCACCAAGAAGACAGTAAGATTCAGCTCAGTGGATGTAGAGACTATGCAACAGGAGTGCAACCTGCTTGCCCTCCTCTTACACTCCTCCTCAGACATGCATGGCTGTCTCCTGCAAGAGACAGGGTCCAAACCCTGGCAGTGCAAGACAGCTGTTCCTATATTCTTGTTCAAGTGTAAGAATTTAAGTGTGGTTGTTTTTTGTTATGTTTTGTTTTTTTCCCCCTCTTTATATGTCCTTGAGCCCACAGAGGGAAAATAATGTTTTAAAAGTTAGGAAGCTTTTCTAACAAGAAAATATGTTTAACCTTGCAGATCTCCTGTATCATAAAAATGTTTCTTCTGTAATCTTTTTCCTTCTTCCTCTCTCCCAGCTCCAATGCACAGCTGACATACTTGCAGCATTTCAAAGGATGTTTTCATGTCTTTTCAGGTTCCAGTTCTTGTTAAGAAAGAAAACCTAAATCAGAGGCAGTTTGACACCCCCAATAGGAACTAAAACCTGAAAAAAAGCCTCAGCCACCTGTGAAATGCCTCTGAATGCAGCAGCTGTGAGCTCAGAGGATGAGACAGTGTTCACACTGCCTTCCTCATGTCATGGGTACTCATAAGGGCAATGCACTACATGGGTGTATTTCCTCTCCATCTGAACAGTTCAGTCAGGTACCTGAAAAACATTTCAATTTTCCTTTTCTGAAATGGTAATCACTGAAGAGGCTTTCATGGAACTCAACGTATTAGCAATTGAAAAAGCAGGGTCAGATGCTTCACGGGTTTCAGAGGTGCAGCTCTGCTCTATTGCACTGCTGGAAGAGTGGCAATTACACTTGTGGGTAAAACAGCACACTTGTGTGGTAGCAGCTCCATGAAGAAGGACCTTGGAGTCCTGGTGGATGAATTATCCATGGGATATAGTCATTATATCAATGACTATTGATCTGTATCTGAAGGGTAGGTGTCAAGAAGAAGGGGCCAGTCTCTTTTCAGTCGTGCCCTGTGATAGGACAAAAGGCAATGAACACAAGCTGGAACACAGGAAGTTCCACCTCAACATGACGAAAAGCTTCTTTGTTGATGGAGCACTGGAACAGGCTTCCCAGAAAGGTTGTGGAGTCTCTTTCTTTAAAGAGACTTTCAAAATGAGTCTGTAAGCATTTCTGTGTGACCTGCCCTAGGTGATACTGCTCTGGCAGGGGGGTTGTACTTGGTGATCTCTAATTGTGTGATTCTATGATAGGTAAATTGTGAAAACAGGAAAATAACAAGGGTGCAATAACAATATAGGAAAGCAGAATTAAGGGAATGAGAGACAGCAGCAACATAGCCATGTGGTCAAATCTTTTCTCACCTCACTTTTGCTACTACTTCAATGATATTTATTCTTTAGTTACAATCATTGGGATCTGAATTATCTTAGCAGCAGAAAAACCTTCAGCTTGAAAACATTCACAGTAAAATTCACACCAAAAGTCACATTCAATGGCATATAGCAATGATGCCACATGGCACTGGCCAAGGTGAGAATACCACAGTGCTGACTTCCAGACAGGGTCCACATCCATTATAAAGCACAAAAACAAAGGTTAAGGTAAGCTATGTATGTCTTTCATAATTCATTAGGCAGAAATCTCAAAGCAGCTGAAAATTCCTCGTGTCCCTGTTACATTAGTAGGTTATTCTCACTAACCCACCCTATACACTCAGATTCTTGAGTGCACAGTACAGCACCAGCACAGCTACCCACAAGGATATGGTGAGCCCTCACAAGCTCTACTGAGTGTTCTTCTCCAGGGTGCTTTGAGAGGGTTGTCAACAGAAGGGCTTTGAATTATTTCTAAAAATAATTAATCAAATGAAGAAAGTAAATAGTGAGCAAAACTATGAGAAATTAATTTTCAGGCTTTTGGATGAGCACGTTCTTTGCTCTTCCGAAGTATAAATCCTAGAAAAGTTAGCAGAGAGGCAACATAATAGTTCTTCCATATTTTTAGACAACATATCTGAAAAAAGATAAAAGACTAGTGTGTTGACAATGGGATGTGTTAAAATCATACGTAAGAGGTTGTGCAGGCTATTTGGTTTTATGAGTTCAAAAAAGTAAACTCTGCATAACCATTCGGGTGCCATCCCCGCTGAACTATATAGACCTTTCTGTAAGTGCTTCTGAAAGTCTTTGATAGCACACCTTTAAAGTTAGTAATTCTTAATCACTTTTCAGACAACTGTCATTCTGACCTATGGAAAAAATTTCTGGGAAGGACAGAATTTTCTCTCACTCCTATTCAAAATCAGTTTAATTCCACTGATTTCAGAAGGTTTGTCCAGTTTAAAAGTAGTAGTAATGAGATCATAAACAGAATCACTGGGTTTGCATTTATTTAACTTTTTGAAGAGTAGAAAAGACTCACCATTTCCAGACCAATGTGGGGGAGAAACTTTTTAGTAATGGAAAGGAAAATAAATTTATCTTCTCTTCTGTTAAAAAATTGTTAAGATGTGTTCATATGGTATTCCCATAATAAACAGTGGAAAAGCATTCAAAGAATGACAAGCAGGACAATCTCATGTGTTAGGCACATGTTTTAAAAAAAAAAAAAAAAAAAAAAAAAAAGAGCAGGTCTTTCTTGAAAGACAAGGACAGCAACACTGTTTTCTGGGATATGAAGTCAAACAGCAGTTCTCAAGGGAGAAAGAGAGAGCGTAATTTTCAACCACTTTCAATCTTGTTCCTGCTATTCCATTTTAGAAAAAAAAAAAGCCTAGAGCCCTCAACCTGAGAAGTTAAGCTGCAAAATAACAATTATTAAATTAATAAACTTGTTTTAACAGTCCAAAGTGATGAGATGGTGCCAAAGTCTGCTTCTAGTTACACTTTTGGCGCCATAACAATTACAGAAAAATTGTGCCTCATATAAACTACTGTTGATGTTAGTTCACAGTCAATAGCTAATAGTTAATAAAAGTCAAACTAGAACACTGGAAATTTGGCAGACTTCTTTCATAGATTTTCTGCTATATGAGGTGATTACAGAGTACAATTTAAGTATTTCAAATAAAAGTTTAGCTAAAAAAAGAAAACTCCATTCTGATTAGCAAGGCCATTTGAAGCCTTCTCTAAATTTTGCAGTGATATACTGTATGCTGCAGGCTCACTATGTCTCCTCAGCAGGTCATATATTTTCCTTTATGCTAAGCTGAGTGAAGTTAAGATCCATTTTTAAATCACATTGCTTTATGATCCATCTTTACTGTTGCAGACAAGGTGGACAATTTTTTTCTATTTTAGAGGTCTTTGAGTTGCAAAATGAAATCTTTTTTACTAAAATTCTATGGTAGGTCTGAAAATCACCACTGTTTGCTGCTTACAGGGTATTTGTGTATATCACTTCCACAGAGAGAGGCATAACCACAACCTTCAACTTACATTGAAACTCAAACCCAAATGATAAAATATTTCTATTGTGCAAGTGGTTGACCTCAAAAGCAAGGGAGAGTTTGGTCACTCCTACAAACAACAACTGGGAAAGAAAAATAACGAAGAAAGAGAGATTTATGATTCTGCTAACTAAACAAAACTTATATTAAAATACAATTAAGCTCTTTCACATTAATATTAAGTACATTAATATTTCAGATAAAATAATAATGTTCTGGTGTTCCACTACATAAAAAAGGCAAACTACACAGCTGACCTAATTCTTACAGATGGTCCTGCAGTAATATGCTTTATCTACACCAAAACAGATTTGTTCCTGTGTTCTCTTTTCTGTGAAACACTGAATTTTTTATGAAGACAGCCAGGTCACTGCTCTTTTTGTCTGTGAATATGGGACAAACTACACACTCTCATGCAACGACATTTCCACAGTGAAATTTTTGCTTTTTCTCCACAGAATGATATTGTCAGTTTCTGGAGAGCTTTCCATTGTGGAGATAACTCTATGGTACAGTAGTTCCAGGAGGAACCATGACCATTTACTGCTAGCCAGCAGCAGGAAATGTGCTGTCTCAGATCATCAGCCAAACAGAAAACAAACTAGGTCCAAGCTCTTCCCTGCTCTCCTCATCCTTTTCCCTGTTGACTTGTCCTAGAAGCCATCAACCCAAACCAGATCCATTTCACTCTCCAGCCTATCTTCAGTGTCTGAAAGGAAAGTTTAGTCCTGCAGATGGCTTGTGGTGGCCTACCAACCCATTCAGTAAAAACCCATTGCTCTGGGAATGCTGCAGGATGTTCAATATGATCTGTCTCACATTCATTTGGTTTTTATTTTACACTTTGTTCAGCAATTATTTCTCCTGATCATTAACCAGATGCAAGATAGTTACAGAAATGGCTTGATGAATTGGGCCATATTTTGACAAATCAGCCAATCACTTATTCTGCACTTGATTGGCTATGTAAGTTGTTATGGTTAAATATGCTTCAGCCTAATACTTAGTGAAAATTTACACATGCTGACTGGAAATTGTTTGATTAAATCTTCTCAGATCAGACACATACCCAACGTGGTTTTGTTTCAGAGGCATCAGGCATTATGTAGACCCAGTATACAACCTATAAAGAAAAAACAAATAAGAAGTACTGCTGAAATTAAAAGAAAACCACTTAAATACGTCATAGCTTAGCAGAGACCTCTGCCTTGGAGCCTGCTACCACAGATCCAGGCATTGCTATTATCCTATAATAAATTCATAAACTTTGGAAAAAAAAAAAACAACAAACAAAAAACCACACAAAACAGCAGTTACTATGTGATACTCAAATAAAAGAGAGACATAGAGATATTGCAGTCACTACCAAAATCTGACTTTCTGGTAATAGGAGGGACATGATAGATTAAATTCTCAAACCATAAAGGGAAAATGGCTGCTCTAAACTGGAGAAAGATTCCTTCCCTGACTGAAAAATCTGTTGGTTTTTTTTCTTAAACATGGAAAAGGAAACAAAATTATGAATGTATTTTTCTCTCATCAAGGAATAAATATCTCTTCATATTGCAATGGAAAAATAAACTGCAAACCTCATGCAGGTGACCAAGGAAAGCACTAAATCAGTACCCTCATACGATGAAATATGGCTCAAAAAATGGTGATCTGGTGTCCTTTCTTACTCACCTGTAGATATTGCTACACTGCAAAGTTAAGGACAAATACAGCAAACAGTTTTCCACTATGGGAATTTCCTTGTCAGTGGAAAAAGATATCAATTATATCTTTAACATAGGCATGGAAAAGTACTGGAACACCATCAAATGTCTTTTTAGTTTCTGGCAGTGTCAGCAAAGGAGCAGAGAGTACAAAATAATTACCATGTTGCTCAATGGAATAGCCAAGTCTCTAGTGAAGTGGAATTTTATCATGCAAGGATCAAAACTGCAGTTTTTGGCATTTTCTATCAGACATCAACATAATTTGATTCTTAAAGCATTGCAAAACCAGCTCACATTATGCCCTGAATTTTGGTCTCAAGGTTTAACACATGTAATTCTCCTTATAATCTCCTTTAGTTGCATTGGATGCTGTGCAGCTTCAGCTCCTGCTTCTCATTCAGGATACTCAGTTCTGATTGTGAGTGAAGGTGTAATAAACATCTGAGTAAGAAGCACCAGGTATCAGGACATAATTCAGGCTGTGTCAAGTTTATTTTAATCCCCCTTTAAGGAGCCCTAATAAATCTGGGTGCTATTCAAGTTTAAGTAACAAGTAGAGCGGCCAGGGATGATACAAATGAAGAGACCTAAAGCAGCTATAGTAACTCATTGACATTATGCCAAATATTGTGAGCCAAATTCGTCCCTCGTGTAAGTACTTTGACTGCACTAGAGTTACATTAGAGAAGAATTTGTTCAGCTACTTCTGATTGCAAGGAATTTCATTCTAAAATAGGAGATAAAATCGCTGACCCGATTATAATGAAGAGACAAGGAATGGCGGGGATCAAATAAATAAAGACGGAAAGTCATTGACTTGTACCATCCTAAAAGTCGATCTGTCCTTGTAAAACTTTATTCAAACGTGGCAGCAGATGAAAATACACATTTTTGAGCTCTTAAAATCATCTGTACAAGAAGAAGGTAAAGGGTACATTCACTGAGGCTGAAAACAATATTATTGAGATTAAATTGCAGCAAAGGAAGAAAATGTGTTTTTCAGGCACAGCATTGCAGGGTCTACAAAACAGCTATTACAGACTTCAGAGGAAAGATTTGATACAACAGTACAAAGGAAAATCACAGGACCAGCTTCCTCTGTGGAGCAATGTACTGAGTTGTGAAGACATAGACAGTCTGATCAGAATGTTCCCCAGAAACTATTGTATTTAGGGATGGTTTTATATAGAAAATAATCTTCAATTTGCCTGTTGCTTGTCCTTCCCTTCCCTAAAAAATGCATAATCCTGCTCAAAGATTACTTGTTTCATAGCTAGCACAGTTACAGTAAATTCAACTGAGTCAAGTTTCAACTGAAGATAAAAAAATGTTGAAACAGAATTAAGTGTTCAGTTAAGCTGTCTCTGCCAGGACTTTCTCTATGAAGTTGAAATAGAATTATGACAAGGGTATCTGAACAGAATATTTCAGAAAATATTTTACAGATGGTGACATACACAGGAGCAGGCAGAAACAGAAATAACTGAAGAATTCTGCTGGGGATGGCATATAATCCCAGGTGGTGATAACGAGCTGGCTACACCGTGACTTTCCTAGAGACTTTTATAGACTGAGGAGCCCAGTGGTGTTTCTGAGAAGGCTCCATGAAACTCCTCCTGTGTAAGTTCTAGAGAGAACTGGTGGATCATCTTAGACCTGAGCCAGGCATGCTACCTTCCATCTCCTTCCTTGCTCAGCAGCAATGGCAGAGCTCCAAGGACTGTTCCTGGAAGGGCTGAGACCACATTTTGCCTCTCTGATATGTTACTGGCAAATTTTAGGGTGTGAGCATAGCATAGACTTCATTCTGAATGTGGTTAATTTACTCTTCTAAAATACCTGGCTGCCAGAAAGTCACAGAAAGTAGAAAGATATTTGAAGAAAGATTATATCCTCAAATTTTGTTTATTATTAAAGGGTGATAAAATATGTTATATTCCACGAAGTGCTTCAGGTTTGAGCTCTAAGACCCGTTGCACTGTTCTCAGTGAAACATTGCAGCAATAAATGATTTACTGACAGACATTTTTCTCTGTCTGGTAAAGATGCTGTTTTGCATGAAGCAGGCTGGTCACTGCAGCACATTAACCAGCTCCCGTTCTGACTCCTTCTTGGGCTGGCTAACTAGCAGAAACCAGCTATTGCAATTAAAGTCTGACAATGTGAAATTCTTAGTGGAGCAAGACTATCCTGAGAGAAGGCTTTAACAGAGACACTTTAAATATCACAGATAGAGTTTACTCAGAAGAAAGGCAATTTAATTAGTAACTTGAAAGATGCTTGAGAAAGAGTTTTTATGAACCAAACTCTGAATGCTAGACATCCAGACAAGAAGCGAAATTTAATTTATGCCTCCCTTGAAGAAAGACACCTTGACTTCAAAGGATTATCTAGCCATAGCAAACTGGAGCAGTATTAATAATCTGTTTATCCAGGTACCAATGTGACTTTTAATGAGTCTGATGGTAAGCAATGAATTTGCCACAAGTATAAAGCATGTTTCTCATGGAGCACAAATTGTTTCACGACAAATAGAATTTGCTAGTGGCCAAGAACTAGTCAACTCATACTACCATTTGGAAACCACGTGTTTCGTGGCACTTTAGGAGAAAGGTGATTCATTTCACCAAGTTGGTAAAGCCTGCAGAAATCAATAAAATGAGATAAAATGAAAATAAAAGAAATAAAATATAAAATAAATAAAATTAAATGAAAAAAATTGAAACATGTTTAAAACAGCATCTATACAAAATGCATAGGTCTAGACAAAGCTAGAGGGAATGGCAATTTAAGGGAGACAATACCATTCATTCTTGAGCACCTATGACATCTTTTTTAATGATCTCCTTTTGGTTTTAGCTAAACTGTAGGCCTAGGGATAAGTCTCAGTCTCCTAAAGGGAATGCCTGAATGTGAGAAACTTCTTACCACTGCCTTGGTACTAAAGGATTGGGAGGTGTCTAGTGCTATGACTTTTTTTTTTTTTTTTAACTTGTTGCATGGAGGAGATGGGAACTGCAGGTCAGGATAATAATATCCATCGGAGAACAGTGATAGAATCTATTCTAAATAGCAATGGGTGGACAGATGACATTGAAGATACAATCATATTAAAAATACAAATTTTGGTGAAGATGGTCACCTACAGTGTGGACAAGAAAATCTGTCTTGTATATTCTGCCCAAATTTTGGCCAAATAACAGTCAGTACTCTCATCAAAAGCCCTTTCAGAGTCCCAGAAGGGATAGGAAATAAGGGGGAAATGGAAATGGAAACAGAAACAGAAATGGAAATGGAAATGAAGTGGGGAATGAAACAGAAGTCATCACCGTGCCACTATACAGATTTATGATATTTCTGAGTCTTGAATAGTGGATAAGAGAGAAAGGATACAGTAGAAAAGCTAGAAAGAAGGGTGATGAGGATGAACAAAGACATAAAATAGTTTCTTAAAACAGACTAGAAAAACAGTAAAATACAATGAGAAAGCTAATTATCAACCGGAAGATAAAATAAAGCATGGAAAACCTTCTGGAAACTGTGGCTAGTCTCTGATTTCTTACTTCATTTTCCAGTCAGGGTAGAGCATTTTGTTTGGGTTATTTCAGAAAGAAAACAATGCTTAAGATAGGTATTTTGATTCCCCACAATGAGACCTCAATCAACAAGCAACACTATTTTTTCAAGGTATTTGTTTTAGCACTCATCATCTCATGGCCTGAATCCTCTTAATCTAATAACTGTAACTGAAAAAAACAATAAAACAAGGAATTTATTTCAGTTTTTTATTTTACTCTACTCACAGAAGGCTCTTAGGCTATGGTCTTTTTGTAAATTTGTTACCCAAATTTTTAAAATTATCTTTCTCTAATTGCTTAAAAAAGAAAAACAAACAAACAAACAAACAAATCACCACAAACCAAAACACTCAAAATTTCTGCTGCATTGGAGAGTGGGCTCACCTTATGTTTTTGTCTGGACGGATATTGCTTTTATAATGAGATTTTCAAAGCAAGCTCCCCAATTTCCAAAACTATTGTACACATGAATGGATTCACATGAGCATACATAAGCACTTACCTGAATGACTGTAGAAATCAAACTCAACCAAAAATGCAAATCAAGAGAAAGTTGCATGTATGGAATGGAAGGAGGAAAGTACAGCATGGTAGTTTTTGCAGAGGATCAAAATTTAGTTGCCTGTCCAAGATGTTTCTCAAAGTCTGTTCAAAACTGCAGCTCATGTCACGTTGCACAAATCAGCTCTAGAAAGTCCCTAGTGGTATGAAAATTCTAAGGTTTAAGATGCTGAGTGAATTGTTTCAGCTTTGTTCTGACACTTGTTAATGACTACAAAGAGAATTTTTGCTTTCTTTACTTTCAAGCACATTGTGCCTCCTTCATATGACAAGTCACCCACTCTGCCATTGACCTTCTTAAAGTTCTATAGAGGAAAAGTTTAATCTTACAAGTTGTGAGGAAAGGAGAAATTGAATTCTACCTACTGTCCCTCCAGCAAAAAGTATAGCCTCATCAAATGGTTTTCTACCTCACCATTAGAAGGCTCCGGGGATTGGCTGTAAAAGAAACAGAACTGGTCTTGTGTAAGCAACAAGTGACAAACAGCAGCTAACCTTCATGAACTAATTCAGGTAGTCTTCACCAGTTCATTTCTCTGAGATGGGAGATGGTCAGCATTTTTAACACAGTGGAAAAGGTATGAAAATACTACATTCTTGAAGCTTAAGCCTTTTAATCCAAAGAAAAGCTGTAGGATGAAAGAGCGCTAAGTACAGAGGGTGGAACAGTTAAATAAAGGATGCAATTAAGAACAGTTATTTCATAAGGCCAGTCCCCTGTCATGGGTTGAGGCTGCAGCACTTAGGAGAAGATATGATATGCTGTATCATGCACTGATGTTATTGATCACCAAAAAACCCAAAATAGATAAAACACAGTAACAACCACTGACTTACCAATTGGTAACAACTGTCATTGCCTCCTGGTATTTTTCTGACTAATGTGAGAGACACTTTTTACCAGGTAATTTCTTCACTGCCAGCTGCATCTTGTGCTACAGCAGGTTGCCTGCAGCCTGTATTTGCTAATGCATTTCAGAACTGGTGATGTGATGAACACGTGTAATCGTTGCCAGCACAGATTCACCATATTTTACAAGCTCAAGAAACTAAAGAGTCTGTGTTTTGCTCTCTGTGCCTTAGACACCTTTATACAACTGCCTTCTGGTTGGTACAGGTGTTATCTGGAAGCACAAGGTTAGCTGATCTGGAGTAGTTAGAAATTATAAAGTTGAATATTTGCATGTGGTCAATATTGTAACTGTAGATACTACTGCCAGAAGTCAAATTTCTTCTCTGAATTCCACTTCTTTTATTTTATTGCCAACGTATAGCATGAACATATTCATAGCTGTAGCTTTCTTCCAGTTGATGTAGAAACCATTTTAAGTGCAAATCCTTTCACATGCAGCAGACTTCATAGATAACTTAAGTTTTCCAACATTCAGCATAGGAATAAAGCCACTGATCACAGTCCAAAGTTTGAGTGTTGTATGTGTATGTTTATTCTGCTTTATGCATTTATTAACATTTTTTTTTCTCCTGCTTTTAATTTGGATCCATCACCTTTTAAGAGTTTTTGGAAGGTGCTAAGTACATTCTTTGCACCTGCAACCTGAAATATTTTTTAATACACTTTAAGGTATGTTAATAGTCCCTCAAATAAATAGTGCTATTACAGCCAGGCATATTTTCTGGCATGTCATTTATATTTCAAAGAAATTAGTTTTGAGGCTGACCAGACATGGTCTTGAAAATACAGCAAAATAGGAAAGATGAAAGGGAAAGAGAAAAAGAGAATGAAAAATAACAAAATAACAAAAAAAGAAAGAATAAAATAAAATAATTTTAAAAGGAAAGGGGGAAGGATAGTGGCAGGATAGTAGGGGAGGAGAAAGGAAAAAGGGATATTTTTTTTTTCCTATTTCCAAATTGAAATGTTCTAAATTTCAATCTTTAAAAAAAACGGTTTTGTTTTAGAATGTTCTAAAAATATACTTTCCAGGTTTTAGAAAGTAAATAATCTCCCAAGTAAAAGTACCTGACTTTGAGTAAAATCGATTTCTTGCTGCATCAGAAATAAAAGTTATTTTATTTCATTTAGCTAAAGAATATCTAACTTGAACAGCAGTAAAAAGCAATTCTTCAGGCAGGGTAGAGAAGAGAAAACGCAGTTATTTTCATTTGCTTGGCTGCTAGCCTTTTAGGAGCACTCTTTTTCTGTATTCGTTCTTATATATCTATGCTGTAGACAGCATGTTTAGAAAGCAGTCTGAATTTTTTCTTCCTTCCAATTAACCCATGTGACTTAGGAGTTTCCAGTAATTTTTTTTTCACATTCTCATTTAATCTTCAGCTCACTCCCCATGGGTTTGCTCATTTGCCTTTGTCATTACAGTGCAGTTTGTCTCCTTTCGGTGATCACGAATCTGCAAAAGCTGTTTCCTTACTTTTCTGGGCAGCTTTTTGTAGCAGCCTCTCTGATTTCTCTTTCATCTTCTCCTAGGGTAAGGGGTCTCTTTCTTCCAAAGTCCAGGGGGCTGAGATGACCAGGCAGCTTTGCTTCTACAGCAACATGGATCCTCGTACTTTCCTGCAGGATAATTCTCCAGAGGTGTTTGCTTGTTCATATCTGTCACTGAATGAGTGTCTTCCTCCTGCCTTTAAACAGCAAGCAGAGGCTTCTGCTCCTCTCGCAGGGAGACCTTTTAAAATGTGGGGCAGCAGTGTTAAGATGCACAAATTGGTGCCATGTATTTCCTAAGGATGATAAGAAAAGATGGACAATGAAACAATGGCACTTTCCATAGGCTTTCAAAGTAGATAGGCTGAGCCAGGGCCTAGTGCCAGCATATCAGTGCAAGAACATCAGGGTTTTATTCATAAAGTTTTGTAGCAATATAGAGTCGTGAGCTTCAGCAACTAATCTGAATATACACAACATTATGTGAAACACACTCAACCAAGATTTCTGCAGTAATCTGCTGTTATTCTTTCTTTTCAGAGTGCAACAGCATCATGAGCTCAAGTCTCAGGTTCTCCAGATTATACCATATATTACATCTTGCACAAATTCAAAGAGGTGTAACTAACATAACAATCCACAGGTTATTAAAAGGTTCTGGTACAGCACATGAGGAAAAACACATTAAGAAATAATGCTGCAATGGGGATCTGGGCATTGCAGCAGGAAGCAGTGCTCAACTTGTGCAGTTGTGCCACATGTGTTTCACAACTGCCAGGATGAAGTTACTTTGGGGCAGTCACTACACAAACATGAAGAACATGGGATAGGCAAACATGCTGCATCTACCAGAGCAAAGCAAAGAATTAATTATAGAAACATAACCAGCATCATCTTATAAATGGAATAAATAACCCAAGAGAAATGCTAAGGTAAAGCACTAATACGGTTAATAATTCCTGCAGGTCTTACAGTAAAAAATAGCATTGCAGATCTCAGTTACTGATTAAAAATTGTCATAGAAAATACTTTTCTGATCAAAAGTCTGGCAAATGGTATCTGGCAACACTGGCCATTTAATTTTTATTCTTAAATGTCTCCCTTTTCTTTCAGTTATGCAAGGAGCAACATTGATAGTCTGGTCCTCAGAACACTAGGCTTTTAAAGGAGCACCCTAAGAACCATTTACATTTCTGATACTGGATTTAGCATTGCAATTCTGTTTTACAGGAACTGGAAAGAAAAAAAAAACAACAAAGCAAACAACAAACAAACAAGTTCAGTGGTGATAAAGAACCACATTATGTAGTGAAAGTCGCCAAAATTTTTACATTAAAAAAACGTAAGAGAATCCTTTTCTTCCTAATTATTTTTCTTTGAGAATGAGTAGAGTAATGAGGAGTGTTTCTATCTTACTGATTCAAATATCTCATCTCATTGTGTACATTTAGATCAGCAGTAAAATGAAAGCAGAACAGATGAAAAAAGGGAAGGCGAATGGAGGAGCTGGGAGTAGGAGAAGCAAGACATAAGTCCAGGCTGAGCTATTTGTGAATTACTTTCATAGACATTTCACCATAAAACTCTGACTGACTTGAAGACAAGTATCAGCATTTCTTCAGCTGGTGCAATACTTTAACTTCATATCTCTTCAACTACCTCACAGTGCTTAGATGTGTCTGTAGTAAAGATAAAATCTTTAATATCCCTATCACCTGCAAGAGCAACATAATTTCCTAATGCCTTCACAGTGCTCAAAAATAAACCAGTGTATTTTTCTTGCTCGTTAAAGCAATGCTAATAAAGAATGGCTACTGTTTAGCAATGTCACCTGCTGGTTACTATGCACAAGTGATATTATTTCTCTGCAAGATGTCTGCCATGCTCACAAGAACGTTACTTATGTGTAAAATGGCTGACAAAAGCAGTTGACTCAGAAGTGGCATTTGCTGCCTTGGATCAGGTTTTGCAAAGCATGCATGCTGAGAAATGCTTCCTACATTTCCAACTTCCATAATTCTGTGCTGAATGGGAGGTTTAACTCTCCTTGAAATGAGAAATGTGTCACTGACAGAGACATTTGCCTTTGTTCCTTTAAACATTGAATTAAGGTCATGATCTTAAAAAAAGTTATTAATAAAGTAACTACGTAATAGAGATGAGAGATTAAATAATGCAGTGACTTTATAGCTGGAAATAAGTTTTGCACTCAGCTGTATCAGCCACAGATTGAATGGGGAAAAAAAGGTATGAAAGTTAAAGGAAATCTTCAGAGCATGTAACGTCAATTGTAGTATTAAAGGAAGACAGAGAAGGCAACGCTACAGAGAGTGAGAGCTTAGGACTTCCTCCTTTGTATCTATCCCTGCTTCTGGTGTTAAATAATCCTCGGTCTGGCAGATGTAATATATTAAAGTAAAAAAGGTCAGTTTAGCTTTAAACCCTATAGCAGGTATCATATGAAATGATCAGGTGGGAGTGTGCCACTGTGCACACAGATGCAAAACAGGGATCCAGACCCAGACCATTATTTAGCTCATAGTAAAAAGTGTAGCTACTCACATAAAAAGCAACTAGTTAGAAGCACAGAAAAACATCCCAAAATAAGCACACTGGGGTTCAGACATCTGAAGGAATGGTATATAAAGCGAAACATGAACAGGAATTGTAAAAGAACAGCATTAATTAATTGGGTAAGAGACATTTTCTAGTTTCAGACCATCAAACGGAGTTCATTTTGTGCCTGTGCATCAAATTACCTGAGAGACTTATCTCCTGAAGACAGACCTAATTGGAACAAATGGCAAAAACTCTTGGGGTTTCAAGCCAATATGCAAAGATGGTTGGCATTCAAATGTTAGACACTGCTGAGTGTACTGCAGAAGGCTTTCAAAATAGAAATTAACACATTTACTACATTTTAGATAATCAAAGTAGCATTCTTTGCCTTTTATAAAATTTCCTATACTTACTTAAGCCCAGCTTTAAAATCTACCAATGGATTCAAAATCAGTCACTGAGATTGCCCCTATTGTTTCTGAGAATTCCAGTTACCTCTCACCTTTTCTCCCTATTGCCATTACCTTTTAGGTATTTTCCAAGTTGGACAAAAGTCTGCAATTATACACAATTCCTATACATAGGATTAGATATGTAGTACTATCTCTGGACAGCATTTCTTAAACGAGACATGTCCAGTCTGCTATGTATCTCCATCACACTCTGAAATTTACTCTTCTACTTTTTAAGCAGAAGCAGACAAGAACTAAGTATAAATTTAAACATTTAGTAAACAATAGAAAGGGTACTTGTAATTAATTACCTATAGTGTTATTTTCCAGCCGTGGACCATAAAACTGAGGAGACACATCTGTTATGTGTACTAACAACATTAGAAAAGCCTATGAAATCAAGTAAACAAATAAACAAAGCAGTGCATCCAAAAAATGATATGTAGGCCAACTTGGACTAGTTTGGACTACTTAATGCCATTAATTTTCCTAAGCCAGATGCTGTAGACTCAAGTCCCAGTTTCTGAGCAACTGTTCCTGTCCAAAACAGGTGACGTAGAAGTGCATCTCAAATCAATAAGACCATAGTGGGAACACATGAAGCTCCACTTAGGGAGGCATCATAAGCCACTGAGATGTGATGAGCTAGGGTTAGGGATAAGAACAGCACATGCAACTTTGTGGTGGGACCACAAAGCTACTATTGAGAAGCTGATTAAGAAGAAGCAGATGATGCCTTCTTCAGACAACTGGAAGAATCCTCATTTTTGCTGATCTTCATGGGTGTCCTGAACCATTTCAGTATCTCTGGGAAAGGGAATAGAGCATGGAATAAGCAATCCTGTAGGTTCAACATCCTTTTAGGAAAGAAGAGGGAAAAACTTAGGACTTACCCAAGTTGGGGAACATTTAAACAAACTAAACAGACACAAATTAATGGGGTGTGACAGGATGCACCCACAAGTGCATTTTGAGGCAACTCTTGATCATCAGTTGTGTTCCTAAGGACAGAGAGAAAGCAAATACCAGTCCTGTCTCAAGGAAGGAAAAGCATGAAGAGAAGAAGGAAGTTGAACAGCTGAGCTCAGAAGGTTGTGACCAGTGGCATAAAGTGTTCAGCTGAAGTACCATCACCAATAGTTTATCCTAGTGGTCAACATTAAGACCAAAACTATATAACTTCCTTGCTAGGGACCAGGATGAGAGGACAAAATGCACCCTCAACAAGTTTGCAGATGACAGAAAACTGGGAGGAGTGGCTGAAAGGCTAGATGGGTGTGCTGCCTTACAGAGGCATCTGGACAGGCTGGAAAAATGGGCCAACAGGGAACTCTTGAAGTTCGATAAGGGGAAATGGCAAATTGTGACCTTGGAAAGGAATGACTCTCGATATCAGCACACAGTGGGGGGCAACTGGCTGGAAAACCATTTGATAGAAAATTATCTGTGGATCCTTCCTTGCACGAGACAACAGGGTTGCCTTACCTCAAAGGAGACACCAATATCCTGGGCTGCATTAGGGCAACTGTTGCCAGTAGATCAAGAGAGGTGATCCTTCTCTTCTGCTTAGCCCTGGTGAGGCACATCTGGAGTCCTGAGTCCAGTTCTGGACTGCCTAGTATAAGACAGACAAGAATAAACTGGAGTGACACAAAGACAATAGGAGATGGAGGCATGACTTACACAGGACAGGTGAGAGAGCTGAGGCTGTTCAGGCTGGAGAAAAGAAGAGCATCTTATCCATGCATATAAATACTTGATGTCAGGGATTGGGTCTGGGTGACCCTGCTGGAGTAAGGAAGTGGATTAGATGATCTCCAGATGTGCTCACCAGCCACAGCAAATTGGTGATTGTGTGGCTCTGTGAATGTGGACTGCCAGTTGACATATTTATGTAAGATTTTAAAGCAGAACTGCTCAGAACTTTAAAAAATGTGTAAATAATCCCTTATTCTTGTAAACTTGTTCTTTTTTGGTTGAAGAGTGACCCAGAACTTATTTTACATCAAAGGCAGCACTTTTGTTTATTTAAAACATGCTGAAAAGAAACCCTTTAAGGATTTAGAATAGAAACTTCTAAATGTTAGAAGTTTACTTTATTTACTGTCCCACAAAACATCCTGGTCTCTAAATTGGGAATACATGGATTTCATGGATGGATAACTCAGTGGATAAGGAACTGGCTGGATAGTCACACTCAAACAGTTGTGATCAACTGCTCAGTGTCCAAATGGAGAACAGTGATGAGTACTGCTCCTCAAGGGTCAGTATTGGGACAACTATAAAATTTTTGTCGGAGACACAGACAGTGGCATTGAGTGCACTCTCAGCAAGTTTGCTGACGATTCCAAGCTGTGAGGTTTGGTCAACACTGGAGGCAAGGGATCCTGCCTAGAGGGACCCATATAGGCTTGAGATGTGGACTCATGCCAGCCTCATGAAGTTCAATAAGGCCAAGTGCAAAGTCCTGTATCTGTGTCAGGGCAATCCCAAGCACGAATACAGGTTGGGTACAGGATGTTTTGAAAGCAGCCCTGAGGTAACAGGCTTGGAGGTACTGGTGGACAAGAAGCTCAACATGAGCCAGCAATGTGCACTTGCAGCCTAGAAAGCTAACCATGTCCTGGACTGCATAAAAAATGTGGTCAGCAAGTCAAGGGAGGTGATCCTCTCCCTATGCTTTGCTCTCATGAGACCCCATCTGGAGTGTCCAGCTCTAGGGCCCCCAACACAGGAAGGACATGGGGCTGCTAGACCAAGTCCAAAGTAGGGCCACAAAGATAATCCAAGGCCTGGAGAACCTTTGCTATGAAGACAGGCTGAGAAAGTTGAGGTTGTTCAGCCTGGAGAAGACATCAGGGAGACCTTATAGCAACCTTCCAGTAACTAAAGGGGCTGCAGAAAATCTGGAGAGGGACCTGTTAGCCAGCCATGTAGCAACAGGACAGGGAGAAATGGTTTCAAACTGAAAGAGGTGAGATTTAAATTCGTTATTAAGAGAAAATTCTTTCCTGTGAGTGTGGTGAGACACTGGAACAGGATGCCCAGGGAGGTTGTGGAGGTCCTCTCACTGGAAGTGTTCAAGGCCAAGTTGGATGGGGCTTTGAGTAACGAGGTCTAGTGAGAGGTGTCACTCACCATACAGGAGTGTTGAAACTGTATGATCTTTGAAGAGCCTTCTGTAAAGGTTCAACAACAGAACAAGGAGGGGTTCGAGAGATTAACCTCTCCCCTTGTTTTAGTTGATACCTGCCGAAACTCCTCCCCCCACGGGTAGTACGTACTTTTGCTCAAAAAGGGAATGAGAACAGAGAGTGGGGGGTTTATATGTGTTGATACTTTATAAACAAAACAGAGATATACAAATATATAACTGTAGACAAGCCACTGATAAGGTGAAGATTGTTATGGTAAAGGGAGGTGATTTAGAAGGTGTCTGCTATGGCTGGGCTCAGCGCTACCCTCAGCTGCAGACAGGGGTCTCAGCTCTCTGTTCTTAAAAGAACAGTTAGATTTCAGCCTTTGTTCTGTCCATAGGATGCCACGAAGGTCTGGCAGGCTGCAGCACAATAGTGTGCCCCTAGCCTACCCTTGAGTTCCTGTCTCCTCTCTGATAAACTGGGAGGTGTGGCTGACACACCAGAAGGCTGTGCTGCCATTCAGTGAGACCCAGACAGGCTGGAGAGTTGGGTGGAGAGAAACTTGATGAAACTCAACAAGGGCAAGTGTAAAGTCTTGCATCTGGGGAAGAACAACCCCATGTACCAGTACAGGTTGGGGGCTGACCTGCTGGAGAGCAGAGTAGGAGAAAGGGCCTGGGGGTCCTGGTGGACAGGAGGATGACCATGAGCCAGCAGTGTGCCCTTGTAGCCAAGAAGGCCAATGACATCCTGGGGTGCATTAGAAAGGGTGTGGTTAGTCGGTCAAGAGAGGTTCTCCTCCCCCTCTGTTCTGCCTTGGTGAGGCTGTATCTGGAATAATGTGCCCAGTTCTGGGCCCCTCAGTTCAAGAAGGACAGGGAACTGCTTGAAAGAGTCCAGCGCAGAGCTACAAAGGTGATTAAGGGAGTGGAACATCTCCCTGATGAGGAAAGGTTGAGGGAGCTGGGTCTCTTTAGCTTGGAGGAGACTGAGGGGTGACCTCATCAGTGTTTACAAATATGTAAAGGGTGAGTGTCAGGACAATGGAGCCAGGCTTTTTTCAGTGATGTCCAGTGATCGGGCAAGGGGCAATGGGTGCAAACTGGAGCATAGGAGGTTACCATGTGAATATCAGGAAGAACTTCTTTACTGTGAGGGTGACAGCACTGGAACAGGCTGCCCAGAGAGGTTGTGGAGTCTCCTTCGCTGCAGACATTCAAAACCTGCCTGGACAAGTTCCTGTGTGATGTGCTCTAGGTGACCCTGCTCTGGCAGGGGGGTTGCACTAGATGATCTTTCAAGGTCTCTTCCAACCCCTAAGATTCTGTGATTGTCAGGTGCTTGAACATGCTGTCCAGGGAATTAGAATCATAATCCATGAAGGTATTAAAAAGATGTGTAGATATGATGCTGAGGGACTTGGTTTAGTGGAGGCCTTGGCAGTCCTAGGTTAATGGTTGGACTTGATGTTCTTAAGGGTCTTTTCCAAAAAAATGATTCTATGACTCTCTCAAGGGTATATTTTTGTGTCATTGTCATGTTTCCCACACCCATTCATAAGTAACGCCTGGTCAGAATGGGCATGCTTGGACCACATCTGGCTGTCAGTAAAATCTGGCTACTGAATTAGCCCCTTTTTTCTTCAGAAAAAGATACAATACATCACAAGACAAGTTTTAAAGTCTTCTAGCTGGAAGATTGCAATTACTGAGACAACACACTGGCAATGGCCATCACCACCAGCTACTGCAATACATTGTGACACTGCTTTAGGAATACTTATATTTGTGAATTATTTTATTCTTTAAAGTTACTCATATTTTCTCTCAACATCAATTGCATTCTAACACAATTCTTTCCCTATGACTTTTTCAGCAAAAATAATTTCTTATTTGTTGGTATTTGTTTTCATGCAGCTTCAGTTTGAAAAGCTGAATTACAGAGAATAAAGACTGTGCTGCATGATGGCTGATGGAAGGATCATAAAAAGGAATATGCACTATAATGGATGCAGGCTGATGGGAAACTGAGGTGCAATCTAAATCCAGGTGAAAAAGGGACAATCTTCTGTTCATGCTGAGACAACATTTCCTTTTTATTTTTTCTCGGATTTTTAGATGAGATCTTACTTTGCAGGAAACTTGTGACAAAATCAAAAATTGCCATGTTTAATATTTGCATTGTGCCCTCAAGCTGCATGCCACTGCTTGCATACACGACACTGAAAGGATGAAGAGATTTTACTGGTGAAATATCTTCACTTATTTGGCATAGCACACTAAGTCCTTCAGCCTTTTCTCATTGGCAGAAATGCAAAATTCCTCACTTAAAACTTTGGCATTATGTTATTCTTTCCTTCTTTCCTTCTTTCTCTTTCTCTTTCTCTTTCTCTTTCTCTTGTCTTCCTCTTCCCATGAGACTGTTTCTCTCCTTTGTCCTTCTTTTCCCTCTCCTCTAGTAGGTCACTCGATACTTACTCTTCCTGTTTGGATTTATTACGATGTCAATATCCAGCCCTAAACCAGAAATACTTAGGAAATAAAGTAATTTGTCTTGGCCCCATCTCTGGCCTGCAGAACTTTTATTATTTGCCTGACGATTTATTATAGTTAATTGTATTACTACTTAGGCCTGCTGATACAGCATAAAAGTAAGATGAATTGATAGTAATGAGAAGATTTTAGAAGCAATATTTAAGCAATAATGACCTCTGAGTCAAACCTCTCCCGTCATCTAATGACTGGCTGGAAGAGTAAAAGGTCTAAGATAAACCAGGGGCTCTTAACCCAGCTCATCATTAGCTGCCAGGAAATGCCTGAACCAGAGATCACTAATGCTATTATACATCATAAACACATAAAGAAAATCTAATTACATTCCTGCATGTTAGAAAGCTAAAAACTGAACATAAAGTTGCCATGGATTTGGTTCCTTGTTTCCAGCACTTGTGTTTCCTATGTGTAAATCAATTATGTAGTTACCAAATCAGAAATTTATAATAATTAATTTGGATTCAATAATGTTATTTGATGCTGCTTGCTCACCCATTTGCCCAGACAAGCCTCTTTTGCACCACATTGAATTATTGCAAATGCTTAAATAATCGTAAATTTAAAGACTAACCATCAGTTCAGTGGGTTGTTAAAAGATAGGTTTCACTGATACTTTAGACTCCCTTTTGTATCTTTTGACACATTTCTGCTGTTACAAGAACTGCAAATATTCCAAATATTACATAACCTAGTGATTAATATTTTTCCTTTGATGTTGCTTCTTGTAATTCAATGCCTCTAAATTTTTTCCCTGATATGCACCCTAGAAATTTTGTTCCGTTTTGCATTAACCTTTAGAATTATAGAATCATAGAACTATTCAGGATGGAAAAGACCCTTGGGATCACCGAGTACAACCATCATCCCTACTCTACAAAGTTCTCTGCTAAACCATATCCACCAACACCACATCCAGGGATGGTGACTCAACCACCTCCCTGGGCAGCCTATTCCAGTGTCTAACCACTCTTTCTGTGGAAAAAATTTTTTCCTAATGTCCAGTGTAAACCTCCCCTGTTGCAGCTTGAAGCCATTCCCTCTTGTTCTATCACTAATCACCTGTGAAAAGAGACCAGCACCAACCTCTCTACAATGACCTTTCAGGTAGTTATAGAGGCTGATGAGGTCTCCCCTCAGCCTACTCTTCCTCAGACTAACCATTCCCAGCTCCTTCAAGTGTTCTTCATAAGATTTATTCTCTAGGCTCTTCACCAGTTCACCAGCTTTGTTGCCCTCCTCTGTACTCGCTCCAGCACCTCGAGATCTCTCTTGAGTTGAGGTGCCCGAAACTGGACACAACACTCCAGGTATGGCCTCACCAGTGCTGAGGACAGGGGGACACTCACCTCTCTGCTTTTGCTCATCACACTATTTCTAAGACAAGCCAGGGTGCCATTGGCTTTCTTGGCCACCTGGGCACACTGCTGGCTCATATTCAGCCACTTGTCAATTACAACCCCCAGGTCCTTTTCTGCCAGACACTTTCCAGACACACTTCCCCAGGCCTGGAGCGTTGCCTGGGGTTGTTGTGGCCTAAGTGCAGGACCTGGCACTTGGCCTTGTTGAAGCCCAGACCATTAACATCAGCCCAACTACTCAATCTATCCAAGTCTCTCTGTAAAGCCTCCCTGTCCTCATGCAGATCAACACTCCCACCTAGCCTGCTGTCATCTGCAAATTTACTGATAATACACTCTATGTCCTTATCAAGATGTCACAAGCCGGTACCGGGGGGCTACCGGCTGTCAGGATACTTTTGCGACTCCCCCCCGCCCCCGATGTGGAGGGGTTTGTGAATGAGACCGAGGGTCACACGCGGCGCTGCCTCTCACGGAGGAATGACCACCATGGGACCGTATTTCAGGGTGGTAGCTAGAGAGCACCCCCACCCCACACTCAGAAATTGTCTCTAAAACCAAGGTTTACTCCACAAGCTAATCAGTTTATTAAGGGTTAACGCAAACCAAGGGATGATGTTTAGGGACAATGCAAATGTAAATGGCTACTAGGGACATATATGTATATAGTGTGTGTGTGTGTGTGTGAGGTGATGTTACCCTCCGGCGGCTTGTCCAGAGTCGGTCGGTGGTCGGAAGGCAGGACGGCAGGTCCGTGGTGTCGGAGGGGCAGCCTCTCGGCAGCGGGTGCAGCGCCCGTTGGTTTCCCCTCCAGCGGCAGCAACACGGGGAGGGGGCTCCGGCCCCAACCCCAGGGCTCGGGACCCCGGCACGCTCGGCGCTGAGGCTCAGGCTGGACCCGGGGCAGGCAGGCAGGCAGGGTCCCAGCACCAGTGTCCGCAGCAGGGGGGTGTCCCAGGCAGAAAGCGTCCGAACAGGCCTCAGGGAGGAGGGAAGGGCCCACCTGCTGCCCTCGCAGCTTTTGATACCCCCTGACCCACCGGTCCAGTCAGTGTCACTGCCCAGAGCCAATGAGAGTCCATGAGCCCCACATTAGGGCGGTGACTGCCAGGGGCACAGGATGGCTTGTCACTCATCCCTTCTGTCTCATACCACATCTGTTGTTTTGGGTTCAGTTGTCCTTGAGAAGCAAGTCTATTTTAGTTCGTTAGCTGGGGATAATCAGGAGAGGCCTTTGCTGGCTTAAAAAACATTTTGTTTAGACTCACGTGGGGAAGAAAAGAACAGTTTCCCGCACAAGATCATCAATAAAGATGTTAAACATAAATGGTCCCAATACTGAGCCCTGAGGAACACCACTTGTGACTGGCCACCAGTTGGATTTGACTCCATTGACCACCACTCTTTGGGCCCAACTGTCCAGCCAGTGCTTGATCCAACAGATGGTGTGCTCATCCAGGCCATGAGCAGCCAGCTTTTTTATGAGAGTTCTATGGGGAACCATGTCAAATGCTTTTTGGAGGTCCAGGTAGACAATATCCACAGCCTTTCCCTCGTCCAATAGTCAAGTCATCAGGTCATAGAAGGAGATCTGGTTTGTCAGGCAGGACCTGCCTTTCATAAACCTGTGCTGACTGGGCCTGATCCCCTGGTTATCCTTTATATGTATTCTCTATATGTCTTAGACATGAGTCTTCCTTTTCCCACTTCTTCTACCTCATGCATTTACTTCTTGTTCTCTTTGTCAACAAATCTCAGCTCTTTTGACAGCTGTTCTCGTATTCTTTGAAACAGAACTTTGGTATATTATTCATGAAGGGGAGCTGTGCAAGTAAGGAGTTCCCAGAGCACTGTGTTTGCATGGAGACTGCTGCTGGAAATTCAGAGAGCTGGAACTATCACATGCAAAATGGAGGACAGGCTGAATAAAGAAGCAGTCCATTTGGAAATTATTGCTGTCTTCCCTGTTAAATAACTGGGTATGACAGTATTTCTGCTGTGTGTTTTATCCAGAGTACAGATCACACAGCACAGGTATTGCCATTTTTTCACTATAAAAACAAACACTTCCACCCTCTCCAGATCAGTGTTACTGTGAAATTTCATGTGTCCTTTTCTGAATATTTTCCAAATGTTTGGGGTTTTTTTACCTTGACAGGCCCAAAATTTGTCTTGAATAAAAACTCTTTTTTGTGATTTGTATATCCCCTTCTGATTCAAAATCCTAGAGGAAATATAAAGTTAATAAATCAGAGCAAATCCAGGAGGAATTACGCAACTCGGAGAGCACATGTTTACTTGGTTAAATACGGCAAGACTGGATTAAAATGAAGAAGTGGCATTATGATGTACAGACTTAGAGATGTAACAAAGAATCAAAGAGAAGTCTAGCTATAACCTATTCCTAATTCACTCCCTATCTTTACAACCATATTTGGTAGCAATGTGCAAACATAACAGAAACATCCACTGACCAAAAATGGATTGAGCCCAAAATCCTGAAATTCGTTGCTACTTGTCAGTTTACAAAATCCACCATATTTAAATTCAGTGGCCATTTCTATTCTTGAGCATCTGGAGATGTGTGGATTGATTCATTAGCAATCAGCAATGGTGCAGATTCTGCTACTCAGTGATTTTTGTAGTACAGAGATTTAACTTGTAATACATTTAAAACATTCCAGCTGTCACAGGGACTTACATGCAATGCATATTTTCCAACACACTATATTTCCTGTGAAATGCAGCCAGCATTTTGGTTCTTCAGCACCACAGGTGCTGGAAGAGGTGGAAACTCTTATATCACCTCTTTGGACTCTGTATGGAATTACAAATGTGTCAGGCAAATGGCCATTAGTAGAGAAATCACAAATGGTTTTTAAGTGCATCTATGGTATGAGCCAAATGAATCACTGCCCTAAAATGTTGCCAGTCACAGGAGTTCAACCTGAAGGGCAAAACATGGCCCAGAGTCCACAACCTCTCTGCCACCATTTTGTCATAATAATCAAATAAATTATATGTTCCGAAAGCATTATTAATAATTTCTTAACACAGCTCTTTCTTGAGCTGGTAAAATCAGAAAGAAACAGTTGTCTAGTGTTGTTTTTATTTTACATTCAAGTTTAATTTACTACCTACTCTGCTAAATCCGTTTAGATACGTGGGGAAATCACCGAACTCAGATCAAAAAGAATATTATTTTCACACAGACTTAAAAGTCAAGTCTTTTACAAAAGCCCTTTCTTTGAACATTATGTTCTTTACTTACTTCAGATTATTATAAAGGGCTGGAACTGAGTCCTGTTGATTTGAGATATCTACTTTTGATCACTGTTGCTTAAATTGCAATGACATTTTCTCTAATTCCAGCTCCAAGGACACAAACCTCCTTCTTGCTTGGAGTAGCAGGTTCAGCATGAAAAATAACTCACACAAGGCATCAGTGTGAGGTCTATTTAGTGCGGGGTCAATTAACTAGTTGGGAAGATGAACTTGTTTTGATCACAAATGGAACAGGAACTGGTAATTCTTGCCTGGTCCTCTGTGTTTATCTGTGCAGTGCAATGCCCACACTGTATTTTAGTAGGGACAGCTTGAAATTATTATTAAGATTTTTTTATTATTCACCTGGTAGCAGATCTCAGTCAGGTCCTCAGCAGAGCTGTGCGATGTATAAACCAGAAATAGAAAACAAAACCTTGCAGCCCAAAAGGGAGCAAGAGGTTCTCACCCAGGATGGAAAGGGAGCAGAAACTGGCCAGGACACTGTCCAGCACTGCAGACTCCTTCACTGAGGTGCAGGCTGGCTTTTAGACATTTCCTCTTGTGAGCGCCCAGCTGAACATGCACAGTATGTAGCTTGCAGGTCTCCTAAGCCCTGCTCCATCCCTGGGCATAGCATACAGTTCAGGACAAGGGCCCTGCTAACAGAGGGACCTTGGGAAACCAGACTCCTGCTCATGGCAGGCAAGAATTGCAGACGTCGAGGCAGCCTCCTCTTTGTATGTTCAGCTCAGCTGTGTCTCTTCCCTCCTCCCTCATGGCATAAGACATTTTGCATAGGGTCAGGAAGGTGATCCACACCCCAAGTAGGGCACTGAACCCACTAAGAGTTGTCAAGATGTCTCAGGCTCATGAGAAGCTGATGGTCCTCGAGCAGCAGTGGGTCCACAGCATCTCCCTTCTCATGTTCTAGTGAAGTCAGGAACTACAGCTGGATCTCACAGAACTGTCCTATTTCCACCTGCTGGAAGAACTTCACTGCTGAGCTTTACTCCTAACCAATATTGCATTTGAGGCTGCAATTGAGCCTCAAATATACCTTTCCTTTGAAAAAAAAGTTAGTTAAGCACTATGCAGAAATTAAAAGAAACCAGGAAGATGGAGAACTTGGAAATGCAGATACCTCTATGATAACAGTGCACCAGCAGTTATTTGAAATATCACTGATTGCTAATCAAATGCCTGAGAACTACTTTCACATAGCATATCGATATTTTGATAGCTGCTGTACAAGCACACACACACACACAAAAGGATATTGGCTCATCACTAACTTAGGCTAACTCATTGCCAAAATTTTGCCCTTCTGAGTGAGAATATATGACCATAGTCTTGTCACTGGAAGTAGCCAGAAGTGAGGCAAGTGTAATAAATGGTGTGTTTGTGTACAGTGATCTTTCTCCTGAATCACTTTCACAGATTATAATAATACAGGCAGAAACTGTGAGAAAATACTGGACAGTAAGACAGGCAGTGATTTCAGATACCAAATTATTATATATCTTCTGTAAACCTCATAAGAAAGGACAATTTTAAGAAGGCTGAAAACGTCATTCTGAAGACCAGATTCTTGCTCTAGGAGGGGAGCAAGGCCAACTGTACAGAACATAAAAGGTTCAACAAAGTAAAGCCTATGCTCCCCCTAGGGCTCGTGTACGATTTCCACTCCCAGAGGTGCTGGGTATATGCAGAATACAGGTGACTCCAGTGCCTTGTTATTTCTCTTACTTCCTCTGTCTCCTGATCCTAGATGATGAAAGAAAGTTCACAACTTTAATTTGTTATTTTGCAGAAGTCAAGCCATGCTCCTTGAACTTGTAGCAAAGCATGATGAGATGTGCAGAGGCCCTTCATTCTAAGACATCTTGTTGTGCACATGTATATTAATCCTTTTTTATGTTAAATATACAGGTTGTGCCTCAGTATGCAATGTTGCATGTGAGGAGTGCAAATGCTCAATAAAGCTCTTTGCAAAAGTGTAATTAAGGACTGGACTTTAAACCCAGGCTAAAAACATCTTTAAGAGAACCAAGACACTGAATTAACTTCCTATTCCTTTGGAGGCCAACACAGATGCCCAGTTTTCATACTACACTGAAGAAATTTTCTTGGTTTTGTCAAAAGAATAAAGATTGATCTCAACAAGGTGTTTCTATTTCATCTCTTTCCCGAATTGAAAGGAACTACGTCTGAGTATTAGCATCAATCAATAAATGCAACTACAGCTTAATACAAATATTGCTTTTCATTATTTTATGCTACATTTACTTAATTTGATGTAAAAGCTGAAAAATAAGGAAAAAAAGCTCCTGTAAGGCATCAGATATCAGAAAAGAGTCCTCTTCAGGCTCACTGCTGTAAATAGGCATGCAGAAGGAAGTTCCCACATACAGTATGTTGGAATACAGGAGCTAACTGAATTAATAGAATTATCTCAGTTTCATGGTATTGAAACCAACATTAGAATCTAACTACCTACAACCTCATAAAGACCTTGGGGTCTCTTTTGCCTAAATATGTGTTATTTAAAGGAAGCAGCAATAAAAATCTTAGGTTTTGAATGATATTGAACAGTACATGAAAATGAATGTGAAGAGCTGCAATTTATAATTCAGCACTACAGAATAAGACATTCTCCTCTGTCTCTATCTTTTACCCCCACATTTATTTCTCACAGGTTTTTCACTGCAAATGACCTTTCCAATTTGCTGTTACTGTCCTCTCACTTAAATATGTATTTATGTCCATGAAAAAAGCATGCTAATATATATTTCATCTTATCTTTTTTATGGGGGAAATCATGGGGAGGTTTTCCAAATGAAAGTTAATTCTGCTTGTCTTATCATTTTTTAATCATGTTTACCTGAGTGCAAGTGCAAGTGCAGGACATCAAAGTTCTGATTGATTTGGGTTCCTCACCCCTAACAGTAGAAGACTAATTTCCTGGAACATAATTCAAGATACGCTGGAGAACTGCTTCACTTACTGGCATTGTAGGTATGAAACATTTCTTAAGGTGAGGGCTTTAAACACTAAGACAACTACAGCTAATATGTTGCTAGTGGGCAGTTAGTACTTTCAAGGTCATTGAAATGTGCTCTGGACAGATTTTATACAAGCATAGTATATGCAACTGCTCTCCTTCG
This sequence comes from Apus apus, assembly GCF_020740795.1. Lineage (NCBI taxonomy): Eukaryota > Metazoa > Chordata > Aves > Apodiformes > Apodidae > Apus > Apus apus. The sequence continues at coordinate 55,306,578 of NC_067312.1, read as the reverse complement.
TTTTTTATTCCCGCTTATCAATATATCGGTGTGGACTTTGATACTGATGCTTCTTGAAACTGTTCTTTCCTTCTTCTGGTTAAGAGAAATCCATAGTAGGATAACTGTCCATGCAAGATACTAGTTTAGACTCAACAGTGCTGGAGATTTGCACCCCGATGGTGCTCCTGGACAAGATCCAAGTCTGTCTCTTGGAAGTATTTTGTGGACAGTGAAATCTGAATCAGTTTTCAAGCGATTTTGTCTTTTAGTTTTTCTTTCATAAACACTATGATAGCACCGAAACAAGATTCACTCACTAGGATGTTTTTGAAGATGCTACAGCACTGCAAATAATGTTGGATACTGATGGCTTGGGCTGCCAGGTAAATAAAAATAGAGAACTCATTTTATTTTAATAGGGTGCTTAGAGAACATATGTGTTATTTTGAGGTTAAAGCACTTTTGTACTTTATATTGCCCCCAAGTGCAGCAGGACACTGGATTTGACCAACTGACATTTGAAACCCTATATAAGTACTAAGTAACGAGAAAATTGAGACAAGAGACCAAACGTGACCAGTAGGACAGACTTAAAGCATATTTCAGAAAGCCCAGATGGCCACACTGAAAATTCACAGCAGGGAGACAATGGCTAATTCCTTTTTTCAAATGTGCCGGTCAGCTGTTTGAGAACCTGGCCATGGTTATCAGTCAGAGTATAAGAAAATCTACTTCTTTAGGAATAATAAAATATCAGTATGTGAATACTATGCACTGTAAAATAAATGTGACAAAAACATAAACATTCTTAACCTTAGCAAACAGAAAGGAGTTTCACATTTAAAATCAAGCACACTGTGTCCCTTGCTGCCCTTCAGGCAATGACCAGCCATTCTGGGGAGGTTTCCAGTCATTATCAATGTGCTCATCTTGAGCTCCTTTGAGATAGTGTGCTGGTTGGTTTGTTGCACCTCTAGGTAGTGGGGGAGGGGCTCCAGGGGTGGCTCCTGTAAGAACCTACTAAAAGCTTCCCAGGCTCAGGTAGCCAGGGCCAAATGAACAGAGATAAGAGATGTGCCTATGTGATTAACAGATGGAAAAATGGACATAAGACCTGAGACCAGAAAGAGAAAGACAGGAAGCGCTGTGCTGGAGAGGTGATTGCAGTGCCAGTGAATATACCAAAGCTGATGAGGAAGAGAGGAAGAAGGTGCCCAAGCAGAAGTTCCTCTGCAGACTGTCACCCTGCACTCATGGAGGAGCACAGTGGAACATTCCCTGATGGTGCCATGGGGGGCAGATGTGGACCTGCATCCTGTGTACTTGGACCTGCAGCCATGGAGAACCCCATGCCAGGAGAGGTGACTGTTCCTGAAGCAGCCCGTGACTCTGTGGGAAGCCCAGGCTGGAGCAGCTCCTGACCTTGTGGGAAGGACTCATGTTGGATTGGTTCATGGAGGACTCTCTCCCATGGGAGGGACCCTGTGAGGAAGCAGGGAAGGACTGTAAGGAATCCTTCATTGTGAGGAGGATGGCGGATAAAGAACCACCAGCCTGTGAACTGACTCTAAACCCCATCCCCTGTCCCCCTGTGCTGCTGGGGGGAAGGAGGGAGAGAAACCAGGAACAAGATGATTTGAGCCCAGGAAAGAAGTGAGGGGATAATATTTGTAAGCAATGCTCTTTGTATTGTCTGTGTCCTGTGGGCATTCAATTAGTGTTAAATTAAATTATTACTTTTCCCTAAGTTGAGTCTGTTTTGCCTGTGACCTTAATCAATGAAGAACTCTCCTTGTCCTTGTCTCAACCCATGAGCTTTCAGCTGGCCTTTGTGCTCGTCATCCCAGTGTGTGTCGGGAGGGGGAGCTGAGTGAGTGGCCACTTGGCTGGTTCTTTGTTATCATTTTAGGGCCAAACCATGACAGATACTTGCAAGGATCTGCAAAATATGAAGCCTTTAAGGGGCATCTAAACCTGCTTCAAGTGTATATCACAGACAGCTGAAGTCTTGCAGAGGTCAAGAGTTGATCTGCAGAGAAAACTGGTTGGGGGTGGGGGCACAGAGGAGGATGCCCCTCCATCTGCAGAGAGGGACAGGGCTGTGCTGGCCACCAACAGTGCCCCAGGTTTGAAGAGCTACAGGATGCCCATGTCCACCTGTCTAGACACATTCTTACGTGATCTGCACTAGGTGTTCCTGCAGCAGCAGCGGGGTTGAACTTGATGATCTTCAGAGGTCCTTTCCAACCCTGTGATTCTATGATTAGTAAGCAGAGTACAGAATTACTCTGCTAAGAGGGCGAAGGACGGATTTACAAAAATTAACTGTATGTTGATAACACCATGGCAAAGTTCCTTGTCAATAGTGACAGAAACCCCTTACTACTGCCCTTGTACTGTGATTAAAACTTGGGAGAATTCCATGACCAGGTGCTCAATTGAAGATTTTTGGGTTGAAATATTTTATTCTGTACAAGTCCAGAGAGATGAAAACAAATTCTTGGAAACCTGTTAAAACAAACCTTTCAAGAGAGGATAGTGGTAGAGAACCCATGTACGTAGCATTTCACTCCTCTTGTCTAAAATATTCCTCTGAGAGTGTCTTTCTGAAGAGTGGCACTGTAAGAAATGTGTAGTTTCACATGATTTCAATGTGAAAGGCAAAACTTGGCAGATATAAAAACATGGGTTTGTAACTATTATATACAAGTGTTTTGGTTTTTTTCTTGACTTTTTCAGAGTGGCCTTACCTGATAGCAAAGTTGTTTGCAAAGTGGAAATACTTCCCACAAAATAACAAAAGGAAAAGGTGAATTTGTCTCTGAATTTTAGCTGTACATTTTATTTAAATAATAAAAATTAAAGTTACTCCAGGCAACATTCCTTAGAGAGGGCAATAATCTCTTTTGAAGACAGCATTGTCTTTTTGCTCTGTGTTTCTGTGAACCTTGTCGAGTTTTTGCATATTCTGGTGAATATCTTCAACTTGTAAGAAATAATTTAAAATGTGGGAGGTAGACTTCGGAAAAATCTCAGATTCACTCAAATGCAGGTTGAAACTCTGAGAATACTCAACTGAGAGACAAACCATTTAAATTCAGCTGCAGCAAAGAAGTCAGACAGCACTGCTGAATCCACCAGGTTATACCAAATGCATTCTTTTTTGCCTCCATCTTTAGTTTGTGCTAATTATAAAACTTCTAATTTAGAAAGTGATGATAAAACTACTCATAGCTCTAATCCTTGCTTGTGTTCAGAGACTTACTGATAGCATTATTTGAACAAATACTTTCAATCGTTTCCCACCAGTATATGAACACATGGGGGAATACATACATATATATATATATATATATATATATATGAACATATATGGGGGAATAGTAACGGAATAGGTGGAAAACTGATGATCTCTGAATCTTTATTTCTGGTGAAATGTAGAGGGCAAACTGTAAAATTCCAAGAACTTCAGAGCCATCTGTCATAAAGTGTTTTAATGTTACTTGTAAATGACCCAAATTAAGAGATGATTAAGAGATAAATAAAATGTCCAGGAGACCATACATTCTACTTATTATGAAGCAGAATAGTGCTTTAAATTATTTTGTTCACACTCTGTAAAATGTGAGCCTGATTCAAACCCTAGATTAAGCCTTCTCCTTCAAAAAATGAAGCAGTGAACATAAATTATTGAAGCTATTGCATATTGCTTTTCTGAGTGTTTACAGTGTAATACATACAAGACAATATCATCCAGCAATGTGGAAAACTGAGCATTTTCTGTTCTTGTTTATGCTTGTGCAAATATTATAAGTAATATAATTAGTTCTATCATCCCTTTCATCACCATTCCCTTCAATTTGTAATCCAGCTTCCTCATCCAAAATTTGGAAGAGGAAAATGCCAGTTCCATTTGTTCCATCTTGTTTAACCACAAGCAAAACACGCTGAAGAGAGTGCAAACAACAACAGAACCATCACATCAGAGAAGCACTCTGTTTTCACAACTAGAAGAATTAAAAGCACCAAAGATAATTATATTCCTGCATTGTAATTTGCAACAGATGTTACACTAAGTTTGTCAGGAATCCAGATTTTGTAAAAATGTGTTTCCGAATAAAGCTTTATGGAGACTTTTTTATTAATAGGTTGTTCTTCTGTGACAATGCACTCAAAAGAGTTTAAGTTAACTCACAATGAAGGTAAAACTTCCATACTGTTCAGGATGCTTTAATGTAGGCATGGAAAAGGTAAGAAAGTTACTCACTTATAGTATAGCACTAGTGATTTCCATTTAGAAGCCTGAATTTGGATATGATAAAACCTATATCAAAGAGTTAATACCATGGCAAAAAAAAAAAAAAAAAAAAAAAAAAAGTGAAACAACTTTTTTTTTTTTTCATTCCAGGCACTCCCTTTCAGGAGCCATGATGAATTTTTTTTCTGATAAACTGATGTGTAGAAGCTATGGCCTGCTTGGTTTCTAGCCATCACACAGAAAAATTGCACTACAATGGCTTGCTTTGTCTGCCTTTAGCAGCATCTGAAGGTCCAAAGTGAGCCTAAAAAGCTCACAAAGGGAGAGAATATGTACACATAACTTCACAAGTGATGTTGAGACACTTGAAAAAAAACAGCAAAAACAACACCTTAATGAAAAAAAGATCAAAACAGCTCACTCCAATGTAATAAATCAGGGTATTTATGGAAATCAGACTTCTCCTATTCTTGAGTCATCCAAATGCCAGTGTCAACTTGACAGTGTAATGAGACAAAAAGCACATCTAATATCATAGAATCATAGAACTATTCAGGTTGGAAAAGACCCTTGGGATCACCTCAGCCTCCTCTTCTTCAAACTAAACATTCCCAGCTCCTTCAAGCATGCTCCATAAGATTTATTCTCTAGGCCCTTCACCAGCTTTGTTGCCCTCCTCTGTACTCGCTCCAGCACCTCGAGATCTCTCTCGAATTGAGGTGCCCAAAACTGGACACAACACTCCAGGTATGGCCTCACCACTGCTGAGGACAGGGGGACACTCACCTCTCTGCTTTTGCTCATCACACTATTTCTAAGACAAGCCAGGGTGCCATTGGCTTTCTTGGCCACCTGGGCACACTGCTGGCTCATATTCAGCCACTTGTCAATTACAACCCCTAAGTCTTTTTCTGCCAGACACTTTCCAGCCACACTTCCCCAAGCCTGGAGCATTGCCTGGGGTTGTTGTGGCCCAAGTGCAGGACCCAGCACTTGGCCTTGTTGAAGCCCAGACCATTAACATCAGCCCAACTATCCAATCTATCCAAGTCTCTCTGTAAAGCCTCCCTGTCCTCATGCAGATCAACACTCCCGCCTAGCTTGGTGTCATCTGCAAATTTACTGATAATATACTCTATGTCCTTATCAAGATCATCAATAAAGATGTTAAACAGAAATGGTCCCAACACTGAGCCCTGAGGAACACCACTTGTGACTGGCCACCAGCTGGATTTGACTCCATTGACCACCACTCTTTGGGCCCAACTGTCCAGCCAGTGCTTGATCCAACAGATGGTGTGCTCATCCAGGCCATGAGCAGCCAGCTTTTTTATGAGAGTTCTATGGGGAACTGTGTCAAATGCTTTTTGGAGGTCCAGGTAGACAATATCCACAGCCTTTCCCTTGTCCAATAGTTGGGTCATCAGGCCATAGAAGGAGATCTGGTTTGTCAGGCAGGACCTGCCTTTCATAAATCCATGCTGACTGGGCCTGATCCCCTGGTTATCCTCTATATATCTTCTAACGACACTCAAGATGATCTGCTCCATGACCTTCCCTGGTACTGAGGTCAGACTGACAGGTCTGTAGTTTCCCGGATCCTCCTTTCTGCCTTTCTTATAGATGGGTTTTACATTTGCTACCCTCCAATTCATTGGGACCTCCCCTGTTAGCCAGGACTTCAGGTAAATAATGGAATGTGGCCTGGTGATCACATCTGCCAACTCTTTCAGCACCCTTGGATGTGACCCATCCGGTCCCATAGACATGTGTGTGTCTAAGTGGTGCAGTAGGTCTCTGACCACTTCCTCTTTCATTGTGATGACCTCATTCTGCATCCCCTCCCTGTCTCCTAGCTCATGTGGCTGTATATCCATGGAACAGCTAGTTCCACTGCTAAAGACTGAGGCAAAGCAGGTGTTGAGCACCTCAGCTTTTTTCTCACCCTTTTTTATTAAGATTCCCTTTGCATCCAATAAAGGATGGAGATTTTCCCTAATCCTCCTTTTGCAAGAAGCAGTTTTTGTTATCCCTAACAGCTGTAGCTAGTTTGAGCTCTAGCTGTGCTTTGGCTCTCCTAATTTTTGCTCTGCATAGGTTCACTTCATCTTTACAGACTTCATGAGTGATCAGGTAGTGAGATGGATCAAGAACTGGTTGAAAGGAAGAAGTCAGAGAGTTGTAGTCAATGGGGCAGAATCTGGTTGGAGGTGTGTGACCAGTGGAGTCCCTCAGGGGTCGGTACTGGGACCGGTGTTGTTCAACATCTTCATCAACGACCTGGATGAGGGTATAGAATGTACCCTCAGCAAGTTTGCTGATGACACTAAGCTGGGAGGAGTGGCTGACACACCAGAAGGATGTGCTGGACTTAGACAGGCTGGAGAGTTGGGCGGGGAGAAACATGATGAAGTTCAACAAGGGCAAGTGTAGAGTTCTGCATTTGGGGAAGAAAAACACCATGCACCAGTACAGGTTGGGGGCTGACCTGCTGGAGAGCAGTGTAGGAGAAAGGGACCTGGGAATCCTGGTAGACAGGAGGATGACCATGAGCCAGCAATGTGCCCTTGTGGCCAAGAAGGCCAACGGCATCCTGGGGTGCATTAGAAAGGGTGTGGTTAGTAGGTCAAGAGAGGTTCTCCTACCTCTTTATTCTGCATTGGTGAGGCCGCATCTGGAGTATTGTGTCCAGTTCTGGGCCCCTCAGTTCAAGAAGGACAGGGATCTGCTTGAGAGAGTCCAGCAGCGCAGAGCCACAAAGATGATTAAGGGAGTAGAACATCTCCCTTATGAGGAGAGGCTGAGGGAGCTGGGTCTCTTTAGCTTGGAGAAAAGGAGACTGAGGGGTGACCTCATTAATGTTTACAAATACGTAAAGGGTCAGTGGCAGGGAGATGGAATTAGGCTTTTCTCAGTGATGACCAGTGATAGGACAAGGGGTAATGGGTGGAAATTGGAGCATAGGAGGTTCAAGGTGAATATGCGAAAAAATTTTTTTACTGTGAGAGTGACAGAGCACTGGAACAGGCTGCCCAGGGAGGTTGTGGAGTCTCCTTCACTGGAGACATTCAAAACCCACCTGGATGCGTTCTTGTGTGATGTGCTCTAGGTGACCCTGCTCTAGCAGGGGGGGTTGAACTAGATGATCTTTGAGGTCCCTTCCAACCCCTAAGATTCTATGATTCTATGATGAGTGACCTGTCCCCTCTTCCAAAGGTCATAGACTCTCTTTTTGTTCTTAGGGTCCAGCCAAAGGTCCCTGTTTAGCCAGGCTGGTCTCCTACCTCACTACTGGGTTTTTGGCACATAGGGACAGCAGCTCCTGTACCTCTAAGACTTCTTTCTTGAAGTATGTCCAGCCTTTCTGGACTCCTTTATCTTTCAAGGCAGCCTCCCAAGGGACTTTGTCAATCAGTCTTCTGAGCAGGTCAATGTTTGCCCTCCAGAAGTCTAAGGTGGCAGTTTTACTAACCTCTCTCCTTGTTTCTCCAACGATCAAAAACTCAGTCATCTCATAATCACTGTGCCCTAGATGGCCTCCAACCATTACTTACCCCACAAGATTTTCCGTGTTCACCAGAAGCAGGTCCAGGAGGTCACCCCCCCCCCGGTCAGCTCACTTATCAGCTGTGTGAGGAAGTTTTTTTCCACACATTCCAGGAACCTCTTGGAATGTTCCCTCTCTGCTGTGTTGTATTCCCAGGAGATGTCTGGGAGATTAAAGTCTCCCACAAGAACAACAACAAGTGACTGTGAGATTTCTCCCAACTGCTTATAGAAAGTTTCATCCACCTCACTGCTTTGGTTGGGAGGTCTGCAGCAGACTCCCACAGCAATATCAGCTTTACTGGCCCTTAACCTAATCCAAACACTCTCAACCTCATCATGACTATACCTGATTTCCAAGCTCTCATAGCATTCTCTAACATACAGGGCCACTCCACCTCCCTCCTTCCCTTTCTATCCCTCCTGAAGAGCTTGTAGACATTGATTGTAGCACTCCAGTCTGTGATGCATCCCACCACATTTCTGTGACAACCACTATGTCATAGTTTTCCTGGTGTATCATGGCCTCAAGCTCCTCATTTGTTGCTCGTGCTACATGCATTGGTCTAGATGCACTTCAGATGAGCTAAGGATCCCAAAACACTTTTTTCCACTGTGGGCCCCATTTCCTACCAGACCCTTCTCAGGTGCTTCCATGATTTCTAAACATCGATCCTTTCTCTCAAATGAAACAACAGAGTGAGAATCTTCCCTAGTCCATCATCCTTCAAGCCCTGGCATGTTTCTCTTGGGCTTGTCCCTAACAGGCCCAGTTATCTCCCTTCCCCCTTCATATCTAGTTTAAAGCCCTGTCAATGAGCCCTGCTAACTCCTGCCCCAGAAGCCTTTTGACCCCTGGGACAGGTGCATCCCGCCTGCCACCAGCAGGCCAGGTGTCTCATATAGCAGCCCGTGATCAAAAAACCCAAAGCCCTGCCTATGGCATCAGTTGTGTAGCCATACATTGATCTGCAGAATCCTCCCATTTATCTCTTCATCCTTTCTTGCAACAGGGATGGAGGCAAACACTACTTGCGCTCCAGACCTTCTAACCAGCCATCCCAGATCCCTGAAGTCTCTTTTTATTGCCCTTAGGCTCCTTGCAACAATTTTATCACTGCCAACCTGAAAAAACAGCAGTAGATAGTAGTCAGAGGACTGCAACAGAGCAGAGGGCTGCACTTACTATAAAGTTGCTGCAAGTTTTCATTGCAGCAAGCAAAACCTCCTCAGTCTTTCTGTGTTGAAACAAAGTGCTTCAGAAAACAACGGTATCTTACAGTCACTTTTGTTCAGTAGGAAGTAAAAATCAAGCATTCCAAGAAAAGACCAGGATACAGCCGGTGTCTTATTTACATTTGCCAGTGTAATACTTAAAAGATGCATCAATTAGCTTTTAGGCGTTCAGAGCTTGATTTAACTTTCATTAATGAGAACAGTACAACTCCTGATGATTTCAGCGGAGCTGGGATCCAAGTCTTAGCAAATGGAGATGACAAAAAATTTGCACTGACTGGGAAAGCCATAAAATATCATGAAGAATAAAGAAGTTATTGTGATTAAGACCAAGAAAGAGATCTACAAGAAATAAAAATAATCTTTCAAAGTCTTCAGTGGAGGTAGCAGTCACACAACAAGCAAGAATTTGGTCATTAGAAAGTAGTGGGGAAAAAAACCACACCAATCCCAAATTACTGTAAATGCCATTACAGCAAAAACAATGTTGTAAACTCCTGATTCACCAAAGTCAGAAGCACTAACTCTAAGAATGTTACATCTATTTCCAGGCACAATGTTTGAAAAAAAATACAGTGATAAACTGGAAAGAGTTTGGAACTGGCTTCAAAACCAAAAAGACAGCAAAGAGTTGGAAGAACACTAGATTTCATTTAATGTAAATAAATAATTTTTTAAAAAATACAAGTAAGGTAGAAGAATAAAGTAATTTTCAAGAATTAAGTGCATCTTTTTTATAAAGAGGACCATGATAATTTGTTCTTCTGGTATGTCACTGGCAGCACAAGAGATCTCAAATACAGATGATAGATTATAAGGAAAGCTATATTACAGATCAGCAAAAGCTCTTGAACTGCCAGAGCAGGAACATTTTGGATGACTTGTGCACTATCTTTCCCACTGGAATTTCTTCCCAACAGTTTATACAAGTGATTGAAACCATAGGATAATCCATATTTTCTTAAAAATAAGGAGACCACTTCCACAGTCTTTTTGACATCGGATAGTGCATTTCTGTAAATCACAGTCCTCTCAAAGCCCATACAGAGTAATAGTTGCAGAGGGGCAGTCAGGGCAACCTAGGGTTCTACAAAGGTTCAGCTCAAGATTTCCCTGCCCCCTGCACTCACCATGCTTCTCCTTGTTCACTCTACAGCAGCTGAGAAAATAAGTCATTTCCATTCAATTTTGCGGCATTGCTGGCATTTGACAAATCCTCTTGCTTCTGAAAAGCAAGCTGATGCTTGACTTGACACTGTAATAATGTCACCTCATTTGAAACCCTTCTTGTAGCTGCTAAGTAAAAACTTGACTTAGCAATGTTGGAAGAAAATACCAAGAGTCTGTCATTTGTCTCAACTACGATTCCTTGCTATGCTGGAAAGCAGATTTACTCAGCCACCCTCCCATGTTTTGGAAAGGCACAGGTATCTGAATGTGACCTTTTTTCAGGGGGAGGTATGTGCTGGATGAGGCCAAGCCATGATTCCCAAATGAACGATTTCTTAACTTTAGTTGGTTTCCATTTGGACGAGCTGATTCCTCACAGAAATCCTGCAGGGAGGCTTTATGTTACAAAGTAAATACAAAGGCTCTGATTTAAGTAGCAGACTAAATCTCATAGGCAGCTCCTGAACCACAAGCTGGCATTGTTTCCTGCATCTGCAGACTGCTGCTCTTGGTCAGATGGAGACCTGCTCTCTACCCACATCTTCAGAAATGTTCATCCTTTGCTTTGTCACAGCAAAGCAGTATGCATCCATAAGAGTATAAGTGTACATTCCACTGGGAGAGAGGGTTGAAAAAACTGGAAATACTCGGAGTGTGTGTGTCTATGTGCATATATGTGCATATACGTGCACACAAACAGGCACACAGCTCAAGCTGTCTTGCTTCCTAGGAGAATGGGGAGGGGGGCGAAACCAACAAAAACCCAACACAAAGATTTATTAAATCAGAGATAAAACAAATTATGGAATTTTTGTTATGATTTTAGGAAAATTGCTTGCATTTCTCAGTTAGGAGTATGTAAGATTTTTGCATTCATTCTGGTCATGGTTTCCATCATGACTGAGCAGGCTCTTTATTGAATGTTTATGGCAACTCACTGTTGTGCAGCATGTAATAACGACTTACAGATTTTTGAATGTTGATTTGCATGAGATTCAGAGCAAGGTTTTGGCATAATAAATTATCAATATTATTAATGAAACACCACTTTCCTGATAAGTATATGCCACTATATTTGTAGTGATATTTCCTTTTTTCTGCTTGATTTTTTTTTCCTTGCAAAATAATTTATGTTTTCTTACTACTCAGTTAACAGAGACTTCATATATGAATATATGAAGTCTGTGAAAATATGAGTATTAAAACATGGATGTGTGAGAGAAATCTGTACACAAACACACACTTCAGTTAGAAATATCTTACCAGATTTTAATTAGGTTTTGCAGCCAATTTTAGTTTGCTATCTAAAAGCACAATGGTTTATGACTTACAACAGAATGCTTAGTCTGGCCAAAAAAGAGTGAAGTGAAGCTGGAGCTTTCCCTGTGACCGGAACATCCTCGTTCTCCTCGGTTTATCAAACCTGCATCTTCATTTTACACTAGAGGTTTTTTAAGTGCCATCAAGACGCTTTCCCCGTGATTTTTCACGACTCATCACTGCCATCTTGTGGGAAAAACCCTGCATCATTAGGTCCACAAAAAAGCGAGAAAAACGCATTAAATAACAATTTGTGTTCGGAGGACACTGCTAACAGTTAGTTGAAAAATATTACTTCATATAGAAACTAAAAGTCATAAGATAAATATGTTTACCGTGAAATTAAAACAGGAAAATAATTATTTCATACATTTCTATGCATTTCCCAACACCATTAAAAATACTTTGTTCTCAAAGAGAACATCTCATAAAACTTTAAAGGTGGAGTATTAAGCCTATGCTAAAACAACATATTATATATAAAAGCATCACAGCAATTTACACTATAAATTGAAGTTATAGCTGTTTTGAAGTTTATGAAATGCTTTAAGTTAAGAAACCTGAAGAAAAAAAAAAAAAAAAAAAAAAAGCTATAAGGTTTTTATTTCTTGACTTTTTTTTTTTAAAAAAAATCCCTAGCCAAAAAAAATCACAACTTTTCATAAACAGTATTTTACCATATTTCATATAAATGTATGATGTCTTTAAAATGTGGTAGAAATGCAAAAATGCATTAAAAGGCATTTAAATTTGCCTTCTTTTTGTCATCTCTCCCAAAATGTGCATGATTGCAAGTATTTTCTAGACTATGCAGACAGGGGAAAGAATGTCCTCATGTTTGTTTCAGGGTTGCAGTATAAAGGCCTGGATGCCCCCTCATGTGGTGCAACAGTTACTGTACTGAAGCTATGCCATAATATAATTCTGATTTGTGTTATATCATAGAATCATAGAATCACAGAATGGTTTTGGCTGGAAAGAACCTTAAAGATCATCTAGCCCAAACCCCCCTGCATGGGCAGGAACACCTCTCACTAAAACAGGTTGTTCAGGGCCCCATCCAACTCTCCAAAGGCATGCAGATAAATGAGCCTACATGCTCATTTCTGGATTTCCTACTATGGAAACAAAGGCAGAACTACCCAGGAGAAGCTGATGGTGTAATATGAGGAAGATCAAAGATAAAATAAGGTATTAAGTGGGCAAAGCAACAGTAAATTTGGGATCTCTTACATTCATTTGAATCTTAAATTACACCCTTTAGTTCACACTTTCTTTGCTCCTGCATGGAGGTGGGTAGGAATTAGTTGTGCACAGTATTTTAAATATTATAAACATAACCTTTCTTCATTTGCATGGAAATAAAATTTAAAATGTTCTCTGTATGTTTAAAAGTAGGATCAGAAGAAGGAGCCAACAGATGTTAACGTGTAATTCCCTCATCCATCTTCTTTTACATTCTTCACAAATGCCCCTTATGGTCACCTCCTTTCTGGCCTACTGAGTATGTAATTATACAACGTGCAGTAACTCCAGGAATGCACTCGTATAAAGCTTCATGTCACTTCCTGAGGAAACCAAACCAAACCAACCACAAATTAAACTCACGAACAGAAAACCCAAAAAAATAAACAACTTTTGCTTTAAAAATTGCCCATCTCTTCAGAACATGTTAGAAATTCAAATGATTAAAGGAATAATAGGAACAGATAATGCCTTTGCCTTGTTCCCTCCAAACTTCTCTCTGAGCTTGAATGAAAATCTAATATTCATCATTAGAGCAGGAGTGAGATCTTTGCCTTGTAATTATGCACAAGACAGTACATTCTGTGAGTCTCCACAGCTTTACTACTTGCTCACCAGTAACTGTTGTGGTTACGGCGCAGCACGTTGAGAGTAGCTGCCTAAAACCCAAACAAGTCAAACCATTAGCAAATAAGAAAAAAAACAACTTACAAAGAGCCAGAGAGCAACCCAGACAAATCATGGGCTCACAGGCACAAATTAGAGTGTGTTTCTCTGCTACTATAGAATCATAAATGTGTGGGCTTGGAAGGGACCTTTAAAGGTCATCTAGGCCAGCCCCCTGCAGTGCTCAGGGACCTTTTAACTAGATCAAGTTGCTCAGAGCCTGGTCAAGCCTGACCTTCAATATCTTTAGGGATGGGACCTCCACGACCTCTCTGGATAACCTGTTCCAGTGCTTCACCACTGGAGAAGTAAAGAACTTCTTCTTGATATTCAATCTAAATCTATCCTGCTCTAGTTTAAGGCCATTGCTCCTTGTCCTGTCACTACACACCCTTGTAAACAGTCCCTCCCCAGCTTTCCTCTAGGCCCTTCAGGTACTGGAAGGCCACTATAAAGCTCGATTATGTATATAAGCTACAACTGAGTGACTGTTCCCCAGCTACTCACAGCTACTGGTGGGGTGGGCTTTATGGTGTGAATGCTGGGGTCTCGCTTTACTATCAAAGCCCCATCAGGAGTGTGGCAGCATGGATGCAACTGCTCGGTATACTTCTGCATACTCATGTTCCATAATGTGTCCCAGAACTAAGCTGGCATGTCAGAAGTTAGACATTGGGGAAAAAGGTGGTCGGAACAGTGTTAAAGATTGGACTTGCAAATCTGACAGTAAAAGGTGTCAGTTTAGTCATATTAAAACATCAGTGTAGAATAACTCACACAGTAACTGTAGCATATTACAGAGAGGAATCATGAATATGCAATCAGAAAACAGTTTCAGCACGTGATCACCAACTCTGTCAATTACAGCAGTCACTTTTTGTGATATGTTGCCTTGTCATTCTGACAGTGATTATACTTTTACATGATGTATTGCAGATATTATGCTTCACTTGTTTACAAATAGAACTGTATATTACACTTTCACTATAAGAGTGGGACATTTTAAGCAAGGAAAACACCCCTCATAATAATTCTTCCACCTAAGTCAGTCCCACCACAGCTGCATGGCATGATCAACCCTAACAAAACCAAGTCATTCTGGAGGTTTGCAGATAGCATCCAAAACCAGTATGTGGGATATTTCAACTGCCAATGCTCATAAGAGAACATTTTTCTCCAAGTCATCAAGTTGTTTTTAAATAAATAATAACCATTATAAGCTTATAAAAGCAATGGGGTTTTTTAAATCCAGCAAGCTAGAAACATCAGTTGCCTAACTGAATATTTGACAGAGATTATGTTTGTATTTATTAACAGATTGTTCGTGATGCTATGCATTAACAGTTCAGTATTTCACAATAATCTAAGACAATGCAAGACTTCTCCTTTACAGAGAATGTTAGATAATTCTAGAATCATCATAATAAATGAGGCTATTAGGTATCTTTGTTTAATAACTACTTACAGAAGTATGATATATTTTAGTGGTAAGTGTACCTGTATATACTCATTCCTTCTGTTTGGGATGCAGATTAGAGAACATGAAGGAAACATATCTCAGTTGTCAGTAATTATTACAGTGTAAATATCCTCCCAAATTCTAGTTATAATGGACTCTCAAAGATCATGTTGTGGCCCGTGACAGCTAATTTAAAGTAAATGCAATAAAATACTGAGATTACTTTCCATGTATTTGTCAGAAACTCCTTTATTACTTTTTCTGCATTTGTTGTCTCTCTTATATCAAATCAGGAGTCTTATATTGGTGGTGACTTTACACAGAGTTACTTGTAGGCATAGCATCAGATCTATCACAGATATTAAATTTTGACTCAGGCACCTTGGACATTGTTCTAGTAATGAAGTATTGGAGATGGTCAGAGTAACTATACGATAAATGTTGTGAGAAATGCACCTAATTCTGGACTAGCTATCTTTTCAGTGTTGACTTCTAGTCTCTGAGTTTGACACCTGAACTCCTCAAAAAGCAGTTAGATCTTCCATATAAAAATTCAGAACAAACTATTTATTAACTACTTTGTAAAAGACATTTCAGAGCATTTTGCCTTAGAATTTTTACACACTTTTCATTGTTTTCCATCAGCACAACTGAACAGGAACAGTGGAACTGGTCAGGGAGGAAAATACACCCTGAGTGAAATATGAATTTATTAAATATACTGGGAATCTACATGGTCAGTGAAAAAAATCTGTCCATACAGACCCAGCACTGAACAAATCACTGTTTCTCATCTCTATCAGTTTCTTGTATGTGGCACTACTTACATGACACCATTTAACTAACAGTAATCAGAATAAAGCACAAAACTCTACATATTTCTGGACCCCATAACAATCATAGTTCTCTCAATTCCTCTACACTCACTATGACTAAACTATTTACACCTAAAGGAAGCTTCTGGTTTACCAGGAAGTTTAATGCTGACTGTCTTTCCTGTTTTCAGGCTTATTTGTCCTGGCATTTTTCAGCACATGGCACAGACAATAACTGTGAAATTTGGCATCAGTGTTGTTACCATCGCTTGCCAAAGTACTCCAAATAGCTGTGACAAACAGATGGGGTGAAAGGGCTTAATAAGGTCATCTTCTGTGCCAATTTAATAATTCAAAGATACTTTGCAAGCAGAATACAGCCAACTTAAAAGTACTGCAACAGTTACTCAGTGACTACAGTACAACAACGGCACACAGAAGGAAACATGGACTGTTCTTTCTATCTCCTCTAATCCTAAAAAAAAATAATGAAATGCAGAATTACAGAATTACATTGAAGAGATTCACAGTAAGTACACCAACAGTAGTATGGTGGTCACAGATGGCTCAGGTTCAACAGGAAACATCAAGAGGAACTTCCTTGCCACAGTGCTGCTCAATCAGCTTGAAGCCTGTTTGTACAGCAGGTATTGCTTGTTTTTTCCATGGGACACACCTCAAGATTACTTCATATTTTTAAGTGTTTGTTTGCCAAATACAATTTCAGATATCTTTGCATCTCATTTCCACAGATATAGTAGCAACACATTACTTCAGAGAAATATTTTCTTCTGGGAATTGGTTTTCTCTAGGGTCTGTTTGCACAGATGCATTTTGCTCCACACACAGAGACTCTGCAGGTAAGATACAAACAACTTTACAGTACAAAGCAATTATATCATGACTCAACACACATAAAAGGCAGCTGGAATCAACAGGCTAATAGTGCCCATTTCCTTGCCAGCTTCATAAGACCCCTAAAAGGGTCTCTGGTGGCCTGGGCAGGCACAGACAGGAAAAAGAAGCAGAACCACCACCATCTACACCAACAAGGGCAGAAGAGAAAAGGAAAGGAAATAACCTATGCCACTGACAAACACTACATTTCAGACTAATGGAAGGAAATGCATTTTGTTTGTGCATAATTAATCTGTGAAATGTGTTGCTAAGAAGCATTGCTGAGGTCAGAAGGTTTGCAGCACTCAACGGCACTCATCTCTTTGGGCTGTAAGAACACTCACAGCCATTCTTAAAATGACAAAGGCAACAAGCTGTCATTCTACTGTCCATAATCAAATCAGATTGGATGAAACAAAACATTCTTCATGTAGTAGCATATTTTTGCAGTGAGATGGGTTTTTACACTCTTCTGTTGCAGCTGATAGTGCCAAGATTTGGGAACACATTACCAAGCTGGATGGGTCACTGCCCTTACCTTCAGTGCTCCTAGGATCTGTACCAGAAGAACTGTCTGGTTCAGAAAACTTTGACCTATTTTAGTAAAATAGAGAGCAAATTCTAGCTGATTCCCAAGGCATACCCAAACATCTTTTCTTCTGCATTTTTAATCTTTTAATCTCAAAGAAGATTAGCCTGTTAGACATTACAAGCAGGTAAACTAGGAATTCTGGTGATAATGACAAGATACTTGTTTGTTAAATGTTCCTCTAAGGGACAAAATGCATTAGAGTTTTCTAACACAATCAAACATCATAATTAGAATATTAATAACTAAATATTAGCTGAGCATATGACACCAATTAGAGTGCAAAAAATTTAAATTTTGATAATACTGTAAATTTGAAGAATCTGTTCCTTTTTTAGTGGACAATTTCCTCAGCCTAGTCCCTGGGCTGTTCATTCATCCAAAAATGCTTCACTGTATCACTTGATAGCCTAAAATACCTACTCAAATTTGCATGCTTCTAAGAATGCAAGATTCTCACTTCAGAAAATGAACCATCTAGGTCCCATCCTCAGCTTGGGTAAATTGTTCAGCTCCTGAAAAGTTAGTGGATCATGCCAGCTGATGTACAGCATTTTGTTTCTGAATGCTTTTATTCCCCCTGTGCTTACTTCACACATACTCAGACAAGGAGGGACCATTATTTCACTTAGTTTAACCTCCGTTGTAAAACAAGGTTATGGCACATCTGCAACATCCACTCCAAGACCCACTTGTAACACCTTCTAAAAGTGCTACACCCTCATAGGCCAAAGCAGTTAAAAAACCCAACTGAAGAAAGAAATGGAGAAAGCTGTAGATGGTGGGAGGTGTAATACATGTGCATTACCTGGAAGAAAAAGCATGTTGCTGGAAAATAATACAAAGCAGAAGGTGAGAACTAGAGAAAGTTTAAAGCAAAATAAAGCAAAAGAAGCAAAAGATAGAAGGGGAGATCTGCTAGTGGCAGATAAGGAGTTACACACTTACAAAGCAGTATTAATAAAATGTGTTAAAGTACCAGATGACTCATACCAAAACATTTGTCTGTGCAGTCAAAGCAAAAGGTTCAAGTTGATCCTCAGCAAATCTGGAGCATAAAGAAATACACCAAAAAGACATTCAGTGGGCTGAAACAGATGAAAAGCCAATACATGCTGCAGTTTTAACTACCCAAGTGAAGAGGTCAGCCTAAACTTCTAAGTGTCCCTCAAGACTGCCATTTGAACCTGCTGTCCGTGGCTCTGTCGTTGTGCAAGGACTTGCAGGGAGCCCTGTGCTCTTCAGGCAGATCACCAGCACCACAGTCAGTTGAGGGACATGGCACAACAGCAGCTCACAACCACTTAGTGCCCAATGGCCACAGAAAACACCTCTCAGTGGGGCATGGATTGAAAAAGCCACACAGTGGAAACTGCATTCTTCTCAAAATAATCTGCACAGAAATTGCTGGGGTCAGCAGAGGGACTGTTTTGACCCTAAAGTTTGAAAGAGGTGTATGCAAGCTGAAAAAGGGCAGGGGGGAGCTCCTGTCAGGCTCTGCAATCTGTAGAGGTAAGAGTAAAAGCATTCGTTCCTGTGAACCCAGCAGAGGCTCTTCTGGTTCAACTTGCACTAGAGCTGCTTTAAAAGCAAACAGCAGATGTATTTTAGGCCCTGCTATACATCTCCAGTGGTGAAATAAGAACCCATGTTGCAGTTGCTAATTCACAGGCTCCTTATCTCATTTACCCTCCAACAAAATAATTGCTGCTTGATTATAACTACCAAAAGGTTTTGAGAGCCAGTTACACAGCAGATGTTCTTTTCTCCCTAAGCAACTCTCACAGGGCTGATGCTGCACGTCTCACAAATCAAATCATAGTACACCAGGCTGAAGTTCATACCCATTTAGTCACAGGATTTTTAGCTGTTGCAAGCCCATCATAGACCTTGGGGACCACTTAGGTTCACTCTTATCTGTACAGAGCAGGCTCATACCTAGAAAATAAAAGGACCTCATGTTATGGGTTTTGTCAGGTAGAGGAATGTAAAGAAGCATAAAGCTACTGTTAGCAATGGTTCTTTGCAATAGCTTACCAGCATAACTTAATTAAAATAATAATACAGAAAAAAATATTGTGTCTTTTATTAAAAAAATAAAAATGCTATTATTAATATACAGTTGCTAATACTAACTTTAGGAACTTTTAAAATGGTAGCACCTTACTAGTCCTCATAATTCAGGGAAGTTTGTCTAAATTCTTTGTATTTCACAGAAATAATCCAGTGGCTTTTTCAAGCTCACACATGACTTTCAAAGGGAGTATGGTGAGGACGCCAATATTAATGAGGTTGTCAGTCAGAGTTGTTAGGAATAATTAGGACATCGGTTTCTTTACACATTCCACAGACCCTGAATTTTGGACTATGTCATCCATTAGAGTTCTGCTGAGCCACTGATTAAGGAGTAGTTTATCTTGAGATCAGCTCTCCTGTCTTCTTATGAAAAGAATTAATATTATTTATGAGTTAAATATTTCATTTGCATTTGCTAAGAATTGTATCTTGTATCTTAATAGAAAGGAAAGAAAGCTTTGGAGTAACCGAAATAAAACAAAAGTTTGGGTCAAATGTAGCAGCTTCTGACTGAAGTGTGTGTATGTCCCTGAGTTTGTTTTCATGATCATGCATAAAGAAAATGAGCAAAGTGTTTAATTTTTAATTTCTTAAAATATTGGCCGGTAATTTTCACCTTTGTGAAGTGAAACAAAAATCACTCCTAGTGACAACATTTTATTTTCCGTTATCACAGCTATGCAAGGAGCATGTGAGGAACACAGAAAAGAACCCACCATGTCCAGGTCTCTGACAGAGTCACAATGAAGCCACGTTTAAAGGATTAAATCATGCAAATTTGGGCCAATTCAAACTACATAAATTGCACCAATTTAATTTAAACAGAGGAGTCCTAATCCAAAATAATCTGGATTGATATCCAGATAGGTCATCCCACCATTCTTCAACATGACTGTGGCTTATTCTGGTGTCTCTTCACAGGGTTTATAACACACATATACTAAAGTAATGCAGTTTGGGTTAATATAATTTCAAAATTATACATGATCTTGTGCAGTGATTTAGCTAACTTGTCTTCCAAGAGAAGCTGCAAGAGCTGCAATGTCTAATCTGCCAAAGACAGGGTGAGGTGGCTTTATATACAAACATGTATGTGTATATAAATCAGGTGGGCATAAAGAAGACAGACACATGGTCTTCTCAGGGGTATCCAGTGAGAGGGCAAGAGACAATAAGCACAACTGAATCACAGTAAATATTTAAATTATTGTTCTGCCTTGTCATGTCTACATATGCCTCAGTGGTGGTAGGAAGAAAGTATGGGGTGGGGGGTTATCTGCTTAAAAGAGAGAAAACTAGTAGAGAAGAAGGAAACCAGGGATTTCATGGCAGCTAATGATTCAGCAAATGTAAACAACAGGAGCTCTCCTGAATGCTGAACCCTGCTCAGCACAATGCATATCTGCAGAGCTCTGTGTCTTTCTATAAATAATGTCTTGTCTAGGAAGGTAAGCCTTGTCGTTTATCTAAGGCTAACTGTGTCAGTTTGAACTCTAGTACATGGCACCATGAGGCTAATATTGTTAGTAGACTGGTAAAACAGACCACACTGGCTGCACCGTAGAGCAGCTCTACAAGCATGTCTGACAAATAACATGGGAATTGTATAAAGACTTCAGGTGTGGAAGACAGTCCTACTGAGTATCCAAACCCTGTAAGTATTAACACAGGGAACTAGTCAGACTCTAATGTTGTAAAAAGTTTTGCAGCACTGATGTGAGCTGAATACCTGTGAAGACCTGAATGGTCTGTGGGGGTTTTGTGAGCTTTTGGGTCTCTGCCAGGTTTTAATCACACTGCTTGTCACAGCCAACACCACAGTAGTTAGTAAATAGCACCCTTTCCACTGATTTCAGAAATCTAAGCATCAGTCCTGAAGAGCCATTCTGCCTTTCCACTGAACATTGAAGCTTTTCAGTCAAACACTTTCTTAACACATAGAAACCACCACCACTGGAGATACCATGCCATTGCCTGTAATGCTTTCCTTTCCTTTCCTTTCCTGAGAAATGAGTTAGTTTTAACTTACATTAATTTTTAAGTTAATAGATTTTTGAGGAAAATGAGAAAAAACATGAGGAAAAACTTTCTTGTGAGGGTTATAGTGCACTGGAATAAGCTGCTCAGAGAGCTTATGAAGTCTCCTTCTCTAGACATTTCCAAGACCTGTCTGGACATGTTCCTGTGTGACCTGCACCAGGTGATCCTGCTCTAGTAGGGGGGTTGGACTCAATGATCTCAAGAGGTCCCTTCCAACCTCTGCCATTTTTTTATTCTGTTATTTTATTCTCTGCCTATTTCTTCAGATTCCTTCACTGACGAATCATGTTTTTCTCTGGCTATTCTGTGACACTGAGCACATTATTGGCAGTGGAAATAATTTTACTAAGTGTAGTAGTTATACTAAGCTGAATCCCAGTGTTTCTGCTAGCCCTCATTTCCAAGGAGGCTGTAGTTTCTCTTTGAGACCTATCAAAAGGAAGGTTTCTGGTTCAGATCCTGGTCAAGAAAGCAGAAGGATCTCACTGGGTCACTGCTGTTGACTTTAGGAAATTGGCATGGTTTTCATCCCTCAGATCTCCATCATCAAAATGGCAGTGATATTACATCTTTTCTGCTGACCTTCGTTCTTGCCTGTCAGGAGGGCAACATATCTTCAATATGGACCACCTCACTTTTGGTATGGAACGTGCCACAATACGACCTGTAAGATCTTAAATAAAATAATCTTAAGGTCTCTCCATATCAATGAAGAAACCATGTAGCAGCTGTTTGACTCAGTGAGGAGAGATTCCAAAATGCAAAAGGTCCCTGGAAATATTTGTACAAATTTCTGATGCCTGCAGCAGTGCTGAACAGGGTGGTCTATCCTGTACACTAACCCATGCAGGCAGGCTTGGTTCAGTGGGGAGGTATTTTCACAAATTTTACCTAGTGGCCAGCCTCTGCAAACTTATTTGTGGAAGCAACCTTTCTGGCATGAGTAGGCTCATTAACAGAGCTATGTGTATACAGGTTGCCTGATCCAGTCCTCATTTTTGTTCTTTCCTAGAACACAAAATGTCCAAGGCAACTCTAAATCTTTGTTTGTGATGCAGTTGTGTGGCTAGAAAATTAATGTCTGTGTATATATAAATAAATAATTATAATATTAATTCGCTTATGATAATTTCAAAACAAATTGCATTGATTTTTAAAGTTAACTACATTATATGGTGCACTCACTAGTTCCTTCCTTATATAAAAATAATTAATAATATATCTTATTTAATTTTGAAAAACAACATAATTTATGCTTGCTTCTGCAGTGTGAGTGTATATGAGAACCTAGTATAAATGATAATATTTTCCATTCAAAATACTGTAATTTCCTCAATTCTAGTAACTTCTTCAACATGCCAGATCCTAAAAGGCAAAAGCTTTCCATCCTCAGACTGCATGCAGGCTGGTTGCCACTTGTGAAATGCCAGTGTTTGAGGAGAGGGTTCAGATCACTTCTCCAACTCTATCAGTTGGACACCGTTGGCAGTGCTTTCTCTGTCTGGCCTCTGGCCTTGTCATTGGTTATAGTGACATGGACATCCTGGCTCTCAGTGATGGCTCTTCTCAGCAAGTGCTTAGAAGTTGACATTTAGGGAAGGAGTTAAAGACTGGGCCAGGCATGCAGTGACCCTTTTGACTCTGTCAGAGTCTACCAATGTTCTGATAATCTGTATTTTAGCCACTTTCTGATATAGAAATCTTGCCCACATCTTGGAAAATTCAAAATTTCAGTGAAATTTAATCAAAGCACTATAATCTAGGGGTTTGTGTACTAGGATAGAAAACTGAGTAAGAAGAAAATGAGATATGTGCACTAAAATTGGCACCCTTGCATGTTAGTAGAGTGCCAGACAGGTCAGATCAAGACAAGCACTTCAGTGGGAGACATGGTCATGAAGAAGTCAAAGGAAAAGAATGAGATGGAAGGTAATGAAATTCTCCAAAACACTAACAATGGCACAGTAAGAAGGATGGGAAATTGGTGGGCATTTATCTCCTACACAACAGAAAAATGTGCATGTGAAAAGCCAAGTACAGAAACACAAATAAATGAGTGGGAAATTTTCTGTGTATGGTGAGGGAAAGGACACTACCTCTGAAAGCCTTTGACTGGAACAAAAAGTAGCTATGATTCAAGATGAGAAGAGGACAAGGATGACTGAGGTCATAGGTCTCCATGACAACTGGCCCATGCTGCTGATGCCGATGGTCTGGGAGACAAAGACAGGCTTGAGCAGTATGGCGTTGGTTTTGACCATGCTGAGTGATGTTGAAATGTGATGATGATGATGAAATGTTGAAAAAGTGATTACTGTAGAGATGGTTGATGCAGAGGGTTGAACAGACTTCATTAAGGGCCGCAGTCTCCACCACTGTCTATGTGAGAAATTAAACCAAATTAACACCTCTGCTCAGAGACAACTCTAGGCTGTAAAAAAGGAGAAAGAGAGAAGCAACAGATCTCTGTGGAAAATCAGACGGAAAAGGAATATCTAATGAAAAATACAGTAATGATTAGGCATTGTAATTTCTTGGAAAAAAATCCAGATTTTCTTCCTCTAATGGGGTGAATATTTGGCAGGCTGCATTAGTTTAACTTGCATAAGAGTAGTAATTATCAATTAAGTCATTAGATTAAACAAATGAAATCTCTACATTCTTAGATTTCTGGGTTTCGGGCAATAAGTTCCTAATCAATATTTATTTGCTCAGTATTTCCAACTGGAACCAAATGTGGTAATTTACAGTCACTCCAAGTAACCAAAAACCACATACAAAATCATGATCTAGTAATTTTTAACTACCATGTAACTTCTTCCCCTCTGTGGGAAATCATTTACTATGTTTTAATTATATTCTGCGACTACTAAAATGTACTTAGAAGTGTTTCCTACAATGGCTAAACAAAATATGCTAAACTTGGGTCGTTTATTGTGACAGTTTGACAACTTGTGACAGTCACAACAGACTGGATAGCAAAAGCTGATCATGAGAGGCTGAATGGCTGACTTTTGTTTCAGCAGAAAATGCCAGTGTTTGCTTACAATTTCAAGAGTGATCAGAACTAGCAAGACCATTTTCAAAGCAATTAAAATTATGTAAAAGCTGCAATGTAAGCATCCTTGCAGTCCTGGTGAAGTTGGCCAAGTCATAGCTCTCTAATCCATGGAAAGACACAGAGGAAATGTGAGCTTTTTTCCTTGTATGTGAGAAATTTGGGATGAGGATTTCTTCCTGACTCAACCAGGGCTGGGCTGGAGATGGTGCCACTGACTCCATGTTAAAGTAATATTTTCCCAGCCTTCCCTCCTGCTAGCAGGCTTTCAAGGCCTGGCTAAGATATCAGCTCCCTTTTGTCCTTCCCTGAGCTGAGACATGGATTTGGTCCACATCTATCTCTGCGACCCCTTCAGAGACTTATGAATGGGAATGGCCTTCTTGTTTCCCCATTCCTTGTCCTGGCACAGAAGTGATGCAGAAGGCAGCACACAGCAGAATGCAAAAGAAGAGCTGGTGTCTGAATCTTTGCACAGCTGAACTACTCAGATAGATGAAGGACCTGCAAAAAATCAGTTTTTCTCAAATGTATAAGAAAACCAAACTTGGAAACCTCTTGGTGGGAAACAGAATTCTCAGCCTTGGGTGGGCTCTGTTCATGACTACAACAGAACCATCAAAAAATCATCCACCAGTTACTAGCCCATGACCATGAAGACCTCATACAAAAGTCAAAATACTCCCACACATTCTTGGAAGTCTGCATACCAGTAAAGCCAAAGGCACACAAAATGGATTTGAAAGGCATCTACAATTTCCAAGATAGCCAATTTGCCAGAATTCACTAGCCAAATACCTGGACTACACACATAATAACCACAGGTACACTCAGATTGCAAACCATGGAAGCAAGGAGCTCAAAACTAGCCAGGAGCTAAGGCCCTCGGGCTTGCTTATTGTTTGCCTGAAAAAAAAACAAAGCCAAACAGAGTAAAGATTAATAAAGATGGTTATAAAAAGCAGTGATTATAAATCCGTGTGTGTGCAACATGTCTTAAAACGCTAGTTTCCCATAATCACTATGTGGCAATCATTTAATCGGATGGAAACCTTTTGAAGATGGAACAGTTAGTCATGGAGAGGCTGTAATGGAAACATGAGCAGGCTTGAGAGAAGGAGACAGAGATGAAAATTGCATATAAAGGTAGGCATGCATGTGTGTCTGTGTCTATGCAGCAGAAAAAGGTGTGACAATGGAGGAGGCAGATGTTTAACTTGCGTTGTGCAAATATCACACAAGATACTGAAAGAGAAGAAAATGTCCTGCAAAAATGCCATAAAATTCCACATAACTTAAAGAAAAAGGCCTTTCAAGTTTTCTGTTCAGGTCATATGTCAACTTAAACACAAGAGCAAGAGGTCATTTAATGCTATGATGAGGTGCAGTAGAAGGATTTAGTGTTTTCTACATTTACCTTATTTTTTCTGCATCCCAAAGTCAGGCAGAAATCCATCCCAGGCAGGCAAAGAGAAAGAGAAAAAAATGTCTGACTAACATAATCTCCAGGCTTTGTAGACACCATCAAAAGCTTTTGATTAACTTCCGTCGCTGATGACAAATGTTGGTACTGCAAATGGTGCACAGGGCATGTCTGGCACTTATCCATGCCCCAGGAGACCTAAGGGCACTCTCAGATGTTTCACCTTGCTCAAAGCTTACCTGAAGACTCTTCACATCAGTAGCTGTGATTAAATGCTGAGGTTTTCTCCCTGACATGTCAGGGGAGGAGGGAGTCTTGGGCCAAGAGGCTGGAAGAGCCTTGACAAAGGAAAATACATAAAAGAGGGAATTTCTGAAGTCTTCAGAAAGTGCTGAAATGAAATAAATACTCTTAACATTCTCATAAGAGGCTGTAATTCAGAAAGAGTGGCTTACCTATAATGACCTCTGCCCTAAATCAAGTCTCAGGAAAAATCTACTTTTAGTTGGACTTTGAAAGAAATACCCCAAAGGCCTTTAGAATTTTTACATTTTTATTCCTCTGCATTAAGCTATTCACGAATTCTACATTAACAAAAAATGTTTTTCTATAGGATAGTTTTCAAAATCTGTAGAAATAAAATAATTCACTAGTAAATGCTACAGACTTTCAGTAGAAAGAAAGTTTTATAAATCTGATCTAATTTTGTACACACAAATGTCCACATAAGGGACACTCAATGAAAATTCACAGAAATAGTAGCTTCATCAAAAAAAAAAAATGATGAGGCTTAAAAATCACACTGCTGTCCAAATATCCTGTCATCATATACTTATGAATTTTTCTTATTCTGCTCTGTATCCCATATTTTTCATAAGAGTTATCCTGGGGGAAGGAAAGCTGCAAGGCACTGACAAAGAACATTTCAGGGTTTCCGCTTCAGCAAGTCTGCACAGGAAACCTAAATATTTTTTACATTATACTAACATGTAGACTCAGAATCAGACAACACCTGCTGGCAAAATATTGCTATACATTTTGTCCATGTTTTCTTATTTTCCACCTTTAGAAGGTAGAGCTCTTGCTCCTCAAAGAGGGTCCTGTGGTCACTGATGCTAAGGTCCTACCTGCAAAATCAGCCATGCAGTGAGTTCCTGACCCACCTGATGAGTCCATTTCTACTCAAGTGTTTTTTTTTCTTTGCTGGCAGTATCAAAGAAACACCACCAGGGCCCTTTGTGGGTTCCCCTAAAGCTCTCTAAGCACTCTAGATACACTTCATTACTTCCTTGGGGATATAATTGATGCCCATGTAGAGGAACAGCAGGGTAACAGTCTGAAGGCCAGGCAAGTGTTGACAAACTCTCTGAAGCATCCTGGCCTCCAGGAGACACAACCCCCCCGCCATGACACCAGTTCATGTCAGTAGGTGGATGCCTCCATACCTGGCAGGAGGAAACCTCCCATCAGTGCTACTTGCCTTTCCCAGTTTTTGCAGACTTGAGGTGCAGTCTCAGCGGGCTCTGATGCCTCCCCTCCTGAGTCTTTGTCCTCAGCAGTGCTAGGGCACCTTGCCTGCTCTGCAGTTGCAGTTCCACAGGTGGAGCAGAAGGTTTCGTGCTGTCGATGGAAGCCAGGGCACCTGCAGCACTGGTGGCAGTCAGCATGGCTTGCATCGTACTGAGACCATCATGTTGCAGCCTCCAAGCAGCCCCACCTCCAGGAGCACACCTGTGCACCTCTGCACCCTGCAGTCCCTCTGCGAACACCAACACCATGTGCTGTTGCCCTGCTTCTTGGGCCTCTCTCACCAGGAGGCAGACGCCTCAGGACCAACATCCAGCAATCAGCAAAAGCATTGCCAAGAGCTTTTCCAGAGGGAGGCAGGAAGCACAGACAAAGCAGTGACATGCAAACCATGCTTCTGTGGTGTCCAAAGCAAGGAGTACAACTTTGGAAAACTTAGTACAACTAACTGCTCCATCAACTGTACCCACCAGAGCTACATCTCACTTTGCTGTTCCCACTGAAGGCTCAGCACCAGTTACATAGTCCCTAGCAAACCACCAGCAGCCTTGTGCTAACACTTCTTCCCACATCTGAAATGAAAGGAAGAAACAAACATCCTAGTCTCCAAGTTATTGTGGATTAGTCTGTGGCAAGATGACTCAAAATCCTTTATTTGGCATTCCAGTGTTGCATTTCTTGTACACAGGAAACAAAAGGGGCATGCTGTAGATGCCACCTGCTGCTTACTTTTATGACTCTGGGAGTGGGCCATGTGGTGTGCAGTTCACTCCAGTTAAACCCTAATGGGACATGGAAGAATTTAGAACTGAGTCTTCCCAAAAAATTACACTATGATCTTTGAGACATTATAGAAAATCTTCTGCCACTTTATTTGCAAGAACCTTTGTGGTGATGTGTCATACTTTTAGATTTATGTTCAAGCAACTTCTTCCAATACCTTTTGAATCCATACAGACTAGAAAAAAAATAAGATATAGCCCAGAAAAACTTGTTTCTGCAGTGATTCCATGGTGTGTAAGGAAATGCCTGTGTCACCATAGTTGTCTCTCCACGGCTGGCAGGGATACACCTGCTCCACTATGGTCTCTTCACAGGCTGCAGAGCTGACCCTGCTCCAACACCTGGAGCACCTCCTCCTCTTCTCGTCTCTAATCCTGGTGTTCACAGGGCTGTTTCTCACACTTTTTCCTTCACTTATTACGCTGCTCTGAGATGTTTTTCCCCTTCTTAAACATATTTTAATAGAAGTGCCACTGTATTGGCTGATGGGCTCAGCTGTGTCCTGCAGTGGGCCTGCTGTGGACCCACTGCCACCACCATATCCTGTTCTCAGAGATCGGTTCTGCAGCCCACCTCTGCCAAAACTTGGATACATACAACGAATATAGTAAAAAATGTCAGAATTTTTGCAAAGAAACCTTAATAAATAGTATTTTCTTTTAGTACTGCAAGGTAGAAGGGAAGTGCAGAGCTCCAGAACCACAGATACCCTTGTAGCTTTCTCACGGTCCCTGCCATGAGCACACACAGCTGTGCCTTCTGCTTTTGAAAAACAGCAGCTACCACGAGATGGCAGCACATTTACTATCATTTAACCGCAGTAGGCATGAAACGTCATCTCAGTAAGGACACATGATTTTTAAGGGGCTGATGTAGTTACTAAACAAAACTGCCTACCACTTTATAGGAGTTTGCTGGATCGTCAGAACTTTCTTTTTCTTTCAATCTTTGGACCTAGAGCAACAGCTGTATGTTGCTTTCATAAGAGCATGACAAATGCAATTGTTTTCATATGTGCATTTTAGAAATAAACCACTTGCTTTATTAAGAAGTTGTGCTATAACGAAAAATAACACAATAATTCAAAGTATATGGAATGTTTAAGAAGCATCCTAAATATTACTTATGTTATATGTCTTCATCCTGGGAGAGAAAGAAGGTAATTATCTGAAAAAAACACACTGCACATCCTGGGAAAATTTCAAGTAAATTGCTTGCCAGTCACACTGTGAAATTTTAGAGAGCTTCACTCTGGATTAAAGTACGCATTTAAAAGGTGGTTGCAGTGGAGCTCCAGTGTCCCTAAGAGCCCTGGAAGAGTGGGTGTGTGACAGCAAAAATCCTCACCTGAGGCAATGGAAATATTGGAAATTAACTTTGCATACTTGCCAGATTTAGTACATGCTTGTTAGTTCTTCTGGCTAGTAATTTAAATACTGTCCTTTTCTAGTTGCTAAGACCTCACCCTATCACAATAGTCCAATTAGCTATGTGGAAATCCGAAGTGTTTTCCTCTGTGCCAAGTTAACATCTTCTTATGATGAGGTTTTAAAAAAATATTACACTATGCCTATCAACCCGTTGCATAATGCTGGTAAATACATTTGGCTTCTACCTTTTCTGAAAAAGCGAATGCTAACCTTTTGGAATATTTGTGCAGTTAATACAGCTTATGGCAGCACTTGACATAGGTGATCATATTCACAGTCTGAATGAGCAGCACACTTTTTAAGCACCAAGTAAGTTCATAGCTCTCAACCCACCATTTGCAGCCTGAAGAAGTAAGAAGATAGATCAGATGACACAGAATATGAAGGAAGCTTTTGGTGGGAAAGCACATTATTTATATATTATTAGGCTTTGTCCAACACTAAAAACACAAATTTCACCCTCATAATACCAGTGGCTAATTCCTCTCAGCTCTCCTACACCCATCTTATCCAGAATCTCCGAGCCTTCCCAATTAGACAAGGATTTCAATCTTCAGATAAGGCACTGTAACACATGACAAAGGAGGATGACTCCATGGTATCATTTCTTCTCTCTACTGCAGGTATGGGCTGCTTGAAGGACTAAAATAAACAATGATTGATCTGGGCAAATAATGTGTTTCAAAGAGAGGGATGAATTTAAGATTTAAGATTATTCAAGGTTTCCAAGCACACAGAAATCACATACAAACTCCGGCACTGTTCATTTTTATAAAAATTGCTAGCCAGCTTTCCTTCACTTTTTGTAATATATTTCTGAAAGAAATTCAAGGGGCTATCAAAACCATTAAACAGTTTATTATCCCTAGAAATGTAAGAATGTGCCACAGCTTTTGGTCTCATTTCATTCACCTGAACACTTAGGGAGATGCTGCTTCTACTTCTCCTTCTACAGTCCAAACTTTCCATCATCTGTACTCCTGGTAATTTCAAAAGTATTCATAATAGGCATAATTCTCAACAATTTCTATTAATTTGGGATGCAATATGGACTTTAAATAAGTTGTGTTTAGGAAAATGACTGAAGGTTTTTACATCCTTGCAAAACTAGCTTGTGCAAAGCATATGCCTGTAGATATTCACAGAATCACAGAATCTTAGGGGTTGGAAGGGACCTTGAAAGATCATCTAGTTCAACCCCTCTGCCAGAGCAGAATCCCCTAGAGCACATCACACAGGAACTTGTCCAGGTGGGTTTTGAATGTCTCCAGCAAAGGAGACTCCACAACCTCTCTGGGCAGCCTGTTCCAGTGCTCTGTCACTCTCACAGTAAAGAATTTTTTTCTGATCTTTACATGGAACCTCCTATGTTCCAGTTTGCACCCAGTGCCCCTTGTCTTGTCACTGGACATCACTGACAAAAAGCCTGGTTCCTCCTCCAGCCACTCAACCTTGATGTATTTGTAAACATTGATGAGGTCGCCCCTCAGTCTCCTCTTCTCCAAGCTAAAGAGATACAGCTCCCCCAGCTTTTCCTCATCAGGGAGATGTTCCACTCCCTTAATCATCTTTGTGGCTCTGCCAGCTCTGGTAGGGTCACAACCACATCTCAGCCAGCAAAGAAAGCTGATTCTTCCTCTTCTGAGTGACAATCCTACAGATGGAGACAGTGCCTGGATGGATGTAACACACTGCCTGAACCTCGTCTTTCCTTGATAGAAAGAAAATCTGTCAGATGCTACTAAAAACCCCAGGCAGAGTGATAAGCACACCACAGCTATTCATCTATTTGCATTTCATAACTCTGGTTTGGGGTGCTCTTGTGCTGCAGATGCCCAGGATGCCATAAACTTGCCTCATTCACAGAATCACAGAATTACCAAGGCTGGAAAAGACCTCTACGATCATCAAGTCCAGCCTATGACCAACACCACCACGTCAACTAGACCATGGCACTAAGTGCCACATCCAGCCTTTCCTTGAACACATTCAGGGATGGTGCCTCCACCACTTCCCTGGGAAGTCCATTCGAATGTCTAATCACCCTCTCCATGAGGAAATACTTCCTAACACCCAACCTAAAGCTCCCCTGGAGTAGCTTCAGGCCATGCCCTCTTGTCTTGTTGCTAGTTGCCTGGAAGAAAAGCCCAGCCCCCACCTGACTACAACCTCCTTTCAGGTAGTTGAAGAGAGTGACAAGGTCCCCCCTGAGTCTCCTCCTCTCCAGGCTAAACAACCCCAGCTCCCCCAGCTTATCCCTATAAGAGTTTCCCTCTAGTCCCTTCACCAGCCTCCTTGCTCTCCTCTGGACCTGCTCCAGCACCTCAATATCCTTCTTGACGAGGGGCCCAGAACTGGACACAGTACTCAAGGTGAGGCCTCACCAGTGCAGTGTACAGGGGGAGAATCACATCCCTACTCCTGCTGGCCACACTATTCCTGATACAAGCCAGGACACCATTGGCCTTCCAGGCCACCTGGGCACACTGCTGGCTCATGTTCAGCTGATTGTCAACCAGTGCTCCCAGGTCCCTCTCTGCTGGGCTGCTCTCCAGCCACTCTTCCCCCAGTCTGTAGCATTGCCTGGGGTTATTGTGGCCAAAGTGCAGGACTTTGCACTTGCTCTTGTTGAATTTCATGCCCTTGGCCTTGTTCCATTGACCCAGCCTATCCAGGTCCTCCTGCAGCTTCTTTCTACCTTCTGGCAGATCGATATTACTCTCCAACTTGGTGTCATCTGTGAACTTGCTGAGGGTGAACTCAATCCCCACATCCAGGTCATCAATACAGATGTTGAACAGGACTGGGCCAGTATTGATCCCTGGGGAACACCACTGGTCACCAGACACCAGCTGCATGCAGCTCCATTCACCATCACTCTCTGGGCCCAGTCATCCAACCAGTTTTTAACCCAGCAAGGAGTGCACCTGTCCAAGCTGTAGATTGCCAGCTTCTCCAGGAGGATGCTGTGGGAGACTGTGTCAAAGGCTTTGCTGAAGTAGAGGTAGACCACATCCACAGCCTTCCCCTCATCCACCAGGTGGGTCACCCAGTCATAGAAGGAGAAGAGATTGGTCAGGCAGGACCTTCCTTTCTTAAACCCATGTTGGCTGAACCTGATCCCCTGGTTGTCTTCTACTGCTTGATGGCACTCAGGATGATCTGCTCCATAGCCTTGCCAGGCACTGAGGTCAGGCTGACACGTCTGTAGTTCCCCGGATCTTCCTTCCAGCCCTTCTTGTGGATGGGTGTCACACTGGCCAACCTCCAGTCATCTGGGCCAACCTCCCCAGTCAGCCAGGACTGGTGATAAATGATTGAGAGCAGCTTGGCCAGTTCTTCTGCCAGCTCCCTCAGCACCCTAGGATGAATTCCATCTGGACCCATGGACTTGTTGGGATGTAAGTGGCACAGCAAGTCCCTAACTACTTCTTCCTGGATTATAGGAGAGGGATTCTGTTCCCCATCCCTGTCTACCAACTCAGGAGCCCAGCTGTCCTGAAGGCAGCTATTCTTCTTGTTAAAGACTGAGACAAAGAAGGTGTTAAGCATCTCAGTCATTTCGTTGTCCTTTGTTACTAAGTTCCCCCCTCATCCAGTAAGGAATGAAGATTTTCCCTGACCCTCCTTTTGTTATTACTGTCTTTATAAAAGCACTTTTAATTATCCTTTACAGAGATGATCAGATCAAGTTCTTGCTGAGCTTTTGCATCTCTAATTCTCTTTCTACATGCCCTTACAATATCCTTAAATACTTTCTGATTCACCTGTCCCTTTTCCCAAAGTTGATACACTCTTTTTATTATTTCTGAGCTCTTGTAATAGTTCCCCGCTCAACCAGGCCAGTCTTCTCCCTCGCTGGCTCCTTTTTTGGCACACAGGGACAGCTGCTCCTGTACCTTCATCATTTCATTCTTAAAGTAAGCCCAGCCTTCCTAGGCCCCTTTGTTTTTGAGGGCTGCTTCCCAAAGGACTCTCCAAACCAGCACCCTGAAGAGACCAGGGTCAGCCCTCTGGAAATCTGAGGTAGAGATTTTGCTGACAACCCTCCTAACTTCACCATGTATTGAAAATCCTGCCATATCATGGTCGCTGTGCCCAAGACAACCTCCAACCACTACATCGTCCACCAGCCTTTTCTTGTTTGTTAGCAGTAAGTCCAGCATGTATGGCACTATCCCTGGTAGGCTCACTTACCAGCTGTAAAATATTCATATATATGCATGTTCTTGCATAACTCCCATCTAATCTATTTTGTTTCAGTACCTATGGAGACCTGGTGACCACTCTTGGAAAGTGTCAGAGCTTAGGTTAAGAACTGTCATTTTATTTTTAAGGTTGTCATTAAGTGATGTAAGTACATGGACCTTGCAAAAGAGTCTATGATCTCTTGACAAGCAGGGCTTTGCAGCTGGTCTCCATTCTTTATCTCAACTCTGGGATGGAGAAAGACAGCACCACACTCCCAAACTCTTAACAAGTCACTTCTGGCAATGAAGAAGCCCACATCTTCCTAGATACGGATAGACCTTCCACTCAGCTGAAAGCCCAGACACCTATATCCATCCAAATCCCTCTATCAGGGATTGAGGGTTCAGATATGGGTCTGGGGTTGAGGAATAAATGTGGGGCAGGGATTTGGGGGGGGGTAAATGTGGGTCAGAGGTTTGGGGGCAGCTACAGGTCAGGGGCTGGGGAAGGGAAAATGAGAACAGGAGCAAAACAGCCCTGCAGATAAGTCAAGGAGAGGGGAAGTGCTCCAGGTACTGGAGCAGAGATACCCCTGCAGCCTCTGGAGATCATGGTGGGGCAGGCTGTCGTGCTGCAGCCCATGGGGGATCAAAGCAGAGTAGATATCCATGGCTTGTGGAATTCACCATGCCAGATGCAGTGAAGATGCCCTGAAGAGGAATCTACAGTTCACGCAGGAGCAGGACCCTAGCAGGAGCTGCAGCCTGTGCTGGCAGGAACTCTGACCCTGTGGGGCACCCATGCTGCAGCAGCCTGTTCATGAAGGATTGCACCCTGTAGGAAGGAATCATGCTAGAGCAGAGGAACAGTGCAAGGAGGAGTAGTAGAGACATGATGTTATGGACTGACCACTATGCTCACTCCCCATCCCCCTGCACTGCTGGGAGGGAGGTGGTAGAAGATTGAGGGATGAAGAAGTGGAGCCTGAGAATTAGGGTGGAGAAGGTGGTTTTAGTTCTGCCTTTCTCATCATCCTACTCAATTTTTATTCAGCAATAAACTTAATTGTCCCCATGTTTCTTCGCCCTGTGACAGTAATAATTAAATTATCTCCCTGTCCTTATCTCAACCAATGAGCTTTCCCATTTTACCGTCTCCCCCATCCTGTGGAGGAGAGGAAGTGACAGAGCAGCAGGGTGGCTATCTGGCAGACAACCAGCCGAGGTCAACCCCACCACTCATGGAGGCAGTCATATAGAAGAGACAAAAGGCAGCTTCCCGATTCAGCCCACAAAGGAGCTGCTGTGCACAGAGAAGGCCCAAAACTGGAGAAGACCACCCAGCCTGACTTGTGCCTGGCACATACCTGCAGCAGGACATTTTGGGTGAACTGAGCTCGGTAAGAGTTGCCCAAAGCCAGGTCAGGAGGAGCTGTTCTATTACGAAGGCTCCAGACAAGACTGGTATCTTAAAGTAAGTAGTGGTAGGGCATCCAGAAGAGGAAAATAGGCTCCTCCAGAACTGCACAGCAATAGGATGTGAGGTAGAAGACACAGACTGCAACAAGGGAAACCCAAAAAAAATGTGGAAATATGGGAATACTCAAATATTAACAGAGGTAGCACAGAGAGGCCATCAGCTTGGGCAATATTAGAACCTGAACAAATCCTGTGCACTCTGATCAGTTTTTCCTGCTCTCAGTGACAGCTGGGACCTGACAACCTCCAATGGTTCTTTCCAACCTGGACTACTCCTGACACACCAACAGCCAATGGTGTGTACTGCCAAGACACCCAAAACAGAAACATAAACATTCTGTTTGAAAAGTATATGGTCCACACATTTAAATTCATTTACAAAAAAAAAGTCTTATTGCTTTATTCAAATTTTAACATTCAGTCTGAATAATTTCTTACAAACTGATTTCCTTTATCTAGGAAGAGCAGTCCTCATAAAACACATTTTCTGGGTTTTGGTTTAGGGTCCTTTTTTTGTGGTTTTAAACAAAACTTTGAAATACTCTGAAATACTTTACATACTACAACAATAAAGGATGGCTTTATGAAATTAGAGCTTCTAAACAGTCTTCTGAAAAACTTTACAAGTTACGTGCTAGCAATATTGTCTTCTTTGACTTAAAAGTGCATACACATTCAAAGGTTTCACACATTTCCCAAACGTCTTTTAATATACACAAATAACATCAGGTGGTTTTGTTCTCAAAGGGAAAAAGGTAGTTAAAACAAATAATTTTAAGAAGTGTTCCATGGAAAGTGTGCTACATTTTTTCTTCTGGGAAATCAAACCAGGAGGATCTGCTGACAAGTCTCTTTGGCAGTCTGAGTATCAACGGTTGTCTCTCTGGACACTCTAGGAAGGAAGTCCTGGGGGAAGGCAGTGGACTGGAAGGCGTTTCTGGTGCTTCTGGAATGTGGCTGGTGACAGTTTCGGTGTGAGGGGTGCTACTGCCAGCATCCACCATGGAAAGACTCTGATCAGCTGCTGCTTCTCCAGGTTTCACAGCAGCATTTTTAATATCCCCATCTAAGTCTCCTCTGCTGGTAGGAACACTGCTCTTCCTAGCTGCTCCCCCAGTTTCCTCACCAACTCTGTAAACATCTCCACATCCTGTCTTCCCTAGTGAAGAAGATGGGGACTCGTTTCCCCCCTGATTTATCTGGCTTTTGCCTGTCCAAGTAACACTGCTGTCACATTCGGTACTTTCAGGCTCCTTGCTACTGTCACTATCAATGGTGATCACCACTGGAGAAGAGTGTGCCGAATTACTCAAGTGGTGTTTCCGGTGCTTCTTCTTATGCTTTTTCTTTTTCTTTTTAAGATGCCTTGCTGTGTCTGTTGCTTTTCCTTCATAAACTATCTCTACACTTGGACTCCTTGTCTTTTTTTTCTTTTTCCTATGCTTTGTCTCGCTGCTTGCTCGATTATCTGAGAGGCTATCTTCATTTTTGCAGCAGTCTCTGAATTTTGTGGAAGTCTTCTTGGAGTCATTTTCTCTTTCTAGACTTGTGCTCTCCATGAAAGTGTTCTCCAGGTGACGAGTTTTGTACTTCCTTTTTCCTCCAGGCTTTTCACTTTTCATTCTGTCAGTTCCTCCCGAGGGTGTCCTTGACCTGTTGCTTGATCGACTCCTTGACCTGCATCTTTCATAGCAGTAATAGTGTCTCTCATGGACCCCCTTCTGGCTATGTGGGCGAGTTCTTTCAATAAATGATCGTATCCTGTATTCTGGACTAGCAGATTGCCTCGAATAGAGAGTACTAGACTGAGTCCTCCTCCTGCTGGAGGATTCATAGCCATCTCCAAATGTCTTTCGACTACAGAAAGCATAACCCCACTGGTATCTGCTTTGGTAACTGTCTCTTACATAATAATGATCACTGTCTCTGCTTCTTGATCTCCTTTTGCTGTGGCCTTTGCTGCGTGATCGTGATCTGCTCAATTCTCTGGATGGAGTGCTCTCATGACTTAGTGAGCCTCTCTGGTTCTTTAGAGAGGACCTGGTGTCATGAGCCCTCGACTTCTTGCTGCTTCTTTTGCTCTTATGCTTGCTGCTATCTCTGCTTCTCGATCGTCTCCTTTTCAGTTGGCTTTTGCTACGATGCTCCTTCCTAGACCGATGGCCATGACTGCCTTGGCTGTTCCGTGAACAGGACTGTGGGCTCCTGGTCTTCCTCTTTCTAGACAATCTGTGATTCCAAGGGGAACACACTGTGTCACTCCCTGAAGAAGGGCTCCAGCTCACATCTTGTGGAGACAGATCTTTTACCTTACATTTGCTCTTCTCATCATCTTTTGACTCGGTCTTCTCAACTGCAGGAGATAAGCAGCTTCTACAGCTACCTACATCTTCCTTGCATGTGGGGGAATGTGGGGAGAAACTCCTGCTTGGTTCACTGTCACTCCAGCTGCGACACTGGATTGGCTGCTGTTTCTTCACATCTTCCCTTTTCTCTTCCTCAGTGGACTCCTCAGAGTCCGAGGACAGCTCAACCACTTCTGGTGTCCTCTCAGCTAATGGTTTAACATACCCAACAATAACACAATTGTCTGAGGAAGAGTCACTGTCGTTTGAGTCAGCATTAGCCTGTGACTGAGCTTGCAGTTTGGTTCTTTGACTCTTTGTAGCAGAGTCCTCATCAGAACTTTCTGATGTCTCCAGAGGAGAAGATATGGTTGCACGAGCCTCTTCCGAAATGGAATAGGAAGGCCCTGGGGTTTCATCATCCCAGGGGGCCTGAGCAAGACCAGTCACAGAGGAACTATTATCTGGCCCTTGGGAATATGCCACATCTGGAGATATGGTAATAATTGATGAGTCTGAGTGGCTTCCTTCATCATACGACGGCGCAGGACAGTCATAATTGGCATGTTGATCATATGCTTCCAAGTTAAAAGGACAACGTGCAAAACTGATGAACTCATGTAAGAAGTGTTCCGTCCGATTCAGCAAAAAAGGCTTCAAATCGTCAGCAAAGGCCTGGCTTTCCAGATCATACCTCGTCACATTGCTCATGATAATGTGCTGCACAATATTAACCAGAGATCCATGGGCACCAAACAGGACCGTAAGCTCTCGCTTCAACCAAGGAACCAGCCTGTGAAGGCAAGCAGGGTTACGGCGGAAAAACTCAGCAGAGATGTCACGATAGCGACCACCATCCTGAATGCTGCGGATGCGCACGCCGGTGCGGTACAGAGCTCTGCGGAAGCTGATCATGTCCTCCTCCTGGATCTGCCGCAGAGCTCTGCCCTCTGCGCTCGCCTGCCTCCTTGAGGCCAGCCTCCGCATCATCTGCTGAATCTCTCCGTCCCTCTGCCGCACTGGCTCACTTGACAGCCCTTCAAACAATATCCCATTATCCGGAGGGGACCGTGTCCTTCGGGAGGGGGAACTGTTGGTGCGGCGCTCCCCTGTCATGGTGGTGCGGTAACGGAACCTCCGTCCATCTGGGCTGGCAAAAGAACTGTTTTCTGAAGGGCTGAGGATATACTCCTTAAAGTCATCTTCTGCACGGATTGTGTGGAAAATGGAAAAAAAGGGTTGTTTGCAGAGGGGACATTCTGCCTTGTTTTTGGACCACTCCTGGACACAGCGGAAGCAGAACCTATGCAAGCAGCGGTCTAGATATGCAACGTTGTCAAATCTATCCAAGCAGATGGGGCATTTTGAGTCAGGAGATGCATCTGTTGGCAGCTTGCTGGTGCCAGCTTTTGGTGAAAAGTTGCAGTCTTCCAAAAACTCCTTGCCTGCTGAGGTCATGTTCTACAAAAGACAGAAAAAAAAAGAGAGAAAAACATTACAGTTAAGCTGCAGAAACCCACAGCAGCCACCTTTAATGTTCAGCACTACCATTGAGAGAACACCGAGCGGAGGCAGCAAGACCTAACCGCTTTGCTTTGCTTCTCTCCACGGTGAAACCTGGCTCTTCAGTGTTTTAGGTTTTAAAAAGAGCCTGAATCAGGCTGGCATACATGAAGGAAACTTTCAGGACACTATCTTCTTGCCTGCTCGTAAATAACTGCTTTGATGTGGGGAGTAAAGGTTTATGATTAGCACAGTATCCTCCAGAAAACACTTCAAAAGAGACCAGTGTTTACACATGAAAAATATGACAACAATTTGTTCCGTGCTTTTGGAAAAAAGAGTAAAAATAAGTACCTGCACTCAAACTAAAATACCAGTTCCCAAGTTTCACTGGACATGTCCTTTTCCTGTACCTTCTACCTGTGTTTTGCTGGGCACTCATGCTGGACCACATTTGACCTGCTGGACTAGAAAACCTCTGGGGATGTTTTCCAGCCTAAATTAGTCTTTATTTCAATGAATGAAGAAACAGCCCAGTGTGACTGCCATACCCATCCTCAGCCACACACTGCTTTTGTGTTGAGTCAGGCTGTCAGAGAATCACAGAATGGTCTGAGCTGGAAGGGACGTTAAAGAACATTTAGTTCCAATCCCCCTGCACGGGCAGGGACACCTCCCATGAGATCAGGTTGCTTCAGGCCCCATCCAACCTGGCCTTGTCCCCCAGCAAGGGACATCCACAAATTCCCTGAGCAACCTCTTCCAGTCTTACCACCTTCCCAGCAAAGAATTTCTTCCTGCTCTGCAATATGAAACTCCCATCTTTCAGCTTAGAACTATTAACCTTTGTCCTATCACTACACACCCCTGTAGAAAGTCCCACCAGCTTTCCTGTAGCTCCTTCAGGCACTGGAAGGCCGCTATAAGGTCTCCCCAGAGCCTTCTCTTCTCCAGGCTAAACCATCCCAACTCTCAGCCTGTCTCCACAGCAAAGGCGCTCCAGCCCTCCGATCATCTTTCTGGCCCTCCCCCAGCCTCATTCCGTGTTCTTCTTGTGTCGGAGGTCCCAACGTGACCGCGGTTAGCAATAAACCTATCTATTTATCCTTTGGGTTTCAGCATTATCCTAAGGCGCTGCAATTCAGTGGCAGTGAGGTGCATAGCTGCCTCCAGGCCCACGAGCCCCCCCGTTTCCCGCCCAGCACGGGAGCAGGCCGTGCCGCCTGCGGGGCCGACCGGGCGGGACGGACGGACGGACACTCGGGCACCAGGAGCCACGCCGGCAGCACGGGCCGGGGCTGCGCACACCCCGGGGGCGTCTGCCACAAGGCCTGCCCGCCGGGGGAACGGGATCGCGCCTCACTTCCCCACCCACCTTCCTCCCCCGCGGCTCCCGGCCGCCGCCACCAACCCCCGAAGGGCCACTCCCGGCCTCGCTCCCGGAGCCGGACCCCTACTCACCGCCGCCGAGCCCTGGCTCCCCGTGCGGGCCGCCGCCGTCTTCAGCCGACGGCGCGTCCGGTAGTGCCCGGAGCCGGAGATCCCCCGCCGGTCCTCCCCCGCGGGCCGGCGGCGGCGGGCGGCCTCCCAGAGGCGCCGCAGCGGCTCCGCCATGGGCGGCGGGGTTGCCAGGGGAACGCTCGT
The DNA here is from genome assembly GCF_020740795.1 of Apus apus. Taxonomy (NCBI): domain Eukaryota; kingdom Metazoa; phylum Chordata; class Aves; order Apodiformes; family Apodidae; genus Apus; species Apus apus. Next base: position 55,265,897 of record NC_067312.1, on the reverse strand, counting down.
CCCCCGCACCGGCCGCACCGCGCCGGGCGCCGCGCTGCCTGCCGGGAGCGGAAGGCGGCGCCGCTGCGTTGCGCCACTTCCGCGCCGGGGGGGCGGGCGGAGGCCGAGGCGGAGCTGGGCCGGGATGGCGGCGCCAGGGCGGGACCCGGGCCGGCTGGGTCGGCTGGTGCGCCGGGAGCGGGAGGGGCTGCGGGGAACCGCGGGGCGGGGGAGCTGGCCTTGGCGGTCGGGTTTCGCTCGGGGGTAGCGGGACTCGGAAGCCGCCCGGCGGGGGGGGGGGGGTGGCAGGCCCGAGGCCTCCTGGTCTGGAGGGCGAGTTTTCCGCAGGGGCAGCAGGGCTGGCCTCGCGGCCTGTTGAGCGGGTTTACCTCAGGGGGAGCAGGGCTGTGGGGGGCCAGGCTCTGTATGCCAGCTGGGGCTCCAGGCCCGAAGCTGTCCGGCTTGGAGGGCGGGTTTACCCCTGGGGGTAGCAGGGCTGTGCGTGCCCCTTGGTGGAGGCAGCAGGCAGTCCCGGTGCTGCCACAGCCAACGTACCATCTGCTTTGTTTCCCAGGTAGTGGCCACTGTGGTTCTGCTTACCTGGGGCTTCGTTCTCTATGGGGCACGAGTGATTGCCCAGCGGCAGCTGGAGAGCGGCCTCTTTGCTCCCAGGCTGCCCTAGGCCACCTCCAGGAGCTCAGCGTTGTCTTGAAGGGCACGGAGGGATCTGTCTGAAGGCTGGAGGAGCCCTGTGGTTGCTTGGGCAAATAAAGCATATATAGCTCTTAGGAAAGAGAAGGTAATTAAGGTATAAACAGTTATTAGGAAAGATAAAAAGAGCTCTTCTTACTGATCTGTACTAGTGTATATCTTTTTCCTGATGTGTGGGGAAAGTGTTTGCCTCTGCCAGGCACATGGGCTGTGACCTGCAGTCCTGCTTTGCGTTGGGTCTATAACTTCAACTTGCTCTGCTTGCCCCGGCTCCCTCAGTGGCTGCACAGGGGGCACACATGCCAGTCCTGTCGCAGCAGCTGGACCTCAGACCCTCATTGTCACCTGCACTGTTTGCTGACACCAAGACCCCTACAGTCTCCCATCATTGGCACAGTAGGTAGATTCCATATCCAGGATGGTCCAACTTGGTGGACCTCCTCAGTGCTGTGTGTTTGTGTTGACTCTTTGGCCAGGTGGGATAACCTTTGAGAGTGTACCTCTGAAACCCCCTGAGTGAACAGTGCGGGAAAATGGAAGGTGCCCGAGGATTTTCAGAGAGGGATTTTAGTTTAGGAGTTGAAGCAATTCTGGAACCTAAATGGATCTGTTTTGTGATACTGGTTTTCTACACAGCTAGGAAGAGCAGAAGTCTTGTGACTCCTCTCCCACACCCTGCACATATCAGCAGCACATTCAACCCACAGACCTCTTGAAGCTGAGGAAAAGTCTTCCTCTGGGGAGCCTGACCCTGCTTCCTGGGCTGTCATGTCTTCCAGGGTCCTGTGGTCAGCAGCAGGAGTTCTTCCCACCAGGAACTCTGAGGGTATGTGAGCATGGAGGCCATGCCTTGTGTTCCCCTGAGCAGCACTTACAGCACCAGCAGTGCCCAAGGAATGGTGGGACCTGCAGTGCCCCTGGGGGGCAACCCTCACCCCTCTCTGGGTTGCCTTGCCACCAAAAATGATGGCCTGGGGCATGGCAGTGGCAGCTTCTCCAGGGATGGAGGTCAGCAGAGGCTAAGGCTATTCGATCCCTTTGTGTTTTTAGCATCTCCCGTCTTAACTGTATCACCCTGCAAGTACCTGAGCATTGTCACAGACCCTGGCAGTGCCCCAGGAGCGTTCCTATGCTGACAGAGGGGCTCTCTGCATCTCCACTGACTTTGAGCCAAAGCTGAGCGGCCAGGTGATTCTTTGCTGTCCAGACAGCACAAGCTCAGCTTTGGTGCACTGTTAACCTCACTGTGCTGCTGCTCCAGCAGTTGCCAGGTGCAGTGGTCCTCCCCCTCCTGTGGCCAGCCAGGTACCTCCAGCAGCACAGTCCTAGAAGCAGGAGTGACATGGCTGGCTGTGTTGGTGACACTCTGACCACCAGCCTGCCCAAGGCTGTGGCCTCTCACTGTTAGCTTCTGCAGTTTCTGTTCAGGTGCACATCACCAGCATGCAGCTGGGGGTATAGGTGGGCACATGTCTATCACTGCAGGGTTTTGGGTTGTTCCACTCTGCTGCAAACATTCCAAATGCCATTTTGCAGCCACCATGATGGGAATTGCCCTCTCTTGACTTTGTTCCTTTTGGATAGCAAGTGTTCATCCTGACACAGCTGGTTGACCCGGAAGCTGCCATGAGATGTCAAAATACACCCCAGCATTACTCCAAATCTGGTTGCCAGCCCTGGGAGCTGGAGCTGTGCAGGCTGCTGGGAAGCAGCACAGCAGGTTGCATCTCCCTCCTTCCCTTTGGCTCCGGTGCTGCCAGCTCTCCAAGGGCCTCCAGAGAAGCGAGAGCTGCCCATTGTGTCTCATCACTGGAAGCTCAAGGGAGAGCTTAAAGCTGCTCCCAGCAGAGATTAAACATCTGAAAATGTCCCTGCTGCTGACCAGGACCACACACTGAGACAGCAGAGAGGCAGAAAAAAAACCTTGCTTTTTCTGGCATGGCCCTTGGCTAACTGAGAAAATCATGTGATGTTTCTGCAGATGTATTAAGTGAACTGAGAGTCTCAAGAGCTTTTTCTTCTCTTCCCTGCCCTGCCCTGGCCACTCTCCCTCTTCTCTCTCCTGTTATCACAGCACCGTGCCAAAGACAATGTCAAGGGTCTAAGAAACATCCTCAGCTCCACATCCTGGTGTCTGCCTGAAGCCCTGTCAGGATGGTGGTGGCAGCAAGAGGCAACTTTTTTCTCCCAGGTAACGTGGAAGTGGGATCAAAGACCCCCACAGAGTTTGGGAAATACCTCCTTCTATTCTAGTGGAGAGGACACAGCTTGCAGCTTCTGTCTGCAGCTCACCCTTGTGCTACTTTCCCAATTGCAGCAGCTCTTTCAGGAAAGCAAGAATTAAAATTATGTGCATCCCAAGGATCTGAAACTGAGAAAGTCTCTGCCTTGTGCCACTAAAATCATAAAACATGCACTGGAGACCTACAGGAAAGCAGAGGAATTCCAAAACTTGAGGTCTAGATTCAGCTCAGTTTTCCACATTGAACTAAATCTTCACTCCAATTCTTCTGCCCAGAAGTTGTGCATTGTCTTGAAGACAGGGCCATAAGGATGCCTGTCTGGAACCAAGCTCCTGAGAAAGTAATTTATTGAAAGTAATTTAAGATCTCTAGTAGATATCCAGTCACAAGAAATAAGAATACAAGCTCAGTGTATTGTTGATAGCAGTATTAAAAATGTACTTCCTATGTAGTTTTGATGCCAGTTGTCTCATTTCCCAATACATCGAGCTACCTCCCTCTGAAGAATCTGTCTCTGAAGCTGTTGACTTACAATGTTATCACCTATGTTGTATGTTCCACCTCCCCTTCCTTTCAAACTCTGTTGTGCTTATGTGCTTGCTCATGAAAGTCAGGAAGCACATGCAAACCTCAGCTTGCTTCTGGGATGTTGTGAGAAGGATTTGAACCTAGCACTCAACATCCATCATCCTCTCCTTGACCACAAAGATGCAGGGAAGAACAGAAAGCATGTGTTTCATGTCACATTCAACGTGGTACAGCAAATAACTGTTTAGGCAGCATTAACCATTCAGATGAGATCACCAGAGATGGCTGTTTTGCCACTGCAATCCGCCCAAAAGTAATATATTCATAAGGCTGATGATATGCCCCTCAGATCTGTTCTTTTTCTTTTTAATCCTTTTTAATAAGGCATAGCTTTTTTTTATTAGAGCAAGGCTGGTTTATTAGTCTTGAAGTGGTTTGTTTGTTTGGGTTTCAGGGCATTGTTTGGAAAATGTGATCAGCATGCTTTTGATTAGCTTAGCTAAGAGGAGTTTTGTTTAATGAAATGATTAATTAATTCAACCAGGTATGCAGCCACACTGACAGCTGCTTCAACAGATAAAAAAGATTCTTCAAATACGACCTTGCCTCACTATCATGAGGTAGTACCCACGGATACATGTTAATTATAAGGTTGATAAGAATATGTAACGATAGCTAATGTAGCTGAGTTATTTAATGAAGGCTATTGGAAACTGTCAGAAACAAAATCAATAGCCAGACAACTGGGCTAAATTTGTATTTACCTCAGTTTAACATACCAATGATAATCAATTTCTCCTAGATTACACCAGCAAGGAAGTTGCAAAATAATTTCTTCATTTCTGCATTACATGCTGTTTGAAAATGGAGGAATTACTTAAATTCAAACTAAAAGTTCAGTAGAGCCCTCTGCCTGCTTAGTAATAACCATGTGATTTTATTATCTTCTGTATTGTTTATGCAATGCCACCTGTAACCTAAAAGCTGTATAAATACAGATTAAAAGCTGTATAAATACAGATTTTGGTAAATACATGCAAGTTCACGGTAAACGGAAACCTAACAATCTTTCAAAATCCTAATGGTGACCAGATGTTTTACATAAAAACTAAAGACAGTACTTCAGCGTACAAGCAGCTCCCAGGTCACCACAGACCAAGAAGCAAAAGCTACAGATTCTGTGGTTAAGGAGGACGAAAGATGGATGTTTAGTATGAGACAGACAGGTAAGGGTAAAAGAGAGACACAGGAAAGCAGAAGACAGCACTAAGCTCAAAGGAGAGTGACATGTCAGAGGACTGTGTCCAAGCACATTACCAGGGCTTTGTGATGAGGAACACTGAACAGACCTAGGACCCATTTGTCTCAATAATGGTGCTGCCAAAAATCCCGTGAGAGTTTGGATAGACAGGTCTCAGTTCCCTATCTCCAAATACAGGCTAGGAGTTTTCTTGCTGGATTGCCACTTCAGGGCCTCCTCTGCTGTTTGCTGCAGCCATCTGCCATCACTCCTTCAGTGCTGTGACCACTTCAAACGTTGCTGGGGAAAGGGACACGTATCTGAGCAGAAGTCAGTGCTACAGGACCTCGACTCACCATCAGAGGCTTGACAAAGCTCTGTAGCGCATGAATGTGAGCAACTGCAGTGAAGCAAAACCACACAAAACCTTTGCAGAAGCTAGACGGCAGTGTTGGCTCATGCGCTGAGGCACAGGCAAGCTACTGCTCCTGTTTTGCACGGTGGGCTCTAATTGTGGGTCCTCTGATTACAGGAATCAGTTTTGTACCTCCTTGTTTTTTGTCACCTGAAGAAAAAACGGTTTAGCATCTCTGAAACTTAAGCCTCGTTACCAACAACCACCAAAGAGGTACTCAGAATTCATGGGGGAAAGCAACAGCCAAAAACTCCCAACGGCAGAGTTCCCAAAACAGGAACATATCCTTTTCTTTAATAGTAAAAAAGCATTTCCTTCCTAATTCATGTTTCTGCCTGTCAGTAAATTGCCCAATTTAACAGTGACACACCACCGCTTGTCACTAAAAGGAAGTTGCAGTTTTTTAAATGGCTATTTGCATTCAAATGAGATAAAAAGAAGTGGAGGGCTCTGCCACAGATACTGGCATAGACGGTTAAAAAGATAAAGACCTTCAAAGACTGTGTATTGCCTCAAGCAGCCTTTAATGAATTTTACTCCGGCTCAGTGAGTCTGGTTTCCTTTTAACAGTTCATTTGGCAAGTTGTTGCTGCAGCGACTTCTAATAATAATGTCACAATAATCTTAGCTAGATACAGCTTTGTGACTAGACAGGATTGCTCTGAAAGTCACTTTTCAACCTGGCAAGATGTGCAGTAAGTTCTTTTAGTTCCTTCCTCCACGGCACACATCACACTGAAGAATGGGAGGACAACAGCCACTCCAAGGAAAAGCAGTAGGAATTATCTTCCACTCAGATGAGGATTATTTAGAAATTAAAACAGCACCTGAGAGCACAACATTGCCAGCAGACAGGGACGGCATTTACTTGCTTCACACTTTGGGATGCTAGTGGTTACAGTCCAAACACCAATATATTTTTACCCAACATAATAGTTTTTTCTAGTTATTTTCCTAGTCCTCTACTCCAAATGATACTTTGACTCTATCCTGGTGCAGATTCAAATAGCAAAGGAATCAAAATTATGAAAATAATGAAGTGATTAACTGTAATTAAGACTAGGTATGTATTGTATCATGAACCAAAGACTCAGTGCCAGCAATAGAGCCCAAAAGGAAAAAAGATTTAAACTGAAATTACTGAAATAATTTTCTAGCTATGCAGCTTGATGACCACACCTTACCATTTTTCATAAGCTGCTCCACATTTCTACAGAGGCTGTCAAGCACAGGATATCATGCCCTGTCTTCCCTACTGACATTTTCAGATGTAACTGTGGGTGGACAATACCATTTGCAGCAGGTAAAAATGCCTAATGCAAGAAGAAATCTGTAGCAGAAGAAAGTGGGAAGGAATTGAAAAGGACACTTGCCCAAGGAGAGTAAATTCCAGCTCCAGACTAAAATCCTGGCAGGGCTGCTATTTATTTATCAATATTTGCGTATCACTTTGAGGTACCTTCTACTTGGTTATCTTACATTCATGTGCCATACCTTGTTTGCAGGATCAAACCACAGGTATGAACAAGATCTGCCCATGTACTTCCTCTCTCCCTGAAGGGCTCCAGTGCGCTCCAGTGCACAGTCCTGCATGTAGCAGTGGGCCCCAAGGCCCTGACAGCTGGGCTCTGCTTGCAGCAAACTCACTTCAAACTGTTTTTTTATAGTGTTTGTATTCCACAGGCTTGTGGACAACATTGTGTGAAACTTGCAGCTGAATGCTTTTGTCCATTATTATCCATCCACCGACTAAAAGAAGAAGGTCCATGACTTCAACAACCTCTGCTTGGAAATGCTGAGCTCTCCTCCCCACAGAGAAAAGTTTTGGAGTATTTTACCTTGACAGAACAAAACTAAGCAATGTTAACATTTCAGCCCTTGTTTCCATCTCTGTGCTGATGGCACCTACTAGAACCTATTCAAAAGGTAGTCAGTTAAACTATTATGTTTTGCTTCAGACATGCAGCATCCAGCCACAGGCTACAGATTTTATTGACTGCAACCAGGAGGGTTTTGCCTCAGAAAAGAACTCGGGGATTTGGTCTAGTGTTAAAGGAGTCAGTTTCATAATAGACCCCTCCTCAAAAAATTGTAGTTCAACTGGGCCTTGATCCAAAGCACAGTGCAGGTAATGACTTCAAGGAAGTCCATCAGCACTCTTGTGTTGGGGGCATTGAGTAACTGTAACACTGAGAGCCAAATTTTTGTGGGAGTGTAAAGACAGCATACATCCCATAGCGTCTACAGCCTTACATAGAAGCGCTGCCAAAAGAAGTGAAGGGAAATCCCATCATACTTGTTTCCCTGAGCAGTAGCTGAGGAGAGAGTTGGCTGTGCTCACAAGCAAGCTGGGAGCTATCAGCTGACAGCAGTCTTCCCAAGGGTTCCATGCCAGAGCATCTTTCCAGGCCAGAGAGGGTTTCAAAGAGCCTTTTAAAATAAACAGCTAACATATACTTTTGACTAAAGCCTTCTAAAGCTTTACTGCAACTGCAACAGCTGATGGGATTGGTGGGCTACAAATGGATGGCAGTGGAGGACTGTAGAGATTAACAGGAAAAAAACCTGTAGTGTCACAGTGGACTTCCCCAGACTGAAAGGCAAGGAGTCTGATGTTTAAAAAACTGAGGCAATAGTATTTGATGGCTACCACTGCAATAAACTGGAAAAACAGAGAAATAAATTTGTTGCCTTGAAATATGCAACCATCTGCCTCTTTCTTTAAAAGTGTCGAGGGGACAAGTGCTTGTGATCATTCCACCCAGCTCTCACAGGAGCAGAGCAGGGTCAGCTTATGACAGCATATGTAGATTTTGCTCCTAAACCAGCAATCTGTAGCAGGAAAGTCATCCTGCTGTCCCAAGACCAGTGTAACCATTTTCTCACAACCACTGACAAATTGTTCCTTTTCCTCAAGAACTTGTGCAAATTTCTTTTACCACAGACAGCTCACCTACACTTCATGGAGAAAGGAGCAAATTTTTTCTCTTGCAAATATTTGTTCTCTTGTCTGTAAATCCTAGGGAGTTTTACACCCATGTAATAACATGACATTTCTGTCAGTCCTTTGTCTCTCCTGGTGTTCTCTCTGCCCACAGTGAGTTTTTCCGCTAACATATTCCTTGCCTTTCACTCTGAGCCCGTAGTACACTGGAGAGCAAGATGGACAGAGGGTCAGTCCTGGTCTGAGAGGTAGGATAAGAGGGGAGACAACACTGGGCAGGCAATGGCAAACTGCCTTCCTCAGGGTGAAGCAGGTCAGCAGAGAGCTATTCTTCCATCCCCCTAGGCAGTCCAGCACAAGTGAGCGTGCCAGGACATCAGCCACTCATAGATGATGGATTTGCATCTTTCCTCACAGAGATTGTTTCCTTCTGAATGGTCCATTAATTCTTCCTTCCAGCAGGGGAAAAAAAAAAAAAATGCTGCCAAGGGAATTTTGTTTCTGGATAAAAAGAAATTTTTTACAACAAACATTAGCACAGATTTGAGAATTCAGAAACAATTTCATTAGTTTTTTCAGATAGAGCAGGATGTATTATGTATATTAGCACAAATTCTATGTACAAATATGTAATTTAACATGTTTTATAAGGTGGTTGTATTTCAGATCCCTAACTCTTCATTTGAATGGATAATAAACATAATTTTCAATTTTCTCTAGATAGTAAATGCCCAGAAAAACACATTTCTAAACACAGATCTCAGTAGAACTTGATATAAACTCTTGGTTGTGTTTTCTGTGCAAGATTCACGCACAGCTTGTCAGTAAAATACATTGATTGCTCAGTCAATTTTTCTTTAGATAATTTCAGATTAGGAAGACTGTATCCCACAGGAAGATACTTAACTACATCTCATAACTACTTTGCTCATACTGCAGTCTGTTATTGGCCAAAATACTTCTCTCAGCCACATTACTGTTGATAAGAAATACTAACTGGCTCCTTCTGGGAAAAGAGTTCCCAGTACTTATTCAGCAAATGCATACTTCTAGTTTGGGAAGGAACTTTAGAAACAGTTTAGTAGAATTTCTCTATTATTGGTTATAAGCGTATGTTATTTTATTGCTTCTTTTGGGTTAAACATCACTCACCTATATTGCTTTTTTAAGTCAGATAATCAAACTGTAAGTGACACTTTAAGAACTTGTTTAAAACTTCAGTGCTGAATTAAACTGATGTCAAGCTCTAAACAAAAGTGAATTACAATTAGTTTTAGAAGAGAGCAAGCTATGCCTGCAGCCTGCTGGTAATTTACATTTTCACAATCACATTTTTCACTTGAAGAAACATGTCTTTCCCTGCTAACGTTGTGTGAATGGCCCAGACAAAGAAATATTAAGACTGATGGTATGCATATGAATGTAGAGAAGTGTCAGAATTAAATTAGCAATTAAAATTCCCTGTCTCTGCTAGGGGACAAAGTGCACCAGTAGAGACTTTTGAAACCACCTGCCACTTGGAAAATGAGGCCACCTCAACCAGATAAAGTTTGACTCTCTTTCCTGACATGACTAGCTCAGCATATACAACATCACACCTTGAAAAGATTTAGGAGAAAAAAGTTCCTTACTTTGCTTCAATTATAATAAGTTTAAGCACATCTTGCCACAAATTCAAATTTAAAAACTAAAATTGAAGTCAGGCTTTTGCTGAATCCACACTATGTTCCTTTGAAAATAGTATAATAAAAGCTTTCAAATGCCAGTAAGAAAGAGGCCACAAACTCTTACTCTAGAGTCATCATATTTAGCCTCACACTTAAGAACAGCAATACTGTCTTTTACTGCTATTAAAAGTCTTAAATGAAGCATCCAAGCAATACAGAGAACTAAAATGGTGATTAAAAGCTACAATATAGCATCTATATTACATTCCATGTTTACAAATCTTTAGGTCTTCAAAGACCTCCTTTTCCTCTCACCCCTGCATGGATAAGTTAAATACTCTGGTATGAAACCAACAAATGAGTGTCAAGACCAGCCTCCTGTCTCATAACACAAGCCACCAAAAACGTAGGTATCTAGCTTAAATTAGCCAGTTAGGTTTACCTCCACAACTCAGGCCACCCATTTTTTTCTGGATGGTCTAGTTTCCTGGTTTTCACCCATGTGACAGCCTTGGCTGGCTTATGGCATGCGGCTCAAAGAATTAATGCTTTCCTCTATAATTTCTTGGGAGTGCCTTAAAAATGTGAACCAGACATAAATCTTCACTGCATTTAAGCCTGCATGAGAATACAGACATACAAAGGCAGAAGTTACAAGGGGATCTGCCTACACCAGAGCAATGTCAACTCCAACGTATATCAGTGATTTCAGTTTAAGTAGTTTTACAAATTATCTGTTAACCACTGTCTGAGTTTGGGCCATCACCTATACTTTTTCTCTCTGAAACTGCCCAACATTGCTCATGCAGAAGCTGCAAGGCAAGAGGATTGTATTGTGACAGGCAAAGATCATGGATTTAATGAATTTTTCACAAGTAACACAAGGCAGAGAGATGTCACCTGGATGGGGCAACCTCCAAGCCAGAAATAGAAAGGGAGGTTCTCCAGAGCATCTCATCTGCATGATCCTCTTCATTTATCCATGGCTTTCAAGATGTGTGAAACTATTCTAATTAACCTTAAACAATGGCCTTTATGAAACAGAGTATGTGAAGAGGCAGAGACCAACATAAAATTTAACTTGTGTATCGTGTGAGAGTACCAACACTTTTCCTGTTGATGTCTAATGCCTTTTTATTTTTTGAGGAGAATTTTTAATATATGAAGTACAATCAGCAACTTAGCCTTCTGATTTACCTTCTTGACTTGCTTCTGGTGCCTGATCCTAAGAGTTATGCATCAGTCAATGTCCTTCATCTCCTCCTGTTGACCTTGAAAAATGGCAACTGGCCACAGAGCTGACTAATGCTGCAGAATCATCAGATAGCTTAGTTGTTCAAAGACAAACTCATCAGTTAGTTTACAGTTAGAAAAAAGGTAACAAAGAATCAAGAAGGTATATTTTAGCACTAACCAAGCGAGATATGGTTAAGTATGTATGCAACTGTATTTTATAAAATATATCGTTTCCTGAAGAGAGTCTGAACTGACAGTGCAAAAATCAATCTCTTTGTTTTTTCTACTCTTTCAACAGGGTCTGCCCATGCTATAGTAAGCAGACTGTAAGCTGAACAAAAAGGCATGTCCTTTGCTTTGTGGTCTCATCCCACACCTCACCTTCCCAACACTGATTGTGGCTCCCTCCACTCCCAAATCCTCCTGTGGACATGAGAGGTGCCTTGTTTGAGGACAGAGCCAGCATAAAAAGAAAATGTCAGGAGCGCTTGTGTGGGCTGACATGCATTTGCCACTAACCATTCACAAGGGACAGCTGGCATGTGAATTGTGTAGCTCTAAATAAAACTTGTGAGGACACAGGAGATGGGCAAACTCCACGAGGTAGGTTTTTCTGCCTTGTTCTTCACCAAGAGAATACCAACACTGTAACAAACTTTGATTTTGTATGTCTGTGAAGAGTAGGCAGCACCCCCTAATATCCTAATAAATTAGAGAAAGAATGAATAGATGAGAACCGTGTTTTTGCCTAAAAAAAATATGGTTTTTTGCTTGTTAAGCTCATCTTTCAGGCTGCACCATCTGCCAAAACAGGCAACGTATTTCTAACAGTGAGATCCAGGCATGCAGTGAAGAGATTAATTCACATCACGTACAACACCTATTGAAACAACTCATTGAATCAGCCAGGTTGTGCCATCCCATATACCTGAGAGGCATAATCTAATGTCTCATCTTGGCCTTGGGGTTATCAGTGGGCACCTCTACCTACTAAGTGATTGAAAAGACATTTTCCCAGGGCAGTTTCTGTTTCCTGGAATTCAGGCATTGCTGACTATCTTCCCTGTGTTGCCCATTCCAGTCTTTCCATTCCATCTTATCTCCTAGAGGGCATATGCAGCTTTTTATTAACTAGAAATCAAAGTATGAAATCAGCAATAATCTGATTTCAGAGAAGCTCTGAAGGTACCATGTGGGCTTATAATGGTACCAAGTTAGCACTGTATTGATCTAAAAAACTTGTAGTGCCTCTGAAAACATAGAAGCTGATTCATCTAAGAGGTCAAATGTTGTTTCCTTATGCCTGCAAAACCTTGAAATGTGTTACACCTGTAGGACACAAGGAGTTTCAGGAATGATACAGTAACTACATGTTTTTGCAGAAATTACAGGCTTCTTTAAACATAAGTCTTTTCAAAGAAACTGAGCCACCAGGTACACATCTCAGCTAACAGAAAGCACAAGCACGCACCATATTTTAAGATTACAACTTTTTATAAGGACATCTATAAGGGCATGTACCACTAGGACAAGGCATAATAGCTTTAAATGGGAAGAGGGGAAATTTAGGCAAGACATTAGGAAGAAATTTTTCACAATGGCTGTGCTGAGACACTGGGACAGGCTTCCCAGAGAAGCTGTGTAGGCCCCATCCCTGGAAGTGTTCAAGGGCAGGTAGGACAGGGTTTGGAGCAACGTGGTCTAGTGGGAGGTGTCCCTGCCCATGCAGGGTGGTTGGAACTAGATGATCTTGAAGGTCCCTTCCAACTCAAACCATTCTATGATGCTAAGATAAGGTTGAATGATTTGTCTAGTTGGGTCATCCCTGCTGAGAAGCACCCTGGAAGATGAATCACATCCTGATCCATGGAGACTGGGGTGACTTTCCTCACTGAGGTGACAAGGCTTTCCAGGCCAAGCATGACTTGTTTGTATCTCCCATTGCTGTCTGTGGCACTCAGTCAAGGGTCCCCGCAGGGTCCCAACCTGCAGGAGAAATTAGTTATTTATTTTGCTTCCCTTCAGTTTCCAGTCAGCCTTGAGGACTGGGCTTCAACCACCACCTCATTTTGATATGAGCTGCAGGCAGCTGTCAGATGGCAACATTGCTCACTAACATGTGAATAGGAATTGAGTCAGCAACTTGGGAAGTAAATGTTTAACTTTTATAACTGCTTCTTTAAGCTGGTCCATCCCTATAGTCTAGTGAGCTATTTATTCCTTTAAAAATAATCATATTCTGGGGAAAAAGGATAAAATTAAATGGATTTAAAAATAGAATTAATCTTTAACTTTAGAAGTTATTATTCTCTAATCAAAACCACACAGATTCAGTCTTCTGGATATGAAAGCACATATACAGCCTTTACATACTAAAGCCTATATACAGCCCACATCATAATCAAAAAGACAAGATGTGCACAGCATGCAGGCACTTACAGAAGGGATTGAATGTTTTCAAAATTACATGCTGGCCTTGAGGAGCTCTCTGGGTAACAACTAAAAGGGATGATACAGACAGATACCTTTCAGCATGATAGTATCTGCAGTGTTTGCCTTCTAGAAATGGAGTAATATTTAATATTCCCTGGCACAGTCTCTCCTATGCAAAGCCCTTCAGGTTCTGACATCAGCTGCCTTCTACCAGCTAGCTGTACAGCCTCCTGTAATTTCTCACTGCTCTGCAGGTATGCACATCTAGCGGCTGAATAGTGCCTGCGTTAGCAACCTGCTGTCTTAAACATACTCAACACCTGCCCTTCAGTTGGCTGACCACAAAGAAGCAAGAGAAACTGGAAAGGTCAAGCAGAAATCACTGAACAGAGCCATCCATACAGCAGACACCAAGTAAAGCAGGCAATGAGTTCTCAAGCCTCGGAAAAACTGGGTCAAAAGGGTTTGAAACAGAAGCTGTTCAGCAAAGTGTGAAACCAATGTTGTTATTTGAAAGCTCCTCCACAAGGCAGTATTGCTCTGTGGCTGTGATGTGCTTTGCTTTTGGTTGTGCGCTCTGCTCAAGGCCAAAGGCAGTTTTGAATTGGATGATAGCAAGGGTTGTAGGAAGCAGGCAATAACTGTATTTGGAACAGCAGCCATATTACAAATGCTGGAAAGCAAGGAGGGAAAAGCAAGAGCAACTATCCAGATACAGGGAAGGCATTAAATCACATACTTTCAAAGGCAGGCAAGGACAGCAGGGACAGACTTCCACAAAGAGGTAAAAACAAGCACATGTAACTTTTCACCTTCCAAGAATTTAATGCAGGTTGTCCTTCTAGCTCACAACACCTCAGCTGCCAGCCCACCCACACAATGACTGTGCCTGATGCCTCAAAAGGAGTGGAGTAAACGTGGCAATGACTCCAGCCTCCTCAAAGAGGGATGCTGGCAGGACAGTACTTGCAAGGCTCCTTGCAGTGGCCTTTAGGAGGGCACTTCAAAATTTGCAAGGCATCACTTTGTGTGACCTTGGGCAGCATCAGGTGCTTGAATGCAACATGTTCAGAAGGCACAGCCCTAACTGCAGAAACACAGTGCCTTGCCGTAGGAGCTGTACAGCAAGCATGAACACTGCTGAGACACCCATGCTTTCCCCAGAGGGTGCAATCAGAAAAAAAACACTCCATCCCTATGACTGCAGCGCTTGAGTAAGATCCTGAGGTAAGAGCAGAACTCCACACTGAAGAATTTAGTGGGAAACGTGTACAGTAATAAAAAAGGCACAAGGATTTTATCAGAAGACTTAGCCAGGCAAAGCCATAAAATTATCTGTGCTTCTGTCTTGATTATCTTATGGCAAAAAACCCCACAACCAACAGCTGTGAAATGACACCTGTGAACAGGGATGGAGTGAGACCCTGCTATAAGAGCATTTCCTTACATAGACGATACACCAGGTCTGACAGACACATAAAGGGAGAGAAAAACAAATGTGTGCCATCACTTGCATCGTTGCTTGCTGCCATGGCAGCTGAGCCCTGTGCACAGCAAGGCTTTTGGGGCTCACCCCATCTCCTCATCCACAGTGGAAGTGCAGATTTTGTTGTATGTCACCTTGTTATATTGCAGCTGAAGAAAGAACAAAAAAAGCCCTTTTCTTACCTATTTCTGCACAATTAGACCATGGCAGAAATAACAACCACAGCTCTCTATCAGTACAGAGTATTTCCAGGCAAGCAGCAGAGATCTGCCACCTGCCCAATTAGTTCTTTTTTGCTTTTTTGTTTCTTTGGGTTTTTTCAGGGTTTTTTTGTTGTTGCTAGTTTTAGGTTTGTTTGTTTGTGTGTTTTTTTTAAGGAATTACATTCTAGACGAACAGCCAATCTGGAGCAGCCTGGTTTTGGGAGCCACCGTGCTCTGCAACCGTGGTGAGCTCTGACAGTCAGGCTGATGCTGCAAGGCATGAACAGTGTAGAGTATATACGTTTAAGTTATGTAAGCAGTCCTATTAAACGCCCAAATCTGGTTCTATGCCTTATGTTTCTCTGCTTCAGAGCTTGAACATGCAAGTGAAAAACTGCTGCAAAATCCATGTTTTTCGGTCACACCAGTACAATCCCCATACTTTGAGTTTCAGACAGTTGAGAAGCTAAGGCAGTCTTTCAAGGTGGTGCTTGGGAAGGTTACAAAGTTTGAATTTTATTTCAGTTAAAATTTTAATTTTACAATTCCTGTAGTCTGGAAAGTTAGGCGTCCAGCTGGATCCCACACTTTTTTTAAACTATCAGGCAAAATAACTTATTTTGACATTCCCAACAATGCAGTTTGCAAAGAGCTTCAAAGCCCCACATGCTTCCCAGTGGAAGTGCTGGACCTTCAGTGCTTACAATGGGCACAATTAAACTGGCTGCCTGCACAAGGGCTAGTAAATGCTTAGAAGGTTTGCAATCAGCCTGCAAGGTAAAACAAACTACACACCCACCCCCCAGGTTTATATACCGAAGTACTACAATGAAGATATTACTATTATTACTGAGCAGAAGAGCAGCCACATTAAATTAATGCTTATAAGGTAAATATTTTCTTATCCAGCTACTAAATAAGGAAAAGACAGCCTAGATTGAGGGAAGCAAAAATGGAGAGTCCTTTTTTTTTCCTTATGATATGAACTATTACCAGACTCCTGCTTAAAAAAGCCAAAACAAGACAAACTTACAGTGCGGTGGGAGGGGAAACACAAGTTGCACCATATCAAATTCAGTGTCGTAAGGCAAGTGATCTCACTTCCTGCAGCACATGTGAAAGCAGAAAGATAAAAAAATACATGAGGGTGGGGGAAGAATGGATTTTGAAATATAGAAACAGAACAAAACCCCATACTTTTTAAATTTCCCAGCATCCTCCATTTGTACATGCATACCTGAAAATGCAAGTTTCCTCCCACTGTTTTTAGGCACAGAATTGTTACAAACTTGTAACAGGGAACCAGTCTGAACAGATGCAACCCAGAATTCCAAGCCACTTCTGGAGCACCAGCAGGATAAGGCTTGAGCTGGAACACAGCAGCAGAGATCAGTGTACAGCAGCATGTCAGACCTCCTCAGCTCGGTCTGAGGCACCAGTAGCTCAGAGAGGCTGAAAATAGAAAGTGGCGTGTTCTTAAGCAAGTATCAGCCTTCTGTGGTGCTGTAAGTTAATGATATCCTGGTTAAAGCAGCATCGATCTGTGTCATGTAGATGCTAAGGACAAAGGAGAAGAGGACAGGGAGATGAAGAAAACCAAGACAAGAGAATGGGAAAGCTGAGGAGGAGGATGAGGGGAGATTTGTCTCCACTGGATTCTCATGACTATTGCACAGAGGCAGGAGGTTATCCTGAAAATGGCAACTTAATACCCCACACTGTTGGCACAGGGGGAAAAACTGGTTCCAGTGTCTGATCCCCCATCTGGAACATGGTAAAGATCAATTTAAGCTCTGGCTGAGCAGACCATGATCCAAAACTAAGCCCTCAGCATCTCCTCTAGGCATCAGCCACCTTCTGAAGCCCAAGAGCTGTCAGGCCCTGACATGCACCCCAAGCACCAGGGCAATGCAGCATCAGCTCCTCATGCCCCTTTTCCTTTGCAGAAGCAGTCCCCAGTTGCTGCCCCAGCTGGGCCAGGGGGTGGTGTGGGGAGGAGGCCATCATTTGTCATCATTTATGTAGGCATCTAACAAAAAGCTGAAGAAGACAGCACGTGCACTGGTTTTGGCTGGAATAGTTAATTTTCTCCATAGGAGCTGGTATGGGGCTATGTTTTGGATTTGTGCTGGAAACAGCCTTACTCATACAGGGATGTTTTAGTCACTGCTGAGCAGTGCTTACACAGTGTCAAGGCCATTTCTGCTTCTCACCACACCCTACCTGCAAGCAGGCTGTAGGTGCACAAGAAGCTGGGAAGGGACACAGCTGGGACAGCTGACCCCAACTGACCAAAGGGATATTCCAGACTATAGGATGTCATGCTCTGCATATAAAGCTGTGGGAAGAAAAAAGGGAGGCCATTCAGGGTGATGGTGTTTGTCTTCCCAAGTAATTATTATATATGACGGACCCTTGATT
The DNA here is from genome assembly GCF_020740795.1 of Apus apus. Classification (NCBI taxonomy): domain Eukaryota; kingdom Metazoa; phylum Chordata; class Aves; order Apodiformes; family Apodidae; genus Apus; species Apus apus. The sequence continues at coordinate 55,248,391 of NC_067312.1, read as the reverse complement.
TCCTGGAGATGGCTGAACACCTGCCTGATGATGAGAGGGAGTGGATGAACTCCTTTTCACTTTGCTTGTACACATGGTTTTTGGTTTACCTATTAAACTGCCTTTGTTTCAACTCATTACTTTTCTCAGCTTTTAACACTTCTGACTCTCTTCTTCATCCTACCAGGGGTGTGACTGAGCAAGCTGTGTGGGGCTTAGTTACTAGCTGGGGTTAAACCATGACAGCAAAACACAGAGACCCAGTAAAAGTCCCTGGATGTTCAGGGATCAGCAGGTTGCCCCGACAGGAACACACTTCCATGAGGGAGTCTTCATGGACAGAAATCAATGCTATGGGTACGGATGGAAAGCTGGGAGCTGGGCAGCAGCAAAGGCACTGCAGGATGAGCAGGGAGCAGGTCCAACAAAAGGGAAGATGCCAGCAGGGACCTTGCTGGGATGCAGAATGGCCAGTGTGGGTCAGGGTTTGGGTCAGAGGCAGAGGTCAGGGTCAGAGTCAGGACTGATGAGGTACCAGACTGGGCAGAGATGTCTCTGTCTGCAGCTGGAATTCAGCACCACGGGTGCCAGCAGTACCACTCAGCATCAAGGCATCTCCCCAGGGACAGGAGGGGCAGGTCTTTGTTTCCAGCTTCACAACCACTGTTATCAGTAAAGGACCTGACCAGGACCTGACCACAAGTGTAGCCAGCCAAACTGCAGCTTGGCCAACTTGCTTCCTGGCAGGTAAATGTGCTTCTGATCCTGAGGAGTGCTAGTCTCACACCTCTTGGGTGCTGGGGCAAAGTTCTCCAAGGGCAAACAGACCACATCCCTAGTGTCAAGATATCAGAAATGTTTTGACTTTGCAACATCAGAGTACCCAAGATCTGTATGTATCTGTGTTTGTGAAAACAGGTAGATTAAGAAAAAGATGATATAATTCCACTTCTTTGTGTGACAAAATCTGGAGAGAGTAAATTTTCTCAGTTACATATGTAAACCTGTTTTTGTAATGACTATAATTAGCTCTCTACCCTTGGGTCAGCTGCTCCCCATCATGCCTTGGAAGTCAACAGGCTTGGAGGAAGCAAAGCCTCAGGCCAACAGCCTTTCCCCAGGAAGGATGTGCTGACTGTGTCCACCTCCAGACTGAGCTCGGAGGAAACATGAGCTGGCTGACTCTGGCAGAACACTGAGGAAAGTCAGGAACTCCAGTGGCCAGGCACATGCCACCGCCGTGGCCACAGCCTGTGCCTAGCACTGTAGCTGCAGGGTGTGGGTGTCACCACTGAAAGAAGGGCCTGGTAGGATGATAGCTATCCCTGCTAGCCGTGCAGGAAGGAAGCTATAAACCAGTATTGAGTGAGACCCCGATGGACATCAGAGACAGACCAATGCAGGACACCCTGCACGGAACCATTTCCCTCCCAGATCTGCTCCACCTGCCAAAGGCAGCCTGACCCAGAAGCTGCCAGTTGAAATCCTATCCCTCACACCATGCAAGAAGGCTGAAAGACAAACACAGCCACAGGCACAGAAGAGACAGAAGTGTGGATTATCGTGGCCTACTGCTGCTCCACAAAACAAACTGACCCCACTGTAGCTGCTGGGGGTTGGCACACAAAACTGGAAACCCTACAGCAAAGCACATGGTAGAGAAAATTTCCCCCTCTGGTTCTTCTCATGCTCAGCTTAATTTTCCTGAGACCCTCTCTGGTGAGGTGCTGTCCCAGCACTGCACAGGTCCCACCAGGCAGCCTGGGGGGCACCTCTGGGCAGCACATTGCTCTTCAGCTGTCCAAACTACAAAAGCAAGAAACTGTGCCTTTCAACCCTGATATTGAAACTGCCTCATAATGCAGTAGTTGTGATGGTGGCAAGCTTTCCAAAGCTGGACAAGGCCTGAAAAGCCCTCCATTCATAAGCTCTGAGCCACTTATGGGACAGCTGGCTCAGATGTGCCAACAAGGGTCAGGCACAAGCATTGCAACCGATTTTACAAACCCTGGGAAGCACATCTATCAGCAGAGCTGGGAACCAGTGGGCATCAAAGCACTTCACTCCTACTGCAACAATCACACAGAGTCCTGGCCAAAAAGCAGAGGTAAAAACACTTTCAAAAGAAGAAGCAGAACCGGTACTACTACTACTGCAGCCTTTTCATCTCCCCTAACTCTCTGGGTTTTTAAAACCCACTTTCACTACAGATGGACCACAGCTAACATATCAGTGTCACAGGTCTGTTAAGCAACCTGGCCATGACTAACTACTCCACAGTAGCAGGTGACCTCTTAGATATTCAGAACAACATGTGCCATGTGAGAAAAACCTCCTGGTGCACCTGGCACCTCTGGCAACATGCCAGCCTTTGCTTGGAGACCTTCTCCACCTATGTGGCTCAAGATCCAGAAGATAATCCAACCAGCATGACTTTTTTGCCTCTTCCCATCTTCTGAATGAGAAAGTCAGTGAAGAAGGACGAGCAACACTAGAAGGACTAGGAAGACCATGATAAAACTGTGAGTAACAAATGCACTTTTCCTTGGAGGATTGTGAGCATTGAAGCAATTTGGGCACACCACAGCAGAGTGATGTAAGGGAATCCGTTCACGCACCACTGAGATGTATGCGTCATTCGGGGGAAATACAACAGCTGTTTAGCCATGTACAGTCACAGCATCTAACAGTTTTATGCTAAGAATGCCTGAATTAATTGGACCTTTGGGGGAACTGAGGAAAGCAGAGTGTAATTACTTGAGCTGGCATTTTTCCACCCTGAAAAAAACAGCTTATTCCTGGAAAAAATTATTTTAGGAAGTTCCATAATGAAACTCATTGTCCAAAACAACCCAGAATGCTGGGTTAACATTTCCTATTAAAAGCTACCCCATGCTGCAAAGAAATAGGCCAAATTCACTTTTCAAAGACAGATAATTTCAGTGGGTTAATCTCATGTGGGCAGATCTGATCAGTGTAAGATGCAAATCAATATACACCAATTGACTTTATCAGAGGAATTGAGCTGCTTATATTGATTTATAAAGTTGCACATCTGGCTAAGGTATTTTTATTAGTTTGTTTACAACGTGAGAATGTTATTTAAAATAAATACACATTAAGTTTTTCATTCCTTTGGCTACCCTGAAGGCAGCTGTCATGTTGTGGATCCTCAGAAGTCTATTGAGAAGTGACCTAGACCTAATGTCAGACCATGTGCTACTGAGCAGACCCATATCTCAATTACTCAGCAAATTTTGCACTGGATGTATGTTTCCTATTTAAATTGAGCTATTTAAAAAAAATAATATTAAAGTAACAGAGAAAGTCAAGCCACAATTAGGCTGAAAGAATATCGTACAAAAATTTTAAGTAGTACAAAAACCATGTAAGTGAAGCAAGCTCAATTGATCATGCTTTTATCTTTAGACAAAGAGAAACATGCCCAAACACAGTCTTGAGACTCACTTTTCAGAAGGGTCTCAGCAGACACCTCATCTGAAGCAGGTGCCATTTCAGCAATATAGCTGTCTATGCAAACCTATGTAAATCATGAGCTGCCTGAGCTCCACATACTCTTCAGCAAACCCATCAGCCTGGCACGTGCAGACCAGACAGGCTAATGATGCTGATCCTCCCACCAGAACCCACTTGGGATCTGATGAGGCTTGTGTGGTGCAGACCTGCCAGCCCTGGGGTCTTGCCACCTTGTTCAGAAGAGAATTTAATTGCAAAGAGCGACTGAGGGCAGGTCTTCACTGGAGGAGACTCTGCCACTGTGTAACATGAGACCATCTTCCAGAACACAGCATCCCACATCTAAGATGTGGTATTTTTATTATTAGAAAGCTATGATACACCTTTGCATGCTTCCACATGCTCGGTCGAACTGACACCTTGATATTATGGTCTTTTTGTGACAGGCTTTTCACAAGCACAAGCCCAGCAGTTACAAGCTTTACTAATAAACAAAGCAAACCCTGAAAAAAAAAACCATAAAATTTATCTTGCTTATTCACACGTGTTCATATACAGACTGGGGTAAGCAAGGGACAATCTTCTAGAGGTCATGTACCTACAGAGAGCTGGAATTCATAGAAACTTACAGCTTACATCAACAAATTACAGTTTTGTTTGTTTAATAAAAGCTGGGTGTCCCGTTTGTCACTTTAGATTTTGGACATGCATTGAAGAATTTGATCCAGATAATGCACTCTTCAACTCTGATCCAATAAAAGTCTCACTGGAACATATGGATTGACAAAGCTGATGACACTGTCCCAAAATTGGCTCTATAGTGACAGTGGGCAGCTGCTACACAACTCAAAGCTGAAAGCTGATCTCATTCATCTGCAGACAGACAGGGAATTGCCTACCCTCCGAACATTTCAGCAGAAAGAAACAGGGATCCCAGCAAGAGGAAATGAGAATGTGATAGGCATAAAAAGAGTAATCATCTCAAATGCCACAAAGGGTGATGGAATGAGTCCAAACACAGGCACAGCTTTGCACTCATAAGAGGCTTAGTGCTTTCTTCCCAAAGCTAACTTCCACACAAGGGACCATCTCAGCTTACTCTAAAGAAGAAAGTAAGTGTTTAAAGGCATTTCAGGAATACCAGAACAAATTCAGTGCTAACATGAAGGGAGAAAGAGCTACCACCAGCAAAATATTTGCTCTGCTAGTGCAATCATACCGCTGAATTTCATTCCTTTTCCTGGTTTACATTTGAGACGTATTCCAGAAATATAAATCTTAGGGGAAGACAGAGAAATCATCTCAACACCCCTTTTTCTACCAAGTCTGCTAGAGAAGAATAAAAAGAAATGGAAGCTCAAAGCCAGGTTCTGCAGCACCAGCATTTGCATGGCCTTGAAATGCACAGTTACGATCATGAAGGTAACTCTAGCTCAGCTCTGCCTAGTATGAGACATCTTCCAGACTCAGGGCTAAATATATGGTGATGAGAGAAATTGCCAAATCACACTCCTCTGACAAATGCTACACCAACTACTGGTTCAGATAATTGCCAGTTGTGAGAACAGACATTATCCAAAAAAGACGCATGATACATGCCTTTTTTCCCTACTCAAAGAGTAGGGGAAGGGATTCAATTTCTCCTGAAGCTGTAATAGTCTTGCCACAAATCAGGAACAGTTAAGATTCTGGTCAGGTTATTAGCAAAATGTCTGTTAAATTCAACAGGATCAGGACATGGCCTTTGATCACAAATGGATCTGCCAAATAAATGTTGCTGAGAATCTTTTTATCCTGTCTTTGTCCCACTGCCTGATTACATGTGCCACAGCTAGCACCTGGGTAGGAAGAGTGGAAAAGACCAGGGAGACACAGCCTGAATGCATGCTAAAATACCATTTTATTGCTTGCTTTGCTGAAGATAAGAACCCTGCAACAAGCCACAGCGTAACATGGCAGCTGGTGGCTTCCCTTGGGCAGAATAGGGTGGGATTCAGGATAGGGATTTACAAGAGGGACCAGTACGCCTACTAAAGAAATAGGATCTCCAGTTCCCACCCAAGGACTACAGGCCTTGTGGCCAGTTTCCAGCATGTTTAACAGGAGACTGCACTCTTCCCGAGATAGCTTTTCCCCTGAAGCGAGTCAGGAGTACTGAACAAACTGAATGCAACTGTCTGGGACCTGGAAGCAAGACAACACCTAGCATTCAAAGGGGAGAGCCTAAAAATTATTAAGCTGCATAATCAGGCAGAATTCACTGTTCAGCATTTCTTCTGGGGGTGAGCATGCATCTGCAGAGAAATATGTAACATGGGGCGTTGTGATCACTTGGAGTTTAGACCTAACTGACCCACAAGACTCATGGTCCCATGAAGGTTTTCTGCTCTGAAAAATCAGTAGGAAACATCAGGTCAGATTGAGGGGCCAGACAAACTCTCAGGCACTGCAAAATGCCCAATTGCCTCATCCACTAACATCCCAAAGCACAAAGGACAAGTGAGTTTACATCCTGGGAGGGTCTTACACACAGCATTCTTAGAGACCACCCAATATTCTTGGAAACAGCTATTTAAAGTTGAAAAAATAAAACCAACCAGACAATGGTTTTGAAAGGAGTGCCAACCACAGTTCCACCAGCTGCACCCAGCGATTGACATGAGTGCCCCTGGTAGACAAATTTACTATTCTGGAAGGCTGAGATGAGCTGAGGGAGGAGCATCAGGTACAAGTTAGCACAGCAGCTCCTGGGGCCTCAGGAGGCCATGACTAAATGCTCAGAGGATCAGTCAGAAAAGGACAAGAGTGCAAACTGCATCTATGTGTATAAAGCTACTCCTCAGAAAAAAGATCTAGAAGCCCCCCCTAATAGGGTCCTCCTAGGCTTCGGGCAGAAAGTGCAGGGACGGCTCCTCAGCAGGAAGAGATGGAAGCTGGTCATGCTGAGTCAGTTTTCACTGGAGACAAGACTGGCCTTGTGAGTTAAGAGCACATTTTGTCACGCAGCTACAGCAGAAGCATCTGCTGGGGAGAAGAGCACAGTGTGCGCTTCAGATGCAGTTGTGTTCCAGCCTTGCTGCCTGCCGGCTGTCAGTGCTCAGCTTCAATGAAGCTGTGTGCTCCACAATGCCTTCAGACTTGGGAAGTGGGTCGCCAGCAGCCTGGTGTCCAGCCACAGAGGAAATCATCAACAGCCTCAAGGACTAGGAAGGAAAGGGTGGGTAGCTATGGCAAATGAAGTCACAGTTGATATTCACTGTATCCACTTGCATCCAGAAAGGGTCAGAGAGGAGTGGGAAGGAAAAGCTTTCACACCACCAGCCTGCAACAGGGGATAAAAATCATAATACATGTGGCTTTCTGGAGTGTCCACTGCACAGCTATGTTGCCATGAAACAGGGGAAATATTCCCATTTCTGTTTGTGTAGAATTGCTGGGAATGAGGGAGAGTGAGGCAAAAAATACAGACAATTACATGCTGAGAAATGCAATCTGATCATCCCACTAATCAGTTTTCACTTTTCACTTTCTGTGATTTAACATAGTCAGGAACCTAGGAACTATAGTTTGGGATAGCATTTTATGAAGTAAAGCATGAAAATACTCCCCTTCATCAACAAGCAAAAACTATCTGTTCACTGCTGAGCAGGTGGTTCTGGGCAGAGGACTCCTATTGAGAGTCTTTAGCTTTAGCAATTTCTCCTACAAAATTGTTCTGTATGCAAATCCACAACCCAATTACAACCAAATGTTGGAGAAAAATTAATCTCTGAGGCTTTAACCTAAGTTTCTAACATCATTTTAAAATAGGAACTTGCTAATATCTGCACAGAGAAAAAATAAAATATATTAGATGCTCAACATTCATTTGAAAAAGACCTTCCCAATTAATTCTACTGTTGATCTCAGTCACCTGGAGAACTGTGCCCTGCTGAAAACCAGAGAATTTCATTGCTGCTGCTGTGTTGCCCTATTCCTACACTGAGACCTTCCAGTTCATGTTCTTTACTTTTCTCACCAGTTTGAAGCCAAATTCCCTTCCCAAGCTGCATGATCCCTTGCTATATAAGCTCAAATCTGCTGTCTTTGATGTCACCCTCTCACTCTTGACTTAGGGTCAAACTCGTATTTCACCCTCACAGCTATACTTTGTAAACACAAGGCACTTCAAAGGTAGCAAGGGAAGATAAAATCCCCCTGCAGGTGTTTTCCCATTAGGACAGATCCTGGAATAGAGATAATCAGATTGCTTCCGGGTTCATTGTCAACCCAGGTCCCTACTCTGGTCCAGACTACATCTGAGACTGCTGCAGCATCTGAAAGACAGACTGTGTTTTGCAGTTGTTTGGCAGGGTCAAGCTTAACATTTGAAGCTAATGTGGAAAGGAGGGACACTCCTGTCAGCCATTTGAGGGATGTAACACCCTTTTCCAATTCTCTTTGGTTTTGTGGGCAATCCTACATACCCCCTGGAGTTGACACATCACTGTTTCCCATAGTCACAGTTGCAGGGATCATAGGGTAGCACTAGGCTTGGTTCCTCAGTCTCCACTGAGATTCTGAAACAGATGACACTGATAACGTGTTGCACTCAGCACTCTCAGTGCTCTGACTGCAAGGACCTCAGATGACTCGGCTGGACAACTCACACGGGTGCTGGGACATAAATCTGTTCCTAAGATCCAGCACTTACAAGGTCACATTCAGTTTTCAAAGCCTCTGGACTTGAGCTAAGGTAATGTCTGAGAACAAATGACATGACACAAAAAATCAGAAGGAAGCAAGTGTTTTGCCTTGATAAAATTAGAGCACTCTTCAGCAAAACTGTCTGGGCCTTTGGCAGCTGGGAACTCAAAATGTCTATTCAAGTTCCTGCTATTTGCCCCATAAATTAATCTGATGAGTTGCCTGTAAAATAAACCATTAAAAAAAACCTTTGTTAATTTGTACCAAAGTAAATGGTTATCTAAAATAGACATCACAGGGAGGTTCTTAATTAGTCTGTTGTCAGCTGGGACGGGAAATGCTTGTGGCAGCACAAGGCTAATTAATTACTCATCTTCCCACACTGCAGCTTCCTGTCAAAGCACAAGGTACTTTTCAGTGTACAACAGTGGCTGGCTTATTCTTTTCAGAGACTGTAAGAGCAGCAGACGAGGGTCCTGGACTGAACTCTGCTCACTCTCCATAGGGAGCTGGATTGAAGGGGTATCCAAGCCAAGTGTCAGGGATGAGCCACCTGTCTTGGCAGTGAATCTTTGCTGCCCACATCCTGTGGCTTCAAAGGTTGCTTCCTGAATGGAAAATGAAAATTAGTCTTGGGAAGTGGCCATTCGGGGTCAACAGGCATTCCAAGGATGTGCTCACCAAAAGGTTCTTGCCATGGGTCAGAGTGACAGTGCTGGGGCTGCACCCACCTGCTTGCCATCAGAAAAGGGGGGAGCACACATACCCCTCCTTCAGCAGCATCTTCACCCACAGGTCTTGAGGCCAGACCTCCAACAGCTGTTCTGTTGTGACAAGGCTTCTAGGAGTGGGGATATGAAAGCCCAGCTGACAAGAGAGTGCCCACACCTGTGGTACACTGGGGACCCAGAGTCTTCGAAAAATGCCTGTGCTTTGCAGGAAGGAGAAAAAAAGCATGTTATAAAACTTCTGTTACCATGCCTCTCCTACCACCATGCCAGTAAAAGATGTATCATTTGGTGGAAGTGAATTAAAAGAATTTGCACACGTGCATTGCACGATACATTGCAGCAGCCTGGAGAGCAAGAAAGGAGGCTGCCACATGGCCCAGGCACCTTCTTTGTAGGCTGGAGATCCCTCAACAGAGGACATAGGGCACCTCACACCTGATGTTGGATGCAGAGATGGGGCCTTGTCAGGGTGTGGCTTGTGATGGGCTGGGAAGGGTCCGAACAAGTAAATGCACTGGGTAAATATTCACTGGTGCCCTTCAAACCCAACAGCAAGGTTAAGACCATCTGTGGGGGTCAGTAAGCAACATCCTTGTCTGAAGGGAGCTGGTTAGTCTGGGCTGCCCCTGCATTAGGCAGGGAAGGTGAGCAGGGGACCAGGTCAATGAGCACATTTTCAGCCTGTGTTCAGAGACTTGGTTTGCACCAATATCTCACTCCCAAGGGCTGGCTGGAGACCTTCCTGTGCTGTGCTCCTCCTCCACAACATATGTAGCTGTTTTTACAGCATCCTTCTCTGTTTCTTCATAGACACAGGCCTGTTCTACAGAAAGGGAGTGAATTAGCAGTGTATTTACACCCACACTGGCAATCAGGAGCCATTTGATATCCCATGGTATTAGCATATAAGGTTTTTACCAGCTTTGAGCATTCCATCCAGTCCAACTGCACAGCAATAAAAACTTTAAATACAGCTCCTTGACACAGGGCAGTACTGTGACTGACTCGTCATCATTTCACCATCTGTAATGGCTTAGTTAATTAATAGATACTGTGGGTGCAACTTCAGGAAAATGTAATGAGTCCATAGAAAGGAGATACTAAAATCTGTGAAGCTGCCCCTGTAACTGCCCAATTAGTCAGAAGTGCACTAAGGTCAATCAGATGCACATTTATCCACTATCAAGGCAACAAGGACTCTTGTGAGTGGGGCCTACACAAGTCAGCTCTTGATTTTCAGACATGCAAGGACTATGGTGGTGTACAGGCATTTTATTTTGGACAACAGAACATCTCCCGATTTTTCCCCACTCCATCACAGAGACCTTATGGCTGCTACCCCTTCCCACCCCTTTAGTGCATTATCCAGAGGAAAACAGCAACATCTTCCTAACAACAATATCCTCCTCTTCTTTCCCCAAAACTAATAGAATTTTAAAATAATTTTGTTTGGAAAAGACCTTCAGCCATTAACTAAGTACTGCCAAGCCCACCACTAAACCATATCTCTAAACATTACATCTGCATGGCTTTTAAATATCTCCAGGGATGGTGACTCTACCAATTCTCTGGGCAGCCTTTTCCAGTGCCTGACAACCCTTTCAGGGAAGAAATTTTGTTCTAACATCCAACATAAACCTTCTCTGGAGCAACCTGAGGCCATTTACTCTTGTTCTATCACTTGTTCCTTGGGAGAAGAGGCCAACACCCACCCACCTTGCTACAACCTCCTTTCAAGTAGAGAGTGATACAATCTCTCATCAGCCTCCTTTTCTCCAGACTAGCTCCGCACAACTGGTACCTGTGGGTACAAACTCAAACAGCATTTCCTCTGCAGGCAGTCTCCAGCAGCTCATGGTGTCAGAAGGAAGCCTGAGCAGACTTCTGTCACTCCCTGACTGTGAGCCCTGGGCATCGCTCACCAGGACAGCAGAGCTGACCAAAACCCATCTCCTAGCACATCACTATCCCCTAGGACTTCTGAGAAGGCCCAAAAGCTCTTCACAGTAGTTACCACCAACAGCTAGCAGGGTGACACGAGACGTGTCCTCTGAGGAGCCTCTGTGGCCCCGCAGCTACAGGAGGGCATTGATAGAGGAAACCCCTCTGAGATACTTGGCTGGAGGGGCTGCAGCAGGAGAATGACAGGTATGCCCCAAAGGCAGCAGGAAGGAGAGCTGCCAGGAAAGAGCTGGGAAGCCACCATGGAACTACAGCAAGCAGCTCTGGTGCCTCCAGCCACATGTCGCAGATGGTCTCAGTGGAGCAGATGGGAGAGGGAAGCCAACAGCATTTGATGGGGTTCAGACAGGCTGCCTCCTGGAAAAAAGTTTTCACATCATTTAGGGACACAGCTGCCCTGTGCCTTGTGTCACATTGCAGTCCTCCCCACAGAGAGCTCCTGGTGCACCAAGCAGGCTTCCCCCCTTCAAAAAGAGCTGCCTGCATCCCCTTCTGCAGCAAAGCACACCCGGCCCTTCTCCTCCACCCAGTGCTCTGGCACACAGTGATGAGGGGCTGCTCAGCCCATGTATGCATGGTCACACGCATCCATCATTTTCTCTGCCCTTAAAGAATCAGAGTGGTGCATGCTGGAAGGGACCTCCGAAGGTCCTCTGGTCCAACTCCCCTGCTCAAGCAGGACCACCTACAGCTGGTTACCTAGGACCATGCCCAAATGGCTTTTGAGTATCTCCAAGGATAGGACTCCACCACCTCTCTGGGCCACCCGTGCCAGGCCATGGTCATCCTCACATGGAAAAACTGTTTCTCGACATTCAGAGGGAGCCTCCTGTGTTTCAGCATGTGCCCACTGCCTCTGGTTCTGGCACTGGGTACCACTGGAAACAGGCTTGCCCTGTCCTCTTTGCACCCTCCCTGCAAGTATTTATATAGATTGGTGAGCTTCCCCTGAGCTTTATCTTCTCCAGGCTGAACAATCCCAGCTCTCTCAGCCTCTCCTGTCACTGAATCATTTTCACGACCCTTCAATGGACTCTCTCCAGTATGTCTATGTCTCTACCATACTGAGGTGCCCAGAACTGGACACAATACTTCAGGTGTGGCCCCACCAGCTCTGAGTAGAGGGGAAGCGTCACCTTCCTCAGCCAACTGGCAACACTCCTCCTATGGCAGCCCCAGAAATCACTAGCCTCCTTTGCCACAAGGGCACACTGCTGGCTCATGTTACACTTGGTGTCCATCAGGACCCCCAGGTCATTTTCTGCCAAGCTACTTTCCAGCTGGGCAGCCTCCAGCATACATATTGGTGCCTACGGTTGTTCCTCCCCAGGTGCAGGACTTTGCACTTCTCCTTAAATTTCATCAGGTTTCTGTCAGCCCATTTCTCCACCCTGTCAAGGTCCCTGTGGATGACAGCGTGACCTCTGCTATCGGCCGCTCCTCCCAGTTTTGTGTCATCTGCAAAATTTCTGAGAGTGTGCTTTGCCAGATCACCCAAATCATTAATGACTATGTTGAAGGACCCAGTACTGGCCCCTGGGGTATAATGTTAGTCATTGGCGTCCAACCAGATGTTGTGTCACTGGTCACCACCCTTTGGGTCTTCGCAGTCAGTTTTCAATCCACCTCGCCACCTGCTCATCCAGCCCAAACATCAACAGCTCATCTATGAAGATCCTATTAGAGACAGTGTCAAAGGCCTTCCTGAAGTCCAGGTAGACAATATCTGTCACTCTTCCCTCATCTACCAAGGCAGTCATTTTACTGTAGAAAGTTATGAGGTTGGTCAAGCAAGACTTGGTGAATCCATGCTGACTGCTTCTGATTATTTTCTCGTCATTCATATGCCTGCAAATAGTTTTCAGGATTAGTTGCTACATCTTGGCAAAGATGCAGATATGGCACAAAGTAATCAGAAGGCAGGCAATCAAGGCTTTTATAACAAAGATTTCACTGTTTCTTTCACATCCACAGTATGGGATGATTTTTTAAAAAGACATATTTGATTGTTTAAATGAGCTATAGACAAGGGATTTGATGATATCCATCCATTTTCATTTGCTTGAAGTTCCGCTAGCTTGGGAAGGTTCAGTCTCCCACAGCCTGCAAATAATATGAATTGCTGGTACTCTTTTGATCAGTTCCCTTAGTTTATTACTAACTTTTCCTAAACAGACAGGAAGAACATCAGCAAGCTTCCCAGAGAGAATTATTCATTTCAATTGCTGTAATATGCGGTCATTCTACATGATTATGCTTAAAACTGTTTTAAAGGTGTTTCAGCACATCCAAAATTATCAGCTTCTTCTGTGGATTTAGGTCAAGACAACCTGAGAGCCCTTTTAAGAAGCGTGGGCTTCAGTTTGGCGTGTTCTTATGGACAAAGCAAGATACCTATTATCCACCATTATGCATAACACACAATGCTTGTGGGTGACTCCCCTGAGATTACTACATCTTTAGTCTGAGTACTTCTGATAGAAGAAATAAAGTATATTTAGTCAGAAGTATCCTGAAAAGAAATAGCACAGCAGGTGGAATGATGCAGATAGACAAATTTCCCATTTAATAGTACGGGCAGGGTTTTGCTCCAATGGTGCAAATTTGCTGTCAGATATTGTGACCCAGACCACAGCCTGTATCTGTTCCACAGCAACCCTGCTTAGGTTCCAGGAGTCACTTTAAGACTGATGCAAGACTCGTTACCAGTGCAATGGCTTGGTGGCAAATCACAAGGCCTTTTGCCACTTGTTTCTTGATCACAGCTGGACAAGCACATAATGCATTGGGTGAGAAACTGGCTGATGGGTCAAGCTCCAACGGTCATGGGGTCACATCAGGCTGGCGAATGGTCACTAGCAGGGTTCCATAGGGATCCATCTTAGGGCCAGTACTTTTTAATATATTCATAGATGACTTAGATGCAGGACTTGGAGGCCTACTTATTAAGTTCATGGACAACACCAAACTGGGGGGAGCTGTTGACACTCTTGAGGGCAGAGGGGCCCTGCAGAAGGATATGGACAAATTTGAGAACTAGGCAACTGCAAATCACATCAAGTTTAACAAGGAGAAGTGCCAGATTTTGCACCTGGGACACAGTAGCCCTGGGTATACATACAGCCTGGGGAGCGTGAGGCTGGAGAGTAGCCCTGTGGAGAAGGATCTGGGGGTTCTAGTGGACGGCAAGTTGAACATGAGCCAGCAGTGTGCCCTGGCAGCCAGGAGGGCCAACCAAGTCCTGGGGTGCATCAAGCACAGCATAGCTAGCTGGTCAAGGGAGGTGACTGTCCACTTTAATCTGCACTGACGCGGCCCCATCTTGAGTACTGTGTGCAGTTTTGGATGCCACAGTACAAAAAGGATATAAAGCTACTGAAGAGTGTCCAGAGGAGGGTCACGAGGTTGGTGAACGGTTTAGAGGGGATGCCATATGAGGAGCGGCTAAAGACACTTGGTCTGTTCAGCCTGAAGAAGAGGAGACTGAGGGGAGACCTCATTGCAGCTTACTGCTTCCTCATTAGGGAAGAAGGAGGAGTAGGCACTGACCTCTTCCCTCTGGTGACCAATAATAGGACCCAAGGGAATGGTAGGAAGATGTGCAGGGGGAGATTTAGTTCGGACATTAGGAAGAGATTCTTCATCCAGACAGTGGTGGAGCACTGGAATAGGCTCCACAGGGAAACAGTAATGGCACCAAGCCTGACAATATTCAAGAAGCATTTGGACAACACCCTCAGGGACATGGTGTGAACTTCAGGGTTGTCCTGTTCTGGGGCAGGAGTTGTCTTGGTGATTCAGGCTGTCCGAGGAGGTAGTTGAGCCACCACCCCTGGAGACATGTAAAAAGACAGACGTGACGCCAGGGGACAGGGTTTAGTGGTGGACATGGCAGAGATAGGGTAGGCATTGGACTCGATTATCTTGAAGGTCTTTTCCAACCAGAGTGATATTATGATACCCTCATCAGCTGAGTCCTTTCACATCTGACCCACAGTCAATCAGTCAGCAAGCAGCAGTCAAGCACAAATGACTGCCATCAAAGATCAAGACCCAGCGATTTTAGTGAATAGCCAGGGTCCAAGACTCCTACCTGAGGTGAATTTCTTGTGCTTGAGGACATGAAGAGATAGCTGCCTGGGACTTTGAGAGCAGTTAGGAGGAATGGAAAAGCCATAGGGCCTGGCTCCACAGTATCCTTAAACAATATAAATACATTAATTTTGGAGCTGGGTGAATGACAAGCTTTTTCAAATGGAAAAAAAATCTGTTAACTGCGACGTATGGGGATCACAGCACATATCTGCACAGCACAAAGAAATTGGAAAGTATTTTCTTTTGTGGCTGTGGCCAAGAAAACACATTGTTAGAGAGGGCTTGGAGATGGATGTGGCGTTCAGCACCCACCATCACCAAGGAGTATTTGCTATAGATAGCAAACTGGAAAGACTTTGTAGATTTGAAGTGCCAGTGACCTCAGCAGAATGACAGAAGTCTGCTCAGACTAATGGGATGGCTCAAATGTATGCACAAGAGCACTGCTGTAAAAGCTTGAAACTTGAGCATCCTGACTCCTGCAGACTTTGTCAACAAAACAAGTCCTGTGTTTCATATCCAAATTCTAGGTAGGACTTAAATGATCCCACACTCAGAAGCATTTCAAGCTGTGGAAGGATAATCTAATTTTACCTGTGATGTTACAAAGGACTTGTGGTGTCTTGAGATGGTACAGTGGAGATGACATAGATAGGTCAGCTGTCAGTTGTAATGCATCAATTTGAAACTCCACCTCCCAGATCTGTCTCCCTTTTGGATGATAAAAAATACGCTGTACATGTGTTTCCATGCGTTTCACAGTACTGCCTGATCAGAGAAAGGCTTTGCTTTTACACAAAGCCACTGACTGAAGTGGACAATCAGATCTGCAAAACAGAAGATTCAGAGGAGGGTTTAAGAAAGAAATGGAAGGAAAATGTATCTAAGTGTCATGCAGCTGGTACTCTTTTCACCAGATCCATCTTGGTCTATTCTCTTCTGATCTGTACCACCAAACCTACATAAAACCAGAATTATGCAGCATGTCTAAAATTATTTATATAGATAGCTGTTTTGATTGCACATCATAATTAAGAAATAGTCTGCCATTAAGATAAAATATCAGTTCAAGTTGAAACTTTAACAACCCAGATTAGCTGGTTTTTTGTATTTTAGTATCAATACAACTGGTCAGCCAATGCATGCTAGAGGACGTTTGCATTGTTGAGGTGGCAAGTGCTAAAAGTAGTGGAGATAAAAAAGAAGATGGGGTCATCCCTATCTGAGGGATTAAATCCTTTTGGAAGGACAAGTTATTCCTGTAGACGCATTGGACTCAGACCACTTTATGAGACTGGGCCTGCTAAAGACTCTCAGATCTATGACATGTTAAAGTTCTCAACTTTCTAACTAATCTTCAACAGTGCTTTACTCATTTGGAGCCATTCAAATGTATACTTTACATTTGAAGGATCAAGATGATAAAGAAGGAGGTTGAGCACTTCTAGGCACTGACAATATTTAACATAATGAACACCACAATAGTCACTGCGCTTTCAGTTAACTCTATTTTAAATCTTTATTTTCAATTTGAAGTCAGCTCTAATTTGCAGTTTTCCAGCTTCTGCATCTCAACCAGAAGGAGCTGGGATAGGTGACACCTCTTTAGAGGCTTTCAACCTGAATAATGCTTACATACTTTATCGACAGTGGTCACTACTTTCAGTTATGAATTTGAACCAATGAGAGGATGAAAAACAATACCTGATTATCAGTTACACTAAACTGTTATGTGGGACAGGAAAAAGGGTTTATATCGAAGTATATACGGGAAGTGCATGGTGAACAAACTGACATTAGTGTCCCAATCCAGAACATAAAGGCTTATCATTTAGTATCCTGATTTATACCTGACACATGACCCATGTCCAATATCTGCATTCTGCCAGGCCTGGTGAAGGATGTCCATTTACAGCCTTCCATTAATGAAGAGGTCTCTCAAGAGTCTCTTCCAGAGATTAATCCAACTAGACCAGTCCTAAAAGAGCTGAAAAAATCAAAGTGTAGAATAAGAACATGTTTTTTTCCCTAAATTCAGCTCAAATTTTGCTTTGAGTGAACAGTCTAAGTTATGGTTTATAGCAATAAAAGATAATTAATCAATTATTTAATTAATGTTCAATTAATACTCTGGATTTTCAGTCATGGCACCAGCTAATCCAAAACTCTTGTATAAGGCACCACAACTGAAATAAGCTTCACCTCAAAGGAGTAATTTTTTTCTCTAGTTATGAACAGGATAGAAAATTGAACCATTTGCATTGTTGCTCAATTGTGTAATTGGATACTTGTTCAGCTCTTGGTTCCTAGCTTGGAAAGAGAATTTCAACAATTGTAGCATGCACTCCTGGAATGGGGTGATTGGTTTCCCTTTTCTGTTCCACCCAAGAAGCATACAATGTTCAATAGTTAGCCTTGGAAACCACTGACAAAGGGACAAATTGGAGGCATTTAGTTCCACCTCTGTGCTGACATTTTATGTAAGTATTTTTCTGCCCACTAACAGCTTTTCATTCCCAAGCTAATGTTCTCTCTTCCATCTCAGTAACCCTGTCACTTAAATTTTTGAATGGCCATTTTTATTCCTGTTAGATCTTCTGACATGTACTGCAGTTCTTACAGTATTTTTTCCCCGCCACTGATGTCACTAATGATATTTACATTTGTGTCATCTACTGATGCAGTCTCCCTTTCTCTTAAGGACTGTTGATGAAAGTAGTTACAATTAATTGCTATTCCCAAGCAAGACAGTTTGTTTTTCTGCAAAAGACCAATTTCCAACCCAAAAGGAAATCATACAACTATTCAAATATATGGGGGGAAGTGAAGGAAGATTAGGGAGCAGGATGGTGCATTTCACAGCATTATTTACCAGTTCATCTCTGCTCCTAACAGAACTTTTACCGTATTTTAGCTGTGTGGGACAGACTAGCTGAAGGTCAATAATTTCTCTTCATCCAGAATTTAGCACAGAGGTAAAAAGGCATTACTCATGCTAATGCTGTGGATCTGATTAACAGCAGATGGAAACAAGCAGCAAATTCTCACTCCAGAAAATACAAGCTGAGAAGCTACAGTCATCGCTCACGCTGCTAATCCTGCACAGGGACAAAACTAGAAGTTAACTTGTGCTGAAACTGGAAGGTTTTGATTTTTAAGCATGTCAGTCAAGAAAAAGGGTGTTCCTTGCAGAGTCCAAATTATTTATGCTTCAGCCCAGTCAGCAATGGGTGACAGGCTCAGCATGGATTTTACTGGACAGCTTTCTCAAGGACAAGTTCAAATGATGATCATGGTCCATTACAAACTCCTAATCTCAAAACCAGGCCACTGCCACCAACTTAAACATCTCTTCCCAGTATGTGTACTTATGCTCCCAGTCTTGCTCTTCCTTCAAATTAAGACAGGAAAGCCTATTACTTGACACACTGTTTATGACAAAGTGTCCTGTAAAGCAGGAGTTGTGCCCCTTGATGACAGGATTATCTCAGACTTGCTCTCTGCAACATAGAAGTGCTTTGTTCATGTACTGTTGGGGGGAAAAATGGAAAACAGACCTTTTTGTGGCTGAAAGATAAGGGGTAAGGTCCCCAAAATGGCTTATTTAAGCTTTCCAAATATTCAATATAAGGAAAAGGCATCATATTAATGGGAAAATTTACATAAACCACAGTTTCACAATTTAGTTCAGAACATCCAGTTTTATTCTCTTAATTCTTTTGCACACTTTCTGATATCACTCCTTTTAATCTCCCAGTACCTCTGCCTCAGGTGAAAGTATTTACTCCTTTATGTCACTGACACACTAAATACTGAAGAAACCTGACTGAAAATAATGGTGTTCATAAGGCTTCTCCTGCCCTTCCACATTCCTATTTTCTTTCAGATGGTTGGGCTTACTTTGAATTACACACAGACTGAGCACCAGCATCACAGCCAATTTATGGTGGGCCTTAGACATAGAGGGAAACACTGCCAGATGCATCCCATCTGCTAGATTCATTCTGGGGGTCTTGAGGAGGTAACACCAGAAAATTCTTTCTTTACCCAGGATGAAATGCAGCAGCAGAGCATCTCCAAAAGTCTTGTTCTGCGCTTGCATCTAACTAGGGACGGGAGCATCTCAAGGAACTGGGGTTTTTAGTCTGGAGAAAAGGCTTAGGGGAGACCTTATCGTTCTCTACAACTGCCTGAAAGGAGGCTGGAGCAAGGTGGGGGTCGGTCTCTTCTCCCAGACTACAAGCAATAAAGGAAATGGCCTGAAGTTGCACTAGGGGAGGTTTAGATGGGCTATTAGTAACAATTTCTTTACCAAAAGGGTTGTCAAGACACTGGAAGAGGCAGGTCAGGGAAGTGGTGTCACTGGAATAGGTTGCCCAGGGAGCTTGTGGAAGCCCCCTCCCTGGAAGGGTTCAAGACCAGGTTGTATGAGGCTTGTGCAGCCTGGTCTAGTGTGAGGTGGCCCTGAGCAGGTATGTTGGAACCTGATAATCTTTTAAGGTCCCTTCCAACCTTAATTATTCTATGGTTCAGTGGACTTGGCAGTGCTGGGTTAAGGGCTGGACTCGATGATCTTAAAGGCCTTTTCCAACCAGAACAATTCCATGAGTCTGTGACTCCTCCTTGTCCGGAACAGGATTTACACTGCAAATCCCAGCCCCACACAGACAAGAGCTTGGAGGGCGGCGGTCCCCGCGCAGAGGGTCCCAGACTCGGCTGACCGCAGGAGTTCCGGTGCCCCCCGGGGAAGGACCCTGTCGGGGTCCTGGCGAGCGTTTCCCGGAGCCGGCCCCCTCCGGCGGGGAGGGGAGCCTGTCCGGGGGCAGACAAGCCGCGGTGGCCATGGGGTGCGCTGACCCCCCGAGCCTTCCCATCCCGCCCAAGTGCAAGCTCGCCCCGTGCCGACCCGCAGACCCGTGGGCGGTGCACGTAGTCACGGCTGCCGCGGGGCTGGGCGAGGACGAGGAGGAGGAAGGGCGTCCGTGCGGCCGCTTGCTGCTCGCCTGGGTCTCCCTCCCTCTGTCCCCGTCCTCTTTTGTGGGGTGTAAGCCCCCCACCTCCGCGCCCACGGCTGCACGGCTGTCACGGGGGGAGAGCGGGCGGGGCTGCAGCAGGGGGTGGCGAGGGGGGCCAGTCCCGCCTCCGCGGAGTGGCCGGCGGAGCGCGGCTCAGAGCGGATCGGGAGAGGCAGGAGGTAAGGACGGCTCTTGCCCCGGCCACGGCTCCTGCCCCGGCCCGCCCTCCGGTCGCCGTTCCGCCGAGGGGAAGCCAGGCAGTGCCAGCCGTCGGGGGCGTCCGTTCTTCGCTCTCCGGGAAACTTCACCTCCTTTCCGGGGAACGTCCGTTGCCTGCCCCGAGGGTCTTCGGTGAAGGAGAGTGGTCACTTGTGCCCTGGCAGGATGGCGCGGACCATGAGACCCGACGACATCAACCCCCGGACGGGGCTGGTGGTGGCTCTGGTCAGCGTATTCCTGGTGTTTGGTTTCATGTTCACTGTGTCCGGCATCAAGGGAGAGACCTTGGGGGACATCCCGCTGCTGGCCATTGGGCCAGCCATCTGCCTACCGGGTATTGCCGCCATTGCCCTCACCAGAAAGACCGATGGCTGCACCAAGTGGCCCAAGAACAAATGTCCGTGCTGCAAGCAAGTCAAGGACCGAGATGTCATGGAGCTCCTGAGGACCACTTCGGACCTGGAGTCTGGCAAGGGAAGTTGCAATGAGCTGGCCAAAAAAGCGTACCAGCAGGATGGGAGACTGCTGCCAGGTGAGGACTCTGTGTCCATCTGCACCACTACCACCACCACCACCATGGGAGAGTGCAAGAGCCTCATCAGAAAGGTGGACCAGGAGGCAATGCTGAGATACCTGGAGGCCTGTTACCCAGAGATGCCAGGGAATGTCTTTGTGGGAGATGGCTCCATGTACAGTGCCTTGGAGAAGAGCTCTTCTCCCACCAGGGACAGCACGACTTCCCCCGACACTGAAGACAACATTTTTGTTGCTCCTAAAGACAGTATCATTGTCTGCTCTTACAAGGAGAACAGCCCTTATGACAGATACTGTTGTTATATAAATCCTACTGGAGTCAGCTCAGACCAGGAGACCATAGTGTGAATGATGCATACTTAATAGATATGTATGTGTACAAAACCTACAATTTCAACTTCTTGATAGGGGATAATATAGCTGACTGCACTGCATGGGACAATCCTCATACTATTACAATTTAACCTGCTATGTGACTGATACTCAAACCTTTTGTGCCTGAAATACTCTTTCTGTAAGTAAACAAGCATGTTTAAAGGTTAAAGAACTCAATTTTTTATTTTGGAGAAAAGAAATCACATTTTAATTTGTTATCTATATCTTTCTGTCCCTTTTGTTTTCCTGATACCTATTGTACCCAAGCCCATAGACACTGGCAGCAGTGGCTGTCAGCTGAGATCAAGAGCAGAATCAAAACTGGAGCTGCCTGTAGGAAAGAATATGGTTCTCTGTGGCTAAACGGGTCTCAGTAATACTGTCACTTTGTTTGGGATTGAGATGTCAGCATGTACTCTAATAGCCGGCTCATGTTGGGCAGTGTAAAAGTGATTTGTCTCTCTTACTTCTTCCTGGCAGGATTTGATTTTCCTTTGCTTCAAGGAATTCATGTGCCGACCCTGCGGACTCTTCTGAAAGTCTCCTGGGAGCCAGATAGTCTCAGGGGAGTTTTCAAAGGCTAATCCATCATCAATAGCATGCAAGGTACAGGTTTTAGCTTCATTCCATACTGGCACTGAATTCACTGGAATGTTTCTAACACTTTAGGCTTTTATAGGCATACTTGACAAGGAGATTACAACATGGTAATGACTCAGTTCTTTCAAAGACTAGGAGCAGATGTCAGTGGACTCAGGTCTTAAAAATATATTTCAGTACCTCTAAATTCGCTTAGGGATAAAACTCCCATGGATTGTGTTCGGAGCTGGATCTGACTCTTCTGAAAATGTCATTTTCATGTGCCTTTTCTAAAATGCCAGATGTTTCTCTATGTCTGATGAATTATTACAGTCCACTCAGGGGTGTCAGTGCCATGCCTTGCTTGGGACAGGGCACAGAGGACCTGGCTGACAGATGTTTTTCTTCACAGTTTATGAATACATAGCAAGAGAGGTATGAAGTGAGGAATGAGGATTAACCATTGAAAATCTGAGTCTGCTGCAGGAAGAGGAATACAAATCCTAGCTATTCTGTCCAACAGTAAATTGCATGTTCCATGCTATGTATAAAAATCTTACCTGGCCTCTACTACGTAGGTAACAGACATGTGGTTTAGTAGGATGTGCATGCTAAGCCACTACTTGAAGGGTTAAGCTCTTAGGATAATGGTTACTAAACACCAGAGTAATTTGCTAATTTGTATTGAATTACCAGGGTAGAAGAGAAGAAAAACAGCCTTTCTTTTGTAGCAATCTGAGATGTAGTGTAGAAAATGGTAAGGAATTTTTGACTGAAATGAGCTACCTTCACGTGACCACTAGCTTGTTTGTTTGGAAACTTGTGTCAAATTGTTACAGACAACCAGTCTCTGAAGACATTTCCAGGAGGAAATAATTTTTTTTACATAAGGTAGTTTGGTTTCTTACAGACCTAACAAAATGTTAACTCTCTGGCCAAGCTTTGGTGGGGGCATCAGGTTGCTATTAGAATAAAGTAAAAAAATACTAGCTAGGTTGAGTCAGGCAAAGTCTCAATAAGTGGTTACAGGCAGCTTTGCTGCTCTGGCATGCAGCAACAGTGCTGTGGGAGTAAACAAACACTTATTATCTGTACATCCCAAGTTTTCTCCACTGAGCAAAGGAATTCCACAAAACCAGACTCTCTCCCTGACATGTCCAGCTTCCACTTCCACATGAAAACACGCTGTGAGGCAGATTGTCTCCTGCAGGTTTAATCAGTGTAGGACCTCATTCTGCTAGGTACAGAACAGTTCTTTGATGGCTCTGTGAAGTCTTATTTCATGACCTCTGAAGCCAACAGCTAAAATACTGCTAATGAACAAAATGAGGAGTAGGGTCTTTTTGTCTCCTGTTCACAAGTGAAGCAGGTGAGGGTCTCAGCCTGTGCCCATGGGTGTTCAGCATACCTGAAGACCAGACCCACAATGAGGAAACAGGCTACCAGGAAGCTGCATACTGCCTTTGCCAGGGTTCTGAGCAATAGAACCTTGCGTAAAAGAACAAAGCTTCAACCTGCTGGGAACCTGCATTTGTGAAGTTCTGCAAATGTATATTGAAGAGGTCAAGTTTTTCCATTTTGTCAAGGGTTAGATGTTCTCTGTCAAAAGTTATATAGGGTTTTATGAGTCAAGACAGTAAACTCTAGTGACAAATAGAATGGTAAATATATATCTTGAGATACAGCCATGCAGGTCTGAGTCATGTGCTTTATTCCATTCTTAGTATAAAAAAACAAGAGCATGTTTGTATTAAAGGAAAGTTTAATGGAAGTGAAAATGTCCCACAATGTAGAAAGTGATAAAAAAAGATATGTTTAAAATGTGGTCTTTACCAGCAATGTCCTTTTTTTAGCTGAGGTAAGACTTCATAACAAAACACAAGTTTAACCAGTATTTCTAGGCTAATCCACCATTATCTACTAAGGTTTTTTTATTGAACATGTGAGAATTTGAAGTTAAAGAAATACATTAATACTGCCTGTAAAATCTCTCACTCCATGATTTTTCCTTTCTTTTCTGCTAGTTAAGCAGAGAAAGGAGTGGTAGTGGATTGAATTGGCCATTTTAAACATAAGAGTTAAAATGTTGTTAATTTAAAAATGAACAATATTTGTGTTCAGTTTTGTGTGGGCTTGTTGGTTTTTTTTGTTTTGGTTGGTTGGTTGGTTTGTTTGTTTTGTAAAGTGAGCTTTTTTTCATACAGTTTTCCCAGTAGAAATCTAATGCTTATTTAATGAAAGACAGCAGCTTCAAGCTTTTTATGCAGATACCATGATCAGGCCAGAGAATTACTGGGACTTCATTTTTATTCAGTGGTCTTATTTGATGACCACTAGAACTTAGAGGATGAAGTGCTGATCTTGGAACAAGCAGCAGTAATCATGCTGCTTTTCAGAGGCAGCATCTAGACCTAGGCCTGAATTTGGCTTCAGGATACCACATTTTGGCATGTGACTCTAGGCCATGGCCCAGCCACAAGAGCTTCTTTCTGTTCTTGCTAGACCTTTGGGGCCAAATTCCACTTTGTTTCTCAATGCTGTCCTCCAAACAATGCACACACCTGTAGTGGAGCTCTGTGGGGTTAACCCCTGGTTTATTTGAAGTAAATGGCCATGTATTTCTTGGTCTGATAGTACAGGTTGCAGGGCATGCATTAGTGTTTGAAGAAGACTGGTGATCTGGACATGCAGACAAGGGTCCTAAGAGATAGAAGCTTTATTTTTAGAATAGCATTTATCATAGTGCTACAGTGGAGCTTACCTTCTTTTAAGAAGCGTGATAATCAGATGAACTGTACACAAGGCAATTTTGTGTTGCTTTGTTTAAACTTGTTGTCAAAATATCATTTTTACAGTCACAATGTGATCATTGCAAAGCCTTTAATAGAAAATTTGGAGTTTTAGTCAGTTTGTCCTCCTTCTGCCTGAAACCGAACAAATGGAGTGTGAGCATGCTTAGGGTTCATGTCCCTTGGGATCAGCATTGTATTCTTGACCTGCATTCTGCAGAAGTGTGGTGCTCTTCCACAGGCAGTTGCTCCCGATGCCTTCCAACCTCTCTGCAGTCCTGGCTCCAATAACTATTTATTATGTTGTAATTAGCAGAGTAAAAGCCACTATGACCCCTCTTAGCATTTCACCTCGTACATGCCGGGCTGTTTGTGGAGTCAGCTCCTGCTCTTGACCTGAGTTTTAGAACCAGACCCCACATCATTGTCCCATGTAAGCTGTTACATTGAGGCATCCTGCAATATTGTCAGTCCTTGCAGCACAGGCCTGGGATTTTGCATCTCTGTGTAATAACTTTCATAGTAAAGGTGCTGTAGAGATGGGTTATGGAAGGGTAACTGTCAGGCCACAAAGGCGCTTCCAGCCTGATTTTCATGAGCATCTAGGGATTGATCTATTTATATGCAGAGCACAATCTGCACTCAGAAACTTGAATCTGGTAAAGCCATATTGCTAGAGAATGCAGTGCTGACATGGGAGATTTTCTGAATCTTGAAAGGTTTCTGTGAAAATTTCGCATTCACATTAAAACTGTAGAGCAGTTTCCTAATACGTAGACCAGAGAAGTTTTCTTGACACATTCTGAACACACAGAACGGGGCATCAGCTGCAAAGCAGCTCATCCTGAGCCTGTTTTAACTCTACAGCTGGTCAGAACATGCAATCCCTGCTGGGAAAATGGTCACCAGGTTTTTACTTCTCTTGACCCTTTTATGCTTGGTCTTTAGAAAAAACACAGAGAGCGGATCTAGAATTCACTTTTTATGCACTCTGGCAAACTTTCATCAGTTATTATCACCTTTAATATAACAGTCATCTCAGTGGAGGAGATCCTGTACGTCTCTACCTGGCAAGGAGATCCAGCTATCATTGGTTTTAAAATCATGGTTTATTTTCTGTTCAGAACAGTGGCATGGATTAGCCCCGACTATCCTATTGTCAGATGCTCAAATAAGTGTTTATGCTTCATGTTTTTACTTACACACACTGCACCACATGTAACTGCATATGCATTACACATCTGTTTGCAAGAGCAGGTCACAGAAAGCACCATAGCAATATATTAATTTGAGATCTTCTCAGAGAACCACTGCATCTTTCCAACACCTCACCCAAATTTTATTCCGCAGCCTATTATTGCAATTTAAAATCCCTTCCATCTTTTAAGAGAATTTTTCTAAGAACTCAATTGTGGCTCTTTAAGGACACAAAGTTCTCCCAACAGCATACACAGAGTTTAAATGTCCTAGAACTGTGTTTCATTATAACCCCTGTGAAAACCCAGCTCTGTTACCAATTGCAAACTTAAATTTTTCAGTGCTTCGCATTCAGCACTTCCCCAAACCACTGGTAAAAAAGCCTTGAATCCTTCGTCACTTCTGGTAGATCCAGCAGTGGTAGTTTTTCAACCTACAGCTTTGTTACTTAGCAAGGGGAAAAGGATTAAATTGAAAATATCTGTGTACTTTTTCTAGTGAGACAAGAACAGAAAAAGAAGTATTATTCATGAAAGTAGAAGACATCAAAAAGGCTTCAGAAACAATATTTCATTACTTTGTTAGATTAACTGTATTATATTCTGGTCACATAGGCAATATGTTTGGTGCATTCTTCCATATGTGTAGCTTTTCTTTGATATCTTACCCTGAACTGAGTCCCCAGGCAGGGAGAAAAAGAGTGTTTTTCTGCCTGGAGGCAGGATGCAAGAGCCAGAGAAAAAAATGGCTATGTAAAATGGATCTGATGCCAGGAATTCTGATCCATTTTCAGATCTCATCAAAACCCTTATTTTCACACCACTGTATTTGACTATAAATGCAGTGATAATACTTGGCAATTATGCACACTCATGAACCTAAGTATGCTACTACAGTAGCATCCTATTTGGCATTCACTGGCTAGGAAGTACCTAGTCTATTGCCATCAAAATGCAAGGCAAATTTCATTAAGTATTAACAGTAAAAATTTCATGCAGAGCTTCAAGGTCAAAAGTAGTAACGTATGAAAACCATTAAATCCAGCACTAGAGGTTAGTTCCAAAAAGGTTGCATATGCCTTAAGACCTAGCGCAGTGGGAAGGTGAGATACAAGTACAGGAGATGGGGGAGCTTGGTTCCCTGTCTGAACCAGAGTAATGTGGTCAGTATACTACAGGACACTAAATAACATCACATAGACTCATGCATGCTCATTTTAAGGTTTCAGTGATTGGGGTTCCCACACAAACAAATTCTACAAAACCCACTCTCTCACTTTTCAAACTGGTTGTTTTATATCTCTACATCAGAATGCATTTTAGAAGATCGTAAATTAGGAGGAGAGGGAATTTTCCCCTGTTTTCTTTGGAGAGAACATTAGGTTGAAAATTATTTTATCTTCAACTTCCAATTTAGAATGTAACAATGTACAATCCAATGTTTTACACTGACTGGTGTGAAGTAGGCAAAAATTCAGTCAGGAATTAAGAGGACAGAGTGCTCATTAGCTGAGAAGCAGATGGTAGCCAGCTGGAGAATAATCAGAATAATCTTGCATAGCAGTGTCTTTTCAGTGGTCTGAAAGGACAGTCCCAGAAAGACACTCTTAAAAAAACAAAGAATCTTGCTATTGAGGTCAATTCAGATGGAAGGGCTATTAATAACTTTTGGGAGTATGAACTGGGTGGGAAAGAGAGATGTCCGAAATGCTGGGGAGCCTCAGGCAAATCCTTCCTGAGAAATAGATCTTCAAGAGACCCCACATCCTCTGACTGCACAGTCAGGCTCAACACTCATACTATGCCCTTGCACTGTTTGCAAGGAACACCTGATTTAATTTCACTGTTCTTCAAATACATTTTCTTTTTTGTTTTACTAATTAGCTGGGTGAAGCAGCAGATTAACTTCTCGGTTAGCCATGGAACTGGAGACCCTCTGCACATATTGATAACAAGCTAAATACAAGATGTTTGCTACCAAATCTAGGGGATAAGGACTAACTTGTTGGTGGCAAAGCACAGTCTTTTTCCAAAGCCAATTGTTAGAATAAAATCTATAAAGTTCTACACCTGAATACATTAACATTTTTTTTTTACTTGTTGGGATTTTTAGAAATATTGTGGTTACTCAATCTATTCTTCAACATTCAAACTGAAACAATATAGTGTATGTTTATTGATCTAATTAAAGACTTCTATAAGTCACTTTTTGTGTCATGTGATTCATTTAATGTATCTGCCTGCATCCTCACCTGCATATAGATGGAGCTGAAATAAATGACCAAAATACACAATCTTTCCATAAAATGACCACATCATGAACACAGCAGTATTATCCTCTGCATTATTTTGCATGACTATGGACAATGAATGGCCACTGAGTGAAGAACTAAATTATCTATAAAGTACATAACACCTTCAGTTCTTCAGCTCTACTATTACAATTATTTTCCTATTTTCTGGTAAAAATAGAATCTCCTAGGAAAGGAGGAACGCATCACGTGTCTATCTGTACAGAGTGCCATTTTAGAAAATAATACTTGCTAGATTAGCTCACTAATTCCACATCAGGGATGTGAATCTCTGTGGATTTAAAGTGTGTTACAGATTAGCACTGTGCTGGTTATGATACTTCAGTTTTACCAGCCGGTAAATGCTTTCTTGCATGTTGCCAAAGTCATCAGGACTTTAGTCAGCAGCTACAGCACTACCCACAAGCTCCCTTGCTGCATTTCATGGGTAGTGAGAAATATCAGGAGCTGTAACTCTCTGGAGATCTGAATTTGTAGTAACATCAGTTGCAAGTGCCACCCCACACAAGGATATAGATTTAGAGTGGTGAGATGGGACAGTGTTTTGATTTGCAGGTGCTATGAAGACCACTTGCCCTTATATATGCAGTTCGGTGCAGAGCACCACTTTGTGTTCCCTTGGTAGGTTCAAAAACTGAGATGCTTGCAGGTTCAAACCTGAGGCAACAATTATCAACAATTCCATGTCCTTTTACTGGATATTGATTTGCACTAACTTCTCCCTCTACAGTTATATTTATAGACAGACATGTTTTACATATCATAGAATCATAGAATTTATTCACGTTAGAAAGGATCTTTAAGATCATCAATTCCAACTGTTAGAACTGCCAAGTCCGCCACTAAATATATAAGAATATATAATTCTCTATTTATTATAAATATTCTATGTATATATACTTATGCATCCATATACCTGCATGGCCACAACAGTGTAGAAAAAAATTATCTCCACAGCTATGCCATCCATTCAGAGCTTATGTTCCTGAAACCTGCCTATTGCTTCAGTAGTTGACAATGAAATATGGTTATAGGCATTGACCACATCTGTCAAAATGCCTGAGATAAATCTTAAGTACTTACCAGTTGACTGAGGACATTTGCATCTATAACATTCATTACCCTGTACTTTTATCTTCTGGAGGAAAAACAGTCATCAGACAAACTGACATTAATAAAGACTACTGCTTGAAGCTTCAGAAGGAGAGATACCACAGATTCAGTGGTCCTTAGAAAATACTCTAGTTATTCTGGAGATGCTCTGTTCAAGGAGAGGATCAAGAGATAATAAAACAGAGGCAGGCTGACACTGGTGGTGTCCAAGTTGTATGTCTTTTGTAGATAACCACCAGACCTTAAGCCTCTTGAAATCAGCAACATTCTCTCTACCATCTTCACTAGTCTTTGACTAGTACTCAAGGATGTGTTAGTGGTGAAGAATGTCAATCCAACAAGCTTGCTAATGGTCTCTCGTCACTCCTTTCTGTTTAGAAGACTTTAAACTCAGAAGACATTAATTTAAAAGCTTTTAATTGTAAAAAAACCAACAAACCACACACAAGACCCCCACAAACAAAAAACAAAGCCCACAAAAAAACTCCAATCAACAAACAAAGCAGAATAGTTAAAACTGAAGTACTGCTACAGATGAACATATAACAAAACAACATGATTTCACATTCATGCTTGCTGAAAGACCCCATGACATGCACCTTTCTAATAAAAATGTAAAAAAATTGCTAACTCATTAAAACACTAATGTAAACTATATCATACATCATGCAGCACTATAATAGAGCAGAGTTTCACAATACCCAGGTAGCATTTGGATAATCAAAATCATACTAAAGGATGTCTCTAGGTTCTGGATACCTGAAAGGTTTATTTTGCTAAGAGTAACAATAAGGTAATTGTACTGTACCATGTAGTAATATGAAATTTAAAAATATAGAAAGCAATCTTTCCGATTTAGAAAAAAATATGAACCAAATTAAAATGTTTATTTTTAAAAAAAAAACTGGCTATGTTGGGATCTCATGTAACAAGGTCAGCTATGTGAATGTCCCTTGCTGAGATCTGGTCTCATTCAAGAGGCATTATTCCCACAGACTTCTGAGACAGAATTTCACTAAGAATGTTCTATATTTTTCTGTGGATTTCAAGTAAATCTTCCATAATTTGGAAGGACTTAACTTTCTACCTCTGTCAGGCATCTGTGAAAAATCTAATGTTACCACTGCATTTACTTCCCACAGAAGCTGAAGGACTGCAATGTGGCTCTCCTATTACTATCACACAGCACATACTCAGGATTTAAAAAATGCTAGCTACATGACAACATGGACAACTAGTCAGCTGCTCGTTTAAGCTAAATAAGTTTATACCAGAAAAATTGCATCTACATATGTGGTTTTGTACTTGTTCCTAGAACTGGGGTCAGACTGGAGGATTAGCCAGCAGAATAAGGAGGGGTATATGGTGCTGTGTCACTCACAGTCCTTCCTTTTCACCCTCTCCCAGTTAGCTTTGGCCAGTCCAGTTCACATTGTGGTGGAACTGCTGTGACTCCTGGTGTCCTTCCTTCAACTGTTTCATGTGTCTATTTCTGTTAGACTATTAATCAGTTCAACTGAACTGGCCAAACTTTCAAAACAGATTAGCCCTGAAAGGTAATTTATTGCCATGAATAAAACCCTAGAAAGTATGAACAGGGTCCATTGTACATAGTTGCCTTTAAAGAAAGTCAACACCATTAATGCTTACAGAACCATGGAGATTACTCCACTTGTCATGACTTGACATGACTTGTCTCTCTTTAAAGGAAATTCTTGCTCAGGAATAACCTTTTCTAAACTATGTCCTAAATTACACAGTGACTCAAGAGGGCTGCCTGATTTCACAGCCAGACAGTTAGCCAGCTATAGTAAGTACACCACCACATCAGTCAAAGCAACTCCATAACATGTGCCAAAGTAAAGAGCAGTTTTCCAGATAAATCCCAAAGCAGCCACAGACTCTCTTCTGTCTAACAGCAGCATGCAATGTCTTTCACTTCTCTGCCAAAAATTTTACATCTCACTACCAAGATGGCAGATACCACTAAGTGTTGAGTCCATGGAAATACCCCAGACTTTCTCGTTAATTTTTCTCTCTGTGTGGCAGGCAATGGAGATGAAACAGAAGCGGAAGCACAGATTCTTGTTTCAATTTGTATCCAATATAACTGCGCAGCTTCATCCTCATTTATCAATGGGCCTTGCTGTCTAACAATACACATCTCATTTTTCTCTTTTGCAGCACAAAATCAATCACAACCACAAGTTTTACCATGCCACTAAATAGGAACACTGCACTGTTTCCTTCTTTCTTGGGGGAGCAGCCTACAGGTTGGCATGTCCAAACAGCTGGTTTTGAAGTGATGCAGGCTGCTGGCAGGGGATTACCTGGCAAAAGTAACACTGGGGGCTATGTTCTGCCCTAGTAGCTGGTGGGCCAGTTTTGTGAATCATTCCTCAAGATGAGTTTTTGCTGTTTTGTATTTTTGCTGCCACTGGTGGGAGAGAGATGTGTGTGAATAAAGTCTGAGCTAACACATCCATGAGGCCAAAGAGGCATACTATCTTTTCTTACTTTCTAATTCTGCAGGATGATCGAACAGACTAAAAGCAGGATGGATGCTGGAGTTAGTAAGTGGCTAGTAAACAAGACTTGAGAGAGGATCACTGGGAAGGACACCTGGTATCAAACCAAACGAAGCTCTGTTGGGGTCTTGAAGAGTCACAGGAATGCTGGTGACTGCCTTCTGGGTGACAGAGGCTTTCTTACCTTCAAGCCAGTAAGTTACCATATCTCCTTTCCCCTAAGGAAGAGAGTGAGTCATGGGGTTATAATGCTACCCACCATTTGTGTAATAATCTTATTACAACTCAAAACAAGTCCCAAAAGGAAACTGATGTGCCTTACAGCCATTTTACATACAGAAAAACTAAGGCATAAAATTTTCCTTAAAAGACAGTGAAAGCACTATGGATTAAACAACTATTTGAAGTCCCATCCAAAACTGGGGCCAGAAGTATGTTAGTTCTCTTAAGGAACTTAGGATGTCTCCTATGATGTGTCTGAACAACCTTTTTTGATTTCAAGCAGTTATGACAAAGCGACATGCCACACCGTACTTCCAAGTTTGGCTAAGTCCTTCATCTCTGAATTTTCAGGGTTGTCCCATGAACAAGCCAAAGGAATCAATCCTGATTTAAAACTTCATGCTCCTTTTTTCAGGGATGGTAAATAGTCTAACTCAAGGGCTCAGATATATAAAGGACTCCATGGGTTAAAATTCAGGGAGTCCAGAGTACTTTCACACTCTCCTCTCTGAAAAGCTCAGTATAAACGTTGCATACACACCTTGACTTGTAAATTCCCACGGCATACTAACACATACTCTCCAATCTGCTCCAACAGCTGGTATGAACTTGAACTGCACTGTATTTTAAGAGCTGGAAGGAGAGACAGTTGTCATAATATTGTAACAATTTAAATATCTAAGACAGACCTCTTCCCCTCTTAGTGCCAAAGACTTCAAGATTCATTAATGAACCCCTCCTTGCTTTTTCATGTGTTTGCTGTCATTCTTCTGATACTGGAAATGTTTGCACGCAAGCTTCAGTATCCTGGGCTCTTTGTGAGGGCATCTCAGGACAAATATGTGGCTGTCAGCAAACACCACTCTTGATATCCTGCATCTAGTATTATTTGTTTACTCTTAATAGCTGCCTGGCTGGAGTTACTGACAAGTACCCTTTTCATCCTGTGAAGAAAACCGTAAGTAGTTCTATCTCCTGGTTAATAATAAACATTAAAAAAACTGCCATCCTTGCTTTCCTGTAAATAAAAACAGGGGGGGAGATAATTACACCATAATTCCACTTCTTTTGTTGTTGTTTGTTTGTTTGTTTGTTTTTAATGTGAATTTTCCTTAGTTGAGAATTTATCTTCATGTAAACCCTGGCTGCCTTGCCTTTTGCAAATGATGTAGGAAGGACCAAGGAGGAAACCAGATAGGACAAACTCTGGATACTCCTACTTTTGCAAGGAAGCAAAATTATGGCTAAATTTGGAAAATTGCCCAAAACAATCCTGGTTGGTGGTTTTTTTTGTTTTGTTTGTTTGTCTGTTTGTTTGTTGCTTTTAACATTCTGTGACCCAGACTGTCATTATGCATCTTTGTTTGAAAAAGATCCCAGATGATAGTAGGACAGGCAAAAATAGTCTTACTGACTCTTCTTACATCAGAAAGTGATGGGGTTTGTAGTAACCACTTTGTTTGTTTGTTTGTTTGTTTGATTGATTGTTTAAAATGATTTTAAATTAGTCTCAAAACACTCTCTGTAGACCAGTAAGCCTGAAATATATGTTTGAACATATGAAGATATGTGCCTCTGGACTAGTCTTTCCAGTAGATACATAATACTTAAACTGGTCATGCTGCTTGGGAGCAAAACACTAACACTCAGATTCCAGCTGATAGCAATTTTAATTTGCATTGCTAGTAATTAATTAATCAATTGCAAAATGATAACTTTAGAGTTAAAAATTGTTAATGAAATTTGAGATCCTTAGATGTATGAGGCCAGAGAAAGAGGGAGATAAAATGAAGACTTAAAAGCTAAGAAGCTCTGGCTTTATACTTACTGTATAGTATTGATGACCCATGTGAAAAATAGTCTGACATAAAGAACAATAGATGAAATATGAAAAATGATGGAAGCAGATTTTGGAGGCAATTCATATGAGATGATACAAGGAGCCTGAAAAGAGGAGGAGGTGAAGAAAAAGAGTTATCTCTGTCAGGGAGGCTGACAGAAGGAAAATCAATTTACATGTTGTCCACTGATGCTTTGGGAAATTTCATAAAATGATGAGAAGGATTGGATCCTGATTGATTCTCAAATCCCCACAATAAACCTTCTGCCTTGTTCTTAGTGGATCATGATAGATGTTGAAAGCGTCATTATTTATGATGAAATTAAACTTGAAAACACCTTGATTTTGCCCAATTCAAATCCAGTTACAAAGCATTGCAGTGTGAGCCATGAAACTATTCAGCTTCATTTAATGAATGAAAGATACAAAAACAAGCCATTGAGGTTGTTTGATCTTGAATCAGTCCCTCATCCTTTTTCTTTCCTTGCTGATCAGGCTAAAATACTTCAGAAGTTGAGGTTCAAGTGCTCATACTGGTTAAAGATAAAGCTTGTTAACTAAACATGGAGCCCTGTTATCTCTTAGAAAGGAGTGAAACTGTGCATATCTTCATGATTTAATCTCTGAAGATTTCTGTCTAATCTTTTTGCTAAAGGACACATATACAATCTTCTATACTGGTTAAAGACACAAAGAGCTCTCCTGGTGTCCTCTAATCTCCTGTGTTTCCAGTTATCACTGAAAAAGAAGCATAATGAACATAATTTTACTATAAAATCAGCCAGGTGCCAGGAAGGAATAGAAACAGTGAATATATACACTTACCTCTCATTTTATCTGATTCTCACTGTTTTCATTGTAGAGAATTTCAAAGCCCTGAAAATCTGAGACTGGCAGAACTAGGGGAATCTTGTTACAAGGGTTGCAGAGAATACCACTGGCGTAATTTGCCCGCAGGCAAGTTGGACAGAGAAATCAGCACCTTCTTTACATGATTTGAAGACATTTTAACAGGACAGTACTCAAAAATCAGCATAACATTTTTTTCAGAACTCATTAAGGGAAGGTCAAAACAACATCTGCGGTTTGTTGTTACCTTCACTGGTAGATTCCATCCTAGAAGCTGTGTTCACAGTATCTCCAAATAAACAATACCGTGGCATTTTTGTCCCAACAACTCCAGCTACAACTGCCCCTGTAAAAGAAAAGATATTTTGTGGCTTCAAATCACAGAATCAGTCACACAGCCTCCTGGCTGCTCCCTACACTATCTTGTATCTCATTAATTAATAAGATAGAGACCAAGTGTGGTTATATATGTGATTTATAGATGATTTCCAGAGCCATAGAAGGAATTACAAAAGGGTCTGAAAGGAGAATGGTGGGGAAAGGGATGATGGGATGCAGGTACTGTGCATGAATTAAGGCACCTGCACAATCATGTTCCAACACATAACAGAGTATTTTGCAGGGCAGTGACAACACTGACTAGTCACCTGGAAAATCAGTAAGAGGAAATAAGTGTCCTCCACTGAAGGTAGAAAGTGAGCATTTTGATTCCTTCCTGTCAGACCCTGGTGATTTAAAATACAGAAGACACACTCTCTAACAGTCCTCACTCGCATAAGCCAAGGCACTGGTGTTGTGGTGTTTCCAATGTTGTATCCCGCATTGTGTTCCTCCTGTTTCAGGTATTCAATAGTTCATTCTGCTGGGATGACCTCTATGAGGTGTTCCATCCCATGTCAAGAAATTAACTTATTTTTTAATGGAGAGGAAATGCCACTACAGAAACATCTGTTAAACCAGAGCAAGATTTCTTTGCAGGTCTCTTAACATACCTGAGTGGATTCCTGCTCTTATCTTTAGGAGGGTGTTGGGCTTGTGTGGGATCTTAAAAGTCTTGCAGACATCTAGAAGGTCTAAAGCCATGCTCGCGATCTCACCGGCGTGAAGGATTCCATTCTCTTTGGGTACTCCCGACACCACCATATCTTAACAATGCAGCTGTGTTAACCTTTGCCATTACTCACAGATTTACCAAAAAATGCAATCTCAGTTAGAGAAAAATAAACCCCTATTCCTTCACATCTTGTTGCACAGTTGTGCCTGAGCAGAGAAAGCCAGAAACAAGTTAAGGATAGGGCAACAGCTCATGTGTGTAATTACCCTACCTCTGAAAAATGTTAGATTTGCTTCTTACTTTTCCATACAATTTATTCCTTTCTACCCTTTTTTTCTCCTTCCCTCCATTAAGGATGCTTGAAGTGACACAGGTAGTGGGAAAGTAGCTGCTTAATAACATTTGTCTTTGGGCAGGTATTATAAAAAGACACAATGATTCCCACTATACATTGTCCTATGCTTTTGGCAGTGACTTGTACTTTGTAGGAGACGAGACATGTCTCTTCAATATCCCTCGGATGCATTTGTCCAGGAATTTTCTGCTCCAGAATGTGCTCAATCATGCCACAGAAATAAAAGAGAGGGTTTTTTCCACATCTTTTATAGGGTTTTCTGTCTGCCTCATGCAAAAATCCTGCTGGATTCTGCTTGTTTTTTGACGGAATTCAGTTTTAATGCTACACAATCCAGCAGATTCCCATGGTAGCAAATAGCCATTTTCCTAAAATCCCAAAAGAGGAGGCAGCCAAGCTCCTACAGAGTATTAGGAGAGAGAAGGTTGTTGTGGTCTTTGCAGAACAGAAAAGATACTAAAGCTTATGGAATGGCATCTGTGCTCCCATGTAGAAAGTAAATTTTTCAGTTGCATTCCTGTGAAAGAGAAGTTTTCAACTGTGATTAATCTGTTGCCAAGGTTTAAAGTGAGACCTTGCAGGTCATAGGAGCCAAACAAACACCAGTGGTACTTTACTCAGTTCATTTGTCCCATCCATAAGATTAATTAATTGTTGAAATTATGAAAGGTATGCAGGAAAATGCTCCTAAAGTTTGCTAGGGTTTTGCTAGGGCTTCGGCTGTAATTGTTTTGTGTGGTCTTTCCAGTGGTAATAAACTTTCAAAATCTCCTTTGTCTGTTCCTCCTTGTCATTAAGTCAGTCTCTATCCTGATGAAATCTGGAGAGGGACTTTTTTCAAGGTCTTGTAGTGAGAGGGAAAGGCGTAATTGTTTTAAACTGAAAGAGGGGAGATTTAGGTTAGACATTAGGAAGAAATTCTTTAATGGGAGGGTGTTAAGACACTGGCACAGGTTGCTTAGGGAAGTCGTGGTGGCCCCATCCCTGGAAGCGTTCAGGGTCAGGCTGGACGGGGCCTTGAGAAACTTGGTCTAGTGGGAGGTGTCCCTGCCCATGAAGGGGGGCTGAAACTAGATGATCTTTAAGGTCCCTTCCAATTCAAACCATTATATGGTTCTATGATTCTATGAAATACTTGTGCCCTATTACAGCTCAAGAAACTTACAGGCATCTCCTATTGTCTCCACCTTATAGACGTCATAGTTATCTATGATTTCATCAAAAGTGGTATAAAGCTTGTTCAAGAGATCTACCACTTGGTAAGGTGTACTGCTGCTGGACAGCTGAGTGAAGCCAACAATGTCACTGTTAAAAAAAAAACCAACAAAAATAACATAGTTATCCACTGTCTTAACCAGAAATCCTAAGAACACAGTAATCATTTTTCAGTGGAACTACCTCAATCTTCTTTTTTTCAGTATTTCTTTTGCTAAGGATTCTACATAATAGTTTTCTCTTCAAACTTTTACTTGAACTTAAAACAGACTGACTGACCTAAGTCTTTTTGCTTACCAATGTAGTAAACCATTTTTTGCAGCTAGATTTTAATCTGAGACAAACTAAGTGGTCTTCAATTTTGGGTTACGTACAAATGAAAAAGGGAACTTAATATCTGTTGGTTTATGACAAGTGAAGACATGCAATTTATATGTTGCTTCATGCACACATAACAAGACATAAGACTTTAAATGCATGTGGACTCCAAGGATAAACAAGTTTCCTTTACACAGCTAAATGCTGGAACCTTCACTTAGGCCTATCTTATGAAAAATACATGCATGTGTGTGTAACACACATAAAGTAATGTGCTGCTGTGTGTTAGAGCTCCACAGTAATCTCATTTTTTATTTTAGCAATTATAATGAAAAATTGAGAGGTGTGATGATTTTGAAAGACACTAATTTGCAGAGTCAGATTTTGCCACGTGGTGTGATAAATGGCAGTTTAGATAGAAATTCTGTACTTGGTTAGGAGCTTCACCTCCACTAGAAGCCTAGAAATTTCTTCAGTAGGAGCCAGTTCTAGTCCTTCCTTTCATTTTTGTTTACCTGAAAAAGATGGTGGCACTTAAGTAACTTTGAGCTTGTGCATGTTTTCCCTGTCTGAGATCATCTGCTATTTGCTTCGGCAACATACCTGTTGTAGAAAGTAGAGTATCATTACTCTTTTGGCATGGATAAATGCACACAACAAATAGAACAAGTCTGATTTAAGGTATAAAAGCAGTGTTCATAAATGTGAAATATTCTGAAGGTTAAAGAAGTCTGCATCAAAATCTGCTCTGCTGTGATGTCAGACTTCACAATAAATCTGACTGATAATTAGTCCAGATATTCCAGATGATTAATTACTTTTGGTTCAAACAAACCAATATCTATACATTACAAGTCAGACTCAGGTTAGATTCTAATAACATGACTTGGGATATTACTCACTCCCTCTTTATCAACTCTTTGCTAGTATTTCTTTCCTGTGTTAGGTTTGTTTACTATATCTTCTTAGATGTTTTTAATCTTCTTTAGTTCTTCTTGCACTTTCACAGCCTTTTCCTTCCCACCCCCTCCCCGCCCCGCCCCCCCCGCCCCCCCATTGTGTTATACCTGATCCTTTATCGCTTTTTTCTAGTGTAATTCCAGAAGATATACTGCCATCAGAAGTAACCACAGCCCAAAAGCAACTCCCCAATATTTATAACTATACAGAAGCACTGTCAAGCAAGACAAAAGTGAGAGCACTACGGATGCTGGAGTCATAGCTCTCAGATGAGTACACTGCTTTTTAGGGGGAAAGTATAAAAAGTAGCTAAATATCTCTCCAGCTTTGAAAGGAACAAGTATATTCATTGCAAACTACATGTTCTTTGTTGCAGAATCACTTATCAAATAGCTTCTGTTTGTAATTAGACAGTTAAAATATAATCACTATCGAGAAGAGTATCTGCTATTTTTGCTATATAACTTACTATACAAAAGACGGTCAGTCTTCTGTTTTTCATGCATTAAATCCTGAGTTCTTTCAGAAACCAGTATCTCCAGATGTTTGCTGTATTTCTCCATCTAAATAACATACAAACAGAATTGCATAAAATAATCCTTTTACTGAAACAGATTCACAGTTGGATAGAATCTAAGCATTTGAATGATTTTTCTTTGAAAACATTCAGGTAAGCAAAGGCTCAGGCCTGAGTAAATTTTTTTCTTAGAAAACCCAAAGATCAGATTCCTCCCTAGGTAGATTTATTATTCTAGATTTCAGATTTTTGTGAGCATGCAAAAGGGCAGAAGCCAATTCCAGGCTTTTCAAAGTCTGTGAAAATAGCAAGGGTCTGATCCAATGCAGAGACCAAGCTGCAGACATGCATTTAATTATGCTACCAAAACCAAAGTTATTTAAGTCTCAACGTCTTAGCAAAAGGTCATAGCGCTGTTTTGTAAACTATCCTGCTATGCTGTGCTTTTTGCATCCTTGCTCTGTGAGGCAACAGGCTGGGAAGACAGGAATTGCTTTTCTGTGCTGATGGGTTTAAGATACTCCGCTCAAATTTGAGCTGTAAATGTGCTATTTGTGGCATGCAGGGATTTTATATCACCAGTACTGTGAGACCATGATGGAGCCACTGGAAAAGGGGAATATAGTTTCTTTAGAGTGCTTTAAAAAACAAACAACATTTGACTGAAGAGACAAAAGTGTTCAGCCCCAAAAGAAGTTGAGAAACTTATGAAAAACTGGCAGACATGAAATGAGAAGGAAAGCTGGATCTCAAGCAGAACTGCTGCTTCCATCAGCCCATTAGAGTTCAATGATTGTGGATTTCCTCATCAAGCTAGGGGTATGAGATCAAAAAACAAACTCAGAGGATAGAGGTGAAAGTTATTGCAAGTGAGCAGATTTATTTGTATTGGATTAAAAAACTAAATTTACCAGAGTCATCATCATGTCAACAGGGCTAACTTTATTAGGATTCATCTTGTACAACATTTTCTTGACTTGTTCAAATGTAGGCCTTTGGGCTGGATTATTTTTTCTGCACCTTCTGATTAACTGCAGCAGGGAAAGAGAGAGAAAAGTAAACATCCTTTTATAATTTCAAGCACAGACAGTGTTTCTTAGTAATACCACTATTTTCTCAGCACAAACTGTGCACGTGAAGCCGTATCTGGTGAAAAGCGGCAGAGCTATACTGAGGTCTCCAGAGTTCTACACATCCATACTGAATGAAGGATGTTAGCTCATGACAGGGCTGCTGCAGGAAACCTGGAATTAGATACTCACATTCCTTTTGCCAAACACTGCTTAAGCTCTTGTGTTGTGCTTTAAGTGTCATGCTTTTGGAGACACATACTGTTTTCAGGTGACTTGTCTGTACACAAAATTCACAAAAGATTAAAAGCAACTGCTTCTTAAGAACACTAACTCCTCACTAGAATGCAGTGCTGATTATGAGAAGTTTGTTACCTTTTGGTTGCTATGAACCACCAAAGGTGAATTACATAGTTCTTAAACAGAAACAAGCCACAATCTTATTCTGATTTAAGTGAATGGGAAGGAGTTTTACTTTGTTTTATTAGGCAGTTTGAGGCTACTGAACACATAGACCTTTTGCATGAGACTCAAAGCAATCTTATACTTTGCCTGAGATGCATACTTCACGATTTGAAAGTTCATTGCCAGTAAGCTAAATAGATATTACTAATATAAAATATGTATGGACCTCAATATTTTATAATAAAAAGGAAATACACAAAAATCAATGATTGAATATTAAAGCCATCACTGATGACACTGACAATTTGAGGGAACAACTGAAGCCTTGAATTTGTCAGAATGACTCTTTTTTAATTAAGGATATTAAAGCATTTAATCTTGCCTTGTTTGAGATATACTCAACTTCTGGGTTGTTCACTTTCATCAAATGTAATATTACCAATAAACTCCTGTAATATGTCTTAAATTCACATTAATAAACAATTTCTGTACCAAATATTGTATCCTGCTCACCTCTATATAATCTGTGGGGCATGGGCAAGAATTCTCAGACTTTCCTGAAATTAATTCTGCCAAAGGTGGGCACCAAGAGTATTCAGCTGAATGTACTTCATCTTTCTAGAGAAAAAGGGATTAAACAATGTTGAAACAAGTGTATTACTGTGACCATCATTACTTTTATGACACCTTCCCTACCACTTCCAGATCAGTTTGTTTAGTTTTATTACATAAGAGTAAAAATAAACAAACCAAACAAAAAACCCAAACCAAACCCACAACCAACTAACAAAAAAACCTCAGCATATACTCTGTGGCCTTGTCCAAAAGCTTTTTCATGGCCAAAAGACTACAATCTCAGTTTTTATATATAGCAAACAACTTTTTTAAAAAATTAATACCTGGCATGATATTGGAAAACTTTTGAGAAATCACAAAGCCTACATTGGCCTATTATCACAATGGATAGAATGGATAGAAATGGAAGAAAGACAGTTTCAGGTCTTCATTGTGTTTGCCATTTAACACTCATCACAAGACAAATGCAAAGAAAACATTTTCCTTACAGAGAGCAGCTCATTTACTCTTCTAGCATATTCTTCCCACAAGATGACTCACTGAAAGGGCCTATGCATGGCAGGAAAAGGAAGGTGGAGAAACAGGAAGATGTTTGGCATACCTCCCCCTTCCACCCTTCTGCCATTAAGCCTCATAATGCTAAACAAAAAGCAACTTTGGAGCTACATTATTTCTGTCACACACTCTGCCTCAGAGTTCTGAAGGGAAGACTGACAGATGGATGAGAAAGCCTTAACTGCATGTGCCATTGGAACTGAATTTTCACCCACAAAATCAAGAAGAAAATGCATGCCCAAAAAATAAATCAAATGCAGAGTTTGGTTTGTATCTGCAGCAGAAACAGAATCAAAGTTTACTTACTGGCATAGGGTCACTTCTTGTAGCAATTTCTAGTAAAATGATGGCATAACTGTAGGATAAGAGCAAATAAAAATCTTAACAAAACAACAGTTAATGGAGTCAGTGATTTCTTCTTTGACTGATTTCTTATGCTTCTCCATTTTATGGCTGAAAACCCAGTATCCCAAAAGGAAGGATGGCAACAGTGCTGCTGTTACTATTCTGTTTTCTGAGATCTGTCACCTATAATTTCATAGCAGTCTCCTCCCACAGTTAGCAGTCTCAGAGATGAAGCATCTGAGTTTGATGGACAGCAAATCCATTTTCTCTGGAAGAATTAATGGAATCGAGAGGGCATACGTGCAGGAACTTACATGATACCTACTGATTAAACATATAGAGTAAGTTTGTGCCGTAACCAAGGGGAAAGAGCAGGAGCAGGTTCACCAGGTTCATCTACTGGAGAAGTGCCTTCTTTTCCACACAGATCATTGTTCTGGAAAATCTCAGTAAGTCAGTAACAAGACAGTGTGTCCAAGGCACATCTTTTACAGTAAGCATTTTTTCTTGTCTTGTCTGATTCATACTTTCATCATCACTTTCCTCAGATCTTCCTCAGGTCAAACACATTCATCAAGAGTGAAGAATGGAAAACATGAGGTAACAACTGGATGTTCAGGCTCCTTATTTAACTCCCTAGAGATTTTTTAGAACAGTGATCTCTAAGAAGCCAGAACCTGCTCCAGCCAACAACCCCATCAAAGATGCTCTTGCCTTTTCATATATTGAAACTGTGTAATAATTAACTCCTCACATGTATGTCTACCTAAAAAAAACATTTATTTTTTGGGGGAATACTGGTATGCAATCTGTTGTATTTCTAATGGTTGCTCTGTTCTGTAAGGCATTCTAGCTGTAAAATGGAGTATGTCTAACTCTCAGTCAACGTGTGTACTACGCTAGAAATAAAGAAAGCATATGAACCATGATGAATCATCTTGAGTGTCATTAGAAGACATACAGAGGATAACCAGGGGATCAGGCCCAGACAGCACGGGTTTATGAAAGGCAGGTCCTGCCTGACAAACCTGATCTCCTTTTATAACCTGATGACCTGACAATTGGACGAGGGAAAGGCTGTGGATATTGTCTATCTGGACCTCCAAAAAGCATTTGACATGGTTCCCCATAGAACTCTCATAAAAAAGCTGGCTGCTCATGGCCTGGATGAGCACATGATCTGTTGGATCAAGCACTGGCTGGACAGTCAGGCCCAAAGAGTAGTGGTCAATGGAGTCAAATCCAGCTGGTGGCCAGTCAGAAGTGGTGTTCCTCAGGGCTCAGCGTTGGGACCGTTTCCATTTAACATCTTTAATGATGATCTTTATAAGGACATAGAGTGTATTATCAGTAAGTTTGCAGAT
Organism: Apus apus; assembly: GCF_020740795.1. Lineage (NCBI taxonomy): Eukaryota > Metazoa > Chordata > Aves > Apodiformes > Apodidae > Apus > Apus apus. The sequence goes on along the minus strand of NC_067312.1, from coordinate 55,205,156 downwards.
GACACCAAGCTAGGCGGGAGTGTTGACCTGCATGAGGATAGGGAAGCTCTACAGAAAGACTTGGATAGATTGGATCATTGGTCTAATGTTAATGGTCTGGGCTTCAACAAGGCCAAGTGCTGGGTCCTGCACGTGGGCCACAACAACCCCAGGCAATGCTCCAGGCTTGGGGAAGTGTGGCTGGAAAGTGTCTGGCAGAAAAAGACTTGGGGGTTGTAATTGACAAGGGGCTGAATATGAGCCAGCAGTGTGCCCAGGTGGCCAAGAAAGCCAATGGCACCCTGGCTTGTCTTAGAAATGGTGTGACCAGCAGAAGCTGAGAGGTGAATGTCCCCCTGTACTCAGCACTGGTGAGGCCACACCTGGAGTGTTGTGTCCAGTTTTGGGCACCTCAATTCAACAGAGATATTGAGGTGCTGGAGTGAGTACAGAGGAGGGCAACGAAGCTGGTGAAGGGCCTAGAGAATAAATCTTACGAAGAACACTTGAAGGACCTGGGAAAGCTTAGTTTGAGAAAGAGGAGGCTCAGGGGAGACTGCATCAGCCTCTACAACTACCTGAAAGGTCATTGTAGAGAGGTTGGTGCTGGTCTCTTCGCACAGGTGATTAGTGATAGAACAAGAGGGAATGGCTTCAAGCTGCAACAGGGTGGGTTTAGACTGGACGTTAGGAAAAAAATTTTCACGGAGTGAGTGGTTAGACACTGTAATAGGCTGCTCAGGGAGGGGGTTGAGTCACCATCCCTGGATGTGTTTAAGGGTCATCTGGATGTGGTGTTGGTGGATATGGTTTAGGGGAGAACTTTGTAGAGTAGGGATGATGGTTGGACTCGGTGATCCCAAGGGTCTTTTCCAACTGGAATAATTCTATGATTCTACGAATAATGTAGAAATTAATCTGATAATATTTTTGTGCTAATTTGGGGGTGATCTGTCAGTAGCAAGGAATACCAGTTCTGGTGAGATAGCAAAGCTGAAACAGATTTTCAAGGAGAGTAATTAGATTACAGTAATGCTGATCAAGAAGTATTTATTTCATCCAGCTTCAGGAGCAGTGTTCAAAAAAGTCTTAACACAGTGGATAGCAAAATTCACATAACAATTACAAATCAAGAGGAGCCAATCTAAGAGAAACTGTGACTGCAAACAGCTTCTGCAGCTCAAACAGGAGCTGCTTTCATGCTCCCATTCTCATTTCCATTTTAGCTTTCCCATCTGACCAACACATTCTCGGAAGAGCTTTAAAAGCAAGTGATTCATCTGTAAGAGTACACAAAATTACAAATCCCACTCGTGCAGTTTCCACTTTTTTTTTTTTTTTTTATTTGGGCCATACCTTCAGAAATATTAATGGAAATTTTGCACAGATGAAAACTTAGGATTTCAAGACTGAGTCAGTGGTTCCTGGGCAGTGAACCCACATACACAAATCAGGAAAGCTTAGCATCTGCTCATATAATCAAATACAAACTGTGGTGAAATGCAGGTTCTGAAGAATAGCTCAGTTAAAGAGACAACTGTTTTAATTCTGCAAGGTAGCTGTCTATTTTTCTTCCCTAACTGCATGTTGCCCTTCACTTTTTTTCTGACTTCATCTCTTACTGGTTTTTCCTTTATACGAAGAAAGGATTAACGGCAGTACAACAAAAGAAGACCTGGATTTTGGAGACACATGGACTGACAGTAAGGTAAATTCAGCAAGCATTCACTGAATCTGTCAAAAGCTTATTATAGTAATCTATGATATGGGCAAATCACCTCTTAGCACTATTTTAAGAGGAGTCCTTGGCAGGAAATGGCTTCATGAGGCCAGGCTGCCTGAATATTCAAGTAATGATATCTAACCTGAACAGCAACAAGCACCAAGGACACACTTTCTGGAATACATTTTGGCTGTAGGGCAATGATAAACTACAATGCATAAAACAATCCTAAATTTACCGCTCAGTTGGAGCACAGTGCTTTCTAAGACCAGTCCATGTTGAAAAAATAAAGACCCAACACAGGACAAATTACAATAGCCAGAAATATCAACACAGTGACAAACTGCCTTTAGCTAAGCTGATCTGAAGCATATTCTAAGGGCATGTTTAGATCTACAGATAAAATACTATTGAGACCTCAAATTCTTGCTTACATAATCTGATATAATGGATACAAATAATAATGTTTTAGCGCATTGTATATGCATACATTTCTTTACAAGGGAATAATGGGCATTAATCCAGTAAACCTCATAATAATAATGTCTATATATAATTTTTAATTAATCCTAATTGAAAAAAAGGGGGAAACTAAAGAACATTCTCTGTTTCTGCAACTAATTTTTCTATAAAAGCCTATGAGGCTTTTATAGAACAGTCACTTAAGGCAGTAAACATTTGTTGTGGCCTACTGCAGGCTGAAGTAAAACTCAAGAGCTTTTGATAAAACGCAGTAATCAGCTACTCTTTGGTAAATGTTGTTAATAGACAGTGCTAATAACCAGGCTTTCTTCTGCTCAACTGTGTTGCACTATTGTAATTTCAATCTCCAACTGAAGTTGCTTTCTTTACATTATGCAAGATACCTCAGTCACCAGGTAACAGAAGACTTCTGCTGGGCTGGGAACATGGCAAGAAACAGTAAAAGAAAAGGGCCACAAAACATCTTGTAGCACCGTTCTGCATTTCTCCCTTGAAAACGCTTTTAGCAAAACTGATGGAAATAGGCAGACCAAGGAAGCATCACTGTTACGAAACAGAATGCACCAACTGCACAGTGATTTTTCTACTTACTGCAGAAAATTCATGTGAGAACCAAGAAATATAGGTATTTAAAAAACAAACAAACAAACAAACAAACAAAAAACTTGTTCAGTGACTTTTTAATTGGCTTATTATTTCCTGAAACTCAATTACAATCCTGCTTATCTGAAAAGTGGTTGGATAGAAACTATCCACCACTGGAAAGGCTAAGCCTGATAGCCAAATAAGCCATTGCAAAGTGATTTCCTATAAAGGCTTTCAGAAGAAAAGGGACAGAGCTAGTCATGAGTCAATCAATTTATTTTTCCTACCTCTATTTTTTCTCTGGCAACCAAATATTGTCATGTTTTGTACACAGTAAGGTATTGAAGCCAGTTATAGAGTTATGGCATGCATATGTGCATTATGACATCATGGGAAAATGATGCTAGTAATTTTTAAGCTATTGACATTACTGAAAATAATCTACTTTTTCATAAGAAACAGGGGAAAAAAAAATAAAGGATTACTAGATAATAGCAGATCTTTATACCTTTTTATATACCAATCCACAGTAACTCCTTAGAAAGCATTAGACCAGCTCTGCATTTATATAATGTCAGTGAATTCAGTATTTGGTTATCCAGCTTGAAAGAGAAGATTCTGTGATATCTATGCTGTTCTGTATTCCAGGATGAATCCTTTTTAAAAGACAATTAAATATCTATCTGCAGTGACCACAGAACAACACAGCCTAATTGTGAATAAAGAATATTCAATTTGAGATTATATTATTAAGTGCAAGAAACAGAGAGAGTTAACTACCTGTAGACATCTGTCATAGAATTGGGTTCAAAGTCTGAAAGGGAATGGATTTCAGGAGCTGTGTAAATTTGCATGAAATGTTGCTGGTATGAGCTTGACCCCTCAGGAGAATCTTCTTTTCTGTAAGACTGCAAACCATAATCTAATATGGAAGAAAACAAGAAGCAAACTATTCAGCACGTACTTCTCTTAAACACATGTATTAGTAGACAGTAACAAAACTAGTATAAAGGACTTAATTTTCCTTATTTGAAATACACATCTTAGTCTAAAAATAGTGAGTGTCTGGTGGTCTTGTCCCACTAAGCCAATTGCAAATACTGAATCTTTAAATATTTGGGTGACACTGCATGATAGCAGGGAAGCTGAACTACATGGCCCCTTCCAATTAGAATTATGTTATGACCTTCTAAAATTAAACTCAGAGAATAGACTAATTTCAAGTACAAGATTTAGCATGCATAGAATCATAGAATCATTTAGGTTGGAAAAGATCTTCAAGATCCCCAAGTCCAACCTTTAACCCTACTCTACCATGTTCACCCTTAAACCATATCCCCAAGAACTACATCTAGGTGACTTTTAAACAGACCCAAGGATGGTGACTCTACCACCTCTCTGGGCAGCATGCTCCAATGCCTGATAACTCTTTCAGAGAAATAAGTTTCTGTTCTACTCATTCCCTGATCCTCATCTGTGGTGGCCGTTTGCTAGAGCAACTACATGTTAGAAAGACTAAACTACTGAAAACCAGATGGACAGGTTTACTTGCACACCACTAGCTTGAGAACAAAAGCAGCACAAATGTGAAACACCTTTGCAGCTATACTTTTGGCCTACCTTAGAAGAGACTCTCAGCATGTGACTCAGCATCAGAGAGGAGAAAAATACAAGTGACTTCAGTTTTATTTCTTATACAAAAAGCACTCTGCTGAGTGTATGGGAAGACTGGATGCAGATGTCTTATTTTGTCTGGACTGACCTCTAATTAAGATGGTCCTAGAGCTTCACTCTTTATGTTGGAGGTCACTGGAGTTTTTTATAGACCTCCCCTATCACTTATTTATGAGGTTTGTTTAACACAATCATATTAGTTGGTTAGCTGGATAATTTTTAAATTCTGTTTCTTATCTTCTCATTACCTGTAATTTTACAAACCCATCGGTCATCTATCACACAGTTAGTAGACTTCAACCGTCCATGATACATTTTGTGGTGGTGAAGATATGCCATTCCTTGGGCAATATCAGTAGCAAAAGAAAACCTGAAAGACAAAAATCAATGAGCTCGTATTTCCACTAAGCCTTCCCCCAAGAGTGGCTCCAAAGCCTACTGAAGTTTACAGAAATCCTCCCTATGACTGCAATAACTTTCAATTTGTGACACTATGATAACTTTCAAAAAAATACTTACGGTGGGTTGCTGAAAGCTCTTAACTCCCACTAATCTGTCTGAATCCACATGCTTTTAGCCTCTTTTAAGACAATTGAGTTTCTTCTAGAAATTCCTAATATCTTTGTATCCTTCAGAGTGCTTTCAAATGTTTACAAGATAAAAAATTCTATATCAATTTTCTCACTTTATTTAGAGGGCACCTTTCTTAGAAACTTTTTCTTTGCTAAAGGCAACCTAAGACAGAAGTAGAAAGGGTGTGCCAAGATGAAATTATAAAAAAACAATGTCATTGCCTATGTGGAAGTTTCATTGACAATGTTAACTCATTTTCTGTGTTGGTAAATATATAAAGCATTGGTTGGTATGCTAATAATAATTAGTATTTCCTCACAAACAGAGATTCAGTGATTTTTAATTAAACAGGGATCCAAATATATTTGAAAACAAACTTAAATCACATGGTAAAATGTTTAAAAGAAGTGGGTTGAAAAGTTATTGGCTTAGCTTGACCAGTGCTAAACACGATTGCTCAAAAATCCAGAAGGCAAGTTTGGCTATATATTTGAATTAGCTTTCTTGCTTGCTTGCTTGCCTGCCTGCCTGCCTTGCCTGTCTTTCCTTTCCTTTCTTGATCTCCTTCCTTTCCTTTCTTCTTCATTGTCTCCATATCACAGTGCAGGCCTGTCTATTCAAGGACTATCTATCTAAAATTAACATATTTTCCCAAACAGCACATAGCACGGTTTGTATAATTTAGCTTTTCAAAAGCTCTTGTGTTTGTATTTTTTCTTCTACCTGAAACCCCAGTTCAAAGGAATGTCTTCATTTAGCAGAACATCCCTCAGGCTGCCTTTGGGGCAGTACTCTGTCACGATGGCAACATTTGGCACTTCTATACAACCTCCAATGAATTTGCAGAGATTGGGATGGTCAAGTTCCCTGTGAAAATCAAAAGAAATCACAACACACTTGGAATTTTCATGGATGTCTCTCCTGCTTTTTGTAGGGTAACTGGAAAACCGAGTGCCTTGTCTCACAATGTAGAGAGAGAAGTAAAACAGGCATAAGGAGATCTGGATCTGGTGTGAAAGTAAAGTTTGAAAGAAAGAGGAAAATGAATTTACAGTAACATTTAAACAGATTGTAACCCCTAAAGAACCAGTGTAAAAATGGCAAAACATACACTTCTCAGGTTTCACTTCTTACCTCACTTGCTTTACTTCTTTACGTATGGATTTGGACAACGTGAATGCCTTCTTCATTATTTTCTTGATGGCCACTGTTCTGCCATCACTGAAACAGAATGAAATGCTGTTTGTAGAATTTTACACCAACTTCATAAAGCAAACAGACTACAAAAATGGACCAGATTTTTTTTTTTTTCTACAGCGGGCAGCTTCGTATCTCTAGGGATGAGGCACAGAATTTAAGCATGTCCATATGTGGATGTAAATCTGAATCTGAGTGCGTGATTGGACCCTGTTTCTATAAGGGAAGCATTAGTGATTATATTCAAGCATCCTTCATCTGTGAATGACATTTGGAACATGAGAATGCTGGAGTCAGTTCAGGCAGTTGGGTAATGGACTAGCAGCAAAGGAAAGGTCAGGGCTAGTAGAATACACACAGAAACATCCCTGCTATCTATTGCTTCTGTCTACTGCTTTGGAGATCAACCAATTATATTTAAAATACTTTTGTTCTCCTGAGATGAAAAATTCCCAGCAATGAAGCAGGTGAGTTTGATAGCAGAGCAATTTTCCTTGGACGAACAAAGGAATCGAGTGGAGATACATGCAGGAATATAGTTGATAACCACCACATGAATACAGAGTATAGGGTCTGTGGTGCAGGAGATGTAGCTGCTTCACCAATGAGAAAGGATGTCCCATTCTTACATCTTTCACCCTTGATGATTGTGTCTGACTTTGATTCATCTGAGGATGATGATGATGAAAATGCCATAATTCAGAAAGAAGCAGCAAAAATGCTCGCTAAAAGATCTTGTTAGGCACAGTGTCTCATCAGTGAAGTTGTGATTTTCCAGAACAGTGACCTACTCTGAAAAGGCAGCTGCTCCCCCAGCCAATGATCCTAAGTATGGTTCTCTCTCCTGCCCTGTGTATTCAATGGTAGGTAGTACTTCCACTTTTGCACATGTTCTGCCCCTACTCCCTAACTCTTATTGTTATGGAAAAAATTGCTTTCTAAATAGCAGGATATGGCTATACTGTTTGCCTGTAGAGTTACATGATGTGTACCTTTATAATGTCATCCACAGGTGACATCCTCTTGCATCTGCTGTCACATCAGCTGGTTTAAGGACAAGATTTCTAAAATGCTACTGTACGGGATTACACTCTGAAGTGCAAAGAATCTGGATATACTATGCCTTAATTTTAGAAAAAGGTCTGCATGAAAGCCTTGGTTCCACATATATTTGAACAGTATGGGCCATTCATTAACAGATGCAAGACACATTATGCAGTCAGAGTCTTTTAACAAGTCCCTAAGAGAAAAGGAGAAATCACAGCCAATATAGAAGCCTGGCATGTAAAATATTCCACAGGCAGCATGTGGTGCAGAAGTCAGATGATGATATTAACCTACTGGTTTGGCCTAACTGCAAGCTACTGAATTATTTATTGCACCACCTATTAACAGTAAAGTGGCAAGAACCAGAAAGCAAAATGAAACTATACTACAGTAGCAGCTGCAATAACTGAGTGATGCGTTGACTTACTATCTCCCAGTCTGGGTGAAGTACTGTTTCCCGGACATGGTGGCAGCTGCTGTGCAGGAGCTCAGAGCAGTGATACAGCTGGCACTGGAGTCACTGGGTGCTGGGAGAGCACTCATCATGCTTCCTGTGGCTGTCCATACTGTGCAATCTAAATAGGAGATGGGATGAGAAAAGGCACCTCAAGATACATATTTTTGCAAAGGCAGGGACTTCGGAGGCAGGCAAATATAAGGAATTCTCCACATATTTGCATCTCAGCTGATCTTTGTTAAGATAGAAAGCCATTGCTTAGATTGTGACTGCTGTATAAAAAGTTAAAAAAAAAACCAAACTCAGACACTTCCAGATTCATTGCCAGAGATCTTTCCCACTAATCCTCAGGATTTGATGCAAGTTTCATTCTGCTGTGCTAGGAATGATTCACCCTTGCTGCTACTTAGATGTCAAGGGCAGAACCCAGGGAAGCAGAACACGCCCTATACCATACTTTAACAAGTCTATTTGGAGCTCCTACAAGACTGTAAAGTACAGGGACGTGAGAAGTGATTCTGAAACCAGAGGAAAGTCAGAAAACAGCAACAATACAGTCAGATAAAAAATTACAATCAGTGATTTCAGTGTATGTTTTTTAATCTCTGTTGACCAGCTCAAGGTACCAAAATGGATTTCAAAACAAATTTGAGGATTTACATACTATTTCACCATCTTCAGTTAAAACCCAGATTTATACAAGTAGTCTCATCACTGCTGAATAGTCTCAACTCTCCCTGGTATCAGTATCCAATAAAGTGTTGCTGAGGAAGTGCAGCATCTCACTTGACATCAGGACTGCCATGTTTCCACACAATAGTATTATCCATAGGCAGTTCAAAAGTGCATTGACATTTGGAGTCTTTCTACAGCATTCCACTCAGAATTACTTTAGAGATCCCTGAGATAGTTTTGATAATGAGTGTATATATAGACATGCATACCTGTTTGTGTATATATACACACACATATATGTATATGATGCAATGTACCTAAAAAAAGTTATCTTGAAAAAATAAAGCTAATGTTTCACAGTGCCCTGGGTATAGCACTGCTGATGTGTTTCCATTAAGATAACTGTATATTTCAGGCTACTATGGCTATCTCTGGACAGCTGCCCCAAGGAGAAATACTGTCTCTTTCAAATCTCATCAGACCTCATTACCCTTACGTCTTTATCACTCCTAGGTCTTAAACAGTATTATTGCTTCACAGGCTTATCTCCAAGAAAACTGTATCTTTAACCTTGAATTTTTCAGATTTATTCTTAATGTGTTCTAATATCTCTCAGTCTCTTCTCACTGTTTATCATGCAATGTAATGTTTATGACGTCTTCTAATTCACCATCAGCTGAAAATTTGCTCGTGTTCCATTTTCCTATAATGAAAGACACTCTTAATTGAGTGTGTCCTTTCTGTTTTGACAAATATGCATTGAAATTTAATTTGGTTTATGTACTCAAAATAATTTCTAAGACAACATCTACTCTTTTCAGCAATGAGTGTATCGTATCAAAACTACATAGAAATTGTTCAAGGCTGAAAGTATCTCTACTATCTATAAACACAAGAATGTCTGGACACTTCGACTAGCAATGCAGTAACATAACACAGATAAAGCAGATATCTTTCTAGCAATTCCTCACTGAGACAGAAAGTGAAAGAATGTACATCAGCACAGACTTATCAACTTCAGCAGACTTCTACATATTTACCCTTTCTGAGGATATAGGCATTGTTTTCCTTCTAAACAGTGAACAGCAGAGTAAATAATCTATACTTATTTAAAGAGCAGTATAGCAAAGCATGTAATAACATCTGATTTTATTCTTAACATGTTTACTTAGAACTAATTAAATATTTTATGACAAGATGGTTAAATGAAAAAACCTCTGGACACAATGAATAGTGTTTTGCAGCAAGTCTGTCATGGACAGCATACACTGAGAGAAATTCAGATCCCATTATATCCCTCATTATATTTGTGCAAATCCAGAGCAATTCAGTGAGACCAATTATACAGAATGATGCATCCACTGAAGCAGCTGTAATTTATTTTGTACAAGTCCAAAGGTTATATGTTTATTTTGGGATATGTCTGTCTTTTATTAATTGATAAATCACTATGAAGAAAGAAAGAAAATATGTAAAACCACTTTGACATTTGAAGTTTTAATAAGCAAAACTATCCATGTTCAGCTGACAGAGGTTACAGGGATGAGACTTTGGATATATCTTTCAGAAATTATTCACCTTTTGTAAGACCCCTGAAACATGAGGGTGTACTTTTGTTTTAAATTATTTCCTTATCTTATTAAGGGAACCAACCATAGTATTAAAACAACAGGTAACTAACCTTGTTTGATGCATGTGAAGTCTATAATCCAGCTTTCATCCCAAAACATCTTTTGTTTCTGATACTGAAACCACTACAAAAATAAATAAAATAATTCTTAGGTAGCTCTGTTGACTTTGAAGGAATTAAACCTGAGATAATTTTTTGAAAATATGAAAGTTTATAAGTATCCAAACAAAATACGATGTTTAAGCATCCAACATACATCTTATGAGTCATGTTAGAACCAAGAGTATTAATAACAGACTTAGAAAAAAGTAGCATCCAATAAATAAATTAAAACCTGTACATTCTATTCTTGAATCTAATTAAATGCCATATTTTGCATTGGCTACAGACTCTCCATTATTATCAGTATTTGTTTTGCACTACATTTACATCTCAGCCTGGACATCAGATGAGTGGTTTACATCACCTTATGTGATGGACATGTCCTATGCTAAGTATGTGCATGACAAGAACACATTACATCCCAACCCCAAGATAAAGAGCAGTACATTTTATATCCTGTAACAGAATTAGCTCCTGATCCAGAAATGAGGTCATATTATGTCAAGCACTCTAGAATATTAGGTAGGGATTCTGTGGCTGTTAACAGGAAGAATTATACAGAAATGCAAGAAGAAAAAAAAATAAGCAAACAGAATAGAAAAAACATAGAAAAACAGCAGAAATAATAGGTAAACTTTGCGACAAGACCTTTAGATAAGCCTATGCAAGGCCAAGAAACTCAACTGCTCTTTCTAAAATCTCAATTGTTTAAAACTGTCTGAACTTCTCATCTTCCCTTATTACACATTTCTATCAGATCGTATGGTTTTAAACAGGATAGTCACCATAAACACATCTTCACAACTGCCCTGTGGACTATGAATGCTCAAATATTTTTCAAGAGTGCTTCCATTCCTAACTCACAAAGCCACACAGAGAGGCACAGAGTAAAGAAAACACCTAATGGTGATTCAAGCCTCCTGCAGCACCTCACTCAGTGGGCAATTAGCCTTCTCTTGCTCATTCCCTCTCAGTGTACTTGCCTACCTCAGATGCTCACTGCAACTGCAGTACAAGATGGAAAGAGAGGGAATCCCTGAGGAAAGAGGAGCCTATGGAATCATAGGCCAAACCCCAAACAAATTACACATACTATGTACATCAATATAATGAATCTACAACTGCCATATTCACCTGCTAAATCCATTCTAAGAAATTCAGAATTGTTTTTCAGAAATGTAAGGAATGTAAATCTTCTTTTTGAGAAGAACTGTGAAATAAGCCATAATAGCATGCTGTCTCCTCTTTATACAGATGGTTTTATGTAATGGTATCAAAATTTTCTATCATATTCACTGTTTCCTCATTCTCTTTTTATTTGTCCTTCTTGAGTCTAATAATTTATAATTATTATGCAAAATTAATCACTTTGAACTGAACCAAACTGCTTACACTGAGAAAATGAGTCTCATAAAACACCAAACCAAAACAGAAAGAAAGATCCTCTTCTCATTATGCCTTTTGAGAATATCTCAAGTTGTATGTTTTTCATTTTAAGTTGTGTTTGGACTCTTGAGATTTAATGGCCTCAGATGAACCTATTCCCTTTATGAATTTAACTAATTTGTTTTTTAATTAATGTATACTTCTGGCCTCCAAAAGGTTTCCAAGCAGTTAATTTCATAAGAAAATTTTATTCTAAGAGAAATGTACTGTTGCTTTACTGTCATCTCCAAGTTCCTATGCTGCGAAAAATACCTTCTTCCTTTACCGTTATATAACCACCCCTGTGTTACATTCCTCTTCAGTCCTCTTTCTTACAGGATAAAAATTCCTAGGCCAAATAAGCCTCCCTTCAAAAAGAAGCCAAGTACGTTGTTTCTTTTTATCCTTCTTTCTTCCATAGCACGCATTCTGGATGCAGAAGAAAATCTATACAGATTCTATATTCTAACTAATGCAAATCCTGGAAGTATGAGAAATGAAATAGAAGAGTAGAGAAAGCATACTTACCATGACTGTCAGAATGAAGCTGGTGAAGACTAAACATACTGGTAAGGCAATTGCTATCCAAGCATGTGCAGAGAGTGGGCAATCCCCACAGTCTGCTGGACAGATAGAGCAGCTTTCTTCTTCCTCACATAAGCCATCTCCACAGACTGATTAGAAAAGGAAACACATATCAGAATATTTTAAGGCAGTTTCATCCATTCATGAGGTTGCATACAGATTTCAAGACATGATTATTGAGCTGGGAAACCTCAGAGTACCCGAAATAATAAATTTTGAAAAATCCAGAAATAGCATCCCAGCAGCTGAATGAGTTTATTAAGTGATACAGAATCCCTTCGATCAGATTAGATAGTTAAAGACATCAGAGCCTTTGACATGTTTTGCCTATAAATCACTAGATCACTACTTTGTTTCTTATTGTCCATCTGTTTTTTCTGAGGTTTAAAGTTCCTCAAGGCAGGCACTGTCTTCTGTATTCTTTGTACTTTATCCAGCCCTTGAGATCTCCAGAAGCCAGCGACCCTTTCTCAGTAGCAGCAGAAGACACTGAATGAAACCTTGCAATCCCTAATTCAAGCATTTTTTTTTTCTCCATGGTCTTGCGAAAATTGTCAGCACTATCAGATGTAATTTAAAACTAATGGTCTAAAGGACAAAACTCTCTCTCCCATATCCTGAACAGTTTTTCAATTTTACCTTTGCAACGAAACTAATATAATGCAAATTAATATCATGCTGTACTTCAGCCTTCTGAACTGAGCTGAATTATTCTGTCATTTAAAATTAAAAAAAAAAAATAAAAAAGAAGCTTCAACAAAACAAAATCCACTGTTCAATAATAATTATGCCTCAGTCCATTTAATTCAAATATAACACCAGGATAATCACAGATGTCACTTTTCCATAGGGGTAGAGCTGCATTTTTACAATTTCTTTTCTAATAAATTTTAAGTTTCCTGGAAAACTCAGCTGCAGCTGTGTACATTCAAAAAATTGCAGAAGAGTTGGTAATAAAAGTACTATGATGACATTCCAATTTTACCCAACATTTTTCTTCAAGTTGTATGTTTATTTTAAAAGTCCATTTTTAAAATTTTACATTGCTAACACAATTCTTAAAAGTTGGTTTTGCCTCCCTGCATACAGCTATACTAAAGTGAATGAAAGACTCATTACTTTGGGAATAATTGAGTTTTAATGTGAAAAAGGGAAGGAAGATGGCTTTCTGCTTTCCAACACTTTCCAATACAGTAAGGCTAGTCTGGTGACCTTCACATGAAGTGTTTCCAGATCCTGACAACATACTAGATGGAAGAATGTTTTCACATCCCCAGCAACTGCATTACCTGAAGCTGTTAGTCATGGTGTTTGACTTTACCTATTTGACAAGACGGGTTCCTACTGTTCTAGATTCATGAGCAGGTTAGAAGCTCAAACAATTCTACAGATGTTCAGTGTTATGCAAAGAAGAAATTTAGGAAGACTTTTGTGTATTTTCAATGGGAAGGAGGGGAGGAGTCCCTTTTGCTCTTGGTAACCATGCAGAAATGACAAAAATACGGAGATTTGCAGTGAATAAGGATTTTCCTGACATAGTCATTTCATTTCATACCTACTGCAGGAAGGACTGTGGTTTTTGCTTCCAGAGCAACTTGCAGCCTCCCAACTCTGATGTGTGCAATGAGAGAAGTCACACCCACGTGAACCAAAACCACCTGCCAAACAAGCGAATAAAGCAGCAAGCATCACTTGCATACATCAGGCTGTTATAACAATAACTGTGCAATTATGGTGACTTTAAAAAGAATGTGGGTGTTTTTTCAGAATCAGGAAGGACAGATGACTGGGGAGACAGAAGCAGGAGAGACAACTCTTGTGGGAAAGGCAGGTCTGATTCCTGTCCTGGTGTGTATTCTTTTCAGCAAGTAGGGCTATCAGCCTCTGCATTCTCCCACGTTTGCTTCCCTGTTACTTCTGCTGAGTAGAAGCCCCTATAATGACCTTATTAAGTAGTGATATTTACTGTTAGTGTAGGCCTTAAATGGACAGATTAGGCTATTCTCTTCCCTCCCACGCCCAGTATTTCTACTAAAGGAGTAGCACTGTGAAAAGCTGCTACTTCCAAGTCAAGTCAGTTGGGAATTGGTACTACTCAGGCATATGTATCACTTACACACGTAACACTGACAAATAAATGAGATGGGGAACACATACATGAACTGTCACTAAACTACTAGCAAATAAGCTCTGGAAAGAGTAAACCAGGTAGAATCCTGTATACCTTACCTTGGCAGTCCAGTTTCTTTGGCTCATTTTGCCGGCTGTAGACATAGTGTGAGTAAATATCTGGCCATCATCTGGGATCCACGGACCACATATTCCTCCTCTACCCTGTCAGACATATTGGTTATGTCAGTAAATCACAACACTATGAAAATCCTAGCTCCTTCTCTTTTACTTTCTTAAAATGTTTTGTGTTCTCTAACCACAAGTAAACTGGTATTTTATAAGCAAATCTATTAAAATGCCAAAGCATAAGTAACACTGATTTGTGATAATGAAAGACAAAATGAGAAAGAAGCCATTGTGCTGCCTTGCAGTTAAAATATCAGTTATTTTTTTAAATTCATGAGCCAAAATGTGGTCTCAAATTTTAACTGCAGTAATTCTATGAAGGAAACACACTTGCTCAGGATTTGCTGTATTAGTAGAACCAGAAACATACTTATATCCCACTTTTTATAACTGCCTAATAAGGCTTTATTTCAGTTTCACTTTTCAGAAAGCAGCATTTTTTTTTTTTTTCCTGTAATGAAAAAGGGAGGAATCTCTTCTGTGCCTTTTTGCAGACTGTTTCTCAGTAAAGCTGTTAAAATGTAAACCTCTCAATTGCAACCAGAGAGGATTATTTTGGCTATCTGAAGATCAAGCACTTTTTTGTTTGTTTGAAAGGATCAAGTCTGTCTCCTAAGTCCAGGTATTTCTTCAGGCATTTCTTTCAGTGCACTGTAAGACACAGGTGAAATAAAGAGAAATGAAATTCATGTTGACCAAGATAAAGTGTTTATGGAAAAAAAAAAAAAAAAAAAGGAAAAAAAAGGAAAAAAGGAAAAAAAACACACAAAAAAACCCCAAGTCCCAAATTGTATTGTTGAGAGTCAGAACTTGAAATACTCATTCAAAGAGGGACAGGCTATTATGATGAGCCAAGCAAAGAAGTTAAGAATAGATCCTGCTTACACTGCATGAACAAATCTTATCCTGCATTTTTATTCCTTTTTTTTTCTTTTTTTTTTTTTCTTTTTGTTTTTTTCTCTGACCTAATACAGAAAAATCATTACATCTCAGGATTATGTGTATACAGGCTTCAGCTCTACAAGTCACAGCCAGTGATACTCACCCTGGTAATTCAGACTGATTGTTCAGGCTCTCTCTATAAGTTGCAGAGAAAGTAACACCTCCAAATGACAATTCTCCCTGCTTGCTTTAGAATGAAATCACCTCTTTCTTTCTTTCTCTATTAACTCTTGTAGAGATCTGAGTCAAGTAATCTCAAGGAGATGAAATTGGCCCCAGTAAACATAATAAGAGATTCTGAATACAGCCTCATCAAAAATTCCAGCCATTTGCTTTGCAGCCTCAGCATCCAGTGCCGTATTTCTAACACTTACAGATATGCTCACAGTGGTTTTAGCGAACTACAGATTTAGTCTAATTGTAATCACAGAAAAGACTGCATTAACTTGCACCTGGTTATTACAGTGATGTCTTATCCAGTGGCAAGAACAGAGCACATGACACTGCACCATTATACTAACCATGAAGGCCAAAGGACAGGAGTGAATGTTGGCATGGTGGACACAGCAATTCTCCCCATTTGCATCTTTCCAGCTGGCAGGGCATTCATGCTCCTCACAGAATTGCTTTGCAGCAGTAGCATTGCTAGCCAAGCAGCAGAGAGAGAGAGAGAAACTTTTATACTTGTTCTGCATTCCCCAAAATTTCAAGAAACATATGAGAGCCTGTTCTTTACCCTTCACAGATAGATTAGCAGCAAAAACATAGTGAGGTAAACACTGTTACACCATTTTGTCTTCTTTTGTTTTGCTTCTGGTTGAAGCACTCCTACAGCAATAAAGATTACTGTCAACTGGACCACTGTCTACTACCACATGGTAGGGACTTCTGGCAGATAATACACTGCAAGCAGGTACCAACCTCCACTTATCTCCCCTTACTGACCTCATGACCAGATGGGATTACTTGGCATCACTATCTCTGACACAGAAGAAGATAACATGACTCTGCTTCCAGTACTAGAAACACACGTCCTTAGCTATTTCCATTCTCAGGGTTTTCAATTACATACCCTAATCTATGCATGTGATTCAAATGTATCAGCTCTGCCTTTAGACCACAACACAAACAGCTAAAAACTAATTATACTGGACAATAATATCAGATACAATTCCCCAAACCAAAAAAGTAGAGCAAAAAGTGGACTTTATGAATAGACTGTTCTGCCAAACAAGGTCGGCCCTTTGAAAGTTCATCCCTGAAAGGCAAATGTAGTTAACTGGAAATGTGTGGTGCAACACTTTCCCCCACTGTTTCCTCACTTACACTTTGAGATGGCTATTGCCCTAATAAATTTTGCTTTAACAAAAAATTATTTTCCACAAACATGTTTTACTCAGTAAATATAGCTAGACTTATTGTAGGGTCTAGTTTAAATGTTATGCACTTGTGATGGATGTCTATAAAGCAATTTCAGCACCCCAGGATTTATTTATCGGTGTGTTTTTAACGAAGGAAAAAATTGTCAGTAATGAGTAGATTTAAGACAGAAGACTGCACTATAAGAAATAAACACAAACATGGGGGATTATGTTCGACATAGACTGTATTCATGGTTAGATTTACAAAGGTATGAACATGAAACCTGAGATAACCGAATGTTGTCAGTCCCCAAAACATCTAAGCAGATGAAATATTAAAATCTATTGGCCTTTGAGCCAATGTTGGGAGTTCAAAAAATACTTAAACAAGTCAGTGCCTAATTCCACCATGTATTTGTCTTTATGGCTGCTTTTTAAATTTACCCTTTATTCTGTTCTTTTGTAATTCAGTATCTTCATCATGGCTTCACCCAATTATGTTGATGCCCACATGTTGACTTGCCAGCCTAGCCATATCTGAGTCAGCCACTTGAAACTTAAATCAGATAGTCTTCTAGTTAAAATGAGGTGCATATCTGATCCCTTTGAAGAGCTGCAGCATTAATTTATCTCTTTTGAAATATTTGCTATCTGTGTCTATGTGCAAGATATGTGTAAGTACACAAAGAGCAAAAATTTACAAATTCCTTACTGCTTTAAAAGAGTCGGTGTCCCTGGAAAGACTTAAAAAAGATTCATTTCCAAGAGGAGATCAATCCTGCTTTATGGTTAAGTTCTTGGAACTAAGTTCTTGGAACTACTACTATCCATACATTTCAGAAAATGTGAGAAACAAATTTTGCAAAACAGTGTAACCATAGTACACAGATGATCAAAATACAGTATCAAGTTTTTGCCATTGCAAATGGATTCTAGGTCATCTTTTAATATGAAAAAAAAATAATATCTGGATAATAGCTTTTACAATCCGAATTTCGTGGTGTGAAAATTTAAGACTGGCAGAGAAAAGAATGAGGTTTTCCATAAACATCTCTTACATTAACAAGTAAAGCACAGAAAGTGGGTAAACACAGCTGCAGCCTCTGTCCCAGACATTGCTGTATATGGATTGAGAACTGCTATGTATAGACAAAAATGTACAATCAGGGAATATTAGCCTTTTGGCAGCCTTTCCTGCATTTAACCTCTGTTGCCTACAGTTAACAACACAGTCTTTGAATTTTTATATAAAATTTTTTACTTATTTAAATCCCACAGAAATCAAAAGAAGTTCATCACTGAATTCAAGGTTGGGCCAGCCTCTTTTTCCTATCAATGTTGTACACTTCAAATACACTTACGAATTAGTATAAGACAGTTATTTTGGAACTCATGATTAAACATCAGCTGTAAATTCTAGAGAATGCAAGCAGGAATTTACAGAGTTGCACTGAGACAGTAAAGCAGAAACAGGATGATTTGCCCTACCCTGAACCATGTGAGCAAGTATGCCATGATGGCTGCTTTGACAGCAAAGCCATTGCAGAGGAAAAAATATCAGGACAAACAACTATAAAAGAGTTCAAGAGATGCAAGGAATTAGCAAGGAGTCCCAGAGTATGTGTTCCAATTATACTACTGAAGAATTACACACAGAATCCCCATATACTCATGACCACGAAAGCAGTTTTATAGGAGGTAATACCTGTGAGAAAGGATTCCATTTTGCACTGCATATTGATAAAAACTGTCTGAAGCAAAGACTGAGTAGGTCACGTTGAAGAATTCCCCGCTCACAGCCTTTTCTGGAGGCCTTTTCACCCATGCCATCTCCAGGCCTAGGAACAACACAATCATAGGCCAATATACTTGCTACTGTTTTCTACTTTACAGATGCATACAAATGTAAAACTTTCTCTGTAGTGATTTTCATCTATCATCCGTATTGCGTTTTATGAGCTCAAAACAGTAATACATTTTATTGGTTGTAAATGTAAACACAAATGTACATTATTTGAACAATTATCACACTTAGAAAAAACAAATCAATTGGAGAAATATGACAAATATGGTCATCTTATCTAAAGTAACTCTGCACTGAGTATACTGGAGTGCTTCTTGTCCTGATGTATTTGGTTTCCTCTTTGATCAGGCAACAAACATTGCTCTTCATCCTTGGCTGCTTTCACTGAGACACACATCTTGCTACATAAGAACAGACAACTGCAGCACAGATGAAATTCAGTCAAAATGTGTATCCTCATGAGAAATAAATTATATATGCTAATAATTATATATTTAAGAAAGTGTTCTCATTTTATAAAACCATACCACATCTAGAATAGAGAACAGTAGAAGGAATGCTACTCAGACATCTGTCGTTTTCCATTTCCACACTTTTAATGGGAAAGATGATTTATTCCAGTCCTATCTCTTATCCCTGGGACACCTTATTATCTGCTCTGATCCAGGGAATGAGGTCAGATAAGAGGTGGGTTAAACAACACTATCAAAACCTTCCCACTCCATTCACATGCCTTTTTCCATATTGTTGGATAAAGGTTTTAATTTGCACCACATCAAATTATTTACAACATGCAAGTGTGTAGCTTTCAGTGTCTCAATAAGTTTTAAATCCCTTCTGCAAAGGATAGGTAAACCTGCCCTTCAAGATATCCTTGTTTTGTTGTTGTTGTTCAATTATAAACCCTATTATTACTTTGGAGTTCTTTTTACCAGTGTATTCTTCACTCGCACTGTTAGCAAAGCTGCTATTTTTTTCCCGTAAACCTAATTTCCTTTTAGATATAAAGAGCAAATTGTAATATAAACTCCTGAAGTCTGATCTCCCTTGAAAAGCAAACAATCATTATAAATGCTAACACTGTGAGAGAAACTACTACACAAAGATTAAAAAAAAACCACTACTGTGATTTGCACTAAAAGGTAAGAGAGAGCTGAGCTTCAGAGACTGTGTGAGACTGAAGGCAAAAGGTCAGCATAAATTTCAGCTAAATTACTTTCTACTTCCCTTTAAATGTTTCACAAAGATAAATAAAACTCTTCTTTCAGCAATAGATACTCCCATATCTAATTGCTTTGAAGATCTTGTGTTAAATCCACAGCAATGAGATGACAGATGGCCTCTTGTTTTGCTTTCAGCAATGCTCAGAAGATGACCAGAAGAACCAGAGAAAGGCAAGACAGAGCCTGGAGTTCATTCTAAAACTGGTTTTAAAGGGTATCTGTTAATTAAGCAACCTACTAATTTAGATTTCCTTGTACTCAGTTGACACTTTGATTATTAGTAAGAACCGCTTTAAACAAGTCATCAGTTCTGATAAATAGCTATTTCAATGTTAAAGTAATAGTAAATTCACACAGGGATAATAGTCTGGACTCATCAATCATCTAACAGTCTTTGAGACAACATAGACTCCCTTTTTGCAAGGAGTCACATGGGAAAAACAAGGCGTAATGGCTACAAATTATTCTGAGGACTGGACTCCAGATGAAAATTTTTCAGCATGAGAACAGTCGGACATTGGAATAAGCTCCCAAGGGAAGCAGTGGATTCCCCCACACTGGATAGTTTTAAGACTTGGCTTGAAGAGTGCTGGGCCATCTCATCTAAACCATGTTCCTACCTAGAAAGGCTGGACCAGATGACCCTTGAGGTCCTTTCCAGCCTGGCATTCTACGATTCTCTTAATTTCTTTGTTCCAACAAAACTCTTTGGAAAAAGTTTAACAGTAATGTTGAGCTCAGAGTGTGTCTCGGCAGTATATTTCCTGGAGTGTTTTATTGGTACTACTTTCTCAGGTGTTTTTTTGTTGTTGTTTGGGGTTTTTTGTGTGTGGGTTGTTTTTTTTTTTTTTCTAAAAATTGAAACACATTGTCTCTGCTTTTACCTTTCACAACATAAATAGAATTGTTCCTTTACATCAGTCATTTATCAGTTAGAGGCACAAAATCACAGAAGAGTTGAAACTGGGAGGCACCTCAGGAAATCAATTGGTCCAATCCTATGTTGCTCAAGGCAGGGTCACCTAACACAGGTTGCTCTAGATTTTGTCAGAGTTTGAAGACCCCCAAGGATGAAGAAACTCCAACCTTTACAAGCAACGTGTTCTACTGTTTGACCATCCCTACAGTATAAAAAGTTGTGGGTTTTTTTAAATTTAAATTTAATTATTTCATTTTCTCTTTAATTATTTTTCAATGTCAAAAAATCAAATGCCAACATAAAAAAATATTCTGATTATCTCATCATGTAAATTAATTTTTGAAACTGACTGGAATAAGTCGTTAAAGATCTCAGATTTTTTTTTTTTAATATTAATGAAATACAATTTTGAGTAAGGTGGAAAAGCATGACACATAGAATCAGAGACTTTGCTTGCTGGCTGGAGGGTTTAAACACAGTTCACTTTTCAGCTGCAACTACAAAACTTCAGCAATGACTCAAAAGAAGTTTTTGCAATGCAGAGCTGCCTGCCTGCTTTGTTTGGATTAAGGAGGATTTGTTTTTTTAATAAGAAAGAAAATGTTTTCAGTTTCTTTCTAGAGGAAGGGATTCAGCTGTTGCTATTACTTTTTCTTTTGGCACCTATGAATATTGGACAAATAATTGCTCTGAAGTATCTTTTAGTTCTTTATTTTCACTTATTCCTCTAGAAAGAGAGGTTGTCACTGATTCAGATGCTTTCCACCACACATAGCAGTAAGCGAGTTAAGTATTATTCTGAGTACTTCAATATTGGGTTTTCAAGTACTTGCCAAGCAAGAGATGATCTTCCTTGAGCATCTCTTGGATTCACTCACCTCCACAGTCCAGCATGTTATACTCATCTGGATTTTCCAGGGGCCAGCAGTCATAGTCTTTGTTATCTAAATCATGCCACCCCTCCACTAATATCACCTGCCAGAAAAAAAACATACAGATAGACTCCAGTAACAGACAGTATGGGAACAGGGAAAGGATGAGTTCATCTCCAAAGTTTGTATTTCTTCTAAAGAAATCAAACCAAAACCAGAAACACAGCCTAGCATGTTTCGCTTTCTTCTGGAGTAAAAATGACAGCTTCCTAGGGGTATTCGACTTGATCAGTATATTATTTTGATCTATCCAGAAATTAGCCATGAAACAATGAGAGGACTTAACTAGCACTTACATTGCAGGTGTTTTTTCTACAAAGAGCAGGCAGTTCTAGAAGCATATGTACAGAGATATTTGATTTAAAGAGATTTTTTTGTTCATTTTTAAAAATGGCAAACAACCCTGCTCCAAACTGCTCAGTTTCTTTTAGTCTTTTACATGTCAATTCTTTGAATGAGTAATTTTTTGCTATAGCTTTAATAACAATACAATGTTAATTATATAAATGGTAAAATATATAATTTTCAAAATACTAAGACTGCATAAGACTATTACAGATAGAATAGAGCATCCATTCTACCATAGTAGCATATAGATGGCATAGAAAGAGAAGTAGAACATACTTAATAACTGCATATACGTTACACATTATAATAGATAAAATGATCACAGATTAAAAAAAACATGCTGGGGCATAGATGAATATAACATATTATGCTATGATAATACACCCTGGTCTTACTCCAATTCTAGTAAAAGAAAATAGTTTACATTAATATAAACTGCTATTATTTTTGTATATATTACTGGAGGATAATTACTGGATTATACAATTAATCAGTATTCATGGCATAAGACAGAATTACACAATTGATTTTTCTAATATATTCTTCTATTACTATTTTTTCCTACATTACTCAAATAACATTCAACAATTGCCTGGTATAAACAGCTATATCACTGCAATAAGCTATATACGCTTCTTTCTGTATGCACAGACTAAAGGAATAAATTCTGTTAAGCAAATCTACATAGTTTACCTACCAATAAACTGAGGCTTCGGAGCCCTAAGGCTGGTGTTTTAGCAGCTCTCATGCTCCCTAACATGCACCCAGTTCACAAAGTGTCAGGGTTGTTTCTGATGTTGCTGTTGCTGCTGAATTAGATACCCCTGCCTAAGACGGGGGTGTTGCTAGGCAAGCGCATCCTGAAAACTCCAGCTGCTGCAGCTGTTCTACCTGCTCCTTCCCTCTTCTCCACTACCCCACTTCTCCTCAGTGTAGGGCTGAAACAACACTCTGCACCTCTTCTGAACCTCTCTGAAAAATAACTTGTCTTGTGGGCAGCCCTGCTCTCAGACCACTGAAATTTGTGCCCCTATCACCTCAAAGCTAGAAAAGCAATGGGAGGATTTTATTTCACTGCGTTGTCGAATTTGGGCAGCACCTGACACTTAGGCAGATGGACTCATACCACGGAAATAAACACAGAGATATAGCTTGGCTTAGGGGAGGAGACGTCTACAAGCTTGAAAGCAAGACAAGAACACCTACATAAGATAAACTGTGAGACAAGGGGCTGGACTCAGTGATCTCCTGAGGTTCCTTTCAACCCAAATTGTATTAGATCCTGCAACTTCAATTTCTTAGTCCCTGGAAGTGTCAGACAACTTCTGCCTGAGAAGTGTCCTGCTACATACACAGGTATAACAGACCTCTGTGTAGCCATACTGGTACAATAAAACAATAGATGTGTTCATTACTATTTCTGCCTGATGAAGTCACTGACAACACAGAACCTCAGCTGTGATTCAGCTCCCTTCAGTGTTTCCCTGCATTTTCTCTGGAACTCTGGTTCTCAGCCAAAACTGGCATTAGGAATCTCAATCAAAATACTTGGACTTCACTAATAATTCCATCAAAACTGCATGAAAAAAAATGCAATGGGTGCCCAGTTCATCTTGAAAGGGATTGTAGATCAATTAAAAATCTGCCTGAATTAACTAATAAATGAGATATTTGTATAAACTAATACAAACATTTTAAGTTCTAATTTTATGCTTGCAGTGAAAACCTACATCTCATTTGTGTTGCGTCTTCCTGTGCCTCACTATGACCATTTCACCCAAATCCCAGGTTTTGATAGATGGAGGCTTGGCTGGATTGTAGAAATAGAAAAAGAAATGCTCTTTTTGGAGGTTTGAATTATCTGCTTAGAAGAATTACACATATATTAACATCTCAGAGAGGTTTTACAGGTGATTTGTTTTAGGACATCTTGAGCTTAATGAAGAATTTGCTGGCAGAGAACCTAAAGTTTACCACTTGTTAGACCCTATAGCAAGTGAAAGATTACCAGACTGATCCTATTTTCTTTAATAGGACTGCCAAATATTCACAACTTTAATATAATGATCCAAGGACTATAAAGATCATACATTACCTTTATAGCTACTTGGCTATCACAAAGTTCAGAATTCCTGGAGAGTGGCCACATGCAAGAAGCTGGTCTAAGAATCCTGAGTGGATGGTTTGGAATGGCTTATGTTTGTCTGATTTAACAATCTACCTTAGATATTTGAGAAGCACATTACCATCTCCGTGTTTAAGCACTGGAAATTTTAAAAGAAAATCAGTGAAGACTACTTAGAAATACAAATATATGAACCTTGGAAAAAAGAAAGGATTGACAGCTTATTGAATAATGCATTATTTAGGTCCAATTACAACTCTCTGTATATAAAGGAAATCAGAAACAGATTTTATTTAAATTAGGTGGTCATCTCAAAACTAATAATCTAATATGCTCCTTCTTCTGTTTGTAAGTTCTATGCAGTCACATAATTGGCATTATCATCTGAACATTGCATCATACTACAAAATGAGTTTATCAATATAGACAGACTCAGCCCAGCATAGATTAACTGAACTCTGCCTACTACCTCTTCACTGGCTTAGTGCAATAGCACAATTCTTTGGCTCCTAGAATGAACTCTTAGTCTGAAAAAAATAGGTAATTTCTACTGATAGAAATGAAGTCTATCAAATTAATTTATGTTTAAAGGCTTATTTCTGTTACATTGGCTGTGCTCTGATGGTCTCTTAAGCTACTTTGTTTCCATTTCATTCATTAACTCAATGTCTTCTACCAAGCACAGGGAAAATAAAGATATTTCAAGATTTTATAAGCAACATCACTGTAGATATTGTTAAAACTATGCATTTTAATTAATGTTTTGATAATAATCTTATAAATAAAATACAAATATGCAATATTTCTAGAAAACAATAACAATGGTTAAAATATTGCTAAATAAAACTTGCTAATTATGTTCTATCAGGTACCAGCAATACACCCAATTACCAGCAATATACCCAAACAAAAATCACTGTAATCAAAGCTTCAAATACCCTTGCAAATATTTATTTATTCTGGCATTCAAACTTTCCAGATTATTCTTGTCTTGATAACATACTGAAGTTCAAATAGAGATGTTTAAAATACTTCATTTTTAATTAGAATAAATTTTCTAGCAAAAGTTATTTTCAATAAAAAACAGTCTCAAAACATTATTAACAGATGTTGTTTGAAATTTGAAAATTATGGAATCCCAGAGATACCATTTATCAGAACTGTGTTGTCCTTTGTGAAATCAGCAGTTAAAACTCAATTTCTTCAAATACAAAACTCTGATATGCAGAGTATACCCATCCTGCACGTGGGTTGGCATCCTGCCCAATGATACAGTCCTCTGGGTTCCCAGCATGTAGAAGGATGTAAGATTATCTATTCTATTCTCATTTTACAATGTCAGCTCTAACAAAAGCATTTTGAATTACAAACGATGTTAATGCCTTTCTTACTGGGATCATAACAGATCACCAAAGCTCCCGAAATTTGCAGAGGTGAGCAGGCACTGCCAGAGCTCTCGGACACTTCCCTCTAGTGGTTTCGTTTGAGACAGATTCTTCCTATGCACAGTGTAGTTTAAGGACAGACTCAGCTTGATGCCATAAATGGAGTACTTAGGAGCAATGTAGCAGAGAACCTACCAGTCCTCAGGTTCTCTCCCAGCAGTGTAATGGCAGCAGCTGATGGCCTTCTACCTCTCCCCTTCCCAGCAGCAGAGTGACAAATTGGACAGCTACATGAGATTCCCAGGGTCTCAGGGAAGCCAACAGGAACTCTACTTTCAGAGTGATACAGGTTAACCTTTAGAAAATCCTAGCCTAAGCACATAACTTAAAGGAGACTTCTACATCAAGAGATCTGCTTGAATAAATCACTGTGTTTTTATTACTATAACGCAGCATGTCAATGCTGTAGTTGTTCAAAGGACATTCAGATAGTCTGAGAATGTGAGAATGAATTTCAATTTGATAGGATGATTGCCTGAAAGGCTTAAGAAGAGTTGGTCCTAGTTCAGCACTGAATAATTTGAGTTTTCTGTCTGGGAAGAAACTGAGCAGAACATCCCTGATGTTCTCAAATGCCTCCCATCTTTCAGTCCTCCCACACAGGCATACATGTAATAGATGTCTGCAGTGCTTAAAAACAGAAAGCTTGGCTGCTCCTAAGATCTAATGTGGTGGATCTAGGTGTCAGTGAGAGATGGCAGCTGAGGGACATTTCTGTTTTTACCTCCATCATGCTCCTAAGATCCACTGTCACTCCACTGGTTGTAGTGGCATTCAAATGAAATCTGTATTCCACTTCAATGGTTTTTTTCTCTCCTTCTCACTTCTCATTGCATGACTCATTTCTGTTTTCAGAATGCTTAAATTATTTTCTGCCCATATTTCTATGCACATTAGCATTGCACACTTATTGGCATTGCATGCACCCCAGAAAGACAGCAATTTTCGTAACTGCTTCCACATTTTTAGGGTCTCATGTGATCACGAATTCCTAAGAGACACTGAGAGGTCACTGAGACCTCTTGGGAGCCTCTTGGCCTTTTGTACCTGAAGGATCATGTAGCCTTTTGGACCATCTGTTTGGACCGGCCCCAAAATGAAACAGAGGTCCAAACCATTTCCTTTACTTAGGTCACGATCACTTCTGCATGTTTCGGACTAGACAGGTGTGGTATCACCTGCTTCTAACTTGCTATAATTTCAGCTCAGCACTTACTCCAGCTATACAAAAAAAGTTAGAATGTTGTGCATACCTCTTACATGCTTGAAGCCTTCACCATTCTGGCTTCTGCCAGTATACCATGTACTAAGATGCCTTACAAAAATGTATTCCCACATGTCTTCACTTGGAAAAAAATACTATCCTAGTTTCACCAACATAATATGGAAATAAAGAGTGTTTAAAGAAAATGCGTAAGTCTAAGGAGAACAGATATTTCAACAGCAGGAAAGAACACTTTCTCCTTAGAGATTCAGATGCAAACAAGTAACCACAAATGCAGTCCAGGATCATAATCAAAAAACCACTCTCACACTTCAATTAAAATAAATGGCACATTTCCAGAAAAAAAAGGAAAAAAAGAAAAAAAAGAAAAAAAAAAGGGTAAAACCCAGTTTTTGTTTAACATCCCAGTCTTCCTGCTGATGGAGGCTCAATGAGCTTTTTAATTCTGTGCTTCAAGTGGAGTGAACTTGGTAAATGTCCAGTTTGGCATAACACCATTTTGTAGACTATTCTGTGACTGACTAGTTGTCAGAACTAGTCTAGTGGGAGAAGCTGAGGATTTTCAGACCCTACTGAACCTAAAAAGATTCATCTGCCATTCAGGATTATCTGGTTCTTTGGTTACGTTACTTCCTCTGCTAAAGTCAGACATGCCTTCCTTCTGACAGAAAACAGGGAGTTGCTGTGGAGCCAGCAACTTCTTTCCTGCTGCATTTAGCACCCAAACAGAGCTCAAACCACCATCCGCCCTGTGACTTTTATACAAGGAACGGTGGCTCAAAAGCTGACAGAGAAGAGACAGAAAAGGAAACTGTTTTGAAACTGAAATACCTCATGTGACTTACCTGTTGGGATAAAATAAGGTATTCT
Organism: Apus apus; assembly: GCF_020740795.1. Lineage (NCBI taxonomy): Eukaryota > Metazoa > Chordata > Aves > Apodiformes > Apodidae > Apus > Apus apus. The sequence goes on along the minus strand of NC_067312.1, from coordinate 55,177,529 downwards.
TTTGTACAGTCATAAAAAGGACTAGACATGTCCTCTCCTCATGCCTGAGGTGCTTATCCAATTAATAGGAGATGACTTTCAACTTTCTATGTATTTTGTTTGTACCTAAGTGGAAAAAAAAATCCACCTTATTATACCTTCTTTATATCCTATAGAAGCCAGATAAGCAGTTCCACACTCCAGGAGAAACTTCAGAGATGCAAGTAATTAAAGTAATTCATTTAGAAGAATGATAACACAAAATTCTTAACCCTCCAAGCATTAAGTAGGACAAATCTTCTACGACTGTCAAACAACAGAGGATTAAGGGGCCAGGCTGCTTCCAGAAAGAGTAAGGAGAAAGTGCTGCTTTCCAGGGATCATTAAGCTTGATTGCCTTTTTTTTTTTTTTTTTTTTTTTTTTTTGAGAATAAACACCTGTGCTGGGAAGGCTAATTTCTATAACCCTGCAATGAGACTGATGTTACTATATTCTACATTTACAAAGAAAAGGGATGCGTGAGAGTCTGAATGCCCAGGAAACTGGTATACTTCCATGCTGGTGAGAAAGATGATATTTTAGATGGTGGCTTGTGACGAACTCATTAGCACATTGGAGTGACTCATGAGGACTTTTATAGAATATCTTAGGGTTGTGGTTTTTTTTTCCTTTACATTTGAGCAGAAGGATGCTTTTCATCTCTGACTTGGCTATTTCTGATACTAGCTAGGGCATGTTTCAACACACTCTTGGTGTTTCATGCAGGGCTTATGAAAAGACTATTTTTACCACATGACCATTAGCAAGTCTCTCCAGTTCTCCTGCCTCTCTCAGGGTCAAATTCTCCCCTGAACGTGTGCTCTGATTATGTAAGAGATACAAACTGAAATTCCATTGGGGAGCTGTGGCTAGCATAAAGCTGAAGAGAAGATTACTTGTGTGGCTTTGGTTAAACACAAGTGCATTGTTCTCTTAAATAACTCAGTGGTTATTTTTTTTCCTTTTGATGTACCAGTGGTTTGATAAATACCCACTGCATCAGTTTGGTTCTTAAACCAATTTGCACCTTGTTTTGTTTTGTTTAAAAAAACCTCACAAACCTAAATGAGTTTGTGAGCTTTTGTGAAACAGCTACATCTTTGTGTATTATGACTAGGATATATTTAAAATCTGATCGTTCTGGTCCCACAAAGAGGATTCTCTTTTCTCTTAAAAGTAGTTTGCAATAATTTTCAATTCCAAGCATGAAATGAACATGACCTATACTTAGTAGCACCATTTCACTTCATTACTAGCATGTAGCCAGTGGGCCAGACTAACCTTGTCAAGAAGAAACACTTCTCACTCCATCCTTGTGTGCTTTTGTTTGAAAAAAGAAACAATGTGTAAGAGAATCATACAATATACTGACACAATACATGGAGTATTGCAACTGTGCACAGAAACCTGGGTTAACCAGCTTTGGTAAGCTGGCCCAAGTAAAAGTTTTGGGATATAAATATTAAAGCTTGGGAAGAAGAAAGAGGGAAAGAAAAATTATTTCAGAGTTGTCTGGACTTGTATGACCAATAGGACTGTGTGGAGTCCTACAGGCTATATGGATGCTACAAGTGTTTAAATAGACAAAATGTTTGTGCTTAAAGGAGCAAGGAGCAGAGCTGGTGGTATCCAGGACAGCAAGCAAAGTAAAGAGCAGCAGGCAGGATCAAAGCCTAGAGCTGTGAGGACAAAAGGTTTACGTGTGCGTGGCATCACACAGTGAGGAAGTGATTGTACATCTGTATTGAATAAATGGGTTTCACTGGATTTTTGCACCGAAATGACCTTGACTGGATGCAGACATACTGCTATTTTATGCTGTTCCCTTTTTCCTGACTGGAAAACCTGATTACTAGATGAAAGTAACTGAGAGGAAAGAGATTTGCTGCATGCTGGCCACTGGCACACCTGAAACTGCAAGATAGCCTTATGATTTATTAAGTACTGGGAGTGGCATTGATAATTTCTGTGGAGTGACACTTTACAGGCAAGCAATGAAGTAGGCAGGGATGCAGGTTGGCCCTCCCTGACAAAGGGTGCTGTCCTGGTTTGAGCCAGGATGAAGCCAATTTTCCTTTTACTGATTTTTGTTTTTTTCCCTCAGTAAGCTCTCTTTTAACTAGTCATAGTGTGTTTTAACTAAGGCTGATAAGAACGGATTATTTTTGTAACTGCTGGGTCGTCAACGTCACATCTTTACTCTGCCAGCTCAGACACTATGGGGAGATCTGTGACCCCCCCTTAGGAGGCTGAGTTAGACAGACAGCAAAACTGGCCAGAGATACTCCATTCCATATATCTACGTAAGCTCAGAGGAAGGTCAGAGATCACAGAAGACAACTTCCTTCCTGTTTCTTCTTCCCTTTGCCTTCCATCTATGGCCAGCATCCAGGGAGGACTCCATCCATCCATCACCATCGACCCCCAGGCTCGAGCTCTCCTGACCCTCATCACCCTCCGCATTCTCCAGCAGCAGCTCTGGGATTTTTCAGGACTGTCTGCAGCTCAGGAGATGCTGTGGGAATTGCTGGGGGTGGGGGGAGGCAAAAGATTTAGCACATATCTGAACATATTTGTATATAATTGTATATATTTTCTTATATTATTAGTGTTTAATTAAAGCTGTGTAGTTTAGTTTTCAATCCAGCCAAGTCTCTCTCTTTTTCTCTCTCTCCTTCCCTACCTGGGTGGGAGGGGGAGGGGATCAAGAGCATTATTGTCAACCTGAGTCAAACAGTGACAGGTGCCAATACCAGTTTGGTCTGATTTAGTTGAGAGGGTCAAAAGCACCTCAAAAGGAAAATCAGTCTCAGTTACTAGGGGGGAATGGGTAAGTGCTACTTAGAATTGCACAATACGTATTCACTCTTCATTAGATGTATGGAACGAACAATGACTTAGCCATGCACACGGGTTTGTCCTTCAGACAGGATACTTAGAAGGCAGTATCGCTACACTAAGCTGTACCTGATAACCACAGCCCAGCCACTTTAGTGCCTGGAAGATACCTATGTCCATCCCAAAATGTTTACTAATGTTCTGCATGTCTGTACACGTGGTAACATTTTGATAAAGTCTTGAAAACCAGCGCTGTGATATGATTCAAAATAGTCTAACGTATTAAAGCACAATGCTTTATAAAATTTGCCCATTTTTAGGGTCTGCGCTATGGGAATGGGAACTGAAGGTATGGAAATATTCAGACACTTCTAGAGATGACAGTGCAGGCTAAGGATACATGGTGAGTGCCGTATTTCAGTTCTTCCTGAGCAAGCCAATTGTTTGTGCTGGAACAGAGTGACTTCTGCACAGCTTGAGCACTTGAAAACTAGAAGACCTGGAAATTTAGCCATTTGGTCTAGTAAATTTGCTTTCTTGGCATTTTGTGCTATCTATTGGAGCTTCACTTTCTGTCTTGGCATTCTATTTTTCATTAGTAGTTGACACAATGGGGAATCACATACAAAAATATGGTACTCTGCATCAATAGCACACTTCCAGCTCTCCCTAATATGTTTGAGTAATTAATTCCAATCCAGCTCTCTCTGATATGTTCAAAACATATCCCTTGATGCTTTGAATTACTTGTTGGGAAGAGTGGAAGGCATTTGAATTTATACATGAGGGGTAGTAAGAACAACTATTAATTATGCCATTGCAGATTATTAGGTAAAAACAGTTTCATGAAAAAAATGTAACTAAGACATGATAAAGTAAATTTTATGCAGTTCTATCAAACATGTGCAAAAGTGGATACCAAAGGGGCGGCAGTGGGGTTTTTTTTCCACATATAACCAGGATACACCATTAGGAAATGAACACCATCTTCTGTAGGAACTGTGAAATCGAAAATATTGAGTAAGTGAAAGTAGGGACAACAAACCTATTTTGGAGACACCAAACATCTCAGGATTACACATACACATGAAAACAGGGGAAACAATACCACCCTATCACAAACACAACTGCAGTTCTTTCCATTAAACGGCGCGCTTGTGAACTATCATGGGAAATCACACACATTGGCTTTGCAGTGCATCAAAAATGCAATTAAGTGTAATTTACTGCTTCTTTAACTAATGTGATGCCTGTCAGATTGGCAGAAAGAAAACCTGTAAGTACTTGTGGTGAAAATGTTAGCCCATTCATACAATGCACATAGATTCTTAAGAACACTGAGCTTCTTGGAGATTGGGTGGCATGTTGAATTAAATTACTGAGAAAAAAACGCATGGTATACATCCTTTTTGTCTTTCAGTGACAATGCTGACTTGAAGGAAATATCACATGCCAACAAAATTAGGAGATGTGTCAACACCAAAAATAAGATAAGAATTAAGAAAGCAAGTGATTTGTCTCAACAAAACAAAGCCAAACACATCACACCAATTTTCAAAGTACTGCAGAAAGTTCCTGGCAAAACTGTTCCTTGTAAACCAGTTCAAAGCAAAGACAAGTAACAGCAAAGATTAATATTCAAAAGCATGTAAGACATTAAACTAGTTACTTGGCACCACCAGACTTTACAAGGAATGACTAAGAAACTAATTTAAGTATCCAGAAACACCTGTCAATTTATCAGTCACACAGCAATCAACTGGTTTCCAGGACTGGTTTCTTGGGTTTTTTGTAAGCATTTTTGCTGACAAAATTATAGCTAAAACACTCAACTGTAAACAATGGAAGATACACGTGATATTGCTGTGGTTTGGCCAGAACACAACAACAAAGAACCAGCCACATAGTCACTCACTTACACACTGTGGGATGTGGAAGACAAAGGCCAACTAGAAGCTCATAGGTTGAGACAAAGGACAAGGTGGGTTCTTCACTGATTAAGGTTACTGGCAAAACAGACTCAGTGTGGGGAAAAAATACCGACTTAACTTACCACTTATCAAATGCCCACAGGACACGGACAAAACTAAGATCAGTGCTTATGTATGTTACCCCCACCCCCCTCCCTTCTTCCTGGGCCCAAATTACTTTTTTTTCTGATTTCTCTCCCTCCCCCAGCAGCACAGGAGGACAAGGGATGGGGTTTACTCAGTTCACAGGCTGATGGTTCCTGCCGCTCCTTCTTCCCTGGGGAGAAGGATTCCTTACAGTCCTCCCCTGCTTCCCCACGGGCTCCCTCCCATGGGAGAGAGTCCTTCACGAACCTCCTTCATGAGTCCTTCCCACGAGATCCGGAGCAAGCTGCTCAAGCACGGACTTCCCACAGAGTCGTGGGCTGCTTTGAGAACAGTTACCTCTCCTGGCACCAGGGTCCTCCATGGCTTCTGGTCCAAGTCCACGGGCAAGTACACATCTGCCCCTCCTGGCACCTTCAGGGCATGCTCCACCATGTTCCTCCATGAGTGCAAGGGGACAACTTGCCATCTCGCCATGGGCTGCAGGGGAACTTATGCTTGGGCACCTCCTTCCCCTTCTTCATCACCAACCTCAGGATCCTCACCCCAGCACTGCTACCACCTCTCCAACACAGCTTTTCTACTTTACTGCCTCTGCTTTCAGGTCTTATATCAGTTCTTTCATATGTTAAATGAAAGCACATTTTTATTGTCTCTCTACTGGCTTGGCCTTGGCCACCTGAGCTGGGAGAGCTTTTAATACCTTCTTACAGGGGTCACACCTGGGCCCCTTCCCTGCTACTGAAACCATGCCAGAACCAAACCAACATAGATGTGAGAGCCAGAATTTAAAGTTATTGCTCCCTACTACCATAAGTAAAGGGTAACTGTAAAAAACTACAATAGCTGTCTGCTGTTTATAAATGAAAATCCAGTTTGTCACAAAACAAAGACAGCTACAGGTAATGTTTCTTTGTTCAGCTATTGGATTTAGTTCAGTACAAATTAACATGCAATTACTGGAATAACAATGAGACAGAATTTATTTCTGATGAAGTCTTTGTTTTCAGTAGAGTAACTCCAGCATCACAACCTACCAGCATACCTGAATTAAGGGTGTGCAGAGGGGAGCTCCAGCAGAAGGGCAGAGATCTGATAGGAATGTTGTCAGAGAATGTAGGGAGGCAACTAGGAAAGCTAAGGCCTCCTTGGAACTTAACCTTGCAAGTCGGGTTAAGGATAGTAGAAAGGGCTTTTTCAAATACATAGCCAACAAAGCTAATACCAGAGGCAATATAGGCCCACTGCTGAATGAGGTGGGTGCCCTGGTGACAGAGGATATGAAGAAGGCAGAGGTGCTGAATGCCTTCTTTGCCTCTGTCTTTACTCCTGCAGGCTTTTCCCATGAGCCCCAGATTCATATAACCCCAGAAGTAGTCAAGATAGGTGAGGACATAGTAGATGAGGATTGGGTTAAGGATCAGTTGCATAATCTGGACATCCATAAATCGATGGGTCCGGATGAAATGCATCCAAGGGTGCTGAGGGAGCTGGCGGAGGTCATTGCTAGTCCACTCTCCATCATTTTCGGTAAGTCATGGGTAACAGGAGAGGTGCCTGAGGACTGGAGGATAGCAAATGTCACTCCAGTCTACAAGAAGGGCAAGAAGGAGGACACGGGTAACTATAGACCGGTCAGCCTCACCTCCATCCCTGGAAAGGTAATGGAACAACTTGTCCTTGGCACTATCTCTAGACATATCAAGGAGATGGGGGTCATCAAGAGCAGTCAACATGGTTTTACCAAGGGTAAGTCATGTTTGACTAACCTCATAGCCTTCTATGAGGAAATTACTAGGTGGATAGATGATGGTAGAGCGGTAGATGTGGTCTATCTTGATTTCAGTAAAGCATTTGACACCGTCTCCCACAGCATCCTTGTAGATAAGTTGATCAAGTATGGGTTTGATGATCAGGCAGTGAGGTGGATCAAGAACTGGTTGAAAGGAAGAAGTCAGAGAGTTGTAGTCAATGGGGCAGAATCTAGTTGGAGGCCTGTGACTAGTGGAGTCCCTCAGGGGTCGGTACTGGGACCAGTGTTGTTCAATATCTTCATCAACGACCTGGATGAGGGCACAGAATGTACCCTCAGCAAGTTTGCTGATGACACCAAGCTGGGAGGAGTGGCTGACACACCAGAAGGCTGTGCTGCCATTCAGAGAGACTTAGACAGGCTGGAGACTTGGGCGGGGAAAAACCTGATGAAGTTTAACAAGAGCAAGTGTAGAGTTTTGCATTTGGGGAAGAAAAACGCCATGCACCAGTACAGGTTGGGGGCTGACCTGCTGGAGAGCAGTGTAGGTGAAAGGGACCTGGGGGTCATGGTAGACAGGAGGATGACCATGAGCCAGCAATGTGCCCTTGTGGCTAAGAAGGCCAATCCTGGGGTGTATTAGAAAGGGTGTGGTTAGTAGGTCAAGAGAGGTTCTCCTCCCCCTCTATTCTGCATTGGTGAGGCCGCATCTGGAATATTGTGTCCAGTTCTGGGCCCCTCAGTTCAAGAAGGACAGGGAACTGCTTGAAAGAGTCCAGCACAGAGCCACAAGGATGATTAAGGGAGTGGAACATCTCCCTTATGAGGAAAGGCTGAGGGAGCTGGGTCTCTTTAGTTTGGAGAAAAGGAGACTGAGGGGGGACCTCATCAATGTTTACAAATATGTAAAGGGTGAGTGTCAAGAAGATGGAGTTAAGCTTTTTTCGGTGATGACCAGTGATAGGACAAGGAGTAATGGATACAAGTTGGAGCATAGGAGGTTTAAGATTAATATCAGGAAAAATTTTTTCACTGTAAGAGTGACAGAGCACTGGAACAGGCTGCCCAGAGAGGTTGTGGAGTCTCCTTTGCTGGAGACATTCAAAACCCGCCTGGACGCCTTCCTGTGTGATGTGCTCTAGGTGACCCTGCTCTGGCAGGGGGGTTGGACTAGATGATCTTTCGAGGTCCCTTCCAACCCCTAGATTCTATGATTCTATGATTCTATGGCTTCTTTCCTCCTCAGAGCTACAGCATTTCTGCAGGTTAAAAATAAGAATAGCTGAGAAGCACGGATCTCAACTTTGCAGCCACCTGCAAAGAAGACAGAGCACCATGGAGTCAGCATTTTTCAAGCAGCTTGTTTTTTATGAACTGGAAAATTATTTTGCCTTCAGTTTTAACAAGCTGCCCCATGATCAAGTGACAGATCTTGCACAGATTGCTAGGGCTTGCTCTCAGCCTTCAACTCTCTCATGCTTATAGCATGGCAGCAGCCAGAGAACACCACACGGGCAGTGGAAGCCCCAGTTCTTGGGGGGGGGGGGGGGGGCCCCTCAGGGGTGCAGAGGCCTCCAGGCAGCACCAAGGCTGTGAGACCCTGATCCCTATGTGGCTCCCAGGGATTTTATGCTTTCCACATGTCCAGGTCCGGGGGCCAAACCATCTCAGTTCTCCACTGGGCCTGCCCCATGCTGAGGGCCCTGGCCTGCACGGCTTTCCCCAGTGACAGCTTTGGCAAGGCTTCTGAGCCCCTCATCTCTCCAAATGTGCAGCTTTACCAGTCCCATAGTGCCTTCAGGTTCCCATGTTTACCACAGAGCCTGCCTGTGGTGTCTCCATGCTGGTGTCCTTAGAGTCATCACACCAAGCTCCCCAGATGTTCCAAAAAACTAGGCTTGCCTGGGGAATTACTGTGGTACAGACTCTGCATGTTGGCTACGTTCTGCTGTAAAGGTTCTGTTAATGTTGTGCCTTCTCTCAAAAGGTGAACATAGATGTGATTTGTAAATCATCTCGTCATGGGTTAATGCTGGGCAGGCAATTAAAGAAACAGCATAAGAGGTTTTCTCAGATCCAAGCAGCAGCCTTGGTTCTGCATGCCATTCTCGAGCTGTAACTAAAACATTGAGCTTTGTAAGTCTTAGAAGCAGACGCTGCCTGAAAAGATGCTGTTAATTTCAGCAAGTGTGGCTACTTAGAAGAGACTTAACTGAAACGTAAAATGACTAGAAAGAAAATGGGCTTGACTCAGGCTCAAACCAGGAGGCACTTGCACCCATCGCGCCACGGCACCCCTGGCTGAGAGGAAAAGGGTAGACCTGCCAAAGGGAACTCGGCTGTTACGGCATAATCCTGTTGCCAAAAATGCCAGATCCCGTGGATTTGTATGAAGAGTGCCGCGTGCAGGAGAAATACTAGTGCGCTAGGTGCAGAAGTTAGTAAGACCAAACAAATACAACCCGCCCTGTCTTTTCGTATTTCCGGCTCTCGGAACCGGCTCCCGCAGCCCTGCCGCGCTGCTGTGTCCCGCGTCCACCAGCAGATGGCAGGTCCGTACCGGGTACGGGCTGCCCCGCTGCCCTCGCGCCCGAGGGAAGATGGCGGCCGGCAGCCAAGCGGGAAGATGGCGGCGGGCGGGCGGGCGGCCTGCGAGGAGCCGCAGGCAGGCAGTGTCCGGGCCGCGCCGCCTCCAGCGGGGGGACGGCCGGCGATGGCCGACCCGCAGCAGCGCGGCGCGGGGGGAAGACGCGGGGAGCCTGGGGTTGGGCACCGGGCGGCCCGTCGGGTGTGGCGTGGGGCAGCCGCAGAACCGGCCTGCCTGTCGCCTACAGCGCGGCTGCTGCCGACTTTCCGGAACGGGCTCTCCCCCGTCGCCCTGCCTGACGCCCTCCTCCCCGGGGTCAGCGCTTGCCTTTCTGGGTAGTTTCAGCTGTCAGGAAGCCTTGCCTGCAGCTGCCCTCCATCCAGCCCTGTCCTTCCACCCTTATCTCTGGCGTCCGGACAGCTGAGCCTGCCTCTTACTTGTCTACCAGGTACAGCAGAAAAAAATCTAATTGCCTCAGCTTGCAAAGCGCTGGATGAGCTGCAGAGAAGAAAAACGAGTAACAAAGCAAACACAGGCATTGTGGGCACTCCGTGCATGCTAGTGTCTGCTTCGATTGAAGACTGGTGTTGAGTGACTTGCCAAAGTTGGCTTGTCCTGCAATGACTGTGGAAACTGCCAGACCACCCCTCCTGCCAGACCTCTTGAGTAGGGAGATCAAGGATAGCTGCAGAAACTCAGGACCTCTACTTTATTTCCTGAGGTTTTTTTGCTGCTTTGCAACTTAATTTGCAGCATGAGAAGGTGCTCTGTGCTCAGGTTAGGTAGCTTGGTAGGCTATGTGGCCATATGTGATAGAAAAGAGAAAACCCTAGTACCTTTTTCGCTTGGTCTCTTTGTTGAAAAGCTGATGGAGTTTACATGAGCCAAATGCTTACTGGCTGTTACAATGCATTAGAATTTCCTCATTTAAAAAAAAAAAAAAAAGTATACTGTATGATGTGGCCTAACTTGTAAGAACTTTATTCGAAAAACATGAAGGCTATAGGTTCAAAAGTTACCTTTTTTGTGGAATTTCTGGAGCGTTAGCAGCTGCAGCAGTTTTAGTAGACTAAACCAAGTAGGAAACAGTACCAAATTGGGAACATGCACCTCATAGGAGACAAATACAGGTCCAGTACCAAATACACAGTAACTTAACCCAGATGGCATTGCTGAACTGAACTAACATGATATGACATAAACATCAGTATCTTCTATTCAGTTCCTTTAAAAAATACGGTTTTTATTTTTTACTAACAGACCCACACTAGGGTGCTTTGGCTCTCTGTTTTCTGGACATTTTCCAGAGGAGTGTCCCTGAAAAGAAAAGGAATTGCTTGGTAAAGAAAGGATCTCAACCACAATTCTTAAACCTCCCTGGTTGTGCCATGTTTCGATGTCCCACAGCTGTCCCATGGGTTAGCCACTCCACTCTGGGAACGTGGTTTCCTTAAACTAGGGCTGGTGTCTATCTCTGTTGGTGTTGCTGAGTTGCACGTGTAAAAAACTGTATCACCTTGAAGTAAATATATTGCTCTGGGGAACTAAGAAAAATGTTCCTGAATCATTGGTCTTTAATTTGCAGCAGTGATTTGTCTGACTACTAATGAGTAACAGTGATTGCTCAGGATTGTTAAAGGCAACAACCATGTAATTGTATTTAGATGCTTCTACTAGTTACAATTTCTCTTCCAAAGTCACTTGGACATTCTCAAGGCAGGACAGTAGGCTGTGGTACAGGGTGAAGAAGATCACTGCATATGGTAAATCAGGGTTTCACAACTGTACAGAACTACTGGGAGCTTGTAAATCATGTCTGCACGTCCCTGAGGAGCTGCTTGCAATGGTCATAGTATTTCTGACACAGCCAAGCGTGTGGCTCATAACTGCTTGGTGGAGAACATGGAAACTGGAAATCCTGGGCTCTGCATCCACTATGTTCTGACAGAATAAGCCCTTGACATGGAATCACATGATGGCTGTTCACATGTGATTTTACAATCAGATTCATGAGGCTCATTGTGCTGGTTTGCCTCTAGCATGATTTTGGTAGCAGGGGAGGGGCCCAGGGGTAGCTCCTGTAAAAAGCTACTAAAAGCTTCCCTAACTCAGGTAGCCAAGTCTGGGTTGTTAGGTAGTACAGGAAGGGTGGACTTGGATTTGCTGCCAGTGGACTTGGATTATGCAGCTGTGGAAGACCCCAGCGCCAGGGAAGGTGACTGTTCCGAACGCTGCCTGTGACTCTGTGTGAAGTCCAGGCTGGAGCAGCTTGCTGCAGACCTTATGAAGGAGAGGTTCATGGAGGACCCTCTCCCATGGCAGGGTTGGCTAGGTCCTTTTTAGGAAAAACAGGTCGGTGAGGCGAGGTGGTGGAGTTGCTCTTTATGTGAGAAAACAACTAGAATGTATTGAGCTCTGTCCAGGGGCAGATGAGGAGAAGTGGAAAGTTGGTGGGTACGAATTAAGGGGCAGGCTGGCATGGGTGATACAGCTGTGGGGGTCTATTTACAGGCCTTATCAGGACGAAGGAGTTGATGAGGCTTTCTACAGGCAGCTGAAAGCAGCCTGACAACTACAGGCCTTGGTCCTCATGGGGGATTTTAACTACCCTGATAGTTTGCTGGAAGGCCTACACAGCCAGCCTTTCACAGTCTAGGAGGTTCCTCCAGTGCATTGATGATAACTTCTTAACGCAAATGGTGGACAAACCAACTAAGAGAGGAGTGCTGCTGGATCTTGTACTCACCAACAAGGAGGGTCTGGTTGAAGGAGTGATGGTCAATGGCAGCCTTGGCTGCAGTGATCATGAGATGGTGGAGTTCAGGATCCTGTGTGGGAGGAATAGAATACCTAGCAAGACCACAATCTTGGACTTCCGCAGGGCCAACTTTGGCCTCCTCAATCAATTGTTAAGGGAAGTCTCATGGGAAGGGGTACTAGGTGGTAAAGGGGCTCATGATAGTTGGTCAACATTCAAGGACCACTTCTTCCAAGCTCAAGATCAGAGCATCCCAATGGGTGGGAAATCAAGTAAGGGAGCCAGGAGACCTGCATGGGTAAACAAGGAACTGCTGGGCAAACTCAACTCGATAAAGAGAATCCATGGATCATGGAAGGAGGGGCTGGCCACTTGGGAGGAATATAGGACAGTTGTCAGAAGATGTAGGGAGGCAATTAGGAAAGCTAAGGCATCCTTGGAACTCAATCTTGCAAGTCAGGTCAAGGACAATAGAAAGGGCTTCTTCAAATACATTGCAGATAGAACTAACACTAGAGGCAATATAGGCCCACTGCTGAATGAGGTGGGTGCCCTGGTGACAGAGGATATAAAGAAGGCAGAGGTACTGAATGCCTTCTTTGCCTCTGTCTTTACTCCTGCAGACTCTCCTCAGGAGCCCCAGATCCCTAAGGCCCCAGAAGAAGTCAGGATAAAGGAGGAGTTTGCCTTGGTAGATGAGGATTGGGTTAGGGATCAGTTGAGCAATCTGGACATCCATAAATTGATGGGTCCAGATGGAATGCACCCACGGGTGCTGAGGGAGCTGGCAGAGGTCATTGCTAGGACACTCCATCTTCTGTAAGTTGTGGGCAACAGGAGAGGTGCCTGAGGACTGGAGGATGGCAAATGTCACTCCAGTCTACAAGAAGGGCAAGAAGGAGGACCCAGGTAACTATAGACCGGTCAGCCTTACCTCCATCCCTGGAAAGGTGATGGAACAACTTGTTCTTGGCACTATCTCTAGACATATTAAGGATGAGGGGTCATTAAGATCAGTCAACATGGTTTTCCCAAGGGGAAGTCATGTTTGACTAACCTTATAGCCTTCTATGAGGAAGTAACTATGAGGTGGATAGATGATGGTAGAGCGGTAGATGTGGTTTATCTTAATTTCAGTAAAGCATTTGACACTGTCTCCCACAACATCCTTGTAGATAAACTGAGGAAGTATGGGCTTGATGGTCAGGTAGTGAGGTGGATCAAGAACTGGTTGAAGGGAAGAAGTCAGAGAGTTGTAGTCAATGGGACAGAATCTAGTTGGAGGTCTGTGACTAGTGGAGTCCCTCAGGGGTCGGTGCTGGGACTGGTGTTGTTCAATATTTTCATCAATGACCTGGATGAGGGAACAGAGCGTGCCCTCAGCAAGTTTGCTAATGACACTAAACTGGGAGGAATGGCTGACACACCAGAAGGCTGTGCTGCTATTCAGTGAGACCTGGACAGTTGGGCGGAGAGAAACTTGATGAAATTCAACAAAGGCAAGTGTAGAGTCTTGCATCTGGGGAAGAACAACCCCATGTACCAGTACAGGTTGGGGGCTGACCTGCTGGAGAGCAGTGTAGGAGAAAGGGGCCTAGGGGTCCTGGTGGACAGGAGGATGACCATGAGCCAGCAATGTGCCCTTGTGGCTAAGAAGGCCAATGGCATCCTGGAGTCTGTTAGAAAGGGTGTGGTTAGTAGGCCAAGGGAGGTTCTCCGCCCCCTCTATTCTGCCTTGGTGAGGCTGCATCTGGAGTATTGTGTCCAGTTCTGGGTCCCTCAGTTCAAGAAGGACAGGGAACTGCTTGAAAGAGTCCAGTGCAGAGCCACAAAGATGATTAAGGGAGTGGAACATCTCCCTTATGAGACAAGGCTGAGGGAGCTGGGTCTCTTTAGCTTGGAGGAGACTGAGGGGTGACCTCATCAGTGTTTACAAATATGTAAAGGGTGAGTGTCAGGACGATGGAGCCAGGCTTTTTTCAGTGATGTCCAGTGACAGGACAAAGGGCAATGGATGCAAACTGGAGCATAGGAGGTTGCATGTTAACATCAGGAAGAACTTTCCTGTGAGAGTGACAGAGCACTGGAACAGGCTGCCCAGAGAGGCTGTGGAGTCTCCTTCGCTGGAGACATTCAAAACCTGCCTGGACAAGTTCCCGTGCGATGTGCTCTAGGTGACCCTGCCCTGGCAGGGGGCTTGGACTAGATGATCTTTCGAGGTCCTTTCCAACCTCTAGGATTCTGTGATTCTGTGTGAAATCTCTTCTGCAAAAGGCAGGGTGTCTGGTTTCATAAACCCTTCTAAATTGCCACCTGGCAACAGCCTCCAACAGTCCTAGTTCCCCAATTCAACTTTAGCATTTGAGAATTAAGAAGAATTCAAGACACACAGTTAGAAACGAAAGTACCCAGTGGATTCCACACCGTGGGGAGGGGGCAGCTTCTGACTTGTAAAAGTTGATGTTAGCCAGCCCTGCCAAGGAACAATCTGATCAGACAACAGAGGGATTTTTTAAATCAGCTTGAACTTGTGTTTATGTGCATTTGCTTCTAGTGGGAAACAGTGGTGATGCTGTTGGAATAAAAACTAGCTTTAAGTATAATTTAATTCTATCCACATAGGAGCTAAACAGGGAAGAGGGATCAGTGTGGAAAAAGGGAAATGGTTATGCAAAATGCTTTGCTTCTGTGTGCACTTTTCTGCATTTCCCTCAGCAGATACTGAATTTTGTTTGAGGAAACCAGCTCAGCCTCATCTACAAGTGGAAGCCTAATGATGGACAAACATCAGGAGACTTGCAAATGTGGTATTTTTTCAGTTTCACACATAATAGACGTGGCTCTTGTCTTCATCCTGGATGAAAGACAAGAGGTGTATGAGATGTGCAAGCGTCTCTGTCTCCTTTTCAGCAAACTCTAAAAATTAAGCCTTTAAAGAAATACATCATGTCTGCATGGCAATATAAAACCATTTGGAAAGTTTAGGATAATTAATAAGGTTTAGGTACAGTGTTTGCCTCTGTTTCTCTGCTGCTGCTCAGTGGAGTTTGCCCTTGTTTTTGGAAGTTGCCATTTTTTACCCCTTGTAATTATGCTGTTACCTTTTTCCTTTTTGTAGAAGTAACCCACCTGCCCATCTGCTGTCCCACAGAGACTTCAACCGTAGCAGTTTCTAATATTGTTTGTTACCTCTAGTCTAACGTAGAGGTTCATCAGATTGAATGTGGAGATTTAACTTGTAATGAAAACCGTGACTGATTATCCAAGAAGTGGATAAGCTTAGTCTCTTTTGAATTTTGTCTTAAAAAGTATGAGTTTAGCCTTCACATAAGAGCCAGTCTTGTGTGAAGTCTGTATTTGAGTTTCTGTGCTTCTTCCTGGTTTGCTTATCAGTAGCAGTATAATTAGTTCATTGAGAAGGTCATATATTCCCTGTATGATCACTTGTCTGTAGTCCTTACATGTGCACTATCATATTTTGCACTAGCAGCATAATTTTTCAAAAAATCACTGACATTCTAACAACACATTCTGTCCTAATATGAAACTCCAGTGACTGTGAGCAGTAATGGACTGCAGTGCATCTTTGATGCTCAGAAGTATTGAGTGTCTCATTCTGTGCTCCTAGAATCAATAATCTGTTTTGGTCTGTAATCTAATAGAATTGCTTAATGGATAAAATTTTGCTCCTATTTTATCCATTTAGCTTATTTCACTGTTTTGATTAATTTGCTCCATTAACTACTGAAAACAACCAGACACATTATCTGCCTATGACAATGAACATTGTCTTATTTTTCCACGTATACTGCAGGACCCAGATAACTTGCATCCCTTGAAAAGAACTGGGATTAATATATCCTCTGCATAAAATCAGAGCTGGGTGGAAATGAACAGCTGCTGCTGAGGAAGTAGAAGCTGGGCAGAGAAGATTGGATGCAGGAAAGCTGCTGGGTAAAGCCCCACTAGTATTATCTGCACAAGCGTGTAACCTGCGCTGCTATCAGTTGCAGGGCTTGAAGAGACAGGACAACCTGTCATGTCTGTATATTATACCAGGTTATTCTTATTTGGCAGGTGTATTATAGTAGAGCCCAAAAGCTCCATGCAGGATCAAAAACATCCAACTTGTGGAACAGCATATGTGGTGGATCGTGCTAGATTCTGAAGGGATAGGGCAGAGGTGAAGATGCAGAAAGCTGAATTTGGAGGAAATGAGAAAAAGAATAGCTTTCAGGACTTGGCACCTTGATGAAAAGGAGCCAAAGGATTCAGTTCCGCTGATGTGGATGTTGAATATTTGGCTTTAAATGTGGATATTTGGGCATCAGCTGTCTATGCTCTTTTATTTTGCCTAGCCTCTCCCATCAGAAGATTTGTCTATAAAAGTTATTTTTAGATGCCATATGAGCAAGTTTTGTGGGAAGACAAGCAGTAAGCAGCCCTCAGCAAGCTTTTAAGCCCACCCTTCTCAGCCTACAGCATGTAATTAGCAGATAATCATGCCAAAATCAGACTCCAACTGGCTAATTTTATCACATGTGGTGACATTGGATAAGCTTGTTGAGATTAAGTTGTGGGTTGTTGGTTAAATGTGTTTTCTTGCTTGTTTATGATCTTGTGTTCCTGCGTTTGTTGTGTAAAGGCAAGATCAAATACAGGTTTTGTAATTTGGCAGCCACTGTTTTGATTAGGTTAGATAACACTGGACATTCGAGCACTGGAACAGGCTGCCCAGGGAGGTTGTGGAGCCTCCATCCCTGGAGACATTCAAAACCCGCCTGGATGTGTTCCTGTGTAAGCTGTTCTAGGGGATCCTGCTGGAACAAGGGGTTGGGCTAGATGATCTCTAGAGGTCTTTTCCAACCCTGACCATTTTGTGATTCTGTAGTGTCGCAAGGCTCACTGAATTGCCAGCTTATTACCTTTCCTGTTGAGTTTCATTGAAGATCACAATAGTGACTTTCAGGATAGATTTGTTTTCCTCCTGCATTTCCATGGCTTGCAGGGAACATGGGCTATAAAGTATCTGGGCTCCAAGAGACAATTGGAGTGAAGAAATACAGCTAGAAAGATGAGAAAGGGCAGGAGGTGGCCTGGGATTCACGCAAGGGTTGTGCACTGCAGAACAATTTCAGCCATCCCTGCCTGTAGGTCTGGCCACTGTACAATTTAGAAAAGTGAGGAACTTCTAATTTTTCCCTAGTTCTGTGATGCCCTCAGTCTTTGTGCCTGGCAGTGCAACGCAGCCATGCCCCATTGGGAAGATGTCTTGTGAAAGTGTCAGCCCTCTGAACTGTTCCCTTGAGTCTCCCATCTGTAACAGCTGATGGGCTGTCATTTCTCTAGTGAGCTGAGAGCACTGACCACCTTCATTGTGACAGTGGCTAGCTAAGGCAGTACTTGCATTCAGTATGATAAATTGAATTGTTTCCAAGAAAAAGGGTCTGGATTTCAGGAGGATTCAGTAGGATATGGGGGAAACAAAAGACAGGCTGAAACAAGGCTGTGGCCTTTTAGAGTCTTGGCACAGTGTCATCACTGTCATGTCATTGAGTCCAGTTCCCTTCTATCATAACTGTTTCTGTGAAAGCAGATTTTCTTTTATAAGGTTTTTTTTCAGCCTGTAAAAGCTTTTTTCTGCAGCTCAGTTTGTCGGCTGCATCACTTATTACTGATAGCACATTCAGTAGTACTCATTTCACAGTGAAACTGCCATGGTTTTCTAGACAGCAGCCTTCTGAGTTGTGGCATTTAAAGCGTCAGTAATAAAGCCAAGTTTCAAAGAGTGAAAAAAGACCTACCTTAATCATAAAAGGTCCAAGAGAAGCAACCCATGGATTACAAAATTAGTGATTTTTCTGGAAATCTGTATCAAAGAAGACACTGTCCTTATAGTAATGAGAAACTTGTAGAATATTGGCTGAAAAATACAAGGTCTCAGATTTGCTTGCTTGAACTTACTATCTTAAAGGAAAACAAACAAACAAACAATCTTTACTAAGTTCTTACTTAAGGATTACCTTAATCTAAAAGTAGTTCCCTCAGGCCTAAGAGGATAAATCACAGGATTTAATTTTAATGTAAGGTTTTATTTGCTTTTGATTTTAAGGCCTTTTGGTTAGAGAATATAAACCAAAGCTATGCTTTTCTGTAGCAAGAGTTAAGAACTAAGGGAGTGGCAAATTAAAAAAGGAACACAGATGAAACCTTGTTTTGCTCTTAGCAAGGTGTGCCCTCCTCATGAATTTATGATACAATTTCTATAGCACAGAATTTTGCTGTAAGAGCAGGACTGATTCTTCTCTGTTGGTAATTGCTGTGATACAGCTGGAAATACAGTTAAGAGATTTATCAGTAACAAACTGCATGAATAACAGAGACCAGAGCTCATGGCATCTGATTTATCATTTGCTTTACGTAGAGGTAAGATTACAGGTTGTTGAATGTGGGTGTGCAGCAGCTCTCCGTTCTGTTAATCATTGTAGATTGTAGATTTACCTCAGGTACTGTATTTTAGCTATAAATGGCCCCATCCTGAGGCAACAGCAAGACATGTTCCCTTGAAAACAGTGTTTTCTTGAATCCTTGTATTGACCTGCATCTTTCTAACAAACAAAAATAAATAAATAAATAAATAAATCCCTTTTACAACAAATATACAAGTACAGAAGACAAAGCTGTATTTGAATGTTTGACTCTAAGAAACAAAATTCTGCATTTACAATTATCACATCCACTCAAGCCACTAATTACATGCTTTTAAAAATCTGGTTTTCCTAGCCTCGTTTGTGTTTCTTTTCCCTTCTAAGCTAAGGAATTTTTCTTTTCCTGTTAGTTTTGTGCAAGGAATGAGAGATAGAAGTTAAACTAGCACCTGACTTAAAGAATATATTAGGATGTTAATAGTCAAATGGACCCTTGGGTACTTAATTTAACATTACAAGGTTTTAAACTGCCAGGGCTAACAGAGACACTGTGGCTACTTACATGCAAACATTCATATTCAGATTTTCCAAGACTGACTGTGTTTTCTCAAGCAGTGCCAAAAGATTGTGTTGCAAAAATGAAGACATCTGGTCTTGTGTTTGAGTGATATTTAATACAGTGGAATTTATAATCCTTGCAACTGATCAAATGTGGACAAAAAAAAAAAAAAAAAAAATTACTTTACTCCACTGTTTTTATCTAATTGTTTTTCCAGTTAAAAGGAGGTGTGGCTGCTTGAGAAAAAAAAAAAAAAAGGAACAGCTAAAACACACATTGATGAAATGTGCCCTAAAATCTTCTGCCAGGTGGCGACTGCATTATCTGTTGTAACAGAGGTCTAAGCAATTTTCCTGCACTGCCCCTGAAGAATATTGTATTCTTTCTTATGGAAATAGATTGGAGCACTGTGTGTGACTGAGCTGAGTCAAATGTGAGCCAGTGTGCAAGTGCTTTTTAAAAAACTCTGGGTAGATACATAGAGGGGGGTGTTCCAAGATCCAAGTCTCATCTTGTAAACTGTGCTCTCCCATAATTCTCTAACTCAACAGAACCATCCAGTTTTATATTGTTTTGCCAAGCAGAATAAAGTGATTATTACATCTTTCTTTCCTCTGTTTTGGTGTAAGGCCTATTCTAGGGTTTGACAACTATTGTAAAGACAGGAACAGGCAGTGAAGTTTACAGTGGTTCTTTTTGTGAGTTGTGTAATTTTGTTTGCAGTGCTCTTTTAGTAAATACAAGGAGCACAGGAAAAACAGGAATTTCAGTCTTCTGAGCAGTAGCTGTGTGCATGCCCCAAACCATTCAACCTATATTAAGTGTGGACCAAAGGAAATCTCTTCAGAGTTAATGTTGCTAGCATATATTCAAGTCATATGTTCATAGCATTTTCCTGTGCCAAATCTATACATTATTATCCTGACTCTTGGATTTCCATTGCAGAGCCACGTGGTTTGGCCAGCTGTGTTCCCTGCTTAACATTGCAGCTCTTTGCTATTGTGTAAGCCCTGCATAAACAAGGCTGTGCTGGTTCCTTTCTCTCCCACACCTCCTGTTAGTCCACTCACATCTGTTTTCCATGTCCTTTTCACTGTACCTTTATCTGAGGGGAGGTAGTGTCAAAACTGAACCAAGAGCTGAACCAAGTATTTCTGCATTCTTGTTCAGGAATAAAACACAGTCTGGTCTTAGTTGACAAAGTGTAGGAGATTCATCAAGACTCTGTTTCAAGAGGAAATGCTTCTTCACAGAAAAATACCACCAAAACCAAAGCAAAGCAAACTAAAAAACCCCATCACCCAAGCATGACCTCTTCTAAAAACCACTGGGTGCCAGTATTGTCTTGTTACGGCAGTTCCTTTTCACTGCGTTTCTCTGCTACATGAAGTGTTGCTGTTTGTCCTTAGCAATTACATACATAATTCCAAACACTGTATGTCCCTTACATCTGAAAAAGATGGGTAATACTGAGCAGGGAGTCCCTCTGTGTTTGCTTTACCTGCATATCTGGAGTAATCAGAAGGTTTCCTTTCTAAGACCACTGTTTCTACAATGTCTTCTTAATAACTAGCATCCGAAAATACAGCTAATAAAGGCTAAAGCCTCAGGCGGGGCTTTCCCATGCTGTGCACGCTGAGAGCAATGCACCTGCCCCGCGGTGGGGATTCTTGCAGCCAGGTAGAGCAGGATGGTTAGGGTAGCCAACTTGCTATCTCAGCAGGCAGTTTCCAAGGCAGCGTGCCTACCTGGCTGCACCCATGCTGCTATGGGGTACTTGAGAGACAGCCTTACATTACTTGCAGTTGCCTACTGTTTCCTCCCTCATCTGCCACAGCTTTCTGATTCAATGCTTCTACTACATAATGTTAAAAAACCTGCTTACCGTTAAACAGTGACTATAAAATGGTGCCACAAAGTTCCTGTGACATGAAGCTGACACCATCTCTTTGGCACTGGATTGAGAATTATGTTTAAGTTGCAGTGTTTTAATTCAGTGGTGCATTTTTCCACATGCTGTCAGTCTTGCCAGGAAAGAGCTCTGCTAGTCTGGGAGTGTATTCAGTAAGATAGCTCTGTAGTCTCACAGTTTAGCTGGCCTATGTGTCATTCTTTTGGATACGGTTTCATTGAATTATTGCCTAGCTGTATTGTTGATGCTGAGCACACTAGAGTTTTGATGAAAACAGTTGATCTAGGTAATCAAAGAAGTCCTGCTAGAACTGCATACCTGCATTTGTGGTTGGTAGTTAATTTAATCAGTGGCAGCAAATTTAATGGATCAATGGCAGTATTTTTGCTTATAGAAAGCAAGCAGTAACTAATGTACTTGGTGATTCCAGGAAAGTGAGAAGATTATTTATTAATATTCAAAAGAGGAAGCTACTCTGTGTCTAGACCTGACTAAAGTTCCCTTTCTTGCCAAAACTCAAAACTTGCCAGATCTTTTCTGCAGGACATTTTATTGTGTAGGCTGTAAATATATCTAGAACACCTTAAAAACATAATTAAGACAGGTATTCTCCTGGGGCATCATACAGTGCAATGCAATACAGCACACAGTATAGAGCTTAATTTTGCAAAAAAGGTTTGTTTTAGAAGCATAGTTTCTCTGATTGTAAGTGTAAATAATTAATTTATTCACCTCTTCTGCTGAATTCCTCTATTTCACAAATACTTGCAGTCTCATTCCTGTGTAGAAATTTTAACTCATTAACTTTTCTCTGACTGCTTGCTGTTTGGTATGTAGTTATAATCTTATTTCTGGATAAAATTTAAGAAGACCATTCCCATGGTCAATTAATCCATGCTGTTAGAGAAGCAAGTTCCTATATATAGAAAGAAATTAGTGAGTGGTGAGCAGAGAGACAAATGCATAGTGTAACTTAAGTGCGCTTAAGGATGTAATGAGTAATACTCTGCACTGTTACTGTCGAGTTCATGGAGAAATCTGTTGCATTTTTTTAAATTTGTGGACAGTCTATTTATTGATTAGTTTATTCTCTCCCCTCCCCCCAGTTCTTTATTCAGATATTTCTGCTGTCATGGCTGTGTTAGAGACATTTTCCCTGTCTTCCACACTGATGGCGTCTTGTACACTGCTGAAAGGACAATAAGTGTCTTCATGGGGATTTCTGCAGAGTAGGTGAACAACAGATTTCTGAGTGTTTTGTGCTGAATCATTTTCCTCTCCCCCAGCCATCTTATGGATGTAATGTCCTGTCGGACTTGCATTTGTGATAATTCAGTTCCTTGTGTTGTAATGGCTTTGCTACCCTCGTCTTGGAAGTCAGATTTGAAGCCATGTCTCTGCTTGCCGGCGATCTGCTGCTTGTGATGTGTCATGTGCGAGTCTCATCTTCCCTCGCCAGTCACAGCAGTATGCTTTAATCTCCTCCCTAACAGCAGGCCTACATGCCAAACGTATCTTCAGTGGTGGCTCCCTGCCCAGGGGCCCATATGGCAGAACACTTGCTCTCCAAGCTGCTGCCAGGAGCACCTGCAGGAATAGCACAGCTTCCTTAAGTGATGGTGAGGGGGCCTGAAAATGTGGCTGCATGCTTGAGATTATCAGACTTGCTGTCTGCGATGCTCTTGCCAAGGCACCAGTGCTTCCTGTAGAAATGTGCTGCCTGCTTTCCATTCCAGCACGCTGCAGCCATGGCACAGGCTGGGGTGTTGTGTCAGAGGCATGAGAGATAACTCGCCCAGCTGCTGCTGCCATGTGCTGAGGGAGACGTGCAAGGAGGAAGAGGAAAGTCTCTGTGTCCATGTCAGAGCTGCCGAGAGCATCAATGTCCAGTTGTTAGAGAACTGTGATCCCTAATTCCCCGCTCATGGGCTCATTTTAAAATTGAACTTGCAGGTGACATTGAGAGCAAGAGCGTAACACTGGCTCAGCAAAGAACTGAAGACCAGTTTTGGAGATATCTTAAAGAGCCTAATCTCCTGTCCACAGGAACTGATGGGAATCTTTAGAACTGGCTGCAGTGGTTGTTGTCATGAGTAATTGTGAAGCTGGGTCAGTGAATACATTTACAGTAAGAAAACAAAGATTAAGATTTTTTTTTTTTACTTTTTTTTTTTTTTTTTTCCCTCCTGCATAAATGGAAGAAGAGCAGCCTTAACCATACCTGAATTCCATTGGAGACTATGGGAATGTTTCTTTTTGCATTCTGACTGGAGAAGAACCTGAGGTCTGAAATAGCAATCCTATGACCATCAGACAAGAAGACAGCAGCAACATGAGTAGCAATCAGAGGAAGGAAATCCATTGCGATTCCTATCAGAAATACACTGTTCTGTTTCCAAGCTGATAAAGTTGGTAATGGGAAAAAATTAGGTAAAGAATGTGATTTGGTGAAAAGTAATCACTGATGCAAATGTTGACCCTTAAGTATTATTGTTATTGATGACCTTAACTATTTTTTCTGCTGGAAGACACATTCATTCTGGTTAGTGCAAAGGCCATGTAGTTCAGTTATTAATAGCTTTTTATTTGTTAATTTGCTTTACAGAAGTGTGTGAACTGAAAGAAGAAAAACAACTATTCTTTATATTATCTCATATGGCAAGTATGGTCAACTTTTATGCCAGTCTTTTCTGCTGGATAAAGTCCCTAATGGATAATCTCTCTTTTCACCTCTCTTACCACTGTCCTTGGTATTTGTTGTAAATATGAATTCTGCTGTGATCCAGAAGCTTCCACAGGCTTGCTGACCTTCCTGAGAGCAGAGGCTCTTCAATAGCTATATCTAGACCTACCACAACAGCAGATCAATGCCGAGCATTGAATATATGCTCATAGACAGTTCTTGGATCTCCGATGGTCATCTGTTTTTACTCTGTTTGATAGTTTTTTTCTCTGGGATGGGTGATGTCATGGGCAGGCATGGAAAGTCTTAAGGTTGCTTAAAGAGTCACCTACAAACATATCAGGGAAAGGTGATTTTAATATAGATTTAAGAAAGTGCAACTTAACAGAATTTTATGGCAAGGTTCACTCTATTAATTACTATGTGAAAGAGGTATGTGGGGGTTGGGAACGGAGTCATTTACATGGGGATCGGGGGCAATTATTTATACAGGGATGGGGAAAACTGAGTCAGGATTGGGAATTATTTGCACAGGGATCAAGGAAAAGAGTGAGGAAGACCCTCCTGTTGAGACACAAGGTTTAGTGTGGACTTCCCTTGCTTTCTTAACTCCTCAGAGAGGAGTCTGGGTGCAGCTGAATTCAGTTCTAGTGCCAGACTCGGTCAGCCATTTATGATAAAAGGGGCTAAGTGTATGCATTTTAGTGTAGTGCTTTAACATGTAATTATGGGTTTGGTGTTATTTGGAATAGGAACAAGTTGAGGTTGATTAACACTATTATAACAAATCACAAAATTGGATTATAGGACTTTCTAGCAATACTTAATCAATAATCAACCAGTTATTATAATCAATACAGAGGTTCACTTAGAGATATAACAAAGCTTCTAAACTAAATTGTGCACATGCATGCACACACACACACAGAGATATAGAGGTTAACCTATGTTAAGATGTTAAGTTTTGGTAAGTAAAGATCCCCAAACTTCATGAAGAGAAGTTGCAATGAAATATACTGCTAATTCACTCATGGGATTAGTATAATTTGATCTTTTTACTGTATGTATAAGAAGTAGCTGGCTACCCTTTCCCATCGGATAAACCAAATTACTTTGTGAAACAGGTGCTTGGTGCGATTCTGGAAAGCTCCAAAGAGCCTCCCTTTCAGGACCAATATTTATGGCGTCTCAAGATGATTGACTTTGCTTAGTATTTTTCCATGATGGCCACAATTTGAATTAGGTCATGTTTGGCAACTTTCAGAATGGGCTTGTGTTCTGAGCAGGAGTCTCACGTATATTCTGCAAACAACATAGTTCAAGGTATTGTTAGGGAGTGCCTGATCTCCCCAAATCACTGTATTTGCACTGGGACTAGTAGGTGCCCAACTGTTTGGACTCACTGCTCCAGTAGGCAAGATCAGAAAGTGCAGGATTGTCTCAGCCTATTGCACCAGCTGTTGAAACAAGAACAATGTTGGGCGCACCACCATTGTAACTAAAGTAAGAACAGTGTTGGCATCGCAACATGGCTCAGTAAACCAGGGGTCTGCACCACCACAGGTGATATTGGATCAAAGTATCATGAAATAATTTGATTGCTGAAACAGCAGGACTTGCACTTGAGCCTACGTTGATGGGAACAACAGCTTGCTGTTACTGGACTGATTCCACTGAAAAATGCTGGTATTTGGTGAAGATGTTGTGGCCCTTGCAATGCACAGCCAGTAAACTTTTGCATCGTGGGAGAAGGATGCCAGTTAGACCAGGAAGATGGGCAAGACTTAGAAGAAAAACAAGAGTCTACATGCATGTAAGGCTGTTTGCCCAGCCCTGCATCTGAGTGCTGTCAGGAGCTGCAGAGCACACTTGATGCGTTCAAGACATGTATGGAAGAGAGAGAAGCGAGTTTTGTAGCCCATAACTTTCCTGAACTTGGGTAGGGCCTACCAGCCTGGGGCATGCCCACATGCCAAAGGGCAGCATCTCTAAAACTGGAAACTGCAACCATTTCTGTATAGTGCATGGTTGTCTTCTGGATATTGTTGCTCTTGTTCCCGAATAGACTAAATATCAGAGCCTGAGAATTGTAATTGCCTCTTGCACATCAGTGGATAGTAGAGGTACATGATGGCAAGTATTTAAAATTCACCTCCAGAACCTGCACAGCAGTGTATGCTGTGATTTGCCTCTGCCTTGCACTCTTCAATGTGACCCTTAGACCAAACTTGTAAATTCGTCTTCAGAAATAAACTAGCACTGGTTTCTGCTTTTCCCTCAGAAAATAAATTGTCTAAAGTCTTAAGGTCTGCTTTATGCCACTTTAATTCTTCTTGGAAGATATGGAGGGACTACTGTGAGATATGTGCTGGATATTGTAGGTAAGTGTTTACATACTTATTCTTCTCTATGTCTGCTGGAATCTGTTAAACAGATTTAGCTCTTTGGGCCTCTGACTATGCAACATTACAAGTATTTTACACTGAAGTATCTGGATAACTTATTACTCCAAAAATTACTGAACACTGAGCTGCTTTCTCTTTCAGATGTGAAAAGAGGGCCTTGAACGTCCCATAAGTCTCATGAACTGTAGTGTTTGAAGAATGGAAGCTGTCCTAGCTAAAACCTACTTGTGCTCTAGGCTGCTTCGTATTCTGAAAATGTCGACTCATGTTGATACAGTTTATATAGCCAGTATGGGTTGTTCCCTTGGTTTATAATTTCCTGTTTTCCTAGTACATCCAAAATATATCCTTAAAGTTTGCCTTCAAAGGATAAAGAAGTTAAAAACTCAGACTTAGAGAGAACCTTTCAGTTTATATGCTTTGTGGCACCTAAAGGCCAAAGAGCAACATGACTTCACTGGAAGACCATATGGGATAAGTCTTGGCTTGCCTCATTACATCTTTCTCAGTAATTCCTAATTTTGCAGTGAATCTAGACACTGAAAAGTACTCACAGTTTAGAGCACATTAGGCAAGGAAATTGTTTCATCCTTATGCCCATGGCACAGTTCACATGACTCAAACACTGGTGATCTTTCTTCTGTGTTCTTCCCAGGTGGACCACAGATTTAGGAGACTGCTCTAATTGACAGCTTGGTTCAATGCTCTTAGATAGACTGCAGGCTTAAACTTTGTTCAGGGTACAAGGAGGTGATAGGAAGGCCAGTTTGGGATATTGGAGAAGATAGAAGAGCAAGACATGTTCCAGGAGGGAAGTGTCTTTGTCTTCAGACATAGTATAGCAATAGGATGAAAGGAGAAAATACGAAGTCCTATCCATGTTAAAAACCAGAAATCCATCTGGATCTTTTTCCTTGGAATAAGTTTGCTGTGACTTTGAGGAAGAAGTTAACTTTTATAAAATGGAGACATTAGTGCTAAGGTAATCTTTCTCACTGAAAGTCTGGTGGGATTGCCCAGCCTCTAATACTGTTCCTTTAGCCAAGCCTGATAATTCTGTCCTCAAGAGAAAAACTGCAACTGGAGCTGTGGAAGATATGTCCAAGGTGTTTCTCTTGGCTCCCATTGATCCTGCTACTGAGTCCAGGTTATTAAGAGGAAAAGAAGATGCTTTGAATACCAAAGCTATAGCAGCTAAACATCTGTGTGTGTGTAGTTTACTTAGAACTAGATTCCCAGAGTGAGTGACACTGTTTGAAAATAATAGTAGGAGAGAGACAAAATGAATAATTTAAGTTTTGGAGTGGAGATACTAGGACCAGAAATTGGGCTTTGCATTGAAATGTCTTTGCAAGATGACAAGGAATAAGAGGACTATCAAAGGGCAGAGAACTTTGACTTGGCAGGACACAAAACTGGAACTGACTGAAGGGAAAAATGTAAATCTGGATAGATGAGAGTGGAAGAGAAGACTCAGTAAAGGCAGTGCAACTCATTGTGCAAACTGCTGATATCTTGCTCTGATGTTGCACTCAGATATTGAAAGGGGTATGCATGATAAGGTATCTAACTCTTTCTCATTTCCTAGACATCTGGAGAACAAGCTCTTGCCAGAAGTAGTGATTCCTAGGAGCCCCAGTTCCGCTTTCTCCCTTCTGTCTCTCTCCATATATGCTCTCCTCTCAAGGTTCCTTGTGGTGATCTGGATTTGGGTTCACAACACCACCAGGCTTGTGGTGCTGGGTGGTATTTTGGGGACTGCTGTAAGCAGCTCTTGGTGCCCATCCCAGAGCCATCCTTTGTGATTCCCCAGCCCTGCCTGGTTCAGGCAGCCAGGCACTGCAGGCTTTGTTTGCAGTAGCAGAGATGAGCTGTGTGGGGAGACATCCTCCTGGGGCAGCCATGGGGTAGGTGATGGGGCTCAGGGAGGTGCTGGCCCCACAGCATGCAGCATCTGCTGCTGTGGGCGAAAGGGAGCAGCTCCTCACTCTCAGCACTCCCCAGCCCACCACAGCGTGCAGACAGCATGGCTGCTGAGAGCGAGTGGTGCTGCCCTGTCTGCTGGGTCTCCCTGCAGGCACCGATTTTGCCTGGGCTGTGCACTGTGCTGGACACAGCAGAAGGAAAACTGCCCCCTGTGCAGGACCATGGAAACAGCTGTCACATTCTCACAGTGCTCAAACAATTATTTTCAATAGACATCTCAGGCCCTGGAGAGCCATCAGATGAAAACCACTAGGATGTGCAGGGGGCTGCAGAGCCAATGCCCAGGCCTCAGGTGGCTGGCTTCCCTCCTGAGGTCTGGGTGGACTTTTTCAAGAGTCACCCAATTAACATCAGGCTCCTGCTGCCATAGCGGACACAGGGTGCTCTGTGGGGGTGAATGGTGGTTTGTGAAAGGGTGGAAGGGTGTAATTGTGTCCCAGCTGTGCTCTTGTGGGCTGAATGAGGAGCAGTTGGTGCAGAACCTCTAGGGCTCCCTGCCAGGAGAGTCACAGGCATTCATCCACCAGCTCATCACCATCAGATTGGACTTCTGCAGCACTGCGCTGCAACAGCACCTGGCCCAGAAAAACCCTGCAGCCAGCTCCAGCCCCACTGCCAGCTCCTGCCATATTGCCTCCTGTGCCAGGACTCCCAACTCCCACCTGGCCTCCTCCAGCAGCTCTGCAGGCTCCCACATGGAGAAACAACCCAGCACGTTGGATGCTGCTGTCTGTGGGGGTCCCAGCCACCCCTCATCTGTGCCAGTCCCTGCTGATCGGGAGCAACCCCCGGAGGAGCTGGGGGCAGAGGCAGCAGGTCCCTCTGCCCAGGGCTGCAGCCCCTCTGCTCCCAGGCAGGGTAGGGTCTGTTTACCCAGGGGGTCCAAGCACCCCCCAAAGAGGAGGGCCCCCAGCCACCAGGACTCCCTCCAGCCCCTCCGGCAGTACTAGCAGGGCCACAGCCACCCTTTGCTGAAGAAAAAAGAAATAAATTATTCTTTCACTGATGCAGTCTCTGGGTACTGCTGTCTCCCCCTTCTCCTGGAGCCTCTCCCTGCCCCACATGCCCCTCAGTGGGTGGCACCATCCTTCTGGGGAGCATGGCCACGGGCCCCCAGAGCCCTCAGCCCATGTTGAAGGTTCAGATTTGACATCAGGGAGCATTTCTTTACAAAGAGTTTGGTCAAACCCTGGAACAGGCTTGAGCCTGGAGCCTTCTCCTCCTTGTATTGGCTTTTTTTGCTATCACTTTCAGATGTGCCTGTGAACCTGTTTCTCATCCCTTGAGGCTGATGGCAGATTTTTTTCTGATTCACTGTAGAATAATAACAGTTGTGCTGTCTTTATGCACTGCACTAAAAACAATTCTCTATCTGATCATATGAAAGTGAATATTAGAGCAACTTTTTAAAAATGGAATTACCTCCTTTGAAGTAAATTCTTTCTGACCAATGTAGTTAGCAATTGTCCTTTTTCAGCTGGCATTCCCAAAGGTCTCTGTATTTTACTTCATTTTTATGTAATTATTATTAGAATTCTGAATATTTTCCCTAATATAAATATTTTAATACTTTTTGAAAATTAGCCTTGCAAAGCTTCACTGATCCTTTTGGAGTTCTCAGTGGCTTAACATTGTTCTGGCTCTTGTTGAACTGTAACTGAGTCAGTAAGTGAGTTGTCCAGGTCTACTCTGGGTAATGGGATACAGAGGTTTTTGTATTGAAGTTTTCCATACCACCCAGACAGAGACCCATTTCCATTTTGAGCACAAATGCTTGCAAATGACCAGCAGACACTGCTGTCCTTGTTGTCCAAACAATGAGATCTTATGCAATTTTAAATAGGGTAGAATTTTTCCTTTCTGTGGAAAGAAACATCCATTTTGCTGCTTACAGAAAATTAGTTTTCTGTTAAGGGTTAAACATGAAGAACCAACATGTATTACTGAATCTTGGGCCTAATAAAACTGATAAAACACTCATTGGTGTAGTATAACCATGTTGTTCTTCTCAGCAAGGTTATTCTGAGAGACTGTACAAGTGAGAAAGCCTGTTTTTCCACCTGATAGAGTCATTGTTAATCAAAGCCAGCTGAAGACTTTTCTGCCTTGGGAACAAAGCTTATCTAGCCAAAGATGAGAAACAGGACTGTTTTTTTTCCTTAGGGAGAAAATAGAGGGATGAGAAAAGTCAGGACTTACACAGGAAGCAGGGCAGATGTCTGCAGGGTAAGACCTACCACTTTTTAGGTTTTAGAGGCTGCAACAAATGCTAGAAAGCAAAAACCATCCCTTATCTCAGGTCTCTGATATCAGCAAATCAGACAGTAAAGCCATTACATCTTTGAATTCTCTAGCAGTTTTAATCTTGCCTATGTTTACAACTACTGTTGTTTGGACTGGTTCAGCAGATATTGAAAGTAAAACACTCTTTCAAAGTGAGGACTGTAACCATGGCTTACCCTCGATGACTGTCTGGCTCCACGTGTGTTGGTTTGGGCCAAATATATCCTTGAAATTTAAGATTACCTAAATAGGTTACATCTCTGGGTCTCCCTCAGTAGAGATGGCTCCATTAAAATTAAAGGAAAAAACCTCTTTTTTTTTGGCTTTGCTGCAGAATTTCAAGTCATGAAAGTGCTTGTAAAAGCTAGGCATTTACCCTGTGGCATGAAGAATAATTGTTTCTTGGTACCTGCAGTAACATGGTTATAGACTGATGCTTGACCTTTGACGTACAAAGAGAAAAAACTTTTGCCAAAAGCAGAAATAGACTTACAGCAGTACTATGGTTGTAAAGGGAAACACAGGTGACTGGTATGATTTAATCCTTACTTTAAAGTCAGAGGCGTTTTCCTGTTGATACCATTTGGTAGTGTAGGTCAGACCCTCACAGAGATGTGCAGAAATAAGCCACAACTGTTACAAGAAGCAGGCATGTCTGGCCTCTTCTAGAAATGTCTCTGAACCACCTATCACAAAAAACAGCCACGACAGTTTAAGCAGCTTTTCTAGCCACTGAAGTAAATCTGTTTCAAGTTTGACTCATAAAGTGCCCCGTGGCTTAAGTGATAATACACTTAGAACATGGATTGGGGGTGATATTGCATGCCTTTACTCAAGGTACTTAATTTATTCAACCTGCTGCCAGTACTGAGGCAGATTTCAAAAGCTTTCCTTTTCCCTCATAATCTGTCTTCTGCTAACTCATCCAGAAAGAAGCCTGAGGTCATGTTATGGAAATAATATAAGTTATGAATTCAGGGTTTGCAGAAATGACATTTGTTTTTCTTCTCTTAATGGATATGAATAGGAGAGCTTCATAGATGGCTACAGAGAATTGTCCAACATGTTTGCTCATAAATTAGCTGTTTGTAATGCAAAGCAGTATTTTTAGAAATAGTTGGATCTAAGTTTATATGGCAGGGAGGAGTCTGGGGCTACTGAAAGAAGAAAGAAGATAATTGAAAGCAGAGGAAGGAAGGGGAACAATGTAGGGACAAATGCGGAATGTCTTCTTTATTTGAAAGACAGATCAATCCCAACACTTCTGTCCTTTCCTGTCCTTTTCTCTCTTTTCACCATGTCTCTGAGCAGAAGGCTCTATTGTTTTGGAAGGAAATTAATACAGCTAGGTCCTTCTTGGATGCTGAATAACACTCTTTAGTAAGAGAAAAGGAAAAATGCATATGCTTTTTTTTTTTTTTCTGCTTTAGGAGTACCTTGTCAGTTCCAGTGTTTTTAACACCCTTCATAGCGCTGATATAGCAAACAATATTTGTTATGAAGTGCACTTGCTTCTCCTCAGTGTGGAAAATATTGATCTGACCTTAAAAATACTAGATTTAGTGTAAGCAAAGGCAAGAATTTTTGCTAAAATGAAGCAACATTTGTGTAATGTTTTTGTTCCTTGGTATTTAAATATGACTTTAATTTGGGAGGAATATTGACTCTTTTCTGAAAATGTATCTTGCTTACTCAAAAACACAGGTTCATTATCTTCCAGATTTCTGTACAATAATATATTTCTAGAATGTTGTGTGGAAACTTCCTGAGCGAATTTTGAAGATTCAAAGAGAAAAGCATTTGTAGTGGCATTGCATAGAAGTATACTGATTAGCAGTTCTCACTGCACACTAAGGCAGCCCTTCTGCTTTGTTCTCAATACTATTATTTTCCCTCTTTAAGGAGTCTCTTCTGTCTTAATTTAAAATGGCTATTTGATGAATTTATGACAGTAAATATCCTTAGCCATTCAGCTGATTGCTCATGGACCTTTAAATAAAGCATTAGTTGGTTTTTAACTGTGTCCTCCAATTATTTTTATAAGGGAAAGGAGACAAGCAGTATTATTTACATCTTATAAGCATGGAATTTATTTCAGAAGATTTTGGAGTTTGAATTTCTAAGAATCAAATACATTTCCACCCAGTGAATCTGTCAATTAGCATGAGAATAAAAGACGTCCTATAAATGTGTGTTGTAGCTGCTAAATATGTTATGGTTTATGAAAACAGTTATTTCCGTAATAAGTGTCAAGAGAGAGTCTCTATATGTAGAACTACTAATGCTGATAGACTACAGGAATCACCTGTTACAGTATTTAAAATATCAGAATCCTACAGAATGCCAGCCACCCTCTGATTAGTTGTGGTATGAAAGAAAAAAATCTAGAATAAACAAGTACCTAATTTATAGTGTTCTATGTTGTCAAAGGAAAACCTTATCTTAATAAAAAACATAAAGTGGAAAAGAACAATGGGAATAAATCAACATTGATGAAAAGTGAGAATAACTTATTCACTGCTGAAGATCATGTTCCCTTGCTAATCACCTTAATTTCCATTTCCCTTGAAATGTTTAATTCCATACAAAAGTCCCATAGAGGAAACTATAATCCAGAAAGCAGAGGAACATAATACACTGTGACTGACGTAAAGATGACTTCAGACTACAAAAACAGAAGAACACTTCCACCACCACCCCGAAAATACTGACATTCAGAGAACCGTGTAGCCAGTAGCCTGGCTGATTGAAAAGTATTCGGTGAAACTTTCACTCAGCAATTATTCCTGTTCTTCTGTTTTATGTTCAAGGACTTACATACGTGCAGCTTTAGGTAAATATTCTGTTGCTGTTACATTTCCTCAGTGAATTAAAGGATCCAGGGTTACACTTTCTAGCACACCAGGAAAAGTATGGCATCTGGGACTCTGAAGTGTCAACATTGTACAGAATGTCATGGAAGTCTGATCCTCCAACTAACTTGATCACAAATGAAATGTCCATTAATGACAATAAACTCTCTTATGCTTTTCTGTTTCATCTTACTGCTTTAATAATATGTTCTTGATTAATTAGTGTCTATTGCCATCCAGGAGGATATTTGCCTCTAGAAATATCACTTTAATAGTGAAAGAAAGGGCAGTTTTGTTATGTTTTCAATCTGCAGTGTTTGGGAGTTTCTGTGTACTCTTACCAGAACTCAGTTTCTATGTTCTATACCCACAGGCTGGGGGAAGACATGCTAAACAGCAGCCCTGTGAATAAAGATCTGGGGGTATTAGTGGATCAAAAGCTGAACATGAGCCACCCATGTGCAATTGCAGCCCTGAAGGCCAACTGCATCCTGGGCTGCATCAAAAGGAGTGTAGCCAGCAGATCAAGAGAGGCAATTCTGCCCTTCTACTCTGCCCAGGTGAGACCTCTCCTGGAGAACTGCATCCAGCTCTGGAGCCTCCAAAACAAAGACAGACATGGACATGTTGGAGTGTGTCCAGAGACCTGAGCAGAGCCAGCAGTTGGAGAAAGAGCTGAGCTGGAGGGGCAGAGGGGTGCCCATAGTTGTTGAGGAAGAAGGAGAAGAAGATGCCCAAGCGAAGTTTCCCTGCAATCCGTGGGGAGATGGCAGGCTGACCCCCTGCATTTATGGAGGAATGTGGTGGAACATGGAGGGTCGCCAGGAGGGGAGAACTTAGGTTTGCTGCCAGTAGACTTGGATGATGAAGCTGAGAAAGACCCCGGTGCCAGGGGAAGTGACTGTTCCCGAAGCAGCCCGTGACTCTGTGGGAAGCCCGGGCTGGAGAAGCTTGCTCGTGACCTCATGGGAAGGACTCATGGAGAGAATCGTGAAGGACTCTCTCCCATGGGAGGGAGGGACCCTGTGAGGAAGCAGGGAAGGACTGTAAGGAATCCTCCTTCTTGAGGAGGAAAGAGCAGCAGGAACCACCAGCCTGTGAACTGACTCTAAGCCCCATCCCCTGTCCCCCTGTGCTGCTGTTGGGGGAAGGAGGGAGAGAAATCAGGAACAAAGTAATTTTGGCCTGGGGAGAAGGGAGGGGTGGTGAATGGTATTTAAGCACTGCTCTTCATATTGTTTGTGTCCTGTGTGCATTTGATTAGTGTTAAATTAAGTTGATATTGTTCCCCAAGTTGAGTCTGTTTTGCCTGTGACCTTAATCGGTGAAGAACCCTCCTTGTCCTTTGTCTCAACCCATGAGCTTCTAGTTGGCCTTTGTGCTCCCCACCCCACAGTGTGTGAGTGACCATGTGGCTGCTTCCTTGTTGTGTTAGGCCTAAACTACAGCAGTGTCCTTCCTGCTGTATGTGCTGAGATTTAACTTACGCTATTCTCAATTGCTTACGTTAAGTATATCTAGTACATGTACAAGGCATTATCTTGCAAAACTCTTAGTTCTGCAGAGCTTTGTAACCAGTTATTTCTTGAAATTGGCTTTAAGACAAGCTTCCCAGACGAAGATACTAAGGACTGAGAAGACTAGGTCAGATACTTAAGCAGAGACTCCACCTAGACGCTGGTTTATAAAAAAAATTTTAAAATCGGGGTCCTTATTTCTCTCTTTGTTTCAAAGACTGGCAAGCAAGTGAATTTTCTTGTGAGGTTTGTAGCTTTTTAACCTTTTCAGACAAAATATGACATGGTGTTTGCATGGCACTTCTGGGTTGGAAACAGCTGGTTTGCATTTGGAGATGACATGAGAAGCTCTGATTGTGTGTTTAATTTCAAATAAAATCCTTGTGGCAGTAATGCAGAGCAGCACTGTGCTGGGTCCTAGTTACAGTGAGCACCTCTAATTGAATTGACAAAAACACTCTCCTTTTTTCCCTTCCCCTCCAGCTTCTCCAAGTTCAAAGCATTAATACAAATAAAGACTTGGCATGAATTAAGGGCAAGAATGCCTTCCAAACAGCATGCTCCAGAGCTGCTGGATAAGGAAACATAGTTTTAGCTGATGCTATGATACAGGTCAAACAGCAATCAAAGTCACTACAGCAGAAAAAAAAAAAGGCAAAAAGTGGGGAGAGTTTGCCAGAAAGGCCAGAAAAATAAATGTTGATAAGTGGAAAATGCAGGGATCTTCAGCTGCTGGGCTTAAACGCTGTAGATTGGGTTATTCTAGGGTGTACACCACCTGCTGGGTGCTGTGGGAGGAGACTGCAAAGGCAGAAAGCATGCTCTCTCTTCATTTTGGAGAGGCTCTGGATTCTCCTTGAGACTGCTTTGAAGTATATAAAGAGCTGCTTTTTCTGTAGCTGTTACCTTCAGACTGAGTTAGCTAACTTTTTGAGGATTTAGGATAAAGTCAAACTGTCTCTGATAGTAATTTTCCCATTTAAGTGAATGTAAAATACTCTAAAATCTGGCTTCTCTGCACAATTTCCTTTTACTTATAACAGCCACGTGGTTCCTGGGAAGAAATACAAATACAGGTCACTTTTTGCAAGTGAGAATTCACAGTATGCATTCCCAGAAACAACTACAACACACACAGGTCAACAATGGGAAGCTGTTTAATGGTTTCTGACTCATGTGAGACATCAGGACTGTGGTCTTGTTGAAGATGCAGAATCTGTTTCTACTGACAAAACCAATATTGTTATTGTCCCTTCCTTAGACAAGACTGAAAAACAAACAGACGGAAAGAAACTCTGTTGTCTCCAAACCCCCTGGGCAAGATCTGGACAAAAGAAACTTTAACCAATGTGTTGTTAATTCTCTCAGATACAAAATTCTTAGCTGTGTCTTGACCCAGCCAGCGCTGTTACACACCTGACAAGGTGATGTCCAAGAGACCTCAATTTTTCTTTTTTTTTCTTGCAGCTTGGGGCTTATTTCCTAGGGTTAGCCACAGCCCTTGTGCTGCTGATGGCAAAGCTGGGCACTGTGCACATAATAAAAAAATCTAGTCGGATGAAAAATCAGTTAGTCAAATACTCTGCTGCATGTGAGTCCTCTTCATTTCTAATCACTCTTATTGTTCTGTACCAGTGGTAGAAATTGGATGAGAATGTTACTTCACAAATTTAGCAGACTGTACAGAGGACAGACCAACAGCTCTTTCCTATAGCTCACCCAAGTCCTGAAAAGAGCCCAAACCTCCTTCCAATTCTGACACTCATGATCACTTTCTTCCAGTTGTCTGTGTGCCTGGTGTTGTGCTGCCATAGAACCCATGTGGCTGTTGGTCTGTGTGTTCTGGTATGACTTGCAGAGCAGAGACAATCCCTTTGGTCATTTAAAACTGGATTGGGCACAGCTGTGGAGATGTACAGTCAGGATTAGCTCTGGGCTTGCTGAGATAGCCTAACAAATCTTTTCTAACTTCTGTGATGTATTAAATTGCTCTTAACAATTACACTCTCACTTTGCCTAATTTGTAGCCATTAGTGGCTTTTAGACAGCTGATAGAAATACCAAATACTTTTAATATGAAGCCTAATTAAAGCAATCAGCAAACAACAGTGTATCCCTACAAACTTCAAGTCTTTTAGCATTACAGGAGGTCCTTGGAAGGTGAAGCAGTCTGAAGGTGACCTGAAGAGCAAACTGTTATCAGTGTTGCTTTTCTTTGTTCTCACTACTCCCTTTCCTTCTTGCATTAGGGAACAGACCATTTCCATTCAACCACTAGTGGTTTTTGCTATAAAACAAAGCATGAAATTGGAAGACCTTTAGACTCTGTAAGTAAAAGTGAGTACATCTGTACTTAAACCCCCCCATCTATAGGCCTTTTGTTATCTGCTTTGGGGGGACAGGAAATAAGATTCTGTGTTTTGGTAGCTGGGTATAGAAATTTCATCTCTAACTAACCTGTCAGTGAAAAGTGATGTCAATATTTTAGATGTGATTTGTTTCTGTGGTTTTACCAAGCTGTTAAACTTGTTAGTAATCATATGGCAGATGGATGAGTGTCTTGTAAATTTGAGCAAATGTTATCTGTTTAGAAGGCATGAAAAATAATTGCCAACTCTAGCTGCCTAGGCAACTGAGAATTTTAATATATAGAAATACCATAAAGCTTTCTGTGCATGCATAAATCCTCCCTTAGAGCACTGAGACTTGGTGTCAGAGGCCTTCTGAGGAAAACCAGATTTCTGAAAGGCAAGAAAGAGCTGAGCTACTCTTCAGCAAAACCATGGTTTTACAGAGATTCCCAAAATCACATAATGAGAAGTGGTTTGTTTTTCTGCAAGTAACTCAAGTTATTTTCCTTTTGTGCTAAGAAGTTCCAGGTAGCTGCAATGAGATGATTTTTTGCTTTCCTGTAGCCTGCAATTTCTGATTGCATATGATATGTTCCCTAAACTATTTTTGGAGCTGAAGTAGATTTATTCCCAATTCTAAACCCTTTTACTTTGACACCAGACAACCTGATCTGCCT
This sequence comes from Apus apus, assembly GCF_020740795.1. NCBI lineage: Eukaryota > Metazoa > Chordata > Aves > Apodiformes > Apodidae > Apus > Apus apus. The sequence continues at coordinate 55,139,846 of NC_067312.1, read as the reverse complement.
GATCTGCCCTGCAGCCTGAGGCAGTGAGTGTAGTGTGGGTGGAGCCACAGTATGAATACTCAGCAGGCGCCCTGCATGTGAACTAGACCACCCGTGAGGAGCTAGCTTACTGCATCTGCAAGGCTTCAGGCTGCAGGAGACAGCTCCTGGTAAGAATTTTCGGTGCTGCTACAGAAAGACGTGCAAACATGCTTAAGGCAAACTAGATGGCTTGAATCCCATGCAAGATACGGAGATACACACGCCAAAACAGTTGCATGTGAACTACTTCTTCCGAAATCTTCAGCTATCCATGCAAGTACACGCTGACACCTGCTGAACAGAAGAGTGGTCTACTTGCTGTCCCTGCAGAATGGCCAGAATGGCCATGCAAATACAGACATGCAGTGGTGATCAGTTAGGTCGGGACAAGCTGTCAGATTGCAGGCCTCATCCAAAGGTACATGTTGATAACTGGCTGTTTTATAAAATAGACCCTGCTGGAGGTGGAGGGGCGGGTTGTCTTCCTTTTGTCTTGTACCTTTTGTGAATCTTTTTGTTTGTTTGAACTAGTGGCTGTCCCGATTAGTCAGCTGGACATGAACCTGGCTGGAAAAGCTTCAATCCGGTGCTGGTTCTGGCCACAAACTGGGCCATGATGTGTGCTGTTTTTTTTTACTTCTAGCACCATCTACTTTCTAGCATACCTGAGCTGACTGTCCCCAATCTGCTCTAGATCTCTCTTTGTACACACCTAAGGTTTCCAACAGGTTTATCTTACCAAAAGAGTGACAAAAGGCTCCAAAACTGAAAAATATCATGACAGTGATGACAGACACAGGTTGGGAAACTTTATAGAAATGACATCAGAATGTAGGTGCCCTGATGTTTAACTTCACATCTATATTTTAAACTATTTGCCTAACAAGCGTTCTATTCAGAACATACTACGAAGTCCACCAAAGTTACTTTCAAGCGCTCTCCCAGTACCAGAAAAGGTGAAGGTACCTGTAGCATTCATTATCTATTGCTGAAGTGAAAGCTGGAGACACCCTTGTAGTCTGTGTCCTCTCCCTCCTTCGTCTCCCTTTAAACTGGTGGCATTGCCATGCAGGAGACAAGTCTCTGTAGCATCACTTTTGGATGGAGCTGTGCTTTTTGTCATTGACCCAGTTGTTTCCCTAACACATCCAAAGATGTTTCATGTATTCCATTTCCCATCCTTTAGAAGGACATCATTGTGCCATTAATCTGATCTTGCATCATTGTGTATGCATTTGATGACTCCATTTGAACCTGCAACCTTACAGGTAAATGAGAAATCAGCAAAAGAGGAAAGTAGGTTTTAGGATGTGAAATAACAGTACAAAGTCTTGTCTGTTTGGATTGGTGACAGTCAGGAGAGACATTACAGCCTCTGCATGCCAATGTACCTAGTAGAGTCAGTCAAAGAAGGTGCATAAACAACTTACTAACTAGATGCAACTTCATGGAAAGCAAAGCAGTCTGAGAAAGACTGGCTGTGCTCCACCAGGGAACAAACAGTGCAGCCAGTGTTTTTTTTCCAGGAATGCTGGAAACCAGGTCTCAATGCCCTGCTGTTTGCCTGCATCTCTCTTGGTGACCCTGTGCTGACACTTGCAGTGCTGCATGGCCATGGAATGGGTATACTGTGTGTTTCAGATGGAGTGTTTTAGGAAAACGGGAAGATGTGGAGAAGGAAGAAGGCCAAATGTCCGGTCCTGAGCTTTATCCGCAACAACCCGCTGTCAGCGCTACAAGCTTGGGGAGGAGTGGCTGGAGAGCTGCCCAGCAGAGGGAGCTGGGGGTGCTGGTTGACAGCCAGCTGAACATGAGTCAGCAGTGTGACCAGGTGTCCAAGAATGCTAACAGTATCGTGGCCTACATAAGGAAGAGTGTGTCCAGCAGAACCAAGGAAGTGATCCTGCCCCTCTACTTGGCCTCAGTGAGGCCACACCTTGAGCACTGTGTGCAGTTCTGGGCACTACAGTGTAGGAAGGACATTGAGGTGCTGCAGAGGATGCAGAGAAGGGCAACTAGGCTGATTAGGGGTGTGAAGAACAGGTCTGATGAGGAAAGGCTGAGGGAGCTGGGGCTGTTCAGCCTGGAGAAGAGGAGGCTGAGAGACCTCATTGCTCTCTACAGCTACTTGGAAGGAGATTGTAGTGAGGTGGGTGTTGGCCTCTTCTCCCTAGTGACTACTGGTAGGACAAGAGGAAATGGGATCAAGTTGCACAAGGGGAGATTGAGATTGGATATTAGGAAAAAATTCTTCACAGAAAGAGTGGTGAGGTATTGGAACAGGCTGCCTAGGGACGTGGTGGAGGCACCATTCCTGGAGGTGTTAAAAAAATAGGTAGACATGATGTTTTAGGAGATAGTTTAGTGGTTAGGGGTTGTGGGGCAGATGATTGGACCTGATGATCTTGCAGGTCTTTTCCAACATGGAATAGAATCATAAAATCACTAATGTTGGAAGGGACCTTACAGATGATCAATTTCCAACCTCCCTGCCATGAGCAGGGAACCCTACCACTAGACCAGGTTGCACAAAACCTCATCCAACCTGGCCTTAAAAACCTCCAGGGATGAGGCATCAACAACCTTCCTGGGCAACCCATTCCAGTTCCTCACCACCCTTATAGAGAAGAATTTCTTCCTAATATCTAACCTCAATCTCCCCTCTCTCAGTTTAAAACCATTACCCCTTGTCCTATCACTATCTTTGCTGATGAAAAGCCCCTCCCCAGCTTTCCTTTAGGCCCCTTTCAAGTAGTGGAAGGCCACTATAAGGTCTCCCCAGAACCTTTGCTTCTCTAGACTGACCAGCCCCAGTTGTCTCAGCCTGTCTTCATAGCAGAGGTGCTCCAGGCCTTTGATCATCTTGGCGGCCCTTCTCTGGACCCTCTCCAACAGGTCTATATCTTTCTTGTGCTGAGGGCACCAGAACTGTACAAAGTATTCCAGGTGGGTTCTCACTAGAGCAGAGTAGAGGGGCAGAATCCCCTCCCTGGCCCTGCTGGCCACACTTCTTTTGATCCAGCCCAGGACACAATTGGCTCTCTGGGCTCCAGCTCACACTGGCGGCTCATGTCGAGCTTCTCATCTGCTACCACCCGCAAGTCCTTCTCCTCAGGGCTGCTCTCCAGCCATTCTCCCCCCAGCCTGTATTTGTGCCTGGGGCTCTGCTGACCTAGGTGCAGGACCTGGCACTTGGCCTTTTTGAACTTCATGAAGTTGGCATTGGCCCACCTCTCCAGCCTGTCAAGATCCCTCTGGATGGCATCCCTTCCCTCTAGGGTGTCAGCCACACCACACAGCTTGGTATCATCAGCAGACTTGCTGAGAATACACTCAATCCCACTGTCCATGTCTCCAGCAAAGATGTTGAACAGCACTGGTCCCAATAGTGACCCCTGAGAAACACCACTCGTCACTTGCCTCCACTTGGACACTGAACCGTTGACCACAACTCTCTGGGTGCAGCCATCCAGCTACCTTGTAGTTGCTATTGCTCTCATCTAGATACCCCTGCACCAAAATCTCTCTGGTGACAACAGTATTTAATCTAAAGGGATAGTCTATCAACAAAATTCAGAGTCCGTCCTTTTGCTCAGATGGTGTACTCTTGCCTGAAGTCAGTGTTCAAAGTTAATATTAAAGTAATTTGTCCTAGAATTCTGCAGTCTGATAAGGAGACTGTCAGCATCAGGGTGAATGACTTTGTTTCCTTCAGTGGTTTGGTTTAGACTTTACGTGTTACCCATGACCTGCTGGGATTACAGAATTTTTAACTCCAAAACAATAAAATACTCCATTTCCTTCTATCTCAAGCAGTGCATGCCTACAAATCTATGTAATTCAGCAGAGCACATGGAGACTGTATTTAGTGATTCTTTTGCTAATAAGCAGAAGAATAATTCACAGTAGGCATTACACTACTTCTCGTTTCTTGGGTTTTCCCTAACTGGGAAGATTTGCTGACTTCTAAACTTCCTACATGAATTTCACCCTTGCTGGCCTTGTGCTTCACATACCACCCTAGCAAACCATGCAGTAACCTCCCTGCAATGCAATTATGGTTATTTTTTATCCCTTCCTCAAAACTGTCGTGGTAGAGTAAACTACAAAGATATATTCCAGTCAGCTGAACATGAAGTATAGCTTCTAAATAACATGGACCAATTTTATTCTAGATCTGAACAACCAATTTCAAAGAGTGTTTGTCCTTGACAGCAGTTTGTTCCTCCCATAGTTAAGTTCACAAATTTACATCAGGTTACCAAAATACTTCGTAAATTTAAAACTTTGTAATTACAATGGTTAGCATTTCTAGTTGTATAGGAGGCATTGGTTCATAGAAATTATTCAGACCAGTAGGCCACCCTTCCCATATCCTTCCTTTGCACTGGCATCTGCTTTAGGGGATGTTTAAGAAAACTATGGGGTAAAGGTACAGAATAGTTGAGAACTGTGATTGCAGTGGGTTGCAGTAACATTAGTAACTAATAAATTTAAAACCTAGAATTTAATTCTTCCGAACTTTGCATTCTTTTACTGAGGACTTGATTCCCGCGCTCTTCAAGTTTTCTTTAATTTGCATCTACAAATTTTTCAATACACTCTCACAGTTCACCAAAAGCTGAGCAAATAAGACAGGTTTTCTCCTTTGTAACTTAAAATATCCCAGAAAGTCCAATATGTCATACCAGTTCTATTATTTTCTTATCTGCTATGTTTTATCTGGAAAATCTTCCATGAAATTTTCATAGAATCATAGAATGGTTTGAGTTGGAAGGTATCTTAAAGATCATCTATTTTCAACCGCCCAGCATGGGCAGGGACACCTAGTAGAACAGGTTGCTTAAAGCCCTAACCTGCTCTTGAACAATTCCAGGGATAAGGTGGGCCTCCACGGCTTTTCTTACCACCCTCATAGTGAAGAATTTCTTCCTAATGTCTAATCTAAATCTCCCCTCTTCCAGTTTAAGGCCATTAGCCTTCATCCTCTCACTACATGCCCTTGTAAAAAGTTCCTCCCCAGCTTTCTTGTAGACCTCCTCCAGTTACTGGAAGTCATTATTTTCTATCCAGAGATGCACAGGCCAGGGAAAGAATGCAATTAGGAAGTAATTCCTCATGGAGAGGGTGATTAGACATTGGGATGGACTCCCCAAGGAGGTGGTGGAGGCACCATCCATGGATGTTTTCAGGGAAAGGCTGGATGTGGCACTTGGTGCCATGGTCTAGCTGATGTGGTGGTGTTAGGTCATAGGTTGGAGTTGATGATCTTAAGGGTCTTTTCCAGCCTTGGTGATTCTGTGATTTTGTGATCCCTCTGAATTCCTACACAAAAAATTGATAGAAAAATAATGCCTTGGGAACTTAGTAGAATAGATCTTCCCTGTATTTTCTTCAGATTAAATGAAATAGTGTAAGAAGTGAAGGCTTTTGAAGAGGCTTTTGTTCAGTGGCATGATACCCTGTGTAAAATTTAAGTTAATTAAGTTAATTGCACTGTATAGCTCTTCTGATGCATTGATACTTGCTTTTGCTTCCCAGGTTACTTTCTTTACTAAATGAATAAAATATGGTTGTCTGTTTCTGCAGAGAACTGTTATTTCTTTTTATTGGAATGCACTTTGAAAGAAAGATTTTTTGAAACAGCTATGAATTAAGTACCATAGGTTGAAATATGCAAACAAATGGTACTGCAAGTATGAAGAGTCAGAAAGAAAAAAAAAAAAAAAAAAAATCATCTAGTTGTAGAGTCTTAGGAACGGTTTAAAATCTTCATATTCTTTCAAGTGTCATTGTTGAGGCCTTCATGTTTTCTGTAATTTTCTCATGCCTAGTTTAAGACAACAGCTAGTAATAGTGAAATAATTTCTCATGGCAGTTGAGTTTGAGCAGGGCACTTGCTTTTCAAACTTTTCCTTTTGGACTATGACTCACTCCTTCCTTCCCACTCTTCCAGTTCCTGATACAGATGTTTTTGCTGGAATAATTACAATTTTTTTTTTTTTTTGTTAAAGTGGTTTTTACTGTTAATAACTTATGCATACCACCCAGATTTGATATAAATTCAAAACTAAAGTTCAAGCTCATTCCAGTGAGGGAATAATGACTGTGTATCAAAGAAATCTGGAACACAAAAAAAACAGTAATGTGGATATTTTCATGTAGATGTTTACAGAACTGTTCTAAGCCAGATGGTTATGTTTCCCTACCACGTGCCTTTCTCATTTTTTTTTTGTTTGTTACCAAAAATCTCCTGTACTGATTATAACTATAAACCTGTGGGGAAGGAGCAAATAAGAATGGAGAGGGATGCATAATAAGTTCTAGGTGTCTGAAACACCTGAAAATACTACTTCACATTTTGACATGCCTATATACAGATTTAGAAGATTGATAGTCACTTGAAATATTGTGAATTGGATTTAGCTCATAAGTGAAAGTACCACAAATTAAACACTCCTAAACAAAATTCATCCCTCTACAAAGAGAAGTGGGAGAGTATGTAAAGAAGAGCCTAAAGAACTCCAGACATGCTCAGAGTTTCATTTAATTATGAAATCACACCATTTACCAACCTGGTCAAAGGCAGTGTCTCTCTTCCATTGGTGTTGCCATACAGGTGGTGCAGTGGGTCTTAAGCTTAATAGGAGTGTTGCGGAATGGCTCTTGTAGGGTAAAGAGAATCCTATGGGGACCTGGAACCATCAGACAACCTCTTCTTGCAACAAGCATAGGGTTCGTTGTAAATTAAATAGGCTATTGTGTGTATTACTGAGCTATCCCCCAAAAAAGTGAGACTACAGAAGTGCTAGGCCACCCTTCTGTACTCCTTGGCCAAGCCTAGTGAGAGACCTCTTGACTGTAGTAAAATTCCAGGAGGAAAACAATGTTACATGCAAAGATAGACTTCCTTCCTCTCATCTCTGGGATTACATGGAAATCAACTAACGAGGAGAAAGGCAAAAATGCTCATTGTCTGAGATTATTCAGCCAAGCTACAATATAAAGAAACCTTCTTTCAAAATTCCTGTTGGGCCTGGGCTTACCACTGGGAGAGCTGACCTCATATTGGGAAGCAAACCAAGATATGATGTCTGTCAGCAGCCAGATGTAGCCAGGTTCTTAATTCAACAAGCACAACAGAAGCTCGGCAATGGTCTGTCCTTCAAGACATAAAGGACATCTCTTCTGTCTAAAGCTTCACTGAAGGCATTGAAAAGGACTGACATAATTCTGCTTTTCTTTCCTCTTCTGAAGGCTGGCATGTCTTTTCATACTTATATTCCCGAAAAAACTACCATGGAGTTTATAATCTGTTCTATTTTGCGTATGTACCATGATAGTTGTGTTGCAGAGACATACATTTGTACATGGCCTCTCACTAACTAAGGTTGTTTCAGCTTTTGCCTTTTCAGGGCTGAAATGTACAGGTTATGCTGAAGTTGTTGAATGAAAGGTGGAAAGCAGAAGCTTCTAGTCCTTGCAGCACTTGGTAGCCACTGTGAAAGATGCGCAGTTTTCTATTCTAGGGGGAAGCTACTTAAATTAGTCAAGAGGGAGCTACAGCTATGTGTCATCTTCAGGCCATTTGACCGTATTGTGCTGCAGTCGTGTGCTGTGCATGCTGGATCAGAGCCTGGCAGAGGCATTGCCATAATCTGCACATTTTCTTCATGGAACACTGGTACTTTGTCGCATTTGCTACTGCTGCTACCAATACTGAGTTTCTCAGTCTGCTTCTGCTTGGTCTTACTCCATTTGTCATGTTTAGACATAAAAAAATACTTCCCAGTGTTAAAACAGAAGGGACAGTTGTTCCAGCTGCCTTCCTCTTCAGTATGGCCTGAAGGTCTGTTTCTAGGCATGTTCACCTTGTTAGTTTTGTGTTCATGCAGGATTCCTAGGTTTTGGTCTTGCTCCAGTCCTCTTATGGTATCACTGTACAATTTGATGGTATTGGTTCTGTGTTACTGTCTTCCATTGACTTTGAGAGCATGTAATTTATGACTTGCTAGTATGAAGGAGGTATGGGGAACTTATCGTGACTCTTTCCAGAAGGAACATCTAGCACACAGTTCCTGGCTGCATCAAATGAAATTTGTTTTAGCGTGCAAGTCCTTTCAAACCTGTATTTTCATACTGCGGACTGTAACTATAAATAGAAAGCTCCTCCTGATATGTGTTCTGAAATTCTTGTGAAACCTAGACAATGGCTTATTTTTCTTCTCATAACTGCTGAAGGTCATTCTGATTAAAACAAAGTGTTTGAGAAGGAGGTTTTGCACACAAAGTTGTGTGATTGCAAATGGCACGTCCTGCAACTGAAGTCCTGTGGGAAAGAGAAACAACTTCACAGAGGTACCAGTTCTGTTTCAGAGGCCTATGAAATACTCAGGGAGCATGAATTCAGATTATTCTTTAGGCTGGAACAGCAAGTGTTTGTGTGATTCTTTTTCCTCCCCTTTGAAATCAAATTAATTTGTTTTCATAATTGTCCAACAGAATAATTACTTGTCATGATAGTTCTGAAGCTCAATTAGGATTATAACTGAGATGCTGTAGTATTCTAGCAGTGAATCAGAAAGAAAAAAAAAACAAATTTGGGTGAGGGAAAGGGGCTTCTTTGAAATAAGAGAAGCTCATTAAACCCCTGTGCTCTTTAACTGCAAATTTGTTATTGTATATGATCAGCCTTCCAGCAAGGTCCAGTGTGTAATGTTCCTTCAATCCATCAGGTTTATATCTCCTCCTGTGAAAACAGTTGGGCTGTAGTCTGCCCCTTGTGACCTTCAGATACCCTTCCTATATGACAGTGATGTGGTAGGGCTGGGTACAAGTGAGTTATTGTCCATGCTTGCTGGATGAGTCTTTCCCATCAGTGCATGGTGCGGTGCTTTGCTGACAGCCAAAACAACCTTTCCCCTCACACCTTTTTCTTCCCTGTTTAAAAATAAAAGCACCAGCATTCAATATTTTTGTAACTCTTGGGACCTCTTGCTTGGAGAGGAAGGGGGAGGGAATGAGAGAGGGAGGATGCAGAGCAGCCACAGCAAACAGATTCTCAACTAGTCTTTTGGAGCTTCTTTCACTGGGAAGGAGCTGAACAAGCCAGCACTGCTGTGCACACTTTTTCCTGGTAGGAAAGTCTCCTCTGCTCCAGAGGGCAGACATGAAAGAAGCTGGGGTCAGGATGAGTGAGTGAAGTTGCCAGAAGACTGCTGGGGTCACAGATTGTCTGGGAACCAAGCAACAAGCCTGGTGCTCACTTTTTTATGTTTCTGTGTTCAAAGACTGAAAACCCAAGGGACTCCAAATGTCCTGGTCCTTTGAACTTGTAGATCATTGGGGATACTGGGTGAAACTTTAGCTCCTCTCTAATTTCAATAGGATCAGAGTTTTCATTTGTTAGGGGTGAGTAAAACCAAGGAAATAGTCTGGGTTTGTGAGTATTAAAAGAGCATTCATTGCTTGTCTTAGCATACTTCTTACGTGTCTACAAGTACAACAGCAGAACCTCTTCTCTTACCTCTAGTGTAGCTAGGTCACCAGCCTGCAGTGATCTACACCCATAGCTAACAAACAGTATGCACATTAAGTATTTTTAATTTTTCAATGGACTGCCATTTGATTTCTAAAGGTTTATTTCCAGTTTGCACCTTACTGCGTCACTTCTCTAGATACTTAAAAGGTCAGATAAATGTTCTCTTTGCAACATCGTAGCAAAAAACATGTTCTACCTAACTTGTCACCAGGCATGTAAAGATCCAGCATATTTAGAATAACCTGTGCTATTAGAAAAAAAACCCCAAAAAAACCCAAACAAAAAAAACCCAAAAAAACCACAAACAAACAAAACCAAAAACAAACAACAGCAAAATGGACAAGCATATGTTGTATAATTTGAGCAATGGACTGTGACCTCATGTCCCTTGCTGCTTATCTTCTGGCACCAGCAGAGCCAGGCTCTCTCTGGACTCCGACCAAGCACGCCTGCGAGGTCTGGAGACTTGAGCAAGGCTTGTGGTGCTGGGTGGTGCTTTGGGGACTGCTGTCAACAGCTCTTTGTGCCTATGGCAGAGCCATCCTTTGTGTTTCCCTGGTTCAGGCAGCCGGGCACTGCAGGCTTTGTTTGCAATAGCAGAGATGAGCTGTGTGGGGAGACATCCTCCTGGGGCAGCCATGGGGTAGGTGATGGGGCTCAGGGAGGTGCTGGCCCCACAGCATGCAGCATCTGCTGCTGTGGGCGAAAGGGAGCAGCTCCTCACTCTCAGCACTCCCCAGCCCACCACAGCGTGCAGACAGCATGGCTGCTGAGAGCGAGTGGTGCTGCCCTGTCTGCTGGGTCTCCCTGCAGGCACCGATTTTGCCTGGGCTGTGCACTGTGCTGGACACAGCAGAAGGAAAACTGCCCCCTGTGCAGGACCATGGAAAGACAAAGCTGTGATAAAAATGTCTGTTCAGTGAATGTTATTGAAATAAATGGATAAGAGCAGAGAACAGGGCAGAAAATTGGAGGTGAAAGTTATAGTAATTATATCATTTAATCTTTCGGTGTGTTCTTACCATGCCCTATATCTTGTCATATTGACAGACAATGGTTTATTTTTTAAGATAACAAGCTGTTACTTAGGAAAAGATGAAAAAAAAAAAACCAAACAACCTCTTAGGTCAGAGGGAGAGAAAAGGAGGTGTTATAGAAGATGAAATTTTTTTAAAATTAACACAGCCAAGTAGGTTATTCTGGTGTCCTATTTAAATAATTTTGTAATGTTAGGGTCACTTAACACAGAGGGTAGAAAAAACCATGAAAATTGCATAAACTGGAAGTATGAAACAGTATCACGAATTTAACCTTTGTATCTTGCTGCTGTGTATATATGAGCACAGCAGATTTCAGAAGAATCTCATATTACCATGAAGAGAGAAAGCATCCATCACCATGCAAAATGGGATAAAATCTGCATGATGGCATTCTTCATGCCTGAGAGTGTAAATTCCTAGGTGTGCTGTGGGTTAAGAAAGCTGCCAGTGGGGGCAATGTATCTCTCAGTGTTACAAGTATTGTGTCCCATGGGAATGTCTGGCAGTATCAGTAAAAGGTCCCAGACAAAAAGAATACTGGACTGATAAGGACTCTGATAGTCCTATGTTTGATAAGACCATATTTTTCATTCTCCGAAAGGCCTTATTTTAAAGCTTGCTTGCAGGCCCTTGGCATCATATATATGAGCTGGAGAAGTGATTTGGTCTGTGGTCAACCATGCTTTCTGAGCTCCTCAAGGGTTTTCAAGGACTGATTTCTGCAGCCACATCTCTGCTTTTAAAGAGCAGAACCTCACCTGAATGCAGGCTTTTATTGTGTCCTGAAGCCTTTAGGCTCTGACTGTGTGCATCAGTTTAAGTCAACCAGGGCAGGTTTGGCTCATTGATTGTGACAGCATGGCATTTATTCCCTGTGAATATCACATTCAAGCCTGTGTTGAAATACAGTTACTTTAGATTTGCCTCTTCTTTTTTTTTTTTTTTTTTTTGTATTTCCGCACCTCCCCCCACCCCCCACCCCTTGATGTTTTAAGACTTTCAGCTGCTCAACTTTTCTTTAAAAAAAAGAGAATGTATTTGCCAACATTGTAATGAGTCTTGGCTCATCCTATCTGAAGGAGCCGCGATATCAGGGAGAAAGAAAAAGTGCTGAAAACCATAATTTCCAGTGCTTCAGTCCTCTGTGCATGTTCCATGTTTGCCTATTCCATCTTCCCCTCCTCTTTCCAGTCCCCAGTGCAGACTCCATCTGTTCACCCTCTGGCTCACCTCTCCCGCTGGCCTCCCATCCAGCAGGAGGAGGAGAGGTGATCTCACTCAGAGCCCAGCACTTGGTGAGCTGCACAAGCTTTACTCACAGGGCTTCAGTGCCCAAAGTTTATATTCCTGCAAGGCTTAAAAAGCCAACTTCTATTTCTGCTTCTTTTTGATCTGAGCAAAGGCTTACTCTGTCAAGTAAATTGCTGACACAAAAAAAGTTATTTTAATCATGAAGAATAAATGTATGCAGTTAAAATAGAGCCTGACTATGTGTAATAAAATATTCAATAACTCATCCATATCTCTGCAGAAAGTCACCTCCATGGTGGACAGAAGATTCCATGCTTGATGTGCATACCAGCTGACTCCTCACTCAGTTCTTGCATTCTTGAGTTATGCGTGATGGACTCAGAAGAAGGTTTATGACTGTTGCTTTGCCTTTTTGGAATTACTTGCTCCTTCTACTTCCCAGCACAAAGTGGAGAAGTCTGTTCAGTTTCTTCACAGGTTCATGCAGAGTAAATCACAGTTACCTCCCTTGTTCTCATCAGAGACAAACTAGTGGCTTCCTCCTCATATTTGAAGGTACTGGTCATCAAAGTATTATTGTGTGTGCTGTGGTTTTTTTCCGTCGTAGCCAGCAAATGGTAATTTGGCCTACTTCTGTGAGCCTGCAGAGTTAGAATCCAAGCTCAGAAGCACTAAGGTATCTAGGGTCAGCACTGGATTAGCATTATGGATGTCTCTTATCTGTGGCAAGTTGATTAATTTTATACTGGTTATATAGGGGTGAATCTTAGCCCTGTTTCTTTTTTAATATCTCCTATTTAGGTTCATTCTCCACTATACTAAAATAAGTGTCTATAGCCTGTGTGTCTCAACATGCATGGTGATCACTTCTGGATTTTCAGAACGTGCAAGATGAGCACTGGCTCTTTACATAATAAAATTTACAGATTATTTTCTAAGATGTAGTTGGGGTAATATATTTTGAAAAGAGAATACAGTCATAGAAACAGAGGTTTCTAGTCTGAGAAGTCCTGCAGCTGTCTTACCCTGGCTTTGCTCTATGGATTTGTCAATGGACAGAAATGCCTAAATCTAGTTATGACAGCCTTGACATTTTTTATTGTTGTTGGTTCAGAGCAGTACAATGAAAGCTGGATAGGAACAAGAAGCAAGGCAAAGACTATGGTGAAGACCCAATCACTGAGTCACTTTTTCCAGATAACCAATTCAGGTTCTTAATTTATCTTTTTCCTGAGTCCATGGATGATTCTGATTAAATGTTTTCAGACATGCAGCCTTGGGGGTGATTCTGTAAATTCACCAGGCAAAACCTTGAGTCCTTGTGTGGTGTCAGTGGAGAGCCAGATGACACTATTTAGATTCCACATTATCGCAAAGGCAAATCCTTTAGGAGCCATGCTGAAACACAGGCCTGATTTCATCAAATGAATGAAGTGGACATATGGATGTTGACCTTTTCTGGAAGCCTGGTTGCTAATAGGTAGAAGTACCTTCACAGATAACTGAGATGGGAACTCTGTGGCAGTCAGTCCCTGTCCTGAATGTACTGAACATGAATATCTGACATATCAGAGACTGAGACACACAAGTGGCATCCCTAACTCTTGTTTCTTTATATGACCCTGTCACTGCAGAGTTCAATGCATTATCAGGATCTGGGGAGTCAGCAGAAGAGCTTTAGATTCTCTGAAATTTCGGTCCAGTGCCATCTTTTTTTCATGTGATTATGCCAAATTTAATGGAAAAACAACCCTCTTTCCCCTCCTTAGCCCATGCACCATCAACCCCATATCCCTAAAAACCTAGTCTCCAAGTATCTTAAATCCACATGCTAGCTCTTTAATGTGGTATATTTGTCTGAAAGCTACTTTTCTCTCTGTGTGATATGGTGAGGGACAAGGAGCAGGAATTATTAGAAACTGCTGTTTTCCCCAAGGGGTTTTGCTGTCTTGTTTTCATTTAATGTTCTTTTAATAAAGACTTAGAAAACAGTGAAATTGATAAAACTGCATAGGAATAAAGATTTCTTCTATTTATGGAAATTCCTGCAACAAAATGGAATTTCGAGTCTTAGGAAACCGATCAATAAGCCAGTCTGAAGAATTCTCTCTTGTAGCCTTTTATTAAATTAGTCTGTTGAAGTCTGTCAGGTTTTTTATCCTTTCATAATGTCATAGGATTTCCTGTTAGAAGGCTGGACCTGTTCTTGTTTTCATTTGGTTTGATTTGGTTTCTCTCAATTGCTTCTACAGCTGAAGTGAATAAAATCTGAAGCATTGTACCTCTTGCTTGTAGTTTTCCTTAGAAAAATACCTGCCATGGTTTAAAACTTTCTGAAACAAACATTTTACAGAGGAAAACAAGTCTGATAAAAAAACGTTTTGAAGGAAATCTTGCAAGCGACAGTGATGGCTATGTCTCTTTAATCTTTTGTCAAACTGATCTTTTCTTCTTCTGTGTTAGTTCTGCAGGACTTGGCTTTCCTCGACAGTAACTGGGGTCTCAGTGCTGGAGAATGTATGTCTATAGAAAAGAGCTGTCTGTTGCATCTGGATTGTAATAATCTTTGGCTCCTTTCTCTTCTCTATCCATAAGTGAACCACTATGAACAACGTCTGTGTGCTATCCAGAGGAACCTGAACAAGCTGGAGAAGTGGGCCCAGGTGAACCTCGTGAGGTTCAACAAGGCTAAGTGCAGGGTCCTGCAGCTGGGCTGGGGTAACCAGAGGTATCAATACAGACTGGGGGAAGTCATGCTGGAGAGCAGCCCTGTGAATAAAGACCTGGGGGTACTAGTGAATCAAAAGCTGGACATGAGCCACCCATGTGCAATTGCAGTCCTGAAGGCCAACTGCATCCTGGGCTGCATCAAAAGGAGTGTAGCCAGCAGATCAAGAGAGGCAATTCTGCCCCTCTACTCTGCCCAGGTGAGACCTCTCCTGGAGAACTGCATCCAGCTCTGGAGCCTCCAAAGCAAAGACAGACATGGACATGTTGGAGTGTGTCCAGAGGAAGGCAACACAAAAGACCAGGGGGCTGGAGCACCTCTCTTACAAAGACAGACTGAGGGAGTTGTGGTTCTTCAGCCTGAAGAAGACTCCAGGGGGACCTTATGGTGACCTTACAATACATGAAAGGGGCCTATAAGAAGGCTGGGGAAGAGCTGTTCACAAATGGCATGTAACAATAGGACAAGAAGTAACGGCTTCAAGTTGGAGAAGGGTAGATTTTGGTTGGACATGAGGAAAAAGCTCTTTAATAAGTGGGTTATGGATCACTGGAATGGGTTGCCTAGAGAGGTTTGGGGGGGGCCATCCCTGGAGACATTAAAGGTCAGGCTTGATAGGCTCTGAGCAATCTGTTTTAGTGTGAAATGTCTCTGCTTATTGGAGGGGGTTGGACTAAATGACCTTTAGAGGACCCTTTGAACCCATGACATTCTGTGATTCTGTGACTGTGATCCGTGGCTCAAGTGGTCTTGTGCCCTGTGTGTGTCCCACTGCAGGCTGCCTGTGGCAGCAGGCACTCAGCCACATCCTGAAAATACAAGGGCAAGGAATGCTAATGTGACATTTAATAGTGTACATTACTGTCAAGTGACATTTTATTGGTAGAGGTCTCATAAAGAGTGCTATTGAACAAGAATCAGGAAGTCAACATACAGTTAAAATTTCAAAAATTAGTACACTTCCGTTTTGTCCCAAGTCTGATCTTCATGATTGTTGAAATGACCTGAATTCAGCTTGTAGCTGTGCCTATTTTTATTTTCTCAGTTATCTATTGTGAGATATAAATGGAAGACTTCTGTGAATAACTTAGGGTTCATTCTCACTCTCAAGACAAGATGACCCACCTAAGGAGACAAAAAAGAGGCTTTCTTAAATTCCTGCATAAACAGAATAATGCTCTTGCCTCTGCTTTTAAGCACCTCACTGAGGACTGTGTACTTGCTGACATGTTTTTGAAGCATGGCATTCATCAAACCACACCATTTGAGCAGGCAGAGCAGCTACACTGCAGGCAAACATGGAGATGGGGAATGGTCACAGGAGGAAGGATCATGGCTGGTGTGTTATCAAAGGAGAAATCATCTCCTCCATCTCTTTCAAAGGACCTTATGCATGTAAAATTCAACCACAGGCAAAACCACCAGGAAGATGCCAATTAAAAACACTGAATCCAATTTATTCAGCAGGAATGTTTTCAGGAAGGATTAGGAGGGAAACAGTGGAGAGGAAATGAGAAACACCCTTGTCAAGGTCAGATGTAAAGCAGGAGAGCTTTGCTTGTTTCATATCAGAGCATGGGGGAGAATGGCAGACCTTAGAAAATGATACCACTTTTGAATTGTGCTCATGGTCCCCCAAACCACAGCCCACAGACAAGGAGGGAAAGTGTTAGACAAATCTGTCTCATTAAAATGTCAGCATGTGACAGTTAGTCACCCACAGATGGTAAGTTATTAGAGGATTTTTGTTTTTCTTTAGGGTTAGGGTATTTTTTGTTTCTCTTATAAGTTGGCAGCTGTGGGCATCTTTTGGCAGGTGACAGGAAACGTAGCTTGTCTGTTCAATAAAACACACCATTTTCACTTGGCTCATATACTGTCACTCCAGAGTCCACTGAATCGTGCATGTTCCAGCACTGAAATTAAGTGTGATGAAAATTGCCTTCTGCCTTCAGTATTCCCACTAGCACCACCACAGCCATTTAAACAGCTGATCTGGTAGATGCCCCAAAAGCACAACTCCATGTCCACTTTCTTATTAATTTCAATGAGGAAATTGAGACCTGCATCAGCTCCAAAAAGCTGTTTGTTGTAGAGGGAGGTAGGCGAAAAATGCCACCTGTGAGTATATTCAGTGGTGCAGAGAGAGACAGGGAAACATTCAGTAGTTGCTGGAGACCTCCAAAAGCTGGGGGGGAAAAAAGGACAGGGATTTCTCCCTTTTCACAGAAAATATAGGAGGAGAAAGCAGAAAGTTAAAGAAACTTCCTGCTAATCACAAGCTGTTTAGGGAGAAACTTCTGTGCAGAGCTGCCAGAACAGACTTGGACCTAATGGTACTGATGGACTTCTGGGGACTGGGGATCTTTGGAAAGAAAGGCATGAACTGCTCACAGTTGTATCGGAGTTTCTCTTTGTCCAGGTCATAACTCCATGCAATGGGCATGGATGTTGGTGAATGGTACCTGTCGGCTGGGGTGAGCTGCATACTACCCAAGGGTGGCTTCATCCATCCCTCTGGGTTTTTAATGATTCCTAGATCTTCCACTGGCTTTTTTGAGTGGAATGAACTTCACAGTCTGTGAGCTGAAGGGGATTTGGTATGATATATAATTAGGCTAAAAGGTGGTGTCAAAAAAAAAAAAGGAAAGGGAAGGGTTTGTTTTGTGATCAGTGTTTTTCACAATGAATAGTGGATCCTGCTCTCATTAGAGACTATGTGGACAAGAGGTGGGAAATGTATTAATTTTACCTACTGAAAAGCTATATTCATCTGCATGATAGGGTGAGAGAAAACTTAAAAAGCATTAGAAATTTAATAACCCATGTCTTAGTGTAGTGGTAAATTTAAAAAAAAAAAAAAAAAAAAAAAAAAAAAAAAAAAAAAAAGGTAGGGAAGTGTATCTACCTAATAAATGAAGGGAAACCCATCTGATGGGCATCTCAAGTAGGAGGCACCCAGTGGACAAAGTAATTTTTCCTTGTTAGACTTTGGTAAACTTTGTTTGCATCCTCATTTACACTACTGCCTTTTTTTGTAGTTAGGCCAGCCAATAGGTTTCAGGCCCTGCACAAATCTAAAACTGGCTTTAAAGCACAAAGCTAGTAATAATAATAATAATAATAATAATAATAATAATAATAATAATAATAATAATAATAATAATAATAATAGAATCATAGAATCATAGAATCCTAGGGGTTGGAAGGGATCTCAAAAGATCATCTAGTCCAACCCCCCCTGCCAGAGCAGGGTCACCTAGAGTACATCACATAGGAACGCATCCAGGTGGGTTTTGAATGTCTCCAGTGAAGGAGACTCCACAACCTCCCTGGGCAGCCTGTTCCAGTGCTCTGTCACTCTTACAGTAAAAAATTTTTTTCGGATATTCACCTTGAACCTCCTATGCTCCAATTTCCACCCATTACCCCTTGTCCTATCACTGGTCATCACTGAGAAGAGCCTAACTCCATCTCCCTGACACTCACCCCTTACATATTTGTAAACATTGATGAGGTCACCCCTCAGCCTCCTCTTCTCCAAGCTAAAGAGACCCAGCTCCCTCAACCTTTCCTCATAAGGGAGATGTTCCACTCCCTTAATCATCTTTGTGGCTCTGCGCTGGACTCTTTCAAGCAGTTCCCTGTCCTTCTTGAACTGAGGGGCCCAGAACTGGACACAATACTCCAGATGCGGCCTCACCAATGCAATAATAATAATAATAATAATAATAATAATAATAATAATAATAATAATAATAATAATAATAATAATAATAATAATAATAATAATAATAATAATTTTTAGTAGTTTCATTTTCTTTCTGAACCAGCAGACTGGTCGTGTTTCCCAGCTTGAACTTCTGAGGTAGAAGATGCATATTCATACACATCACTTTCATGCATAAAAGGAGAAGACTGAAGATTTTTGTCACTGCTTTAATCCACTTGCTTGGGCTATGAGGAAACTAAAGGAATACTGAACCTTCATAGCCTCCAGCCTCAACTGAAGATTGGGTTTTACACCTGCATATTCTTCCATGACAATTAATAGCATCCTGGAAACATTTATCCCTGATGCCTTTGTTTATGCCTGGTATTGTATACCACTGGCTGCTCCTACCACACTGAATTAAGATCCATTGTCAGAAACGATAGTTTGCTTGAGGATTTCTAATGGCATCACCTGGTGCAGTTCTGCTGCAACATGAAGTTAAAGAAAGTGTGTACAAAACATTTCCTGGGGCACATTTCACCAATTAAGTTATACAGCATGGAAAAAATACAATCCAAAAAAAGTAAAATCTATTGGGCTGTGACTTGGCTTTATACTTTTGCTTAGATAGGAAAAACCTGTGAAAACTAAGTTTACACTGTTTTATTATTTGATCTTTAGCAGCTTGCTCTCTTAGAATTTTACTGAAAAAATTAACACTTTTTAAAGGTCTTTAAAAGTTTATCAGAAAACTTGTCTAGATCAATGTTTTTTCACAGCAAGTTTTAAAAATAAGGGGAAAAAATCATTGCTAAATTCTAATATTTGAACCACCAGTTACTTTAAATAGCTCAGCTATATTAAAGTTAACAGAGTTTTCTGGGTTTACAGCACGTATGAATATGAAATGCTACTGGGTTTGTCCCGAATGCTGGCTCGCCTGTTTCCCATTATGGGTATGTATCTATCAGCCACTCTGCAGAGAGCTTATTTGTAATTATGCTTCCAAAGGAAGCAAGACTTATGCAATTGTATTGTCTGTCTCTTTTGGAAAGAGGATGAAAGGAGGAAGGCACACAAAGAGCATTTGAGCTTGGAGGCTGATTTCAGCCAAGCTTAAGTGAGGAGGTAGAAGCAGGCAGCCTGGCAGCTACCTGAAGAGATGCCCCAGCAAAATGGGCTGGATGGTGAGACGCGTACGTTAATACCATGCACCGGTGGGAGGAGAGCCCTGTAGGACACAAGGTGCTCCAATTCAGCTATACAAAGGATGTCATGTGGGGTGCCAGGGCTGAAGGGACTTCAGAGGAATGTAAAAACTGGAAAATCAGGATTCCTTGGTTTCTGCTGCCAGTGGAACACCTTGCACCTTCTCCTTCTCCTCCTTTCTCTTTTTTATTTTGAGAACTAAGCACTTCTGATAAGCAGTGAATAGGGTTTACTCCTGTCCCACATGGTTGGTATACTCTTAAACTGCTTCTTTCCAAAACCAAGACAGAAACAAGTTAAACACATATTATTCAAAAGTGTTTGATCTTCTATTTTTTAACCTACAAGCCGGTTTCCTTACTTCACTCCAGCATAAAACACATGGAAAAAAACATTGCAACAAGAGGAAACCTTTGGCTGTCTTCCAGATCAGGATTAAATCCATGTTTGAAAGGCTTCTGAGCCTTCTAGGCTTTTGTTAGTTTACACTGACCTGTTTTGAGTGCTATAATTTCTTAAATGTTTTCAATCCATTATACCATTCACTATTTGCACTTTACTGCAGTCACTCTTAAGTCTGTTTCAAACAAGTCAAGTATGTATGTCCAAAGAAAACACATTTTAAAGACAGAATATGGCAACGATCCTATTTAGATATATATTTCTGTTTTCACACACAAGTAGTCCCACTGACTTTGAGACTTTTGCAGAATTGTCTTGGATAATCTCTGCAAAACCAGGGCCAAGAAAAGAGGGACCTCTGGTCACAGCTCTGTTTTATGCTCTGTATGTAGATTTCAGCAGGTCACTTCGTCTCTGTTGTCGTCAATTTCCAAACATCAAAATGTCAGCTACTTGCTATGCCTAATATTAGCAACATTAATATGGTCAGCATTATTTTAATGATTAAAAACAGAGTGTTCAACACTGCATTAAGGAAAATTACAAGTGCATAGGCATGTTGTGACTGAAAGAACACAAGGAAAGAGGACAGCCTGAAGTTAGAGAGTAAAACTGAGTAGAAGATGTTGAAAAGAAGGAAAAAGAAAAAGGGGGAAAAAAAAAAAAAAAGAATGGAAAGGACAGCAGAAAGTTTGTTCAGCTTGGGAGACCGATTTCTGAAAACCTAATTCAGAGTGATTTCAGGTGAATGTAACCTTTTATTTACTTGTAAATCATGTAATTTTTAAAATGTAAATTAAAATGTAAATTAAAATGTAAATTTTACTCATATGTAATATTTTCTTAAGCATGTAAAATGATGTAGCAGAACTGAAAAAAAGCTAGTTACACAATAACTAACAACAGGACTGCTGTTTTTGTCAGATATTTATCTCTTCACTAAAAAAATAAATAAATATAGATTTTGGGGCAGCTGCAACGCACTTTCTCATTGTACTTGAATATAAACCAAATCCAGTCATATTCATGTTTTAGAGAGTGACTGATGCATAAAGCTGAAAATGGTAATACATTTATATTAAGAACTAGTCCCAGGTTTTTAATGCCTCCCTCACTATGTGTCTCCAATGGAGTTCTACCTTAAATTTTAGGATGTCTTTTATTGTTTTTCTCTCCCAAAGAGTCAACAGTCCTCAGATAATGCTGTCCTACTTCTTCCCCCATCATCTGTCAGTGCAAAGTCATGTGGAGCCCACTGAAATAAAATGGAACAGCTATTCTACTCATATTCTATTGCTAAGTACTCTCTTCCTTTGCTTTTGAGAAAAGACCACAGGTAGTTTTATTTTGGCACCACTGTTGTGTCTTTTTCAGGTAAATATACATTTACATGTTGCCAAACTTCTGGCTTACGACTGTTCTTACGCATGCAAAAGGCTTGGTATGGGCATGTTTAAGGCAATCTTCCTATTTAAAGGTTGATTCAAAAAATGATGGGAATATTTTCACCATCATAAAGACCATCTTGATCTTCTTACAGACTTTAAACCATGTCTGATACTGAAAATGTGGGTTTGCTTTTTTGCTAAGCTGAAGTCCTTCTTGATTTTTGTTATCTGTGTTGAATAGAGACACTTTGCTAACGGAGAGAATTAACAGAAGCTGCCCAATCTCACAGAGAAGCAGGAGGACTCCTGGCATGCAGGTACTTGGCACCTCAGACAACCCTTCAGCTCTCTTACGGGCACTTCCAGTTAAGCCTTCACAGAAAAAAATAACAAAATAATTAGGTATACATAGTAATAAGCATTGAACTGTTCAAAGAAATAGTGCATATTCACAGTTTTAGACTGATTTCTATATGTGCTTAAGTGTCCTTCAGCAACCCAAGGTACGTTTTGCATGAGACATCTACCAAATCGCACCAGGAAAGAAGTGGAGAAAAGGAGAAAAACAAAGGCCTTCCTTATTCACATGCCCTTTGGACCACCTAGACCAACTTACCAGATCAGCTGGGGTACCTCAGCAAAAACGTTTTAGTTACTCACCAGTAAAACACATGCTTGGGATTAATGTCTTTCTTTTGCAATTGAAGATTTCACAGGTATGAGATAGCTGAATTGCCAGAGCCTTTTTACAGACAAGTAGAGGTCAGTACAGCTAACCTGCCCTTTCATTTGAGTGTGAAGAGAGAACCCACATTGGTGTAATGTGCAACAAGAAAAAAGAAATATAGATATACATTAAGAATTATTTAAGCTGGAGTGAGCACTTTTGCCGTCTTGATGAAATAAAGTGTAAAGCAGTATCCAGAGGAAAGGAAGTACTGCAGTCTGCCCTGGGTTTGAAGTTCACGCTGTGATAAGAGTATGATTTCCCCAGCA
Organism: Apus apus; assembly: GCF_020740795.1. Lineage (NCBI taxonomy): Eukaryota > Metazoa > Chordata > Aves > Apodiformes > Apodidae > Apus > Apus apus. The sequence goes on along the minus strand of NC_067312.1, from coordinate 55,117,555 downwards.
CAGGAGTGAGGTCATCAGAGCTAATTAAATAGTGGGCTCACCTTAGCAGTGCTTACCTGCAGGCATTCAGATGGGAATTCTAGTCTTTTGGGCCTAATAACTCAAAGTTCTCATTAAGAAGAAGTGGTTAGATTTCTGCTTTCCTGGGCTTCATGATGCCAGAGGAGCAGAAGAAGCCATGTGGGTATGGACGAAGTATCTCCAGTGCTTCCCCATTGAAGAAATAATTTTCTGAGCTGTAAGGGATGTCATTCTTCTTTTCCTCATGATGCCTTTTTTCATGGGAGACTATACCTCCTGATACTCTCCAGCTGTAGACTCTGGAAAATGTGTGTCATTACAGGAGCTTCCAAAAGCTGAGATTTTTAGGAAAAAGTTAAAATGGAGAGAAAGAAATGAGTCAGCCTGCTAAATGAGTAACACTCCCAATAAGGTGTTTGTGTGTGTGAGAGAGAGTAGAGGGGGCCACCTGCAATTTATTAAGAAGACACATTGAAAAATCTTCACATCGTAGTGAAATTGCTAGCATATATTTTAATTTGTGTCATCTTGTCCTCATTATTGTTTAAGGGTATAATACCAAAGTACCTAGGATTTTCTCCTAGGTTAAATTTGCATTTGCAGGTGAGTTTAAAAAAAACCTTTGCAGAGGATTTGGATTATATCTTTATTGTATTTAAACATTACCTGTTTCTAAGTTTGAACTGAAGGTGAAACTTTCTCTGTATTTAGTGCTGTATGTTTCTGCAGAGTTACATTTTAGACTACATGGAGAAAATGGAGCACACTTTAAAAGCAGGGGTCTGTGATCAAGTGCCTGTACAGTAAATTAATATTATAGGCTCATGACTAATAAAAATTGGTCCAGTGTCTGATTTTTCTAATATGAGGGGGAAAAAAACACAAACAGCAAAGCACAAACAAGCAAACAAAAAGCCAAAAAACAAAAATAAAAAATTCCAGCTATATTACTTTGCAAAAACTGAGTAGTAGTAAAGTTTTCAGAGCCTCCTTTTTTTCTGTATATGTATACATAAATGTGCTTTTTCACAGTGAAAAGAAAGAATAACATACATCATTTCAGTCAACAGAGAAGAAAAAGGATCTTAAAAGGCCAGAATCTGACATGACAATGCAGAGGTAACTGCAAACAGCATTTTGTCTTCTTCAAACACCAAGTGTTGCAAAACAGCTGCCCAAAATTCCGGACGTTCTAGTCCCTCCCTCACCAGCTTCAATGAGACATGACATGTAAACAATACAATGCACTCTCTACAGGAATAAAATAGATGAGGAATGTGCAAGTGTGTGGCTAAAGATCTTTGTCAGGGCATTAGAGGGATGGATGGGAACACCCTTGCCAAAGTTTCCATTCCTTTGCCTTTCCTCCCTCTCCATCTGCCAATTGGTATTTCATAACATGATGAGTTACAGAAGGTTGTGGACCAGCACAGTGTGGCCTTACCTCATACGCCTGTGAGAAGGCTGAATGCAAAGGCTGTGTGCCTAATTCCCCAAGTAGAGCATGGGTCATAACCTGTTATTGTTGCGTGGTTGTAGTGGTGCCAGAACAGACATTTTTCTTGTCTGGTTTCCAGTAATATATCTCACAGCTTGCTTTTTTTTCATTACTTGGCTAGTCTGTCTTCTCAGTTTACATTTTCCCCAGTACCGTGGGTCTCTGCATTGGCTACTAGACTGTTGAAATCTGTTGCAGTCATTCCCCCCGTGATGATGTGGGAGAATATGACCCTGTGGCTGGGGAATTACTGTATGTGAATAGTAAAGGGAAAGAATTACACATGCTTTGTGCAAAGCTGACCACTGGCTCACGCACTGTTGCTAGTTCTCCAGAACTTTCCTTTCTGTCCCTGTGCAAATCTGAAAGAGGAAAAAAAAATATTAAAAAATAAAAGAAAAGACAGAGTTTTCCAGGATTCTTTCCTCGTGAAATTGCCCTGACTCTAAGTGGAAAAGTGGGAGGGTGGGAGAGAAACTCCATGTGCAGATTGATCAGACATGATCCCTGCTGTGTTGCTGTGGCAGACCTAGACCTATTCTCTACCTTCTCACTGTGTGGACTTGTTTCTGTAGAGAAGCTGAAGAGGAGTAAGCAGTAGTATACTTTTCCAAGAGATGATACATCTATTAACCCACATTGTGTGATAGTCAATGCATGTTGCTAGGAAGAGATATGGTGAAAAGATGTGCAACCTTGCAAAGAAAAGTAACATGCACAAATAGTTACTTTCTCTTTATTCCTCTGTCTTTGTGCCATTGATGAGGACCACTAGGTGTTTGAGTATGATGCCAAACAATATTAATCTGGAAGAAAATTAGGAAAAGACTGGGTCACTTTTAAAAAAGTTATTATTTAGTGATGTTACTAACTCTTTTAGAGGAGCAGAATTCTGTTGCAGAGTGTAAGAAAATTTTCCCATGGCTTAGTTCAGTTAAATCTTACCAGATTCATAGATCTCATTCCATTCCTCTCTGCAGATGTAAAGTGCACCCTGATTGTATGTATGGCATGAAACACAAAGGAATTATCTGTTTCGTGTGTCTTCAATGAAGTGAAAGTGAAGTCGTATCTTGATATACAGCTTGATTTCATTTTGAAACATGGCCTTTGCATTTTAAGATAGCAGATTAAGTTTACAGTGGTTGATCACAGATCTTACATTTTTTTATTTGTTTCTTTGCCTTTACTGGATTCCACAGAGTGAAAGCGAAACTTGGCTCCACTCACTTAACACTCCCCACAAATACTTAAGATGTTTTTTTACCTGTGGACAAATATACCACCGAGATTCAGAGTCAAGAGTATTTTTTAAAGAATTTGTGATAGTTTCAGCCAACTCACTCACATCCTGGAGTCTAAGCCATGACACATCAGGCTGGAAGTCCAGCAGAGCCTAGATGCAGTGCCAGCTATATCAGCTCTACAAGGTGAGAAAAGACCACATCTAAATGAAAGTAGCTGTTCTGTAACAGCCTTGGGAATCTTCAAAGGTGACGGGAACAGTGGGTTTGTCAGTGCAGAGGGGAGAATTGGGTCACTGGTCTTCGTGAAGAAACTGGGTGAAGGAAAAAGAAGAAAAGAGGTTGTGGGGGGACTGATACTGTTGCTTATCCCCCCTCAGAACAGCATCACTTTTGTAGAAAACACACTTCTGCAGTAGCCTATATGTGCAGTAAAGTCTAGGAGACAAATACAAACATGATTCAAATTCTCAAAGGAAAACATTAAAAGTCAGGATCTATAGTTACAAACTGAGTGGCTAATGGAACAGCTTAGACCTGGCTGCCTGCATATTTTCTTGTGTCTTAATTCAAAGACAGAGATCTCAGATGAGAAAATAAAATATAAGATATTTTAACAAAACCTGAAAATAACATTATTTATAAATAAGAATGATTTACACTGATGTAAGAGTTATGGTGTTGAAAATTCTGGCCTAGATATTAGTTTCTGGGAAAGCTGGAAAAATAAAGAGGCCAACCAGTATCATGTCCAATTCTTTTTATAAATTATTTCAGACATGCTTAAGCCAAGATCTGAAAGGCACTGTGCAGACATAAAGCTCCACTCCAGGAAAATTAAAAGTCTAGATAAACAAGGCATACATTCAGTTGTAGGTGCTCAATGGAGGTGTAATTTGCTTAAGAATAAAATATGTCACTAGTAAAGCTCAGAGGGGAAAATCAGGTGTCCTCAGTGCCGTAGGTAAAGAATAACACTGCCTCCCCTGCTCCAAAATAAAAAAAAACGTGTATTCTAATTTTGTCTTTCTTACATTGTGGGAAGAGTCTAGAAAATTATGTTGATAATTTGGAAACAGTTTGCAAGAAGCCAATGAGAACAAAGTGGAGAATGAGGAGGTGATTGATGGCAACCAACATGGCTTGACCAAGGGCAAATCATGCCTGAAAAAGCTCCATGGCCTTTTATGATAGGATCACAGCATCAGTGAACAAGGGAAAAGCAACTGTTTTCATCTACCTGGACTTGCTCAAAGCATTTGACACTGTCCCAGATGACATCCTGGCCTCAAAATTGGAAGGATACAGATACGATGGATGGACCACTCAGTGAATAAGGAATTGGCTCGATGGTGACACATGGAGGGTTGTGATCAATGGTTCAATATCCAAATGGAGACCTGTGACAAGTGGCATTCTACAAGGGTTGGTACTGGGACCGTTGCTCTTTAACATCTTTGTTGGCGATGTGGACAGTGGCATTGAGTGCACTCTCAGCAAGTTAGCTGACAACACCAGGGTGTGTAGTGAGGTCAATGCACTGGAGGGAAGAGATGCCATACAAAGGGACCTTGACAGGCTTGAGAGGGGGGCTCATGCAAACTGCATGAAGTTCAACAAGGCCAAGTGCAAGGTCCTGCACCTGGGTTGAGGCAATCCCCACCACAAATACAGGCTGAGTAGAGAATGGATTAAGCCCTAAGGAGAAGTAGCTGAGGGTGTTGATTGATGAAATGCTCAACATGAGTCAGCGATGTGCACTTGCAGCCCAGAAAACAAATAATGTCCTGGGCTGCATCAAAAGAAGTGAGGCCAGCAGGTCAGGGACGGTGATTCTGTCTCTCTACTCAGCTCTCATGAGAGCTCACTTGGAGTACCATGTTCAGTTCTGAATCCCCCAACACAAGAAAGACATGGAGCTGTTGGAGCGAGTCCAGATTACACCATGAAGATGATCCAAGGGCTGAGAGAGTTGGGGTTGTTCCGTCTAGAGAAGAGAAGGCTCAAGGGAGCCTTATAGTGGCCTTCCAATACCTGAAGGGGGCCTATGGGAAAGTGGGGAGGGACTTTTTAGGAGGGCTTGTAGCAATACGATAAGGGTTATTGGATTAAAACTGGAGGATGGGAAATTTAGTTTAGACATTAGAAGGAAATTCCTCAGTAAATTCTTCACTGTGGTAGTGGTGAGTCACTGGAACAGGTTGTCCAGGGAAGCTGTGGAAGGCCCATCCCTGGAAGTTGTCAAGGACAGGTTAGATGGGGCTCTGAGCAACCTGGTCTAGTGGAAGGTTTCCCTGCCCATACAGGAGGAACTGGAACTATGTAACCTTTAAGGTCCTTTCCAACCCAAACCGTTCTATCGTTCTATGAAACTGATGAGAATGAACAACACAAACAGGAATTATTTAATCTGCAAAATGGATGGTAAAGGGGGAACAGAGCAATACTCTAATGTGTCAAAGCCTGCTGCAAAGAGGAAGGGAATTATATGCAGTCTTTTCACTACAGATGTTGAGAAGAAGTAAGAGGAAGGAAGACTTGGGTTCAGCATGAAAAAGGACTTTCTCATGGTAAGGATGAAGAGCGGGTGTAAGGATAGACTAGAGTGAGAGTCACGTTGACTCTACTCATTGGAAACTCTCCTTAGGCTGTCAGGAATTATGGGAATCCTTGGTCTTTCCTGGAGGCAGCTGTACACATTAAATGACTCCTAGAGATCCTTTCCATCTCATCATCTATGTACTCGAACCATTAGTAAGACCAGTTTTACCTGATGCATTTTATAATCCTTTGGGATTTCCAAATATAAAGTGCTCTAGAGTAACAACACAGTAATGATTACCACTGTGCATCTGTGCATATGTGATATTATGTATGCAGATGACCAAGACACGGGAAAATGAACTCTTCTAGTGACAGTTTGACAACCAAGGAGCTGATCACATCATCTTCACCTGTTGCCTGTCTGTAGAAGTCACTTGGTGTCACATCTCACAGTATTTAAAGGGAAATAAAGAGAGTGAAAGAGAGAGCAGCATTACTCCTAGGCACACTGGCAAGGATTACCTTGTGTTCAGCTATCATAGGCATCTGACATACCTTCCTATTACCTGTTCCAGGGAGATAATGGTCAGCAGAGCACAGCCAGAAGATCTGTGACTGTCTTGCAATGCTTTAAAATTTATTTGTAGTACATTAAACTTTGGTGCTTGATACCAATGTATTTTCCCCACTGGAAAATGCTTTCCTTCATGAGTAGGATGTCTATGGCCAGTGTCTCCTCCTATCTTCCTCTTGACACTGCTATGTTTTCCCCCCCTGCAAAGGCATTCTGTTGCTGCCCCATAGCCTCATGTGATGCAGGTAGGCTTTCTCCTCTGCCTTGAAGGGGAGGAATTGCAAGGGGTTCTCTGCTTTTTCCAGGAGGGATAATCTGAGGAACAAGATCATCTGTCTAGTCAGTATGCCTTATTTCCTCTTTTCTGTGGCTGTATGACAGCTTTTACCTTTAACTCCTCAAATTGCGTAAGATTAAGGAGAGACAGCTTCATCTCAGTTTCCATGCCTTCTTTCACCAAGAGGTCAGGGGCCTGGGAGAAATCAAAGGCCAACAGCAGGAACGTTTTCAAAGCTTCACACACATTAGGGACAGCTGGTGAAGTAAGAGAGGCAATCAGGGGAAGGCAATGTTTTGTGAGGGCTTCTATCCCATTACTGAAAAATAAATTATTTATTCCTCTGCTATGGAATACATTCATTAGAACAGTTAAATTATTCTTTATGGACAGATACTCTGCCTGCTCAAATCAGCTTTACTCCATCCACTTCAGAGGAGTTACACTGATATATGCTTGTAAAAGCATATATGATGAAAAAGCTTTTTCAAGGCATAGATGAGCTGAAATCCAGCTTCACAGCAAACATTATACAGCAAGTATATAAGAGGAATGTTGCTGCAGGTGTCTAGAACAAAGAACAAATAACAAGTAACACTCCGTGTTGTATGGACTAAAGCTTGTGAAATATTATACCATTAGGGAAAGACTTGCCAGCTTTGATTAATTATTTTCCCTTTAAGGCGCTTCATTTCCCCTCCCAGTCATCTGTCAGTTATTTTTTTGCCGCAATGTCCCTTGAAGTGTAGAAGTGCTTCAGCTCCAGGTCTGGCTCTTGCCCTCTCTTCTCCTCTGTCTGTGACCTTACGGCTTCAACACTATTTTCTTTCCTGCATCAGGAAGAAGGGGGCAGCTCGCTAAGACCTTGCACTCATCACTGTTTTTCCACCTACAATATGTTTGCTTTTCTTTTCCAGCTGCAGTTTTATCTTGCCTCCTTCAGTCACTCGTTCTTTGGTCTGTATATTGTGGGCTCAGCTATCCACTTACTTAGCATGTGCTCAACATCATTGGCTTCAGAAGGATTTATGGTTTTAATGGAGAAGACAGCTTGATTTGGTTCCTGTGCTTGTGGACACAAGTTCTATCAGCCTCAGTGGTAATGAGTTGCCATACGTCATGAAAGTCCTGTAGGAATGTAAGAAGTTTGTTGATGTCATGCTAAAATGATTAAAAAAGAAAGAGGAAAAAATAAAAACCAAAAATCAGAATGGACATATCTGTCAGCATTGTTGCTGGAAGAGAGAAGGGAGGGGTGAACAGCTGCAATTCCCTTCCTTTCCATCATAAGCAGGCTGTGACAGTGTAATTCTTTTATCAGTTTTCTTGTTGTATATCTTTTTCCTAACCTTCCTGAAGCTGGATAGATTAGTGGTTGGCAAGACAAACATTAGGCCAGATAAAATCTAGGTGTGATACATGGCTAATGCCAAGGTTTTATAAAATAAAAAAGAACGTTCTGCTTTGTGCTGAATTGATCTTTAGTCAGTATTTCAGTTCAGAGGTAGGTGAATAGGAGACTACAATTCATCAGTTTTCACCTGAAGATATGTAATCATAGTCCTGCTAATTTGTAAGAATTTTCTTGCTGAATAATGGTAGCTTAAGATATCTGGGAATATACTGGAGTTTCAGGTAAGTCTCCATAGTGGACTGTTGTTTTCGGACACAAACACTTAAATTCCCACAGAAGTCCACCCTGCCAGTTATTGCACACTCTGAGTCCAGTGAAGCACTTAAACACATGCTTAGCTTAGATATGTTGATCTTACTGTATTTCCCTGCATGCTTAATATTAAGCACATGTTTAATAGCTTTGCTGGACTGGGCTCAGGATGCTTTGCAGTTTGAACAATGGGACCCATCTCCCACACAGATAATCATACGGGTTTGAAAGCTTTCATAAATTAGCAACTACTGGTTTAATATAATAGCTTTTGTTTCTCTTGTAAATGAGGAAAATAAACCCATTTTTGAACAGAGTCCCCTTTGTAAGTTCACTACTTTTGGCTCTAGCTTGTCAAAGCATTCACTGTTAGTTAGCCTCTGTCTAAAATAGATAACGTTAGTCAGTGGCATAGTGGGGCCTTGAAACAGACCTCTGCATGGGCAGCAAACGGGCATTTCTACTTTGGGTTGTGTAGGTTGACCTGCCTGTCTTTAATTTACTTTTAAAATTGTTCTGAAACTGCTTTGTGGTTTACAGTCCAGTATCTAGATGATACTCACAAACATGTGGAAGTTACGGATGCAAGGTTAGCAAGGATCTGCAGGGAAGCCTCACTGACTCTCACTGAGCTGTGTTCCCAAAGCTGCCATTCTCCTGCCTGTGCACAAAAGCATGCATACCTGCACACAGGCATAATTAGGCATGTCATTACAGGATTTTTGTTTTGTTTTGTTTTACTTAATAACCAGAAGGGAACATGTGCATCTATATAATCAATACATCATGACAACCTTCTGGCACATGCTGTGTGACAGAATCTGCTGATGCCATTTGGTTTATTTGCACTGTAATCAGATGCATTGCTAAATGAAGAAAAACATATAATAGAAATTTCTGGCTAATCTTAGGGTAAAGTGAGACTAAGCATTACTTAGTACTATTGAACTTGAGCCCTGGTTTTAATCTTCCACTAAACTTTCCATTTTCCATATAACCTAGATTACTGAAATCTGCTTTCCATAATACAGATATGGTTTTACCATATTTTTTTTTCTGTGATTGAGCTGCTTCTGCCATCACACAATACACACTTACTGCTCTGATTATGCATTACTTGGAATTTTCCAAACATTATTTAGGTCTTTTTCATGCCATCCTCAAAGTTCTTGGCTCACTTTCAGAAATCAACATTGACTAGACATAGATTAGTTCAACAGAAACTCTGGATAGCCATGGCAGCTGGAAAATATTTTTATTCAATTTTTCATGTACATATTTTAAATACATTAATTTATTTTCTCTGTATAACAATTTATAGAGAAAAGCAGAAGTAATTTTGGATTAGCATGCCAAGAAGGAAGCTGCAACAGCAAACCCTTATTTCTGCATTTAAAATGCACTTTCAAAAGTGAAATCTGCATGCTTTTTAGTTATGTTTCTGTACCTACATTAGAATCCATTGTTTCATCTTTCTATTAATTTTCACCTCAATAGTCATTACTAGAAACACTCTTCATCAGCTCCATGTTCTTTTTCTTAAGGTTGCAGTGCACACACATGATGTTTCCTGAGGGATGCTGCAGAAGCTGGCAGTTGCATATGTGCTAAGGCTTCCTCCGTCACTCCAAAGTGCCCTGACATCATATTGCAGGGAAGATACAACCTTGCCTTAAGGCAACCTATAGGCACCCTGAATGAATCTGGAGATCCATTCTGTGCTTTGGACCTATCAGCTGGACTTGCTGCAGGAGAGTTTTACACAGTAACCATTGCAGCATTTGACTGAGCTTGCTCACCTTCCATAAAAACCTTTAGCCTTGACTGAAGGCTTTAAGAAACAAGTGTCCTGGCATTTCCCTGAAACATCAGTGTGTGCATATGGCCTTGTTCACTGGAAAAACTGTTTACCCCTGTCCTGATGGAAGGTGTTTGGTTCTACCTTGTTTCTGTTGCTTCATGTTATGTGGCAGATAAGGACCATAGTTGGTTGATTTTTCACTCTCCATGAACATTATTGTATTCAACATGCTGCTAAAGTGTTTTAACTGCTGGCAGAGTGTGATGAAGAAGCTGCAAGAACTAGCTGATGTGTCTGGGCATACAACTGACAAAGCATGTAAAGTAATATTACTAAATTAACACCAATCACTCAGAAGTTATTGACAGAGGTGACTTGTCCTTAGCATTTGTAGAACTATATGCAGTGTTGTTTTTCTTTTACCAGCATGTGACTTTGACCACTGCATGATGCCTTCACATCCTATGTGCAGGGTCTCCCACACTCAGAGCAGAGCAGGGAAAAGACAGAATGTCTGTTTGCCCCAGGCCATTTGGAAAAGTTAGAGATGATCTAAGCAAAAGGCTGTGCACAGCCAGTGCTTTGCCCCTGCTGCCACAGACCCATCCCTACAGCTGTACTGACCAGCAGCTCCTGCGGTGGGAAGGTGGAGGAGAGGGAGGAAGTCCTCCTGCAAAAGGAGTGGCTTCCTGCCTGCCAGGCATCAAAGTATGAGGGATGTGCACCAAGTGCCAAAAGGCAGCAGCTTGGGTGCAGGAGACCAGATGACAGACCGGAGCACAAAGCCCACCAGTGTCCACACTCTGGTGTGAATGCAGCTAACCTCCTCATGCATCAGCCAGAAAGCAGCTGAGCAGGGGCATGGGGATTCCCAGTTCCCAATCCAGTTGCAAAGTGCCCTTTTAGGGGCTAGGAAAGCAACCCTGCAAGGACAAATGGCAGCAGTAGCTCGCTAAGTATGGGATCTGTGAGCCCTCTTCCTGGCTGCCTGCAATTGCTCTGGGAGGAAAACTGTAAGTAAATGGGCATTTGAGGTTCAATCTGACTGTGCTGCCAAGCTCACATGTTGGCACATCCCAAGGTGCCCCACAGGGCACCTCTGTGGTGGTCAGTGTGTCTGAGGGTGCCCAGCTACATGCACAGACCAAGCATAATGGCCTGCGGATGTCAGAAAGTTGTTCTGTAATCCTAATAAGCTGAAACTTCTTCACTGAAGTACCCTTCCTACCCTGCTGTAACTTACTTTTTACCTTTAAAGAACCTCCATCACCAAAGAAAACAAATATTTGGAGTAAAATGTTTAACTAATATTTTATGGTTTTCATTTTTGGCACATAAGACATTTTGAAGCCTTTACTTTTGTGTAGTGTAATTATAGCAAACAGTTAACACAGTTGTTCTTTTTAACAAAAATATTTACTGCTTTTAAACTCACAGGAGGCAACTGTTGTTTGTTTTTATTTTATTAATCTGTATTGGCCTGGCTTGGTGAGGAGTTTAGCATGCTTTCAAAGACACCTAGCAGGTATTTGCCAGACATTGCTGTCATTTGTGCTTTTATGTTGTCCTAGTTCCCAGAAAGAATTAACATTACCTCGTTATCAGTGCTCAAGATGCAGTTGTTTAATGTTGTAATTCAGACTTGTGAGATTTTTCTTGTGTTACATGCTGGTGCAGATCAAGAGTACAGACACCACACTAGTGCCAGCTTGTTAGAAAGATGAGGGGAAATGCTGATCCTGAATACCTAATGAGTAGAAAAACAGGAGCCCTAATGAGATGATAATTCACCATGTTAAGCAAGGGGATGCAGAAGGATTTCTGCCAGGAAGAGCACAGATCCTGGAGAGTTTCAGAGAGCGATGGAGAGTGGGATTGTGGGGGGAAGAGTGTGTGCCTTGGAGTGGGGCAGGAAGCTATCAGTGGCAAACTTGGAGCTTGTATCCAGAAACAAGGGGGAGGGATGTGTGAGGAGTAAGAGAGAGTGACTGCAGGGGGCTGTGGTGGGAAGTGTGACACAAAAGATGACAAAAGGTGCTTTGACTATGGGATGCTCTGCAGGCCCTTGTTGGTGCTGAAGAAAGCTGTGCCAGGTAGGACATCAATGAGTGCTTCCATCCCCCTTCACGCAGCTGGTCTTGAGGCTCATGTAGAGTTGCATTGCCAGTGGGCACCCTCCACTCAACTGGGAACCGTGCCAGCTGCCAGCCATGTGCTGTCCCTATGGCTGAATGTTCATTGGTCTGTTTGAATCTCCCGATGTAGAGGCTTCTGCTTCCCATGCAGAAAACCTTACATTCATATTCCATTCACAGCACATGACAAGAAGTTGTTCCACAAAAGAAGGGATGACAGTGCAGCACCAAATATTTTTCTGTGCTGCAGAACTGAGTGAAGTTAGCCAGCACTTTGTGGTGATGATGAATTCACACAGCAAAATGGTAAATCACCACAGAACGTAAACTATTGGTAAGAAGCGTTTTGTGCTCTGTTCCTGGTCAGCATATACACTTTGTCTAAGTGATAGTTAATATTAATGCTCACATCCCTAGGTACTTTGTTCTTGCTTGGTTTATCAGGACTTGGATCTCCTCTTCAGCAGTATGTTGTCAGTGAAATACTAGAATGTCTAAAAGAAAAAGAAAAAAAAAAAAGAAAAACAGAGGGAATTTCTGTACTTGTCCACATTGCCAATATTAATTATTGTATTTTATGCAAAAGCAGCAGACTCTTGGTGACTCCAGCAACCATCATAACTATATCCTGTCGTCAACATTTTTTCTGTCATATTTTGATTTCTAATTAAAAATATTACTAAAGAATCAGTAAACACTAGAGATGCTTCAACTGCAAATACCAAGTGTGAAATTCTGAGGCTTGCAAGGAAAGTGGTGAAATGGGTGTGATTTCCACTATTTTAAAGAAAATCACTATTAAAGTAAATTAAAACTTGGGGGGAAAATGTCAAGTTCTCTTTGTCTAAGTACACAGATTCTTACTGATACTATGGTTATCATAAGCCACTAAATATATTTGAAAGTTGTTTGATTTACCAATTTGATCATTGCCAGTTGGTAGATTGTACTACTCTTTAGTGGAATCCCAGTCTAAGACTATTCCTTAAGAAAAGTTCTTTTGTTCTTCCACTGAAATTTCCTGTTATATGTTTAGTTTTCACATTTTTTTCTTTTTCTAGGTGTTGCTAGATATCCCACTTGACATTTAACACTATCTATCAGAAAAAAAAAAAAAAAAGTAGACAGTAGACACTGTGTAAGCTAGAACTTAAATGGCAGTGAACTTTACAAAATTTCTGTATTCATTACAGTATGGTAGTTTATTGAAGAGTTATTTGTGCATTGTATGTGTATCAATAGAACATTATATTAGTAATAACATTTCAATTTGTCATGTCATTAGTCCATTAGTCTTTAAAGGATACTCTTGTTGTAACAGTCACAAGTAACTTGATCAGGTTGAGCTGAAATAAACCATCAAGTAATTAAGTCTTAGAACTGAAAATTATCTTTAACTGTATATACCTTCATATTCCCTTCATATTCCTTTCCCTTCCACAACTACAGCACACCAGGTGGAGAGGCCACATTTCACTCCAGACCAATGCTTCAGGTTGCTGGAGACCTTATTGGGGACAGTCATCACCAGTGGGAGCTCCTGGTCAGTCTTAAGATTATGGTGATGAATGAGTCTACTGGCATGTGCACATTCATATTTACTTAAAAGGAATTTATTTTTGGCATAAACAAAACCTCTCCAGATCTATTATTTTGCAAGTAAGCTGTGCATGAGAAAATAAAGGGAAACACTGGTCACAGAAACAGAAAACACGACAGAACTTGTTCTGAACAGAGATGTCACCACTCTGCAGCCTGTTAAGAGTTTAAAACTTCATGAGGTTTTGTGAGGGGAGACAATGACATAGACCCTTGCCACGCTTTCCAGGCAGAATGTTGCTTCTCATTAGCAGAAGACAATAGGATCAAAGATGAAAGCCTTTGCCCAGTGTAAGAATGAGTGATTGCTTGCTTCCCATGGAAAGACTGTTTGAGGAGGCCTGCTTCTCCATAGAAATGGTTTTTAACAGGGCATTTTTCTTTAGAGTAGCCCTAGTGCTTTAAATGTTTTTTGCAGTAAGTTAGCAGGCTGGACAGAAAACTGGAATTAAACTGGTAGCTGTTGTCAGTCTTTGTTAATGTTATTCCTGGCTTTAAAATTTATTCCTGTCTTGAAAATAAAGCTTAAGACCCAGCTTAAGTTAATTTTTGGCTGTTTATTTTCTGTAAGTAAAATATTCTCAACATTTTACTTTCTCCTTTTGTGAAAACATTTTTGAGAATATTTATTAACTCTATCTGCAGCATGAGATGGTGATTCTATTATTTTTTCTTAATTGGGTAGAACTCAGCTTAACTTTGACCAGTGAGAAGCAAGTAGATCTGCCAAAGAAAACTCTGCTCTCAGCAGCATAAGATAATTACATTTGAGTCACTGAAACGATACTGTCAAAAATTACTCAGCAATACAGAATTACTAGGCAACTCATCTTTTTCTGTATGTTCTCTTTTAGTGCTCTAATCATAGAGTTAGCTGTATCATGTAAAAACCCCAGTCAAAAGGTTATTTTCAGAAGCTTTAGATTGTTTTATTTGCATATGTGATTTCATGGAATCATCTCCAAGAGGGTACCAGTGACTTAAAAGTCCCAGACTAGTTCTGAAAATGAGTGTAGCTGTTTAGCTGCTAATATACCATGCACTCTCAGAGAAACATTCCAAGACCCTCTAAATCATGTTGACATCTTAAATATTTGAACATACAAGAAAAAAGGAATTTGCCACCCACCTAAAAATAAAAGGGGCTGGGGGTGGGTGGGCAGGGGAAGAGAACAAGCAAATATGAGAATTAAGGTCACTAAAAATAAGATATGGGGAATACTGTGCAGAAGTCTGAAAAGCTGCTGCCCTGAATTGTCTTGTCCCTTCCTCTGCTAGGAGTTACTGCATTTAGTGTCCAGTCAGCAAAAGAGGGTGCATGCTTCAGTCAATTTAACACAAAATCCAGTGTCTTATTTTGAAAAGTTCAGGAAGAACTTCGTAGAGTGGTGATGATGGTTGGACTCAGTGATCCCAAGGGTCTTTTCCAACCTGAATAGTTCTATGATTCTGTGAAAAGCCCATAAAAATAGACTGTCAATACTACACCTGATTTTGTTCTAAAGAGGCTCAAGGTGTGATTTTAATTTTCTTCTGCTGCCATGGTGGGGTGGCAAAGGAGGAGAGAGGGCTGCAAGCTGTAGTGAAGAGGCAAGGGACTGGTTGGAGTGGTCATCTCCTAAAGTATCAGTCATGGTTTGCTCCAGTGTGCCAGGGCTTACCTTGGGCAATGCTGTGACACTCTCAGCAGCCTGAGTGGCTAAAGCCATGGGGGTCTCAATACATTTTTTTGCTGACTGGCAAGATTAATGAACCTTGTTACAGGGTTTCTGCCATCAGTTGGGTGAGTCATGTTCCCAGAAATGAACCCTGGTTGCTGAGTTTAGAAGACATGAGTGATTTTGCTGGTCCAGCAACATCAGATTTAGGGTTCATGGAGATGCATAACCAAGCACCAATGAACCATTGTATTCTGGTAATGAATGTACATCAGAGGAAGTGTAGAGGGGACACTATTATGAAAATTGAGTCTTCAGGCCTTCTGCTTGCTGAACAATATCTTGGTCACGAGGGGAAATTGAGTCAAGGAAGCTGGAAAGGCCTGATGGCCATTTGTTGCAAGCCTCCAGACAGCTTCTAGATTTTGGTATGTATGTCCAGTGAGGGAATTTCCATTGTAATTTGCTAATAGGAAGTTAAAATATCTCCTCCCACCCATCCAAAAAATACCTTTGATCTTTAAAAAGCAACACATCTGGTTGTAAACCCAAGTGACTTCTCAGTTGGTTTAGGTCAGCAGCTCACAGGCCACAGCCAAGCACGTCCCTTTCTCTTGAGCCAGCAGCTGGGAATAAGAGAGAACATGGAGAGGCCAGGATCACTCTCTCTGATATTATTGCTTTCCATCTTTCAAGTGGGATGGTGCCCGGCAGTGCCCAGGATCCTGCATCTCTTGATGCCTGCACGGTTTGTGTCTGGTGCAGCTGTACTCATCTGGTGCAGCCACAGGCCATGCCCAAGTTTTGTGCAGTCATCAGGTTCTACTAGTCTTTTTCAGTCATCACTGTGCTATGCAGGTCTGCCAAGGTTTATGACAGGTTGAAGAAGGTTGAAGAAGAAGGTGATTAATAATACACATTGTCAATCCCTTATTAAAAAGAGGACCAGCTATAAGTTTTGACTCCAAATTAAGGGGAAAGTTCTAACTTTCTTCTCAGTTGGAATATAATCAGTAAAATAAATCCTTAAGAATTTTACTCTTTCCCTGCTTAATTCCCCTATATAGATTTGCTGAATGATAGCTTAATAATTTACTGCCTACCTACTCATTACTCTTTTTCTTTTCCCTACCACTAGTGAAGTATTCATGATCTCCAGACTCTCCTTCTCCCAACATCCTTTTTAATTTTTACATAAGTTGAAGCTACTAAACCCTTCTCATCATGTCTTCCAGCTGAACCAAACAGTCACGCCTGTAGGGCTGGTGTCTGCAAAACCAGCTGTCCTTGAACTAGCTATTGCCTTGCATGTTCTACAAGGTTCAGTTCTCAGAAAACAAAGTGAATTTACATGGGTGAGCTTTGTAACTTAGAGCCTGACGTCTGGGGTGTCACAGCAGTGTGGAGATATAGGCTAAGGTTCACTAGGGGAAAGAGGAATGCATGATGAATAAGCCTGCTTGTCATTAATGCTCTAGAGCATTTAGCTTGTCTTGAACAAGGAGACACTGATTTGGAACCCTGAAGAGACTACAGAGCTTAATTTAAGTTGAATTGAGCCCAGAATATTTTTGCTTCATTGAAGTATTTGTATTTGAGGAGAATGCTTTGCCAGTGCTCCTAGAGAAACTGTGAAAAGGAAAAATAGAAATTTTGGTAAAGCCCAGTTTTCTTGTGTATGTTGTGCAACTAACAAGGTAGATTCATCCCACTTTGCATATGGAAAATGTATAGGAAAAGTGTTAATTTAAATCCATTCATTATCAATAGTGTCCCACTACATGACTTCTCTGAATAAGTCACATTTTTCAAATCATATCAGACATTATATGAACTTCTGCAAAGCATCTTTATGTGTGCTACTGCCAACCTAAGTGACGGGGAGCTGAGTCTGTTACTCAACTGATTGATAAACTTTGTATATATGGGAATGACAAATAGCCAGTATTGAATAGTGGTACTTCGTTTTATCACAAGTGTCAGTCTTGGATGCTCTTACAAGTAGAAAGCACAGTATTTCTGTATGTGTAAAGAAAAACAGAAATGCTTTTTTGATGTCATGAGATAGACTTTACAAATGTATTTCAAGTACAATTGTAGAGATGAAAAAATATACAGTGATCAAGGCAACAGCTTGCTTTGTGGGCAAAGCTGTTGTAATCGCTGTTCCCCTTCTAGCTTCCTGCATTGCTTCAAGGAACTTGTTAACTTCTCCCTGTGTCAAAACTGTCCTTTAACTTCAATGAATTAAGGATTCTTCTATCACTTGTATACCAGCACCATCCTGAATTAACAAGTTGTCAACCTCACAGGAAGTTTGGGTGGCAAAATACTTTAAACAATAGATTTGTGCTTTTATATGCTATGTAAGTACCTTAGATTATTCAACCAGCTCTATTCAATACAACAAAATACACAATCTTCCTGAAAGAGTTGGTTACCTGCATGTACAAAGCAGTCTGAGTAGATGTTTTTGCCTCAGCTGTCACTGAGCAACTGCTCTGGGTCTGCAGTTTATGTAAACTTAAACTTTCTTTAGCCAAAAGCAAGATACTCTTCTTGGCATGCATGTTGAAGAGTAGGAGCATCCTCACAGATGGTCAACATGAAGCTACAGAAACAGTGTATAAGATAGTTTGTATACTATCTTATTTTGCAGCAAACATCTGTAAATCCAAGTCCAATGGTCCAATTTTAGGTGAGTAGGCCTCAAAGATCTGGTTATAAATGAGAGAGGTCCATGGTCTTAGAAACTCATGGAACTCCATAAGCTTCTCCCTGAGTTCTCCTCTTCTGTGCATTTATGTTGTTGGATTTCTGGGGACCAAGCTGAGATGAAAGTCACAAATAAAATTGTGGAAGCATAATCCCCATTTTCAAAAAGGGAAGGCAAGAAGACCCAGGAAAGTACAGGCCAGTCCAACTCACCTCTATGTCCAGCAAGATCATGGAGTAGATCCTCCTGAAGGCTCTGCTAAGGGACATGGAAAATGTGGAGGTGGTTGGTGGTGACCAACATGGTTTTGTGAAGGGCAAATCATGCCTGTCTTGGACTTGTGCAAAGCATTTAACAGTGTCCTACACAACATCCTGGTCTCAAAATTGAGAAGGATTTGATGAATGGACCACTCGGTGGATAAGGAATTGGCTGGGTGATTGCACTCAAAGAGTTGTGGTCAACAGCTTGATGTCCAAATGGAGACCAGTGATGAGCAGCATTCCTCAGGGGTTGGTAATGGGACCAATGCTGTTTAACATCTTTGTCAGAGACATGGACAGTGGGATTTGTGTACACCCTCAGTAAGATTGCTGATGATACCAAGCTGTGTGGCAGGGAGATACCATCCAGAGGGACCTTGACATGCTGGAGAGATAGACCCATGCCAACCTCATGAAGTTCAATAAGGCCAAGTGCAAGGTCCTGCACCTGGGTCAGGTCAATCCCAAGCACAAATACAGACTGGACAGAGAATAGGTTGACAACCGCCCTGTGGAGAAGGACCTGTGCATAATGCTGAATAAGAAGCTCAACATGAGCTGGCAATTGTGCTTGCAGCCCAGAAAAACAACCATGTCATGGGCTGCATCAAAAGAAGTGTGGTCAGCAGGTCAAGGGAGGTGATTCTTTCCCTCTATTCTGCTCCTGTGAGACCCTACTGGAGTACTGTGTCCAGTTCTGGAGCCCTTAATAGAGAAAGGACATGGAGCTCCTGAAGCAAGTCCAGAGGGAGGCCACATATTTGATCAGATGACTGGAGCACGACTGCTATGGAGACAGGCTGAGAGAGCTGGGGTTGTTCAGCCTGGAGAAGAGAAGGCTCTGGGGAGACCTTATAGTGGCCTTCTAGCATATGGAGGACCTACAAGAAAGCTGAATAGAGACTGTGTAGAAGAGTGTGTAGTGATGGGATGAAGGGTAATGGGTTTAAACTGGAAGAGGGGAGATTTAGGTTAGAGATTTAGGGGAGATTTAGGAGGAAATGTATTAGTGTGAGGGTGGTGAGACACTGGAACAGGTTGCCAAGGGAGTCTGTGGATACTCCATCCCTGGAACGGGCCAGGTTGGACAGGGCTTTGAGCAACCTGGTCTAGTGGGAGTTGTCCCCACCCATGCAGAGGTGTTGGAACTAGATGATCTTTAAAGTCTCTTCCAACCCAAACCATTCTGTGATTCTATAATAAAAAGTGACTTGCTAGACTCTGTGTGATGTCTGCTCGCATGACTTAAAAAAATAAAACTCTTAGGACTGTGTGACCTGGAAGAAATTGTGTGTGAGGAAGTTTACACAACATGGCTCACATTACTCCTAAGTTCTTTGAGTGTTACCTGTATTTGGGGATGCCATGATTCATTTATTTGAATGAAAGAAGCACCATACAAGCCAACAGCTATAATTCTGCATTTGTTCACTGGGCACCCATAGCATGACAGTTTTGTCTTCTGGACATTTACTTGTCACAGCATTTTCCTTTTCCCCATCTCTTTCACTTGACTGCCCTGCCTCCTGTGCTTCCTCAGCCTGTTTTTGTTTTACTTATCTATCTATCTATTTATTTATTTATTTACTGAGAAGTCATTGGGGAAGTTCAAGTTACAGCTTGGAAGTAAGCAGTGCCTTCAGAGTCCTTGGCATGCACACACTTCCCTGTCTCAGCCACATCAGGCATTGCCCACTCTCAGAGGGGCCCTTCCTCTGAGTAAGGAAACAGGCTTTTGTAGCTCCTGATTTTTACAAATGAGCTGTGGGTCATATATCAGGCTCTGGCTTTTCATCTGTTTGCTGGGCTTTAGTTCTTTCAGGTTCAAGGCATGCATAGATGTGTTAGATTACTTCAAAATTTGCAAATGATCAGTGAGGAAAGTAAAAAAAAAACCCAAACAACAAAACACACACACACAAAAAAAACACACCAAAAAAACCCCCAAACAAACAAACAAAGAAAATACCCCTGCAATTCAAACCACTACTGATAGTCCAATTTTATGAATCTATGCAAAGTTATCTAATTAACATCCTAAGCAATCATAAAAAGATTAATACTGTACAAAGCAGTGAAGAAGATACTGCTTTGGCAATTTTGCTTCTGTATTGATGGGCTGAATAATTTTTAAATTTGCAAGTGTGACTTTCTAAAAACAGTTCTCTTATTCAGCTTCAATGTGAGTGTTTTATTGGACTTTGCTCTCAGAAAACCAAAAGAAAGAAATGCAACCCCTGCAAAGTATTTAGATACACAAATCATCAGAGTTACAAACAAGAGATTGGCACAACGTTGGGCAGCAAGCATAGAGTTACCATCAGAACACATTTTTCCTGTGGCAAAATGGTTGTTTTGTTAATTTCTTCTTTTCTTTCTATTTACATACTTAGGCAAGCCTTTCACCAACATCAGTAAAACCTTGATAAATTTAGTCACAATAAGTGATATACAAGACTATTTTTTTATCACTTCTGGTCCTATATGTGAATACTTCTTCAAGCATATAAGCATCTAAAAGTTATACTTATGTATACAAATTCTATCTTACTCTGAAGAAAAGAAAAAAAGGTGCTGTAGGTTGTTTTTGTTTGTATATAGAAGTTTGAGGAAGATAAACTTGCTTCGTAACCTTTTTAACTCTTTTGAATGGAACCTGACATGGTTCTTTTGAAATCTTCTCTTGAATGCTGAAAAACCTAATCCAGATTTTTCAGTTCTTTGTTAGAGCAATCAAGAAGTTTTAGACAAGAAAATATCTCTGCTGGTGCTCTTCACAACAGCAGAAGCACAATTAGTATCACGTTCTTCCAGTTAGTCCAGTGACACATGAAGCAGCTGTAGTTTCTTCAAAGCTGGACCAGAATCTGTGCTGAGAAGAGGTGGAGCATGTGTAAGTACATCAGGTTGCAAGAAACTTACTCTGCTTTCTAAGTATAAATTCTTAATCCTAGTGTAGTTAAAGTTAATAACTTCTTTTTAATAACTTGGCAGCACTATGCTACTTTATTTCCTACCTCTAGATAGGTTTGCATATACTGATTTTAAGATTTTCTCCATTGAAAAATAAGAAGAATTTGGAAGAACACTTAAAAACATATGGGCTAAGTATCACCACTTCTAGCCAAATCATCACTGCTTCCTTGAATATTTGTTTCTTGTGGTGTACAAACTGAGTAAGGAATGCTGGAAATTGTAGCATCTTATAAGAAGGCTTGAAAGTGCAAAATCTAAAGGGTGCTTTCCTACCATTCGGAGTGCTTGATCTTGATGTAAAGTCTTAGAAAACTCAGCTGAAGTTAGCAGGCAGGTTGTCCTGAGTGTCAACAGCCCTGTCTGGCTGGAACTAGCCCACCATTTAGCCTCTACGTTGTGAATTTGTTCTGCCTCTGGCATACCTGGCCTACAATGTGCTTTAAAAATGCCCATTCTTCTGTTTTTTTAATTTGTCTTAAAACACTTAGCAATTAGACTATGTAGTGTCTGATGTTCCCTTTAGGTTAACATTAGTCAAATAGTTATAAACTTGTGAAAAAGTCCAGCTATCCTGCGTTTAGCTGTTTGTTGTGCCCTGGATACTCACTTTATTATAAAATAGACATGACAGCACAGGGACAAATGTGCCATTGACTTCAAGAGAACTTTTATGACAGAAGCCAACTGATTGTCTGGCTTCTGGCATGAAAAATGGACATACACATACCCTCATGCCCACCATGATCTGGGGTGCTGTTCCGTTCAGAGGCAAGCAAGTGATGCCTCTGGGAATCAGTTTCTAAGCCAGTAAACAGTAATCGTACCTGGCTCCTTTAATTATTGAAATACAGCCCAGATGTGTGTCTGCAGGACTCCTTCCAAACTAGTGCAGGAAATTATGAAATGGGCCATATAACTTCTCAGCACAGCAGTTTGAGTGCCCTCGCTAATTTCAGTGTCTGTGGAACCTCCTGCATTTTCTCTGCTTTTTTCAGGATCTGCATAGGCACTGGTGAATCATAGGTGAATACTAGCTAGTGTGGCAAGCTAAAATGCAATAAAACTAGAAATAAAGCACCTGGTTACCAGGGTGTAATGAAAGCATGAATAATGAAGACTACTAGGATACATTTCGTATGCTTGAAGATGGGTTTCAGCCTCAAAAATGTGATTTTTCTCAAAAAATAAGTTACTAGTTTACTGTTTATGTTATTCTATAAGTGATATTATGTTGAAAGCCAATAAAGATCATAGAATCATAGAATCATAGAATGGTTTGAGTTGGAAGAGACTGTAAAGATCATCTAGTTCCAGCCCCCCCTGCATGGGCAGGGATACTTTCCACTAGATCAGGCTGCTCAGAGCCTATCATGTGGTCCTGTTTGACCTTCAAAATCAGTGCATTTCTGAACAGCCTTTTGTAGCAAGTGTTTCTACAATTAAACCAATTCTAATTACTTCTAATTAGCTTCTCAGTGGAACAATATTTGGTTATGTGTGAACCCATGTAACAGAACTATCTCCTGGTGTGTCCAATCTGGTGCTGCAATATCCCGCTCTCAGTGCCTTCCAGGGTTGCTGTGAAGGGCAGACAGAAGGAAACCCGTGGGCTGCTTTTACTACAGCTGCCCAGCTTGGATCCCTGTGTCAAAGGATTGCAAGACAGAAGCTCTTTTTACTGAAGGAAAGCACGTGGTATTAATGAGATATGCAGTAATGCCTTTTCAATTCCAAAGCTATCCCAGAGGGAGGTGCTTCAAGGATTAATGGAAACCAAAACACTGGTTATCTTGTTAAAATTTCATTTACAGTACTTCTTATGAGGCCTCACAAGAATAAAAGTTATTTATGTTTCTAGGATGTGTGTTATTTCATTCTGTGAAGTGATTGTACTTCTAAAATTTGACTTCTGAGGTAAAAAAAAGTCTAACAAAGAGAGGATCAAGATCTCTCGATTTAATGATCAGGACTTCATCGGCAAAGAATTGGTAGGGTTGAGAAGAGGAAAGGGATAGATTCCTTTATTTAAAAGAAAATTACTCATTATTTTGTTTGATTTAACTGTTCATTTCTTGATTACTCTAGAACAGCTCCCTGAGTAAGACAAGTCAGTCAGAAGGAGAATAAACGAAGTTCCCTCTCATTTTTTCCTGTTGTTTTCATGGGCAATCTCATATCTCCTGTAATACTACCTAAGAAAATATCTCAAAGCTGTCCCAAAGCCCTAACAAATGAACAGAGGACTATTTTCCATTGAACCTCACTGTTGGCCTTAGAGTTTATTTTGGTAAAATATGTAAAATGACTTTTTTGTAATTATAATTTTTTGCCAAGACTTTTCAGCTTGAGTTTTTTTGAAGTACATGACTGCTAGATGAGAAATACAGAATGTTCTAAATATTCACTAGTCTTATTTAGACAGTGTTCAGTGGAGAAAACTGTCAAAAAGCAACATTTTCACGCAGATGGAAACAGTTTTATTCTATGAGAAGACACAGAGGCCCAAGAGCATTCTCAGTAACATAAAAATTATTTGCAGTTGGTCAGACAAGACTTAGGTAATCTACAGTTCATCGGGTCATTTGCTTGAAACTGAAGTCCAAGATGAGACAGTCTGCTCAGATTAAATGAATTGTAATGATTTTGTGTGCATGGGCCTGCATGTAGGTCTGTCTGAGAATCTGAGATTATTTGCTGTATGTGTGCTAAAGTGTCTGCAAAGCTTTTGGATAGCAGCAAAGCAACCTCAAGGACAAAACAGACATTTCATTCATCAATTTACTTTCAGGAAGAAAAACTGACAAATTATTTCAGGAAAGAAGACACAGATGTTCTACATTAAAAACCAAGGGAACTGAGAGAAATATTCCTTTAACAGATGGACCAGTATCAAAATACCTAGTAGACTGGTATTCAAATACCTACTGATGAGCAAAGTAATCAAATACCTCTCCTGAAAGAGGATGAAAGATGTGTTCAGCATTCCCATTGCAGTTACCAGCAGCTGTCTGAGTGTTTTCTCATTAACAGGGCTGGGAGAGGAAAAACTTGCCTTGCCTTTTCTTGGCTCTGTAAGTAAAAGGAGAAAAAAAATATCAATTGTTGTTTATACTGTAGATGTAAACTGCATTTCCCCAGTGGAAATCCAAGACATGCAGTGTTAAGCTCTGTGCCAGCACAAGGTGGTGGACAATCCCTGTTGAGAGTTTTTGCTTCTAAATGAGAATTAAAAGTAAAGGGAGGGAAGCATCTTTTTCCCAGTTGCCATCTGCTGACTAAATCTCTTGGCCTTTCAGAGATCAACTGGCATACCTGCCTACTTAGCACAACTGGTGAGGCAAAGAAAAGTGTAAATCCAGTCTAAATATCATAACAGGATGGTTTGGAAACTACTCTGCAATACTGTTGCAAAGCAATTACCAGAGCTGTCTTCTTCCCCAAAAACAAGTGGTATGGCATTCCTTCAGCAAGGCTTCATGCCAAGCTACAGACGAGGGCTGGTGCCAGGCTTTGCCTCTGCCCTGGCAACAAATTGCACTGCACTGCTTGGTATGTGTGTGGAGAGAGGGCAAGTCCTGTAGCTTCAGCCATGCTGAGCTATTTTCCTCACCTCTCTCTAGCCAGGCAGTCTCCCTGAAAAGCTGCCTTCAGGAAGTCTCAGCAAATCTGTACTTAATGCTTACATGTGCTTCTGATTATCTCTTTCTCCTCCACCCCCCTCCACTGCAACCTGTGGCTTGTACGCAGATCAGAGCTGCCAGAGGAAGTACAGTGCTGGTTTAGGGGGCTGCTGGTTTTCTCCTGTTGGTCTGACTGTAACCAGTAACCAGTTCTTCTAAGTATGTAACTTGTATGTAACTGTGCTGGTCATTTTTCTTCCTGGAGAGGAAACCAGAAGCAGGAGAAAGAAGTATGGCTATAGCAACAGTGGCATCTTCTCCCCTCCCTTATTCTGAGAGCCATGAGGGTAAAAGCCCCTGCCTGCACATCACTGGCACGGGCATCATCTGGGCCTCAGCCCTGAGACTTAGCAAGAACCCTCTTCTTGCTCAAAAAACAGATTTCACTTCACTGCAGCACCAAGACACACCACTTTCATTGTATCTTAAAAAAAATCTTTAATATCTCAAGACTTTTGCTTTCTTTCCTCAAGTTTTCTCTTTCCTGACAGCTTGCTAGAGACAGCCTGCTCTCTACTCCATGTTTGCAGGACTCATGGCTAGCCAAGGAGACTTGAAAAATGCCTGAATTACAACTAAGAAAAAGATGCACTTGAAGACAGAAGTGTCATGCTACCCATGCATAGGTTTTATGTTAGTTATTTGAGAAGGGTTTTCTTCTCCCTAGGAAGGAAAAAAAATTATTTGAGAATGAAACAAGATTTGTTCAGAAATGAAGAGTAATGGAAATTATTCTGTGCTTGAAACAAGCACTTTGAGAACTGGAACAAGAATCAGAAGAGTGGTAATAGTGTGTTTGTATGCCCTATATAATAAATTGCAAAACTAACAAAAAGGTTAAAGGTCAACAATGCCAAAATGCCACTTCCAGACCTCCTCTTCTCCTGCTTTGGGACCATGAGCTTGTGTTCAGGGAAATTAGTAGCTGGTCGTCACGTTGGAAAACCACAGTCCAGGAAACATCCTATATGGTCAATCCCACCTCATCAGATGAGACTGATTTGAGATAGATTCCAACTGGAGCAACACTTCTCCTTCTGGCTGTATGGAAGTTTGTCCATGTTGAAAAGCACTCATTTATATTTTAACAGTGTTTTATAATATATTACACAAATGCTTAGAGTCTCAGCCAACATAAGATGCTCGCCATATGGTTTGCATGGGTGGGAGGACATCATGCTATGGTGTTTAAAGCCTGCATACAAAAAAGACAAAATGCATTGGTCAGAGATTGACAAACTCTGCTCATAATATGCTGGTAGCAATCATTTCACCTGATATTTTGGGCAGGATTATAAGGAATGAAATCAATATTAATTCCTAATCTGTATAATTAGTTTTCTGAAGACTATCATCCATGACCTGACTGGAAACTTCTGATAATTTTCCTTGAGAAAAAAAAAAAGTTGAACAAAATGGAATTCTTTCTGGTTTTGTTTTTTTTTTTTTAAAAAAAAGAAAAACACAAAGCAGTTGACATTTTTTTGTAAAACTGAAATACCTAAATCAAAGACTGTACTGGATTACACCAAAAATAAGGTTTGTTAGGCATTTAGCTTTTCTCTTGTTTGTGAAAGCAGAGGAGGAAGTTGTTGCACATGGTTTTTACAAAAGTAAGAATTTTTTTAAACCTTTGGCTCTGTTCAGAATTATACATTAATTTATCTCTGTCAATTTTCAAGAAATACCCATCTGCAAGTATTGTACTCCTAGTGGTGCTTACAGTGTGT
This sequence comes from Apus apus, assembly GCF_020740795.1. Taxonomy (NCBI): domain Eukaryota; kingdom Metazoa; phylum Chordata; class Aves; order Apodiformes; family Apodidae; genus Apus; species Apus apus. Next base: position 55,091,173 of record NC_067312.1, on the reverse strand, counting down.
CTGTAGGGAAGAGATGGTGGCAACAGCAGAAACTGGAGAGGGGAGACACCCTCCTCCACTCCTTGCCCCTCTGATTGCAGCCCTAGCATGCAGGACCCAGCCCTGCCTTGCTCCAACCTTGCTGTGTGCTGGAGCCGAGCCTCCAGACAGCCTCACAAAGGGCTCGCCGCCACGTGTCCCCATCTGCTGTAAATTACTGCACAAGATCTGCCAGCCTCATGTTGTCAGGGGCCAGCACCCTGGTGCTTCTTCAGCTCAACAATAACACGGGCCCATCTCCAAAGCTGGCGGGTATCCAGCCTCCAAGAGAGCTCAGAGAAGTATTTCCTCTTTGAAGATACCATAGATCTGATGATGGATCCTTGAGAATAGCACTGAAAAACTTGCTGATTTCTTATGGGGAGTCATTACCCAGTGGAAGATCCCAGATTTTATGACATTTTCAAGTCATCTCACAACATCAGAGGAATGTAGATAAAAGGCGAGCTGGGCCACAATACCTGATGTCTACCTGTGGCTTGGCAATGTATTTTAAAGAGCCCACATACACCATGTGCAAGCTATTTAACACCAGTTGGAGTTATTTGGCAGCTGGGAACGGAAGGAAGAGGAAAAGGAATATTTCCAGCTTTGGAAAAATTAATTACATGTTTTGAGCCAAGTGATTAAGGATAGGAAACATTAATACAGGGGGGGGGAAGTCTTAGAGAGTTGCTTAAGCAACTGCATTTACTTGGTGGGGACTGGCAGCAAGTCAAAGTTTGAGAAAATGTGGCGTGGTGGCTGATTCTGTTATCAGTTGAGTGAGAACCTGAAGCATGACTGACAATGGCCTCATCCCTTCTAATTTAAAACATAGTCTGTCTTGTCTGGGATACTGACCTGCCTGTGCCTCTCAGTCCTGTTTTTGTAGTTGATGAATTGCAAACAATAACTGGCTTTGCATAAAGCAACTGGAAATTGCACAGAGCCAAATATGAGCAAATTACATTGACTTTACTCCTTGAATTCCAGGCTCCCCACGGCAACCACGGTAGCACTTGTCAGCATCACAATTCTGAGGTTCTCCCTAGCTCTGTAGAGCTGAGAGAAAATTAATACTGGAGAGGTCAGGTTACACCAACCAATGAACATTCAAATTCTGTTTAATACAAGAGGCTAGACTGTTAAGAAAGACAGGACACTGTATTTAGTCTGAGGATGACATAAGGGCAGCATCTCATCCGTGAAACTCCTCCTTCATTTACATTTCTGCTACAATTTTCTTTTTTCAACACTAGGTACTATAGTTGTGGTAGTGTTACTGTTGGCAGGGACCTGTCAAATTTAAGTACAAAAGTCTGTTACCACAATCCAGCTGTTTATATATCAAAAAGGAAGATGAGGACAGTTCAAATGTGAACTTTTAACAGCCATTGAGTCCTTGGAGCTTAGAAGAGTTTGACACTTTCTACTACATCAGCAGAGAAATTCCAAATAAGAGCAGTTTCAAAACCTTGAGTACCATGAGGGAAAGCCCAGTTGGTGAAGAAGCACACTTGTGTGGAATGATCTCTGGCAACTCATGTTGACCTCATTTTTAGTATTTGTATTTCCAGTGATGTCCAATTCGTCTCGAGTTTTAACCTTCTGCTGTTATCAGCTGCAGAACCTACATTCCAAGGCAAAGTGGAGGAAGCAGCTCATAAGCACTGGAGCTAATCTACAGTAGCCTCCCTTTCAGGAAGTTTCTGTTTTGCAAATGTTGGTGGTTTGTCTAAATCCTATGAGAACTACTGTGCTGTTCACACTGTGTGAAATACTAACATGGCAGACAGGTATTTTGCACAACCTGTCTGCAGGGAAGCCTAAATCTAAGCACAAGCTTCATTAGAGAGACACACGAGACTCCAGGTGACAGAGCACCCTGGACAAATAAAACATGACCTCTGCTTAGTTTTTCTGGGCTTGTGGGATGCTCAGAACAGATGTTCACTCTGTCAGAGCAGCAGGGGAAGGGGGCAATCTGGGTTGTTCCATTTCCCTTAAAGAGGGAATCGGTAAAGCTTTTTTACTTCTGATTGCTACTTCTTTTCATCAAACCTGCAGGAATGGAGAGACATCTTCTATTTAATTCATCTGAGGATGGACAAAAACCCTTTGAAGCTGCTGGGGAAGAGAAGCAGTCATCTAACTGTTCCCATGACACACTGAGGGAAAGTATGTGAATGCATACACTCAAATAAGCAAACAAGATACTGGTTGTTGGGAATGGCTTTTACTTGTGCCAGGGTTGAAATGTTGGAAGATGGAATTTGGGGTTACCTTTGCTATTAGACCTGTACACTATACAAGCAGTACTGTGCCTGCCCACTTTTTAATGCAAATTAAGTGCACACAGGGAAACATTCTTATGATGTTTAATAGTGCACCATTTAGCTCGTAGCCTCCATTACTCATGCCTGACATTGTGGTTTTAAGCAGCGATAAAAGCTGAGCAGACAGTATAACAAAGGTTCCTTAAGCATTCAGATTTTAAACAAATTCACTTTGACTGTCTCCAGCTTCCCATTGTATTAGTAAATATTTTAAGCCCAGATTTGGCAAAGGACTTAGGGACAAGTCTAAAGCAAAGAATATGTTTACATCCTAGTATTCTCAGTGCTTTTTAAACCTAGCATGTTTACCATTAAGCATAGGCATGAACCCTTCACAAACAAGGGGCTTAGAAAGCCTTGTGTGGACTCAACAGAAAGAGTTAACCTGACATCCTTGGTTTCAAACCAGACCCATCAAGAGTGAGCCTTGCTGCTTCAGTGTGGAAATTTGCCAGAAGGAGACTTCAAACTGCGTAACAAGCAAATTGCAAGTGTCAAACAAATATTTTAGTATAAGTGATTTGCCTGGGTCTAATCAGGGGTATGTTTCAACAAGCATGGTGGACCAGATCCTCATCTGTTTTTTATCAGACAGACTCCATGAACTTGAGAGGAGCTATTCATAACCAGGATAGCCAAAGAACTAGTCCATTATGTGTAATATTTCTACTAGAATTAATTATACTCCTGAGCCTCCTTAGCCGAGTAAACAACGAAAAGCTGTCTTTTTGTGTGTAAACATGGCCAGCTATATACATCTAATTAGTCCCCAGTGCATGGCCCAAGACACTAAAATAACCAATATCTCTGAGGTTCTCTGGAGAACCTGGGATTGGGGTGAGGGTCGGACTTTAAAAAGCACTCACTGTCTGCTGCGTTTTGCTGTCCTCACAGTCCTCAAGAGGTGGAGCTAGACCAGAGTCGAACATTTCTGGAAATCCAGGCCTTATACCCTGCAAATCAGTAAACAGATCACACTTTCCTGTAGAGACAATCCACTAGAGTGCAGACTTTATCCGCAACAAGAAGAAAAGAAACAATCAGGACATATTCCTGATCCTCCATTGCATGTAAAGGAGACAGTAATTACCGAATGACCCTACGTCCACAGCAGGGAGGAGAGTACAGAGGTGCAGCGTGCTTCCAGTCTCAGGGAGATGTCACTGCTGGCAGGTTGTGTGGCTGCACACGTATGCCAGAGAAACAGACTTGGTACCTGGCCCACAGATCAGTATCCCTCTCCCACAGCATCCTCTCTGATTCAAAAATGTTTTTCTGTATTGTGCAACAGGAAGCACATTTTGCAAAGGGTCCATCTCTGGGTCCAGATCATTCATAATTCCCCTGTCCTTGTCCATCTCACCGCAGATCACACAGGAGACACTGTTAGCTATAGGTGTTGAAAGTCTGGATTATTATTCAAGCTTGGGAAAAGTTTGTGTCTGAAAACATCTTTGAATGATGCAGCTTTGCCAAAACTCTTTGTTTCATGAAAGCACTTTGAATTGAGGAAATAATTCCTTCTTCCCATTTTGGACAAATACAATGTAACCTTTTGTTTCTCAACTTTAAAACAAAAAAGCACAAAAAAAAAAACCCAAAACCAAACAAAACCAAACAAGCAAACAAAAGCACAAAGAAAATGCTTTTCTTCTTTTTTTTTTTTTTTCCCTCACCCCTTTTAAATACATTCTTCTCATAAATTGAGAAACAAAGCATTGAAAACCAAGGAGAGCTGAAGGGAGTCACATAGAAAGCCCCTCTTTCTCCCCTTTCTCTTTACTCTCCTTCCCATTTTCTTCTGACCTCCGTCCTCTCAAGGGAGAAGTGGCACAGACTCTTGCATGTTTTTAATTTGAGTCAGTTTCAAAGAAGTGAGCACAAGGCCCTTCATATGTCCCTGCCCATATGTGTAGGAGTTGACAGAGCAGCTGTGCACCCCCTCACTCACCCCCTTCACTCCCACTGGAGTGGGGACCTGGGAGTGCCAACCCCCCCAGGGCCCCCCATCCCTCCCAGGCACATCAGGATGCCACTTTCTCAAACTGGTCCTCTGCCACAGCTCATTTTCTGCCAAAAGGTGTTATGATCATTATTCTCACTCTTCCTCAACCAGGTGGAGTAAGGCTCCTGAACTAAATCCATCTGATTGTACATAATCCCACCAGACACATATATAGGGAAGACTTTTCCTGCTTCCACTGTCCTTGATAAAAGGATGAGAGATTTTGGATTGTATCCCCATGAGCAGGACTTGCAGGTCTGCTGGATTCTCACCTCTGGCAATGAGTAGCCCCAGAAATAATGTTCTGTGGAGCAAATGACTGTGTTTCACATACTTTCCTGCCATGATAAAGTTCAAGGTGATAAGGAAATCTGATTTAATAGAAGTTCCCAAGCTTATGGCAATGAAATCTCACTTTTCATAGAACAGTGAACTGATCATGGACAACCGTAGGTGAAGTACTTGAACAGGTCACAGTGACACGGCAAAATTACCTCTATTCTTGTGAAAGCAATGGGTAACAGATTATCATTATGGGCAGCTTATAGGCCTGCTGTGTAATTAGAAAGTAATTTCATTTTATATCTATTTAGGAGAGCATTAAAGAAACGGGGGGGAAGGAGGAAAGGAATGTGATTATCCAATCAAATTGGCAAAGATACTAGCGACATGAAATCCTAGCCCCAAAAAATGATGTTCTGTGAGAAGGTTATATCCACCAGTGTGTGGGTTTTTTCTCCTTTATTTTCATGCACAGTATATACATGTGCATTAACTATCAGTCAACATACTGGATTTTTCTCTACTTTCCTTTGTTTCTTTACATCTCAAGTGCTTGCAGACCTTCCAGTACTTAGAAGTGTCCTGGGAGCTTTGGATCAAGAAGTCATGCTGGTGAGGAAGGGGTTACTTTTCAAGAGGCAGACATGGCTGCAAATACAGGGTTAATAAATTACTTGAATCTAGCTTATTTGTATTATTAATTAATTCCCAACTCTTTTACTCCTGCTACACTGTAGTAGATACATATGGCACCACTTACACACCAGCCCACTGACACATGGGAGTTTGAAGCTCAGAGGATGGTAGCACTTGAACATGTAGCAGGCATATTTGTGGGTGTGGAGCTGGCAGTTAGATGTGAATTGCTACCATTTGGCAGACATTTCATAGAAACCCCTTTACTAGCATGCATGAGTGCACATCTGTTGTGTTACAAACCATTCTCGGAGCCCTTTGCTAACTTCACACCTTGATTCTTTCAAATGATGAAGGTGGCATTCACATTTTGTGAAGTGTAACTTCAGTTTGGTTGTGCCACTGCTTATTTCAGTCCTGGTGGATAGATTTAAGTAATGCCTTGGAGAAGTGTCATTACTTCCAGTTTTGACAAAATCCATTCCCCTCACTAACATTCATTAACTACACCTGCCTTTTTTATTTCTCCATTTCCTCCGAGATTTCTGTCCTCTGGTTTTCAAGACCACAGCTTTGGTTTTGACTGCCAGCTATTCTTTTTTGTTGTCCTTCCAGATAGTAACTGGACTCATTCATCTCTTCTTTGCAATAGCGGTTTAAAATGAAAACAAAAGTGATTCTGTTTGGACTGAAAACAGGGCTTTTTTCTGAGATCCAGTTTAGGCTTGACTTCTTTGCTCAAATCTTCTTGCTTTGCAACTCCTTGATGCAAGGCAGGGAAAAAGGCTTCTTTTTCTGAAGGAAAACAGCATCATAGGAATGGACTGTGCCAAGATTTAGTTACGGGTACAAGCAAATGTGCCTTACAGCTGTCTTAGGGGTGTGCTAAATAACGTTGTGTCTGGTTTGGACCCCAGCTACCCATAGTGTTAGGAAGAGATTATGCTGAGAATTGCCTTTTAACACCTCTAACGGCATTTATTCTTCAGGCATATCTAAGGATGTAGCAAAAAACCCCAAAACTTACAATGTACCTCATCCTGAAAGCCTACTGAAAATGACAATAAGAACATTTTTGCCTGCTGTTTCTAGACAATTTCCCATTATTACAATGTGCATAAAGGTATTTATTTGTTTTTATTTATTACACATTGAGTCATGGGAAAATATTTTAAAGGAATGAGCTACAAAGACTACCTGATAGTTTGGGGTTTTTTTTGTTGTTTTTGTTTGTTGTTTTTTTTTTACAGAAATCACACATGGGTTAAAGTCAACCTGGCTAACAACTGTTTAAACCAGATATTTTTACTGTATCCTGTAACAAGAATTCCATGTAATGTCCAGGAGCTGCTTTTCAAGTTTGGACTTCCAGTGCCATTTTCTGTGTTTCTGAACTTTCTGTGTTTCTTTAGGGGCTCAGAAAAGCTAATATTTTCATGTTTACTGTGAACACAAAGTAAACAGATAGCTCTCCAAACCACCCTAGCTGAGTGCAGGTGACCAAGCACCAGCCCAGGGGATGCACAGAGGGACTTGCACCAGACTGCCCTTGGATGTGTGGTTGCAAAGTGAGTCTGGACAGGAGCAAAGAGGCTGAGTGTCTCTCCCTGTCCCTCCTTATTGCTGGTCCCACCAGATGTGCTGAGGGGTCTGGTGGCAGCATGTGCCAACCAAATCCAGAGCCTGTGCTGAGCTGAGACGGACCTGGAAAAAGCGGCAAAACTGCAGGTTGTCAGGAGGGTGGCAGAGAGGGCTGGGTAATAGAGAGGGACAGCAGAGCAGGAAAGCAGCTGGATACCCTTTTATTTTACCTTTTCAAATGCAAGGTATTTGTTCTATGCTCCCTCCTGCAACATAAGAGGGGCTTCTGAAGTGATTGAAGAGAAGAGTGAGGCAAAAGAAAAAGAAAAAGAAAATGCAGACCAAGGAGGGAAAACCTGGAAATGTTCCAAAGCAAACCTCCCCCTAACTATGAGGAGCAGGACTGTGAGTCTAAAGATGCTCTGTAATTTGCTGTAGCTCGTATCCTCTAATTTAGCCACTAGGTGTGATTGTACAGAAATATGGAACTAAATGCAATTCAGAGCATGTCAGTAAGTGAAGCTGAGTATGTGTTTCTTGGGACTTTTTGTCCAGTTGAAGTACACTTAACTACCTATTTGGGAATACAGGTTTGGCAAACAACATAACCAGAAAAAGAAAAAAAAAATGTTATTTTTTCTTCAGAACTGGTATTCATGGTGTGGACAGCATCTGGAGATCGGTGGGCATAAAGGCCTGATTATCTTGCATCTCCTGCAATCTGGAAAGAAGCCATTGCAGAAGTACATGTTGGGGTGAGAGCCAAGGGATCCTCTGGCCTGACACTGATGTTTCACAGTTTGCCAGCATTTTCAGCTAGCAGAGGTGTCAGTACTCTGCTGCTGTCAGGGATTCTTTGTATAGAGCCAGTGTCATAGAGTCTCTTTCATGGACTAGATCCACATTGCATGCAATGGATGAAGCACATAGTAAAAGTCAAGGTCAAGAGATAAAAATGGAAGTAAGAGGTAAGAAGATACAAATGTGTACAAACGGGAAGACTGAGAAACAGCAAGACCCTATCTGTCAGGATAATAAGCTGTGCTTTTGGTATTGATAAACCAACTCCTTCTCAGTCCCTCAGTTTTACCTCTCCCAGTGCCATTTCCTCAAGAGGTCAAATGTCTTCACCTAAGATACCTCCTTCTCATGACATTTCACCCACTGGTGTTGCTGGTGCTTTCCACATGGAAATGAACATTCTGAGCCTTTAAAGTAAGGTCACCCACACCAATCATCAGAGGTGTGAATTATGAAGCATGATCAGTGTGATAAATGTGGTTCATTGGAGGCTACACCTGGTTATAAGAAATTGCACCTGAATCAAATAAAAGGTTTGAATTGGCTTATTGTTTGAGGGGAATATTTTGTGCAGCAGTGCTGTAGAGGCATTTATTGTATCCATGCTCATGGGCATGGGGTTTTTAATTTTTAATAAATGTGGGGGTTTGGTTTTTTGTGGTTAGAGCTATTCTGTAACTTATTTTGTAATTTTTCTCCTGGTTGAGAGGGGACAATGCTAAATGCTGCAGCTTGTGAGAAACTCTGAAGATTTTAAATCCAATTTTAACAATGAAGGCTTATCTGTTCAGTAAATCAGATTAGACAGAAATGGATATATAATAGATAATTGTTAATAAATTTCATAAATTAGTCTGAAGTTAATTGCTATTAGTTAGTCTGTGGTTTATAGACTGTAGTCTATACTTAGTATAGTTAATATACTAGTCTATAGTTAATAACTAATTGCTACTGTGCCTGTTCATGCCACAAGAACATCTGCAAATAATAAAGCAATCTATCTAATGCTTACAGAAGTTTCATTTCTGTTATATCTGGAGCAAACATAGTCACCAATCAGCTCGTGGTCTGAAATGAGGATATCCATTTTACACCCAAACACCCAAGCTTGTGAAGAGGGCAGATGAACAGAAAATTTACGTAGTTCCCCAAGGATCCCATTTCTGTCTGTTGAATTTAACTGTCAAAAGCTCTCAACATCCTGAACGGCAACTGCCTGCCGTTGGGTATGTTCTGAAAAGCTCGGGTGACCTCCTGGCCATCAAAATCTGTTCTTCATATTTAAGAGCATGGAGTCACTGCTGTGGTCACTTCCTTGAACTTTCCATCAGTTTTGCAGGGGCAGTGGAGTTTGCTGCAACATGACAGATGATTCTGGGCTCCCACAGTAGGGACCAACCTGGCAAACATTATGATCAGGGATTTGGGGGCCTGAAAGTGGTGGTTAAAACATAAAATTAGAAGTACTTCCATGCCAAGAGCAGAGACTAATAGCAAAAACATGAAAGTCTTAGCTTTGTCTCTGCTTCTGTGTATGTTGAAAAGCAAAAGGGAGAAAAGGGATTTATGCCCTGCTGAAGGTGTAATCAGCACTAGTGCACCCAAGCAAGCAGAAGTGATAGACAGAGTTACTGCCTTGGTTTTCACCTCCACACCTCTAAACAGCCAAGGGTCCATTTGCTGAAGATCTCCTAATGACAAGATGATACTGTCATGCAAACAAGCACATACCCTAGCCTAAGCCTGCATGTCTGATGGGAAACAGAGTATTGGGTCTCCCATGTGATACATGGAATACAGCCCGGGAGAAAAAAATCACCTCCACTTCTGGTTAATTGCACGTCAAATGATCTTGGTAAGTACAGCCTCCGCACCAATGCTGTCTTCTTGTCATGTTGCTCTGAGACAGGATTTTTCAGAGAGGTCCAGATCCCACACTCTGTTTTGCTTCACTGATACCAGGGGAATTTGTGTTCTGCTATGAAAACAAGCTCCCTAAAGGATCATGGGTTTTCTGATTTTAGGTCCCGTACCCATTAGAAGGAATGTTCTGATTTCCCTCCATTCTGGCTGAACTTCCCCTCTAACCTGCAGGCTTACAAGAGAAACACGACCTGAAATATTTATGAAGGAATTAGTCCTTGACAACATGGAGCTAAGATATCTAGCCCATCTTTCCGTGTGTTTGTTGTTCACCTATACTTCCTCTGTATCCGATACTTGGAGGTGTGTACCTATGCACTTGCTTCCATGAAACTTCTCTCATACAGTCTCTGTTTTCCCTTCTTATATGTCATATCCCAGGAGATATGGAATTTTGACTGGTTCACAGTAGGTCACTATGCCAAGTAACTGCTTTTTGCAGTTATTTAAGGTAAACCTGCTCCTGCTCTATGCACAATTCTTCATAAAATTACCTGCAGCCTGGGCAAGAACATCCTAGTACTCAGTTCTAGTTCTCAGTACTCACAGTCCTCTGGCTGTTAAAGATGATTTAGAATAACACTGGCAACAGATAAGGCTTGGGTAAAGATGAATATTAAATCTGGTAGAGGACACTGCTGTCAACCCAGGAAGATCACCTCGCCAGGGGTTGGTGAGGTGTTAATTTTTGGCAGGTGTTAAAGAAGCTAGTCTAGGTTTACTTATGAGGAGGGTTCACAAGGGTGGCTAAGCTGGGACTGGAGTTAGTATCCACCCTTTTTTTGTTGAAAAAAGCAAGGCTCCATTTCTAAGATACATCAGTCTTCTCAAAGCTAAGATTTGGTGTCTCAGGTTTCCTTCGGGACTCCTGAATCAAACACTGAAAGCTGAAACACACTGAGAGCTTCCTATCAAAATAATATCTACCCATCTAGAGCTGCAAAGTCCAGCATCCTGGCTGCTCTTCCCAGTGAGCCCACAGGACCCTACCACTGTTGGCACCTTCCTCATATTTCCTGGGGTTGAAAGGGGCCTTGATTTACATTGAGTTTCAAACGAAGCACATTGACATCAAAGCAAAGGAAATCAGGCCCCAGTAAATGGTTTATAAATGCAGCCTAAGTGTTTTGATACAAAATAGTTCTTTCAGTAAAGTTGGAGGGGTAGGTCTGTTGTCCTTATAATTGTTAATTTCTGTCTTGAAAACACTGGAAAGTCACTGACATTGAATCCCTCTGGGGATCATTAGAAAAAAAGCTTCCGTTCCTGAATGAAACTCTTTTTGTTAGGTTTTTCCCATTCTTTTTTTTTGCATTTTATTACTAGGAGGGGATAGTAATCAAAACGCAAAATATATGTATGGATTACCTCAGAGAAACATCTTGTGGGTTGTGTTGTACGATATTAGGGAAAGGATCCTCAGCTATGCATGCTTTTCTCATCTCAGATGGAGAAGACAAGGCCTCTCTGCAGTCTTCACAAACAGCCTTGGGACTGTTTCGGACTCTTTCGGCCCACTGAACAAAGACCTTATGCAGAGGCATTCAGTGATGACCAGATGTGTGACTCATAAAGTACTTAACTGAAATGACAAAGATACATGGGGTTGGTAGAAGTTTCTTTTAGCAAATGTGATCATATCCCCAAGCTGGCAATGACTACATTTCCTTTCAAATCTGGAAGAACAACGTCTTTTTGTAGAGCTGGTGCATCTATTGGCTGCATCAGATATCACTAAACAAACACAATGTTCCAAGAAAGGAGGAAGGAAAATCCAAGGGCTTTTGAAATAAGCCTTTTGTGTTACTGGGCATCTGAAAATTCTTGGAGTGCCTGTGTATAAACACAGCATAGAAAAAGGATATCCAAACAGGATAATTATTTTAAAACCCAGTCTTAATCCAGGTTTGAGTTTTACAAATGGATCTTGGGTATCTGATCAGCTGAACTAGGACCAGCACTGCTGGTGCACTGAGGTGTACAAGGGAAGTACTGGGCCTCAGAGCAGTCTTATCTTCTGCCTTCATCTGCCTGAAACAGCTGTGTAGGTGCAGTGATGTAATTCTGTTGATGTGACCAGGAACGGAAGCAAAAAAATTCCCCAAGGAAAAGCTTAGGCTAACATAAACTGAGGTAAAGAATGAAGTCCAAAAACACAGAGGTGCTTCTGCATCTGTCTGACATTGAAACCCCTGGGAGCTGGTCACCAAGGTTTACTTGATGAATATGAGCCTAAATGCTGAAGGCCATGCTGCCTGGGTGGCCCACTGCCAACCCAGAGGAAGGGTGTCTGCTGAACATGTGCAGGAGGGTGCTGCCTCCAGGGCAGCTGCTCAGAAACCTGAATGTCCGTTTCATGGAAAAATGTGGGACAGCAGTGGTCTTTATTTTACTTTCTTACCAGAATGGGAACAGATTTTCCCACATGTGTTGACAACAGAAGACTTCTCCACTGAGGGATGTAATTTTCATCCCAGGCAGAAAGATGAGATATATTCTTCCCCCAGGATCACAGAACGGCAGGTGTTGGAAGGAACCTTACCCTTCCTGACATTAATTAATGAGCCAGAGAGAGTTTTGTTTCACTATACTAAACAAGTCTATGTAGAAACTCACCAAGGAAATCCTTAGTTCTGATCCATAATTAAATTTCCTCTGTATCTGTTTTCAAAACTCTGTATGCTTGGTAAATTCTCCTTTTCAGTTTCAGCTTATCTTGTCAAAATGTGAAATTCAAACAGGCCTTTTTTCTTGAACTTCATTTGCAAGAGAACCTCCAAACAGAAAAGAATGAGAAAGCTCAGCCATCATTGAAAATATTCCTTTAATCAACATTGTTATAAAAATAACATTTTTTTAACAACTATAGGCAATACGACCTTTTCACTGTGGTTAAAAACAGTGGGTAAACTGTACCTTACTGATGAAGCAAGTTAAACTGTATAAATATTCTGCAAATTACTCTTCACAATGAGACGTCTGTCTAAGCAAAAGCTTATGTTATTGTCCAGACAATATAGAGAGCTTTCTGCCACTGACCTTAGAAAAGACATATTGCACAGACTAAATCCAAACATGAGCATTCAAAGTGTGGTAAATGCAAGTAAACCAGGGATTCTTTCCTTTCATTAGACTTTCTCCCTGACCTCTGGATGACAAGGGCATAGGAAAAGGAAGCAATTTTTCTTGTGTCCTGGGGGAAGGAACATTTGAAAGACATTTCCTGTGACTGGACTATATCATCTCTCTAATGCCTGATCTGAAAATCTGGAAGTCCATCTTTTCCTAGCATCCATCACAAATGCTCATTCGCTTTTTCCCCATGAAATAACTTGTGTTTGATTCACAAAGGCTTTAGGTGAGTATTGCAGTTGGCTGGATGGGATCAGTCAAATATTTCAGCTTTTCAGAAGAATTTCATTGCTTATTGGGAAAATTGTTCCAAAATAAATCCTTTTGTTGTCTATAAGTTTTAAATTATTCCCATCTCTCTCTTGCCAGGGGAAGTAAAGGTCACTTAATACAGTTCAATACCATATTCTTTGTCAAGTATTTGAAAAATTGAGAAAATAATGCCTTTTCTACCCTATGATAACTTTATATATTTAACACCTCAGGTTGCGTCACTTCCAGTTGTCACACACATCACAGCAATAGCACTTCCTGTGTACTTTGAGTAGTGGTCTGTCTAATTATGTCAAGGCCATACACCAAACCGTTTGCTCTCAGGGGGCAGGTGGCTATGGCAAGCCAGAAAACAGTGCTGGTCCTCTCTGGACCTCTCTCTGTGGCTGTATCCACCTAAGATAAATTTCTGTTTCCACCTTTCTCATCAGAAGACCTTCCTGATGTGCAGCAGAGCTTTCTTTTTTTTCCAACTGGATGACTAGGATGCCTCAGCCTTCCTTCTTTGCCTTTTTACTATGTGCAAGCTCCCACACTTTGAGGAAGCACCCACCAAGAGTATCATGATTTATGTAAATGTTAACATAAACATTATTATGTTATATAGGGCCCTAGTTGCATGAAAAGTCAGGCATTGAGTGAGAATTGAAGGTAGAAGGGAGAATAATTGACTCCTACACTGAACAATTGACCAAAAATACATGACCAAAAAACTCTTAGATTTGGAGCTTTCAGATGTTTCAAGATTTATTCTGAGACTAGGGTTGAGACACCAATTAGTCATCTTTTCACCTTTGACAGATAAACAGACATGTTAAATTTATAGTTGATGCTGGACTATGGCTTCTGGGATTGGTGTTAGAGTTTCAGGTCAGGCAAACCAGGGAAGGAGTAAAGGTAATTATTTTCTTTCGTCGGTGTGAATCGGGAATGTCAAACTGAAAAATCTCACAGGGTTCAGAGACCTAGCTTTAAGACTGAAACTGGGACAGGGGTTCTAGATCTGGTGAGCTGTGAACTATGGAACAGGGAGATGTGGATGGGATTTAGGGGAAGGAACAACCTCATGGCAAATTGCATTTGGGGATGTTTCTTGAATGTGTCCTAAGAATACATTAACATTTGGAGGTTTGTATTCTCACAAGACTCTGGAGTTGCTTTTAGGAGTTAGTGAGATGGAGAAAAACTAGACGCATGGAGAAATGGGAAATACAGGAAGGATCAGCTGGGCTGTGCTAAGAGCTGGCATCAGCCTGGATCCACTTTTTCTTGTTCAGAAAATCACCATTGTTACAGGACAATGATGAAGCACCTGAATGGGATTCTAGAAATCAATGGTCACCTGTGATAAGGATGTTCAGGAAAAGTTTCCAAGTGGATCTGAGAGGAAACAGACAGCAGTTCCAGAGACATTTTTAGGCTTTCCGTTTGTAGTGATCCATAAGCTATATATGGTCCACAAACTATAATTAGGATTCAGTCTTTGAGACATTGAAGAACTGAGGTGACATCAGTGTTTAAAGTAAACCTACAGTTACATTTTTGTTTTTCATATACATACTGGGATTGAGGTTGAGAAAGGAACACAAAATTTAAAGCAAAAGGGGAGTTTAAAAATGCCGGATGATCTTGCCTTAGGACTGATAGCATTAACACTTGGTCCCACAGGTCTGGGTTTCACGGGCATTAGACGACTCAGATTAAGAACAGTGTTAGGTGTTGCTTCAAGTAAATAATTGGATAGAGGAAGAAATTCAAAGTAAGTCATCAGATACATTGGAACTTGGTACTTCCAAGTTCTTAACTGATGTTTGTAGGAATCAGTGGCCTAGGGTTCAGATTTAGAGTACTGCTACTGCTGAAATTAGTAGCATCATTATGTTTGAAGGGGAAAAAAAACACAAAAGGGAGGAAGTGTTAGGTTCTGCTTTAATGTCACTGAACTAGATTTTCAGTTTCTAAAAATCCTCAGCACAAGATGATGTTGAGGTTAGAGTTTCACAGAGGTCACCAGACCAGATTTAAAACTGTAGCTAAAACAAGGGGTGTGATTAAGGCTAAAGTTTAGTCTGGAAGGAAAACACAGAAATAAATAAATAAAGGGGGGGGGGGGGGGCGGAAAGGGCTAAGAAAAGCCTAGCAGCCTAAGTTAGGACCTTGTGTCGACTGGTCAATTGCTGCCTATTTTTAAATCTTAGGTTTGTGGGTCAGGTGAGGCTGTGTCCTAGATTGTTGGTAATATTCTGTTAGGAAAAGAAAAGGGAGAAAGTGAAGAACAAAAAAAGCCAAAATCAGAAAATAGGCAGAGATGAGGTTGGGCAGCTTGTGGACAGTTCTTGAACCTGGCCTGATGGCTTTTCATCATCTTGGGCATCATCTCACTCTGAAGCCCAACCCTGAGTAGCCACCCTTCAGTAGCCCAATTGCTCTTCCCAACTCCTTCTTGGTGCTGGTAGCTCAGGCAGGGACTGCCCTGGACTCAGCTGAGGAGCAGGCATAGGGGAGCCAGGGAAAGAGAAATGTGCTGGAGTCACATACCCTCTCAAGAGTGGGGATGAGTCTGGGATCACAATCAACTGCAGCTCTAACCATGCCTTTAGATGGACCTCTGCTGTCCTAAGGTTGCAGCACTGGCTTCTCCTGTGGCTTCTCCAACACTTCAGTTTATCCCAGTCCAAATCCTAACCATATTTCTAACTCCAGTTTCAGTAACGCCCACTGACTCCAATGACTAAAAGCAAGATGGTGGTGAATGCTGGGACCAGATACCCTTTTAGGATGTCTCTGGGTCTGAAACATAATCAAGCTATGCCTACAAGCATCTGGCTTAACAGCAATAATTAAATCCACATCAAAAGCTAACCACAAGGCAGGAGGACATCTGACCAGAACCCTCTTATAAAACATAACTTATGGTTCTCTCTGGGCCTTGACTGTAGGCCCCTCTTAACCCTCTGTTTAGCACTTCCCTGCTGTGCCTGGAGACCCTTGGGAAGGCAGAAATCTGGTCTTGCACCACAGTCTCATGTAGGTAGCAGCATGCAATGCTTGTACTTCGTGATTGTCTCTGCTCTTTCCCATAACCATATGGCTTTAACAGTAAGCCAAATGCTAAATGAGCCTGTTGATCCCCAAATATGTATGGACTTAAGGGTATCCATAAGGGGACCAGCTCTTGCACTATTAATTAATTCAGTCTAACATTGCTCTGCTTCTAACTCCAGCTTAATGTTTTACTTTGATTTCTGACCTTAGCTGTAAATTATCTAGCCCAGCATTAAACTGAAGATATGTAAAAACACCCAAAGACAAGTGCTAAAGCAGCTTTTAATTTAATTAAATGGCATTTAGGTGTGATACTGATGACACAGGTGTTTTGTTTATCACAGTCTTAAACCAACACATATCTCTCATACTACCCTAGATACAGCTTTAGCCTCAAGACAGCTGGGAATCTCCAGCCTAAAAATACAACAAAGAGCGATTTGAACATCAGTCCTTGCATTCTGGTTGTAGACCACTTTCCACTTTTTCATTGCCAGAGCCTTTTAATATGAAGAACATTTTAAATTCCAGAGTCAATTTAACATAAACAAATAATTTAACATGTAAAGAGGGATTAAAACAAATGCTGGGAAAAGCACCCCACTGTGCCTGGTGGACCATTTCTCCTGAGGATAAACACACTTGAAACTGAATGCTGCCTAGGGATACAAGCTTTACTAAATTAATAACAAATTTAAGACTAATACTGGGACCCATGATGTGATCAGGCACAAATTTCCCTCTTTAACATCTTCACACTTTCTGGAAATATTAGCTGCTATCTGGGTCTCATCACAGAAGAAAACAGACAGTTTAAAATATTGCAAGCAGTCTTATTTGAAACAGGCTGAATCCCGGGACCAAAAGCCACCCACAAAGTGCATCCCTGGAAGAGGTGCAGGACATGAGGGGAAGGAGCAGGAACTAGCAGGGGTGGGGAGTGGGAAGGTGAGGAGGGGTATAATTCAGCCCCTGTGCTCCTTGCTCCCATTCCTGTCAAAAAAATCCCAGTGTTTCCACCACTGTGTCCTTTGCTACAGCCATTTTATGTTCCTCTTTGGCAGGGGAGCTGTGAGCAGGCTCACTCTGCATCCCCGTAACAAACTGCATTCCCAGCTGGATTACTCATACTCCACTGGCTGCTGTTTTTCTTCATGTGCACTCATTTGCAAGCTGCTAAACAAGAGACAAAAAGCTGTCTGTAAAATCAGGTCACGTGTGTTGTCCTGTCAAGCCATTGGGCTTGCCAAAACCAGGATTTTCCTGACATCACAATGTACTTTTTAAAGCTTCATCCATGACAAAATAAAAGGGGGAAACAAGATAAGGAAAAAAGGGAAAAAAAAAATAATATTAACCCACCCATTCCAAAACCTGTGGTACCAAGTAATAATGATGAGTTAGTATATACAAATCTATCCTATGACAGTTCTGTGAAACACTGTACTACTGTCCTTCAACATGACATTAGATTTCCAGCACAAGCAGATGTTTCTTACCACACTTAATTCTCTTCTCTTCCAGCTAAGCTGCTTGTGGAAAGGCAACTCCATTTTATACAGAATATTATTTTTGTCCAGAAGTATTTCTATCTTTTATCTTCTGGGCCAAACATAAACAAAACCCTGGGTTCAGAGGGCAAATAAGCCCTGACTCAGGACAGATGCCAATCAGTCCAGCTGCTAATGTTCACCCAGGACATCAGGCCCAGGACATCCAGCACAGGACTCTGGATGTCTTTTGGGAAACACATCTCTGGTTCAGTGTGAGAAAGGGTGTGGGGTGAGATATTGCCTGAGGCAAACTAATCTTAAAGTGAAGCCAGGGAATGTGAGCTTGGGAAAAAAAAAAAAAAAAAAAAAAAAAAAAAAAAGTTGTTGGAATATTTCTGTTAAAAAGCAAACATTTACAATATGACAGTCCTCTTTGGTAGCAGGGGAAAGCCAGAGAGTTTGGCTGAGTGCTGCTGGAAGAATAGGGAAGTGCTCCATAGGGGGCAGGAGAGGAGTGAGGCAAGTCAGAGGTTGTCCTAAGCCAGGCCTGTGAGACTTCACTTTGGGGTAGAGGATCAACCCTACCATTCCTGGGTATGGATCTAGAGTTCACTAGATTTTGCAGGGAAATCACATTAACCAAATAGAAAAGCTTCAATAAATAGAAAAGCTGTTTTTTGTTTCCCCCACACACTTTTCTGTCACCCTATACCAAGGGACTGCAAGACGGGAGGTGTGTTGATGACATTGGGTCTGGGCAGCAGGGTTGGCACTGTTTTCCCCACCTGAGCTAGGTCAAAGGCAGGCAGCAAAACTCTCAGTCTGCTTTGTTCTGAAAGGTTATGTACAGCCTCTGAGAATAAAATCACAAAGGGTGGTGGTTCTGAGCTTTTGTCAAGTCAGAGCTGTGCCTCTTGTATAGCACTGGAGCTGCCCTTGTTTTCTGCCTGCTGTTGTCCCTTCTGCAGCACAACTGCAACAGGAATTCTAACTAGATGATGGTGAGATTGTGAGGGATTTATTCTCCGTTTCTGTGGCACTGCACTTGGGCTTCTGGTACCAGCCAAGGAGCACACTGACAAGGTCTCCATCTTGAGCATGTTCTGGAGAGGCAGAGCTGGCTGGTTCACATGAACCTGGACCAGATCACAACCACGGGCAGAATTAACCTGAAACTTAAGAGGATGTTTCCATGATTTCATGAGATACTCAGCTGCAGGAAAACTGAGGGTCTAGTTTGGATTGAAAGTGTGCATGGGAAAACCTTCCTTGGTGTTACTCAATAACCAGACAAAGCAGCACCATCAGTTTAATTTCTCTCACGCTGGAGGCTGGTGCTCCCCACAGCCAGGTGAAACTGCTGTGGAGAAGGCTTTTCAGCCTAAGCAGAGCAGTAACACTCTGCTTTGAGTGACATTTTAATTAGCATTAATGTTTTTGGCCTTCACTCTATCTATCAGATTTATTTGTTCTTATAAGGTAGAGCAATCGGTTCTAGCTGCAAGATCCATAAAGTACTACCCTTTGTACAGCTTATTATATCTGGATTTTGGCCACAGTGTGTTAGTTTCACCTACCACAGTACTGCCTCCATTTATTTTGGTGAAGTTAATCCAGGAATGAACATGAATCAGCATTTTTAGTAATATCTGTAATATTCCTGTATTGTTTGGATAGCCGGGGCTGGAGGGATAGTACTAGACATTTCATTTTCTCATCGATAATTGTTTCATAGCTTTTCTGAGTTGGCAAAATCCTTGGGGAAAAAGCCTCTGGCAGGGCTGACCGACCTCATCTTCTGTTTCTCCTCGAGAGATTTTGGAGGGAGGAGCCAGCAGCTCGGCAGTGACATCGCATGCCTGCAGAATCCCTGCTGCTGTCGTGGTCAGGCAGACTGCTCCCCTGGCTCTGCTGCAGTTGTGTCTGGTCGTAGGAGAATCACACACTCCTTGCCACTGCTATTTAATTCCTGTTTTGCAAAATAGGGCTTTTGAGAACCTCAGTGTTCATTACTAAAAATGTTTAGAGATTCCTCTTTTTGGATGGACTGTCCTGCACCTACTCTTTCTCCCTAGAGAAGCCTTTCCTTATCTCCAGCATCTATGACAGGGGTCATCTTCCCCCACTGCCAAGTAACAGACAGCAATAACTTTTTTTTCTAAGAATGAAGGAGCTTGGAGGAAGTGCTTCTGTATTTCTTAGAAATCTGATAATGCAATTAGCTTCTAAGCATGAAAATACATATGACCTTAAATGTCACTATGGAGTATCTCACAGATATTAAGTAAAACTGCTGTCCCCAATGTGTAAGTGTTCAAAGGGTTACATATGGGGCATGACCTCTCTTGAAAGCAGTTGTGCAGGTTGGCTTGTGGTTTCTGTGTTGCTCATTGAAAGTCTGGATTGTAACTAAAATATTGCAATAAGTTATTGGAAAAAAGACAGTATTACATAATATGAGACTGAAACGGCATCATGAACATAGCTGAAATAGCTTGGCAAGGCAGAAGGTCTGTATCTGGATGTTTTGCCACCATATGCATCTCTCTTTTTTTTTTTTTTTTTTTTTTTTAATCTTGAAATAATGGCAACCATGCTATTCATGTAAATGGAAAGATGATCGAGCCTGTTATTAGGAAATGAAATTGCTTTACAAACAGAAAATGTAAAATATTTTTGCTTCTTTCTCTTCTCATTTTGATTGTGAATGAGATGTCTGAGGTAACTAGCTCTGTGCCACTGTAGGAGTGTCTATCACTTCAATTGAGGGATAAATGCTGTATGTTCAGGTGCATCTGAAATACGCGTATTTCTAGACAGATTTTGCTGTCACTGAGAATAGTAGTGAAACTTCTCTTATTAGGATCAGGAGCAGGAGCACACAGTGATGTCTTAGCATTCTGCAGCTTACAATGAACAAGGTCTGAAAGAAAACAACTCTTCATTACTGTTGTGAATCTTATTATATGGGCAACAGAGGCTCAGAACTTCAGCCATCCTCTTGTGTTCCAACACTTGCCAGGGACAGTGACCACAGGCAAAATGCAACCTTTTTAGGAGAAGATTGGAGAAAAATGGTTTTGTCTAAAGTTTGTCCTTTGGTCTCCAGAGGATGATTCTGAAAATGGTTATGAGCTCTAGCATCTTTTTCCAAAACTGGTCCGGAAAAAGGCTGATCATCAGTTGTTTGGATCTGATAGCATTTGTCTGACATTGCATAAGTTCTTGGGCAGCTGACAAAATGCCATGGCTCAAAATAGAAATCAAATGGTCTGACAAGATAGCCTGTTCCCCATAACTTCTTTCACAGGACAGTCATTGGTTACCCCTGAGAAACCCAATGAAACCAATTCATTGAACTGCATCCCTCTCCCAGAGCCAGTCTGCATTTAGGACTCTGGCCAATGTCTAGGTCACAGTTCTCTTAGTAGGACGGTTCACTCACAAAACCAGAAAAAGTGTCTCTGGGGAGATTCAGCATGACTTTCCAAGCCATGTTTCCTGAGGCTGCAAATAATGATGATGTGTAAAATATGCCTGTCCATATTAAGCTCATATGTGATGTCCGGTGTCCTGCTCAAGTCTCTTACAAGGGAGAGCTGGATGTAGGTGTGTTTGCAGAACTCAGACATTTGAGACTGACCGATTTGTGCTCTGGGAAGGCTGCGGGGAGCCTCTGAAGGCATCTGGAGCTTTCAAAGGCAAAAATATTAGAGTTTTTCTCTCTCTAAAATACTAGAGAATTTTCTAAAAATTGTTTTTTAACAATATTTTTTGAATATTTTTTATTTTTAAAAAAATTAAAATAAATAAATAAATTGTTATTTCTTGGCTGTTCTTCAGCTTATGTACCATCTGCAGCTTATTTACCATCTGCAACAACAGAAAACTTCCTTTTTTCTTATTTTTCTTATCTTGCAAATTCTTCTGCTAGTTTTCTAATTTTTCACTCTTAGACTTGGCAGTTTTTATGCCTCTGGACAATTGAAATTGGTATACTTCTGCTCTGAAAACAGCCTGCTTCAAACACAAGGAATAGTATATGACAAAATGGACACAGGGGCATAAACTAGTCATTACATTTTTCCATTTTGAAAAACAATGTTTATTTTTTTACCTAATCAGTTTTGAAATACGATTCTCCTGTCTTTTACTGACTCTCCCTCTCTGATGCCAAATTCAAATTAGCCATCAAAAAAGTCTTTATCTTACGTCTGAAAGATCTCCTTTTTCATGTGTAAGACAAAAGAAAATTAGTATTCTTCCTTTTGGCTGTTCAGTACATTCCCATATATATTCCACCTAAGTGTGGCATGTGCCACTAATCAGCTATCTTTCACAAAATTATGTGTGTTTGGATCCACTGGTGTTTTTAACCATGTGGTATCTCAGCATGACTTTGCTGATGGTTAAAAATGCAAGGGATGTTACCTTTTAGAAGACAAACTGACAAAAAACCTGATCAGGTGACAGGCACACAAGTTTTTCTGTGTGTCTGAAGCAGGAACAACAGACTGGAAGCTAGATGTGTGTGGAAATTAATTTAATAATCCCATTTCCATAATTAAAGACTTTTTGTGTCTGTGGCAGAGGGCAATGATAACAGTGTTATAGGATTCCATATAGCTGTGACGGGACAAATTAAAATAATAGTTTTTGTCTCTAAACAGTAATTTCTGAAGAGGTAAAGACTTTGTTTTACTGGCAATTTTAACACAGCTTTAAGAAGAAAAATAGTGTTACACACATCCTCCCTGGGTCAGTCCAGTGGCTTCTGTGCTCTAAAAAACATTTGTTTTAAGAGGAAAGCCAGCAAAACATAAGTCAAACATATAGTGTCGCTGGATAGACGATGTAGGTAGGAAATGGATCATTAGTCATTATTATTCAATGATCTTTGCAGGATACTCCTTTCCCTTCTTCATGCAGTCTGCAGGTTACACATGGCACATTCACTTCTGCGCGAGCCCAGGGACAGCATTCCTGCAGGGTAATTGGAACCAGCTGCGAGCCTGCAAAAAAGGACAAAAGGAAATGGTCATGGAAGTTAGATATTTGCAGGTAGAGGAGACATCCCTTCAGGTACAGGGATGGCTTTCCAGTGATATTTACCTCCCATTTGTCATTACAAGTACAGGATTACTTTTTTTTTTTTTTTTTTTCCTAAGCAGCTACAACGTATAGTGAACCCATTTCTGTGACGAGTAAGTGCTTTCAAACACTTTCTGACAAACAGCACTTTTTCACAAACACTTTTTCCACAAAAGCAAACCAGTTGAACTGCACTGTCAGAGGCCTGATTTTATGCCAGCATTTTTAAGATAGTTTTAAGGAAGTGTTAATAACGAGAGAAGACACTTCAAACTAAGCAGATTGGGTTGAGGGAAAAATCCCTCAAGTTTTCTATTTGGATATCTGGAGGCCTTGGCAGGAACATGCACTGGCCTCTTCACTTTGTGAAAGATGGAGCCAAAAAAGAGCAACTAGATAATTAGAAAATATTACCTGGGTTCTCCGGCAGACAATTAGGGGTGCTTATTTTAGAGAAGAGAATGTGCAACGGCACACAAACCTTCAAACAGGTTACAAATAGTATAACAAGCAGTGGTTTTGTACATGAGGTAAGGAGTGAGATGGGAGGAAATAATTTTCATTTTAATCCAAAAACTCAAGAGACAAAGCCTGCCCAGGAGTTGGAACAGGGAACCAAGCAAAGCTGACAGAGGGGCTCTCAGAGGCAGTAGGAAGGAAACTGTGGTTTCACAGCTCTATAGGAAAGGAACTGTGATGCATGCCACTGTGGTATTTCCTGCTGTCACTGGGCTTGTGGGAAGGGTGGTACAAAGGCCCAGGGTGTTTGGAACAACTGCAGGTGTAGTTGGTTGGGCTGAAAACCCACCTCTTGGAACTGTGGGGGAAACCCAAGGTAGGAGGGCAGCAGGGAGAAATGCCTAAAGGTGGAGGGAAGCTGAGCTGAAGCTGGGAAGCAGGAGGGAGGGGTGGCCAACAGTGCCTTGCCTGTGAGCAAGAGCAGAGCATGGTGAGCCCTAAGCAACTCTTGAATACCAGGCTGGGTCGTAGTTGGTCAGGATTGGACTAGGAACCTGCAGACTGTCTCAGAGCTGGAGAGTGAGTGCTTGTCTGCCCCTGAGCCCACAAAGTTGTGGTTAGTATCATGAAAAGCTTGCAGTTGCCCAGAGCATGAACTTAGATTTTCCAGGGTTGAGCTGTTGCTGGGTTGCATCCTGCCAGGCATTCTATGAAGGTGACTAGTCCCTTCTACCAGTAGCTCACTATGGTGGCCTCCTCCTTTTTTCAGATGCCTTCCTTATGTTCTTATAATCATTCCCAGTTTTTAATGAAAAAGAGCCACTGTTATGCAGATTTGTTTAAAACTGCACTGGTTTAACAGAGTACTCAAAATTTCAACATCTATTCAGAAATCTCAGGAAATTCCCAGACAAAACTTTCAGAGACATGGAATTATAACTGAATTGAACATTGGTAATAGCTTAATAAATCTTTGTTCTTAGCATTTTCAGCATGTTGCAATCATCAATTATTTCAGCCTTATGTGTCCTATCAGGCCAGGGTTCCTATGAATTTCACCTCAATTTCAGCTTTAAACAAGCACAAAATTCCATGGGAAAACTTTGCAAACAACAACCCACACCTATTTATTTTTCTCCTACTCGGTGATGCAAGGGGGACCTTTTGCTTTGAAAAGAACATGAGATACGTATAGGACAACAGCCCCATGTTTGACCAAAGTCAGATGCTGCTTCTGAACTTCAGCAAAAGCATTAATCAATTTTAGATTCCATGGCAGCCCAAAGTCAGGATATTTTTGTATTGTCTCTGGTTTTCTCTCAAATATTTCTTGCTTACCTATATTGCACAGTTTTACATCAGTCTACAAATGAACTGCGTAATGTTTTACAACTTCTCTGTTGCCTTGTGTGTTGCAAATGTAGGCTGGGGTTGGCTACTGGAGACGCAAACTGTGCATGTCTTTGGCTTCATAATTTCATACTTGTTAAAAAGTCAAAAGAAGAGTTAGCTATAGAAGGGCAGAGGCATGCAAATATTATCTGCAGTCGAAGCAAGGAGTAAAGAAAATAAATTACTGTCATTCTAGATGGTCCAATATCTTTTCAGTATCACTGGGATCTGTCCACTGCTTCCTTGCAACCAACCATAAAACCATAGATAATGACATCAAACTAGAACACAAGTGTTGGAAAAGTGCTTACAGCCAGAAGTGGGTTATTGGAAACAGTGAGATGCTAACATAGGGCTTACCTGTTACTACTGAATTAATGATACTCTCAGGAAATGGGAGACTGGACAAGAGTAATTCCTAATGAAATCACTGACAGTAACTGTCAGACTGACTGATATATATCATTGTATTGTCTGTGGTGTCTTTCAGCATGTCTCTTCCTCTGAAGAAAATTTCTGAAGGCTATCTTTGTTGACCTAAAATACCTATGCCAGCAGCATTCTGATGCTGAATGTGTATGTTAATGAGAGGAAAAGTCTTCAGTTTGGTCTCAGCTCTATGGTATGTCCCACAGTAGGAGATCCCTTGCGTGCTTGTTGATGTTGCACATGTGCTCCAGCACAAGGGCAGAACCCTCCTGATAAAGCTCAGTCCTCCATTGAGAGACACCAAGACGTCTTGTCTGCACTAACCACAAACTTGAAAATCTGCATGATAGCTCTTGAGGAAGGAAATTATGAAGGAAATAGAGCAAAATATTAGAGGGATGTCCTGGTTTGAGCTGGGATTAAATCAATTTTCTTTTTACCTTTGTTTGTTTGTTTGTTTGTTTGTTTGTTTGTTTGTTTTCTTCAGTGTACTCTCTTTTAAGCAGCAAGTTTTCCAGCTAGTGCACTGAAAATGCCCAAATGTTTATTGTTACTGCTGAAAGACCAAGGACACATTGCTCTTCTTATTGAATCTGCTGCTTTGGACACTAACGGAGCAGAAGGGCTGTACCTATATCCCTCCTGTAGGGAGGAGCAGACTAGACAGACAGCAAAACTGGTGAAACAAATTATTCCTTCCATATATTGATGTGGCAGTCAGTATAAATTCAGGCATCACAGAAACCAAGCCCTTCTTATTTTCCCCTTCTGTTCCATCCATGGCCAGCACCCAGGCAGGACTCCATCTATCCATCTCCTTTGATGCCCAGGCCCATGCATCCCTGACCCTCATCACTCTCCCCTCAGCTCCTGTCTGCCCTACTGCTCTCTCCGGCAACTCTGGGACATTTTGGGACTACTCACAGCTCAGGAGTTGGGACTCCCAGTTGCCATGGGAGCTGCTGGGGGTGAGGGAAAGCAGTAGAGTTTTGCACATTCTTAAACATACTTGTATATAATTGTACATATTTTGTTTTGTCATTAGTATTTAATTAAAGCTATCTGGATTAGTTTTCAATCCGGGAAGTCTTGCTCCTTCTATTCTGTCTCTCCTTCCCCACCTGGGTGGCAGGGGGAGGGAGTAGAGAGCATTGTTGTCATTGGTTTAATTGCCAATCCTGAGTCAAACCATGACAAGAGGGAAAACACTAGACAAGAATTTCAGAAGTGGCTCAGAGGATGTTCCAACTACAATGGAAATTTTAGAAGGAAGTGAATTAAAATTACTGGTTTAGCATTCTTTAGAATGTCTGCATTATTTGAGAAAGGATACATTTAAACTATTTATTTTAATTAAAAATAACTAGATTCCAGGGAAGGAAAATCTAAACTTTACAGCACCAGCAAAACTGGAAAAATATAGGGGGGAGAGAGTAAGCCCAGCTGGAGTTTAATATACAGCACAGCCTTGGGCTTGATTGCATTAATGGAAGACTGAACATAATGTAATGTGTGTTATAACTGTTTAAGGGTTTCATAATATAATGGGTTTGGAAGAAAAAATATTGTAAGTGTAGAATTGTGATAAAACCTTGGAGGTCACATATGTGTGTGTTTGAACTGCTGAATGCACAGAAGTGCACAGAAATATTTGCTGTGTTTTCCTTATTATTACCAGTTTGATACCTTCTTATGCCTTGTGGTTTTGTGTCCCTCAGGTGTTTATACTATTGCTGCTGACTTCCCTGTGACCAGCAGGGAGGACATACTTCCAGATCCCCAGGTAACACTCCCACTTGTCCTGCTTATTACCCCTTTGGATGCATGATTTCATAAATGGATAATGAGGTGGTGGTCCTCCTCCCAGGCTGGCACATGACCTTTCTGAAACCAACAGATATTATGCCTCCTCCCTGGGTATGAGGGATATGATTTTGGCCTGTATCTGTGTAGTTAGTAAATCCAGTGGAGTGGAAAGAGACTTTCTTCTCCACCTCACACAGAAGCCTTTGGTGTGTCTGGGGTTACTGTTTATTTCTAGTGAGGAATAGTCAGAGTCATGGGATCTGACCTCCCTGTACTCGATGGTAATTTTCCACTCAAGCAAAGGCATATTTGGCACTGTGACCAAAGGAAAATCCCCAACCTGAGGAAAACACGAAACAAGTGCTTGGCAAATTATATTGCCCATCATGACGCAAAACCATGGGAATTTAAAAAAAATGCAGTTAAGAGTTGAAGCAGTTTCCTAGAAGCTAAAGCCTCATGATCAGAGTCCAGTGCTGCACAATAGGTTTGTCCTTTACGTAGCTTCTCCCATAAAACCTGCTGGCTGCCAACAAGGCATGCTACCTGGTGGCAGCGTGGTACTGATGGCAGAATGGTCTTGGCCTCACAGACAGACAGGCACACAGACTTCATTAGTGCTCAAGTGGCAGGGTGTCAATTGTGCAACATGCTGCTCCCCTGGCTAGGAGCCTGCACCTCATGTCACTTAACTGAGGCTCATGTGGGCGAGTACCTTTCCAGCCATTTCTCCACCAAAAGAGAGAGGTGCCAACTCTTACCTCACACCGACAGTCTGGAAAACATCTCTTCCCTCCTCCACATTAATTACTTGGAAGGAGACCTACTACAGCTAAAAGCTTGAGGTAATTCACCTAATTCACAGCTGGCCTGAAGGCATTGTGATTGTGGGAGCTAGTGTTTGATCCCAAAAGCTGTAAAATAATATTTAATGGCATGATTTATGCAGAAGGCTGCATCAGTATTTTATGGTGCAGCATCACCCCAGATCATGACATCAGGAACCCCTCAAAATTTAGGCTTTAGGCCAGGTGACCTGAATTAAAGAATCTTTGCAGACTCACCCCACAAAATGCTTATTGTGCAATGAGCTGTATAGGAATGTGCTGTAGCCTCATGTAAAGGACCCTCTGAACTGTGAGTAACTACAGGCAGGAACACTGGAAGGTAGGTTAAGCAGGTATCAGTTTATGTGTTCTTTTGGTCTCCCCAGGTTTTTCAAGTGTCACCCCATCCAACCTGCTGCAGCAGTTATCACTCCAAAACTCAGGATGGCTGAATTCAGCTTGGGAGGAAATACCCTGAACAACTTTTAATACTTTGTGGTGGCATCCCTTCTTTCTATGTTACAGTTGCTAACCCTGTAGCAATCACTTTACTCACATTTTTAAGGTTTTTTTCCACCACTGTGAGCAGTAGAAACTCTGGAAAAATACATTTCCTGGAGCTTCATTCATGTTCATTCATTCACTGTAGCCTCCAGCAAACATCTGAGTGAGGCACAGAATAAGCAAGAGATGTGCAATATATTTGATGGAAAAAAATAAGGGGGAGGGGGAACAAACTAACCCCCTCCCCCCAACCAAACCAAAAACAAACCAAAAAACACAAAAAAATTGTTAACTTGGTATTTCTCCTTCCTTTTTCAATTTGAATTTGGGAGTAAATTCATTAATCACTTTGCCAGCAGCCACATGTCATTGTGAAGGCTGCACATGGTGGTGTGCTACAGCTGTCCAGAGTTCCAGAAACGGCTTCATGGGCAGAGAAGAGCTCACAGCTGGGTGTTGTGCTCCAGAAAAGGTGAGAAACTTGCCTTTTTTGATGACGGGTGGTCAGCTTGGAGTCATAGTGCCACCGTGTACCTCTGGTGAAATTGCACCAATTTAGCCAAATCCATATCTTATTGTGATAAAACAGGTATAGAACCATTATGAGATATTTAACTTTTCTTAAGAGTGGTTCAAATGGCTTTAGAGCTAAAATAAGCCCTAAAGAGGATGTAGGTTTGGTTGGGATTCTTTGTTACAATGTGACCTAGGAACTGCTGAGTTTTCCAAAAGGACTTTTTATTGACTCTGTCAAGACAATTTTTTCATCAGATAGTTGCAGGACTGGCATGAGATTGATGTCTCCATATTTTTGGTGGCCCTATTTAGATTCAGCATGAGACAGTCAGGCTGTGAAACTGATGAAGTGCTCTAGTTGCATGTGCAAAATTAAAGGAGGCTTTCTGGAATGTTAAATTTGGTGGTAAATTCCTCTGAAAGTTTTGGCTTACACAAAGACTATCATGATTATTTTATTACTCAATGCCAGGTTTGCTATTCCCTTAGCCCATTTGATCTTAACGAGATCCACATTGCAAAAACCCCATGCAGTCTGTAGGGAATATATACAACCTTGCATGTTTATTTAATGTTGCTTACTTCAAGACCACTTAGGATGAGGAGAAAGAAGAAGGCTTGGTTCCTGCATGTGCAAAAGTAAAGGCAGATACAAGCTGTGTCAGGAAATTAGGGGCACACTTGGAATTAATTAGTTTCTGTACTGCTTTGAGAATATTATATGCTGGGCTGGAAGAGTGCTGCTGATGTCATCCGCATGAAAGCACAGCTGGAGCACAGCGTGAAGGCAGCAAATCCCTGAGACAGAATCATACTCTTGGTATTTCAGCCACAGCCATGTGCAGTTTTCTGAGAACTGCTGCTGTCTTACAGACAAGAAAGTCTGTCTGGAAGCAGCGGCATAGATCCGTAGCCACAGGCAGGAGGGATTCCTGCCCAAAGGCTGAGTGACCTTCAGACCTTGTGGCACAACGATGCACTGGCTCCCACACACTCAGCCAAGCCATCATCATTTGGGTCTGCCTGTACTTGCAGATTGACCTCTGCATAAAAAAAATCATGAATACTTCTTGCTTCAGGGTTACAGAGATGTCTCTGTACCTGAGTGGTACAGAGGTCCCTGCAAAGCACCTGGAGCAAAAGAATGTGCCAGGCAAAAAGGAAGAAGGTGAGGAATGATGGACTTAGCTTAGGGAGAGGAAGGGAAGGTTTTGACTGAAATTATATTAGTCCAGGTTCTGCAGATTGCTTTGAACCACAGACTGGGAACTGAGCTTCAAGTGGTGGTCACATTCACACTTGACACAAATCCTGAGCCAAGCACCCTCTCTGTTAGGGTAAATCCTAACCAAGGGGTGAAGAGAAAGACCTGGTTGAAATGAAGGCTCACTATACTCTGATATTCTGATACTGCTATAGTTTAAAACTTGGAAAAAGAGAAAAAGGGATCTGTTTTTAGGCCAGGCAGAGCTCAGTGTAAAGCATTTGCTCTGGGCAAAATTAGAACTGTAAGTG
Source organism: Apus apus (assembly GCF_020740795.1). NCBI lineage: Eukaryota > Metazoa > Chordata > Aves > Apodiformes > Apodidae > Apus > Apus apus. The sequence continues at coordinate 55,061,106 of NC_067312.1, read as the reverse complement.
CAGATCAGTTTTCCCTGGTGTCACCTCATGTCTTGCTGATGCACAGCACACACAACCTTCTGTTGTGACACTGCTGTTTTCTGGTTCACTGTCATCTAATCCTGACTGTGTAAGAAACGATTTCTTCTAACCCAAACACAAAATTAATCTCTTGCCCAGGAGTGGGTGCAATTTCCTTCAGCTTCAGCCCTTGTGTCTTCTGAAACTTGGACTAAGCATTCTCCTGAAATGGAAAATGCTGTTAAATTCATTATATTGCAGCTGTCTTTACTTGTATTGACAGAGTTAAGCTTCCCTTTTTCCCATTCCTTAGAAAGAGAGAAGTTTTTCATCTTCATTTACAGCTCAGTAAATGCAATGTCATCTTTTAGTTGAAATTTGGCTGCACTGCGAATTGTTTTGCTTACTTTCCTTTCCTGCACAGCTGGAAATGAATCCCTCTCCAGTCTTTTTTGGGATGGAGTTGAAAGTGGAGAGTGGAGAGGGAGAAAAAAACATCTGGCAAGAAAGACGCTTGGTTTAGATAAAGTGAAATAAGCTGAAGTTAAACCAGGCGGTGTCACCTCTTCAGGGATAAGCTGACATTTGCATCAACATTAGAGCAGAAGTTAAAGCAGAAACGTTAGCTAGAAATGCTCAGCAGAAGGGAAGTGACTGCTGACCCGTGGTCTGGGGACAGGCCTGAGAAGTGTGTTCACAGTACCCTAAAGTGGGGTGATAGAGAGAAATTGCCCTTATGTCTCACACAAACTGTGGCTGACCCCTTGTTGCATTCATTCAAGGAGGTGAAGCAGTGTCTGGATGTAGTAGTGCAGTCACTTCCCTCCATCCCTGGGAACAGGGGAAAAAATTACAGTCTTTACAGGGCATTTGACACAACTGCAAACAATGAGAGCACACCACTTGAAGTGATGCTGCAATGCAAAAGGCTCCCCCTGAACCACAGCTTGATACTGCAAACAACTCCAAACATGACTCAGACCCACATCTCCTCCTCATCACCACTATGAGAGCTGCAGGACTGCTCTGCAGACAAAGTCACCCTCTCCCCTGCACTTCATGATTCTTGCAGAGGATGAAAGATCAGCTCGTGAAGCCAGCAAGTTTTTGTTTGGGTTTTGCTTTCAGAAAGTATGCTGCGGGTTTCTGTAAGCTTGAAGTTTTTCCACAAAACCATCTTTAACAAAGTCATCACAACAGCCTGCCTGCTTCCACAGGGCTGCTTGTTGCCGACAACAGCTTGAGTATGTATTCAGCTCAGGAAACCTAAAGCTTCCTACACAGACTTTAAACATACAAGCAGCAGAAGCCAAACCAGAAGAACAGAAGCACTGGCCTAATTTTGCTGAAGCTGTTTGGAATAATGATAAGTGACACCAGTTGTGGAGCTTCATGAAGATTAACCACCCACCTCCTAAGTGGTCTGTAATTCTTCATTCTCCCTGCAAGAGAATTCACCTCTGCAAAGGCTGATAGAAAGAAGCATGAGGAGCCACAAAGAAGGAAAGGCAGGCCAACAGGAGTTTCATTTTAAACAGCAAAATAGGGAAAACCTATGGTTTGTGCAAGGCAGGATACAGTAATTCAGAGGAAACCTCTAAGGGTCTTGAGGGCCTCAGACTTTTGGATATAAAATCATGCTATTTTCTTCTGTTGGGCAGCATACTACATTCTTATCAGGACAAAGAGTATCACATAGTCAAATTGTCACAATGTTGATTTGAAGCTAAATAAGAAAGTAGGAAAGTGTATTACAGCTATTAATTCAGTTATTTAGATTGGGTGTTTTCCTTGCAGTGAATATTTGCTCTTGAATCAAACACTCCTGCTCTCTGTGTATGATGCTTCCCAGTCCCCCACCCCCTGCTTTCTTTTGGGGGGGAATGATACAACAAGAAAGAAAAGCAAAAGAACAGAGGATAAGCAGGAGTCAAACACAACAGCTCTGTCTAGAAGTGCTGCATTTTGCCCCGTCTCTCCTCTTGAGGCCATTCCAGGTGGTGAAGCGAGAATTAGAAAGTTTGTAAGTCAGAGGCTCTCCATCCTTCTTATTTAAACATTCACAAGGGATCTAAATTAATTTAACATTGTTTACTTAAAAACACTTACTGAGAAACACTGGCACAGCTCTCCCTGTGACTAAGACCTACAAAAAGGAGGGAGGAAGATCACCAGTTGTACATATTAGTCTTTAATTAGATTTCCCACAATACAAAATCCTTCAGTGGTCAAAGAGGAGAGAGAATCAGGCATATCTTGAAAGGGACTGAGATTCTCACTTTGGTTGACTAGGCTACCCTATGTACTGCACAGCACAATCTTTTCCTATCCTTTGTTAGAGAATATGCCTCACTCCATCCCACTGCGTTCTTTAATACCCCCAGATGAGACATCTGCCATTGCTATAGCATTTTAGTAGCTTGCCTCACCTGCTTCAATATTCCTGTGTCCAATTCTGCCTGTGCATCTCAATGTGAGTGGCAATGGGAAAACCCTCACAAATAAGAGAAGGCAAAAGAAACCAGCTGCTGACATCTGACAGCACCTGCTGCTTTTTAGCTATAGATGATTTCTTCACCCTCAGGTAGTGGTGCTCCTGAAGGACTCTGATAGAAGTTTATTCTCTTTGTAACAGCTCTATTCACTCATGTTGTCTAACGCTATAGCACCATTTGTAATCTCATCTATTTTCTCATGGTTATTTTTTCCTGAACAGATTTACTTCCCTTTTCCCCCAGATCTCTCAAAAAAAGCCACTCCCAGTAGCCAGCAGACTAACATACCCAGAAGCCACTATAGTCATAGGATGATAATCATAACTTAGAAGAAATCTGGCAATCACCAGCAAGCCTGTGATAGCTGCCTTCTGATGTCATTCCAGTAGGAAAGGGCAGGTACTTGCTTCAGTGACCTATATGTGACTGCCCAACTTCTTATTTTGGATCAGAAAAAACAGATTTACACTGCACCCCAGAATGTAAAAATGGCACCATGTGATAGGGTTTGTTATTCTTTCCTCTTGGTCTTAAAATCCTTACTGTATTTGCCAGAGTGGTCACAGTTGCAGTTTCACAAACTATTTCAGTTCCTGTATTGTCACCCAAAATATTAGTTTTACATGTGAAGTTGTTTGGCAGTCACAAAAGCAGAATATGTGTCGTCACCCATGTGTGTGTGCAAAGAAATCTTTTTCTGGAAGCAACTGCTGTTCTGGTTTGCTGCCACTGGATTAGTGCTTCCAGGTTCGTTTCCAGTAGAGGGGGGAAATCAATATGAGGTTCACCAAGCACAAATTTTATGTACTCAGTTTTGCCAGAGCTGCTCGACAGAGATGGACCCAGGCTAAAATTTTGCATCCAAAGGAGATCTGAGAGAGTTCAGTACTGTACATGAAGCTAAATGCAGAGTTGCCTGCAGTACCAATGCTCTAATGCAAAAATTTCCATCGAACCACCACCAGTCTTTGGAGATACTGGTGTCTCAGTTTGAATTTGAGCCCTGTCATTCAAGTCTCCCTCAGCTGTACAGTTTCTTGTTTCCAGAGATGTGAAAAGCCATTCTTTTATACAGGCCACTTCTCTTTATTCCTAGCGTACTTGTCATTTCTTAAACTTAATGTCATTATGTGGTCTGCATAACATATCTTTCAATGTCACCTTTAAGGGCTACGGCACGGGTGGAATCTAGATTATGGTAAGACTCAGGAAATTAAGAAGAATTTGTATTTTGAAAAGCAGAAGTTGTGCAAAGCAGGTGATACAGAGCACAAACATTGTTCATGCAAACGACCTCTTCCAGAAAATGAAGTTACAATACTTGTAAGAAGCTTTAGTTTGGGAATGAGCTGTATTTTGAAACATCTCCTTTTTCTCTCCTTTCCCCATGGGATCTTTTCCTGTGTATTTTTGCCACCATCTCCTGCCTACTGATGCTGACCCTGCCAGCCTTGCATCAGAGGGATTAAAAAAAGCCCCACAGAAGATGATATTCCTACTTCCCAGAACTAGCTGGTGGCCTGAGAGAGGCCCCAGGTCCTCATAAGGTATGTAACTCTCCCAACATTTCCCTGAAGAATGTTTCTGCTATAAACTGGTTGAAAAATATGCACAAAACAGAACATTTAACTATCAAGTATTGCCTGAAGAAACATAATTATATAAGTAATTTATAGATTATAATAATTTGCTAAAAGTTCAGTCATTGTTCTTAATATTGTGTGTAATCTGGAGTCCTTGCAGCCCTTGGTTTTACCTTCCTTGTTACCTCAGCCTCGCAAGCTTCCTTTCAGAGGAACACTCTCTTGTTTAGGCTTGGCAAAATGTGGGATGAAAGGCTAACCAATACATTTGCTTTGCAGCTTTAATCTGGTGAAAGTCTTAACTGCATCCATTTAGCTCTGGTAATGTAGCTAATGAGAAAATCATTAGCTAAATACTTGTAGCAACTGAGGCAAGAAAATGCCTTCAGCCAGAAAGATAAAATATATTTAGCTTAGAGTCTAACAAAAATGAAGGAAAAGAACTTTTTTCTGTTCCAGAATATACACTGGATTCCTTGGGGAAAATAAGGAGGAAGCATCACACACTTCAATAAAAAATAAATAAATTATTATTTCTTTATATTTACAATAGGTTTTTGTGACTTGCATGTACACAGCTACCTGCTGAGTGTCAATAGCATTCACTACCCTCATGCATAAAAGAGGGTAACCATGACTCAACAAGTCATCCTGGAGGGATGACTGGGACAGAGGTTGTCCTTCAGTTATATTTCTACAGCCAATTTCTGATTTCTAACCATCTTGACTGGCAGTGGGGTGCAGTCTGAGGACTGCCTCTTCTGGGAAAATATGCAGACCTGTGGCCCCAGAACAGCTGCCTTTCGAATGCAGAGGCAGGGCAGGCACTGCTCCCTCACAGAACACACGCTTCATCCCTACCCATGGCTTACATCTCTCAGCAACTGCAGCCTCCAGGTTTACCAGGAAAACTGCTTCCCATCCTACCAGGTCCAGCCATTGGAGGTGAGAGAGGAAGAACATTTTGCCCACACTGACTAGCTCTTTATATTCTGCTCGTCTACAGAGTCAAGAGCAGGGTTTCAAGGCTGCAGCTACAAGCATGCCTGCCCTGAGAGGAGGGACCACAGATACAGGATCAGATAACTAACATTACCCAAGCCCTTGAGGGCTCAGATGCACAAAGCTGCCTTATGAGGTGCAAAGTCTAATGCTGCAGCATAGGTCTTGTGTGGGAAGTCCACAGTGGCCTTGCAATAACCACAAAGTAATTGCTTCGTCATACCTTATTTGACAAAAGAAAGATGTTTTTGTTCTCTGGTGTTAGTAAGCAAATGAGATGGCAGGTGATTTACCAGATGATGGTAGCCCATTCCTTGCAGAATCTGAGAAAATATACAAAATTCATGGAGTGTGGCTAAAGGAGACAGTTACACCATATTATGTAAGGCTATCTACCAGATTCAAAGCTTTACTTCTTTCCTCTTGTGACTGATAATACATTAGGTTATATGTGTTTAATATCCAATGTATGATTAATAACTTCCCTGGGTCACACCATATGCCAAACTGGTCTGTCCAAAATTCACACTTCAGTTCAGCTGCCCACTCCACTCTTTTCTCCTTTCCTGTTCTTTCACCCACCTGCTGGGCTTTCTTCTCCACACTGGTCTGAGTCCACTGCAGCCTCTGCCTGAGCAGGGACTCCACCGGGATTCATTCCCACACCATTTTTCCAGGGTTGCAGGAGCAGGAGAAAGAGCTCAATTAGTACTGCAGTAATGACAATGGTAAGGGTGAGCTTCTTACAGCACTGGAGTGACTTTTAGTAGGGACAGGCTTGATGACAGCAACCTCAAGATGTCTAAAATACTTCAGGGATCCTCTAGTGGGATTCAGGAATGCCTTTTTCCTCATTTAGTATCTCCAAGTGGAATGACATATTATTTTAATTTTAGCTAGCTCTCCACAATTTCAGAGAGATATTTACAAGAGTATAAATGACAGAACAGCTCTGCAGAACAAAGCTCACTGAAGTGCCCCACAGCATAAGAAAACCCAAAATGCCACAGTCTTGGACCAACCAAACAACACCGGATGGAACAGATAAAAACAAACACAGAGTCCTTTCAAAGCTTAATACATGTGCTTTAGTGTATTTTTTTTTGTGGCTGTGTAAGTGGATTTGTGCCTCTCCACCGAACAGCCAGAGGAAGGTACAAGTTTTTACTTAAAAAAACCACAAAACCTGCATTTCCTTTGATAATTTTTTTTGGAACTTATAACAGATATTGTATTTGTTTATTAATTTATTATCTTTCTTCTTCTATTTTAACAGGTGTTCTTGTAGGGTTGCCATGGGATTTGAGCAGCATTTATTATGCTGGAGAAGACAGATGAAATAATATTCCCATTTCATGTGGCCAAAAAAATTATGGAATATTTTGAAGGAAGTGGTCCTCCTATTGCAAGCCTGAAGGTTTCTGAGCACAGTGACATGAGAAGAGAAATACAAAGTAAATTGGTAAGTTTAAAAGGAGGATCCCAGCCTGGAACAAATTAGACTTATTGCATTAGCAGAACAGCTATGAAGATGTGTCAGGAATCATAGAATAATAGAATCATAGAATCATTAATGTTGGAAGGGACTTTAAAGATCATCAAGTTCCAACCCCCCTGCCATGAGCAGGGAACCCTACCACTAGAGCAGGTTGCACAAAACCTCATGCAACCTGGCCTTAAAAATCTCCAGGGATGGGGCATCAACAACCTCCCTGGGCAACTCATTCCAGTTCCTCACCACCCTTATAAAGAAGAATTTCTTCCTAATATCTAACCTCCTCTCTCTCAGTTTAAAACCATTGCTCCTTGTCCTATCTCTACCTTCTCTGATTAAAAGCCCCTCCCCAGCTTTCCTGTAGGTCCGTTTCAGGTACTGGAAGGCCACTATAATGTTTCCCTGGAGCCTTCTCTTCTCTAGACTGAGTAGCCCCAGCTGTCTCAGCCTGTCTTCATAGCAGAGGTGCTCCAGGCATTTGATCATATTGGTGGCCCTTCTCTGGACCCTCTCCAACAGGTCTATATCTTTCTTGTGCTGAGAGCACCAGAACTGTACACAGTGCTCCAGGTGGGGTCTCACCAGAGCACAGTAGAGGGGCAGAATCACCTCCCGGGCCCTGCTGGCCACACTTCTTTTGATGCAGCCCAGGACACAATTGGCTCTCTGGGCTCCAGCTCACACTGGCAGCTCAAGTTGAGCTTCTCATCTACTACCACCCCCAAGTCCTTTTCTTTGGAACTGCTCACAACCCCTTCTCCCCCCAGCCTGTATTTGTGCTTGGGGTTGTGCTGATCCAGGTGCAGGACCTTGCTCTTGGCCTTGTTGAACTTCATGAAGTTGGCACTGACCCACCTCTCCAGCCTGTCAAGGTGTCTCTGGATGGCATCCCTTCCCTCTAGGGTGTCAGCCACACCACATAGCTTGGTATCATCAGTAAACTTGATGAGGATACACTCAATCCCACTGTCCATGTCTCCAACAAAGATGTTGAACAGCACTGGTCCCAGTACTGACCCCTGAGGGACACCACTCATCACCTGCCTCCATTTGGACATTGAGCCATTGACCACAACTCTCTGGGTGCAGCCATCCAGACAATTTCTTATCCACTGAGTGGTCCATCTGTCAAATCCATGCCTTGTCAGTTTGGAGACCAGGATGTCATGTGGGACAGTATCAAACACCTTGCACAAATCCAGGTAGATATGTCAGTTGCTCTGCCACCATCCACCATCTCTGTAGCCTTGTTGTAGAAGGTCACCAGATTGGTCAGGCATGACTTGCCCTTAGTGAAGCCATGTTGGCTGTCACCAATTTCCTCTTTATTTTCCATGTACCTTAGCAGACTTTCCAGGACGATCTGCTCCATGACCTTGCTAGGCACAGAGGTGAGACCCAGTTCCCTGGGTCTTCCTTTTCCCCCTTTTTAAAATAGGGGCTATCTTCATTTTTTCCAATCAGCAGGAAACTCACCAGACTGCCATGACTTATTAAATGTGAAACACAGAGGCTTAGCAATCTCATCTACCAGCTCCCTCAGGACCTGTGGGTGAATCCCATCAGGTCCCATAGATTTATGCACCTTCAGGTTCTTTAGATGGTCATGAACCTGCTCTACACCTATGGTGGGGCTCATTCTCCCAGGAGGCCTAGGGAAATCCCCAGGAACAGTTTGGCATTGGAATAGTTCTTGGTATCTGAAGTAGTAAGGATACCAAATGTTTTGTGAGTTAGTCCTGTTAGCCAGGAGTAAGGCATAGAGGGGAAAAAGCTTAACCCCCACCAGACACTTTTCTGATTTTATTTATTTAGTTAGTTGTTTTTTAACTGGCTGTGTTTTGTCTATGTAGCCAAAAGCTACAAAATCAACAAAGACTGGTTTTAAATAACATGTTGAAAGCACGGTCAGGTCCCTCGCTGTAGGGGTTTTCAGCCTTTCAGTCATGGCTGTTGCATCTGACTGTGTCAATATGGTATGGCTTGCTTGGTAGGGGCTAAATTTGCTTGTTTTCTAAATAAATTCTGAGTGCTCCAAACATGACACTGAAGGAACCCAGAGCTTTAGGGAAAAGAGGAGGCCCAGTCTGAAAGCTCACACTGGAGTCAAATTATATGGAATTTTGCCTCTGGTTTCTGTCTTATTGTTTGGAAAGACGTCCAATTGTCTTTAAGCATTTTATTGTGTAGAGTATCTTGAAATTTTCTTGAATACATATTGAAAATATCTTGAACTGCGGGGAAAAAGAGAACATAGTAGGCAGAAACTTGATTCATTAATCCTTTGAGTAGACCAATGTTTTGAAAAAAAAAAAAAAAAAAAAAGGAAAGGATAAGGGGTTTCTATTGGTCCTAAACTGCAAAGAGCTCCTCTTCTGTCCACAAAGCCAGCCTTGACAGCACACAGTCCTTTCTTACCTCCTGCATATACCTGGAAAGATGATGAAAAGAAGTACCTGTCAACCTCTTGACCCTTTTTTAACCAAGTACTTTTGCAGCCTATCCATCCCACCCCAGGCTAGACCACTGCAGCAAAACCTGACGTGAGGCATGCTCGGTCACTGAACACTGTTGTAGTGGTCCTGAGTCTCCACACAGCTTTAAGGGAAGATGACACATGGATTGTACATGGACAAGGTGCTCGGCTATGTCATGTACTTGTGTACATACGTGTATAATGTGTATAATGCCAGCCATCTCACACCCCCCAGCACTCCCGCTCTTGCCTGTGTTACAACTCTGATGCACGAGGGGTAGTGAGATGAGCAACTGTAATGTCATAAAAGAGCTTAAAAGCACTCAGTGCCTGTAGTGAGCAAGGTCACAGCACTTCAGAATGGTCAGCTGAGCTGAAAAGCTGAGGGTAAATCTTGCACCATAGAGACTGAAGGGAAAAATACATGAACAGCTATGATTTACTTAGATATGGGCAGTACCTAAAGTCACATCCCTACCTAAAAAGCAAGGAACAAAGCAACAAAATACTCTTTGACATGCAACATCACTTCTTATAATTGTAACTCTCGGAGAGGCTCACTGTATGAGCATTGGTTATACTTTTGTTTTGTTTGAATGTGGAGATTGTAAACGTCCTGCCTTCTGTACTCAGGTACATGTGTTCATTCAGGAATATACTCCTGTTCCCAGAAATGCTGTGACTCATCCAGCACAGCTGGAGGGTCCCAGCCTGCTCCCAGTAAACCTGTTCAGCAGGCAGCATGTCAGTATAGCATTGATGCCAGGCATATTTTCTTCCTGGCAGTAGTGACTTACTTTCCCTTTACATTTAGACAAATTTACCTTCCCAAAGTGCTACTGGAAAAGTCAACAGAGGTGTCAGGGGTTGTGTTAGCTTATGCTCTTTCAAAGCATTATTTGGCACAGCACTGAGCAGATAGTTGCTTCCCTAAGCCAAATAGTACTGAATGTCAAACCGGAAAAGATAACTGAAGCTGACTTCATGAAGTTGAGCGTTCAGCACTCAAAAATGTTCATTTTAGCCATAGCAATCTGGTACTGACTGAGACCATCAAATGAAGGCACAATCATGGGCAGCTCTAGAGATGTCTTTGCAGTGCTGCTGCTGCTGGTTCACTGGGTCTGGGGAGCTGACTGCAGAACAGGCTCCTGTGGCAGTTCATTGGTACCAAACAATAGCGCTGGGTAAAGAGCAACCATATTACATGGAGAAGCTGCTCCTTTAGGGTCCTTCCTCTTTGCCTGGTCACAAAGCTGCACTCTCAAGGTCCCTTCTACTGGCTGTCCCTCAAAGTCACTCAAAAGAGTCTGTTTGCTTGACACAGGAGGCACTTAGATCTAGAAGACAGGGAACAATTACTTGAGCAGGCACAAATTTCCTTTGTAACAAAAGGGAAAGGAACTCAATGCTCAACGCAACAGTGTAGGATCTCATAGGAGGGTAGGAGAATAAATCCACTAGAAGCTCAGGTGCCATAGCAGAGGAAACGCAAAGAAGACAGAATTGCAACAAGAATGACCATCACTCATGAGAACACCACCACCAAAGTACAGCAGCAGGTCTGGATCAATGTAAAGGGGCAGCTGGAAAGCAAATCTCAATCTAGTTGCAGGAATAGTAGTCCCTGAAGGTGCTGACAGAAAAATTTAGAAAAACTGTTCCATGTGTTATCTCCACAGAAGCAGTGTTTATAGATGAGGCAATATGTTTACGACTTATTAATTAGGAGCTACACAGTGAAAATTAGACTGTAGTTGGGTAATGGACTTCAGGTACACTGAACACTGCATACATGGGTCTTCCTAAGGAGAAAACAAGGATTATTGCTCCATGGGATACACAGATAGAGCCCAGGAGGCTGAGGCGTGGGAGACAGAGGAACCAGAAGAGCTGCCTAGCTGCAACTGACCACAGAACAAAACTACTTTGGTGAGGATAAGGGCAAAACACAAATGAAGGTAAACACAGATCTGTCCTTTCTAGGAAAAAAAAAAAAAAAGTGAGTAAAAATTAAGTACAGCCACTTGTGGTAACAGAAATCAATAATAGTGATTAGACAATGAAAAACCTTCTCTCATCTGGAAAAATATTATTCTGTCCTCAGGCCCACTGAATGCTGAGCTACTCACCAGCAGGTACACTGAGACCCCTGTTTCCTTTCAGGAAAAGAGAAAGGTACAGCTGTAAAAAGACTAGTGAATTTCTTAATATCTAAATGTTTCCAGGGCTTTAATTACTAATATTCTTTTCCTTCTCCATACAAAATTGTATTTCCTGGCTATTTTTTCATTAAATATCAGTATTCAGTAACTGTATTCATTCTGTTGTTTTCATTATCTTTTCAGTTAAGATCTCCCAAAATCAGCTCTTTAGAAGTGAATCACAGAGTACTTTTGGGACAAATGACATTAGGTTTCTCAGTGAAATAATGACAGTATTATTACTTGGGGTATGGCTGTAATTAAGACTAGTTTGCAACTCATGAAGGTCAGGGCTGTAGAGAAACAATAAGTTTGCCACTGCAAAGCAGGTCCAAATTAAGTTCATGACAGCAGCCACTAGATGTTGCAATGAAAAAATTTTAAATTTTATTCCATACTGGATCTCTGTGTCTAGAAAAAGCATAAATTTAGGAACAGAGTTCAGGAAGCAGCAACCAGCATGCCAGCCAGAAGACTGCACAGAGCAAGCTCAGGTGAGTAACTCTAAGGTCTTACAATAACAAAGTTAGGAACTATAGTAGTTAGTTCATTTGAATGGCTCAGCATTAAGTTTAACATTCTAGCAGAAAAGATTGTTCTAAATAAATATAGTACGAAGCTGCTCCACTATAAGAAAGGAACTGCAGAGACTGAAGCAAATGTAAAGCAAATTAAGACATTTAAGGCAGAAAAAAAATTAGCCTACAGTCAGCCAGGGAACCTTTAAAAAACACTGGATTAGAAGCCAAAGTAAATTGTGTGCCACAACTCAAAAATAAAATAGAGCAAACCAGGTTTTCATAGTTCATGGTCCACAGAAGTTAAGGAGTTTTCTAAAGGAACATGTGGACTTCTAAAAAATTGAAAGATTCCTCAAAAGAGAACAACAGGGAAGTTTCAAAAAGGGATTGGAGTAAATTTGTGGATGACAGGTCTGTCAGTGCGCTCAATAAGGTACAGGGAAGTGCTCTCAGACATCCCTGACATAAGCAGATATGCTGGAGGAGTAGCACAATGGGAATGAACTGCAAAGCAGGGCCAGGCTTGCATGCTTTCCCCGGTTATGCTGCTGTTCCAGAACAAACACTGGCTTAAGTGACCCACTGGCCTGACCTTGTAGCATATTCCTTAAATTCTGATCTTACCCTATTTTATGTGTAAGTTTTCCCTATATTAAAACCTGAATATAACTGAAAAACCAACATTAAATAAGTGGAGCTATTTTTCTCTGGGAGAAGTGTGTCCCTAGGAATAATACTAAGTCTCATGTTGGCAACTAGCAAGATTGTGGTGAGAAAACTTTTTCCTTAAAGCAAAAGTTAAAAACAAAGAGCAACAATGACATTTTGAGCCCCAACCCAAAAAGGCTTAGAACAGTAGATTTCTTTCCAGAGTTTCTAAGAAACTTCTTGCAGTTTCTGCCTGTTAATATGGACAAGGGTTAAGATAAGGGCTGTATTCAGTGAAGCTGAAGCAAGTGGTTGTATTCACTGTGGCATTCTGAGCTGCCCTTAGTAAATTCAGGTCAACAGCTGTTTGCTTTGTTGGTGATAAAATTGGGAATCTCATGTTATGGGTATCACTGAGGGTCTGAGCCTAAACAAGGTGTTGAAGTTTTGAATTCATGATTGAAAAATGTTTCCCAGGGGAAAGCAAACTCTAGATTAATTTAGGAAAGGGACAATAGGCACAGGACTTCTCAGTGACAAAATCAGGAAAGCCTTCCCCCTGAGGTTCCTAAACCTGCTCTTGGCCCAAAGATAGGTTTGGAGTTAGGGTGCAATAAAAAAGAAGTCTATACTCTGAAAGTAAATTATTAGTGGCATTTGCAAATATAGACCACAGTAAATGTAAACCTCTTCCCTAAAGGTCCTTCAAGAAAGACAGTTAGAAACTTCATTCTGCGGGATACTACTTCAACCCACACAATGCTGAGATTGGGGTTAATTTTTTTACTTAGTACAGTGGGATCTCAAGAGCTATGGCAGCAATGAGGAGCAAGAAGTGAATTCAGGACATTAGGTGTTAGCTTCCAAGAGACAGAAATACAAGTTCCACTAGGTATCACTAAGCTAAGTCTAAGCCTAAGGTTAGTCTAGGTACATTAAAGCAAACACAGAATAACAGCAGTAAGGATACAATGGGAAGGAAGACCCTTAGGTTAAGGATTTGGGCTGAGAGATAAAAGTGATCTGTAGAGAGGAAATTACTCTGACAAACTCATTCTGTTGGCTAGTCATCAAGCTAGACTCAGTGTAAGTTGCTTCTTCGTATCATAGGTTTGCATTTGAGTTTCCACTTGAGTTATAAAAAATTAAAGAATGTATTCCCAGAAAGCCACAAGGTTAGTCTGTGGCAGGTTCCAGGACGGTGTATTTGTATCTGAAAATGAGCTCTTTGCAATGAGGGATCCAGGAAAGTGAAAACCCACAAAACAGCAAAATTCTCTTTTCAAAAATGTGTCGCCCCCACATGGATTGCTGTGGAATGTCCCCCCTTCATACTCCCATGAAGAACTTCCCACACAGCTTCTGTAGGACTTGAGGCAGTGCTTTTAAACTGCAGTCAGAAGGGTACCAGTGCCTAACTCCACAAGGACAAAATTTGCCCTTAGTGAAGTACTTCCTTGGTAGTGGGAAAATGCTACACAGCTTCATAATCATAGAATCATAGAATGGTTAAGGTTGGAAGGGACCTTAAAGATCACCAGGTCCCAACTGCCTTGTAAGGTTGGAGAAAAAGGGAAAAAATGGCAGAATTCCTGAATGACCTGGCTCTAATATTTCCTTTAAGTTTCCTAAAGCTGTCTTCCAGCTCCAAAGTAAACATGATGGTAACACCCATCTATAAGAAAGGCAGAAGGGAGGATCCAGGAAACTACAGACCTTTCAGTCTGACCTTGGTACCAGGGAAGGTCAAGGAGCAGATCATCTTGAGTGTCATTAGAAGACATATAGAGGATAACCAGGGGATCAGGCCCAGTCAGCATGGATTTATGAAAGGCAGGTCCTGCCTGACAAACCAGATCTCCTTCTATGACCTGATGACCTGACAATTGGACGAGGGAAAGGCTGTGGATATTGTCTATCTGGACCTCCAAAAAGCATTTGACATGGTTCCCCATAGAACTCTCATTAAAAAAGCTGGCTGCTCATGGCCTGGATGAGCACACCATCTGTTGGATCAAGCACTGGCTGGACAGTCGGGCCCAAAGAGTGGTGATCAATGGAGTCAAATCCAGCTGGTGGCCAGTCAGAAGTGGTGTTCCTCAGGGCTCAGTGTTGGGACCATTTCTGTTTAACATCTTTATTGATTATCTTGATAAGGACACAGAGTGTATCATCAGTAAGTTTGCAGATGACACGAAGCTAGGCAGGAGTGTTGATCTAAATGAGGATAGGGAGGCTCTACAGAGAGAATTGGATAGATTGGATCATTGGTCTAATGTTAATGGTCTGGGCTTCAACAAGGCCAAGTGCCAGGTCCTGCACTTGGGCCACAACAACCCCAGGCAATGCTCCAGGCCTGGGGAAGTGTGGCTGGAAAGTGTCTGGCAGAAAAGGACCTGGGGGTTGTAATTGACAAGCGGCTGAATATGAGCCAGCAGTGTGCCCAGGTGGCCAAGAAAGCCAATGGCACCCTGGCTTGTCTTAGAAATAGTGTGACCAGCAGAAGCAGAGAGGTGAGTGTCCCCCTGTCCTCAGCACTGGTGAGGCCACACCTGGAGTGTTGTGTCCAGTTTTGGGCACCTCAATTCAACAGAGATATTGAGGTGCTGGAGCGAGTACAGAGGAGGGCAATGAAGCTGGTGAAGGGCCTAGAGAATAAATCTTATGAAGAACTTTTGAAGGAGCTGGGAATGGTTAGTTTGAGAAAGACGAGGCTGAGGGGAGACCTCATCAGTCTCTACAACTACCTGAAAGGTCATTGTAGAGAGGTTGGTGCTGGTCTCTTCTCACAGGTAATTAGCAACAGAACAAGAGGGAATGGCTTCAAGCTGCAACAGGGGAGGTTTAGATGGGACATTAGGAAAAAAAATTCACAGAAAGAGTGGTCAGACACTGGAATAGGCTGCCCAGGGAGGTGGTTGAGTCACCATCCCTGGATGTGTTTAAGGGTCATCTGGATGGGGTGTTGGTGGATATGGTTTAGGGGAGAACTTTGTAGAGTAGGGATGATGGTTGGACTCAGTGATCCCAAGGGTCTTTTTCAACCCAAATCATTCTATGATTCTGTGATTCTAAGGTTATGATTTGTCAGCAGGCAATTTGCAGAGCAAAATGTTTACAGCTGCCCCTGCCAATATGCGCCTGCAGAAGATTACCTTGCCTTTACACTTAGCTAAGACATGAAAGCTCTTTTGTACCTCTCTGCAAGCTAATCTTGTCATTTTTATAAGTGAAATTAAAGGAAAAAATAAGATACTGCTAACATCTGGTAGATTTGTAGGTATACTAGAGGATGGGAATTACTAGAGGTTCTTCATATACCTTTATGGTTTTTATGAGTGGAGATTACAGGTATTGTCATCTTTTAAAAAAGGGAAGTCCGGGAAGGCCACACATTTCAGTGTGCCATCTTTCATTCAGCCTTCTACTTTGCCCCAAAAGTTTTGGTGTAGACTTTCTATTCCTTCTGTAACTGTTCCCTAATCTCTTCATTGTGGCATAACTGCAACAGCTTATGACACCTTTCCTGAAAGCACAGGTATCAAATATGAAAATATTAGCTTTCTACTGGATTTACATACTCTCAACAACTCTGCAAGAAATTATGTCCCTTACCATGTGACATAGCATGGTAAAACCTCAGATTTTTTAATTTCTGAAATCCTTGTTTTTTTCTTATTGTTTCAGGCCAGCAAAAAGTGGAACTTTTTACCCCTCAGCAACAACAGCATCAAGAGACTGACCCATTTTTTTTAACTAATGCCTTTATATGGCGAAATCTGATTTTGTTGTTGGAAATTATTATCTTCTTGACTACATGGGAATGTGAGTTGAATCATCAAATAATTTTTTTTTTCTTGGTATTGAGGGGAAGTTTCCACCTACAGATTGGAATAGAGTAGCCATACCTCCAGGTTAAGGGAGAGTTCCCCTAAGAGTCTGCCACTACTACCCACACAAATCCAGACTAGCCCAAAGGAGGGTTGTTTTGCAGAAGCTATTTCTATTAAAAACATTTGTGCCATACACACAGGGAAAGATAATTCTAATTGAATAGGCTTTTATTGTCTAAAAAAAAATCCAAAAAACAAACAAACAAAAACAACAAACAGACAAAACAAGCAACAACAAAGCCTTGTTTTTTTGAGGCATCTGATGTGACTGGAACTCTGGCTGTAAATTTTAGGGCTAATTGAGGATCAAATAAAGATTCTAGAATATGTTACTCATGGAGCTGCTCATTTGTGGATTGTGCGTGGGTATATTGTTGAGACTATTATTTTCATACTAACAGTTTTATCAGCACTCTCTCTGAAGCATTTCTTAGATAAGATGCTGCAATTACATGGTCCTAGTGTACCTCAGGTTTTGCAAGACTTCAAATTACTTTTGGGGGAAGAGGACCTAGGGAAGCAAAGAAGGATTTGGATTTTCAATAGGAAGAAGAAATTAAATGTGCTTAAAAAAGAGATCTCCCACGCTGGAAATCCAGATTTCTCCCAGGGTTTTCTGAATCTTTTAAGTAACTTCAAGATGGGAATATGAAGACAAGGAAGGGAGTTGTTTCCATTAGATGGGAACAACTTGTGCTTCCAGCCAAATTAGCCTTATAGAAAAGCGTGACAAGGAAGGATTTGTATGCATCGTCCCTAACACAATTCCATAGACTTAAAGGATCTGTTAAGCATCTGGATGTTTTAGTGATTTTTCAAACACAGCTTAAATGTGCTGATTACTCCAGGCCATACATAAATCTGTGCTGAAGTTAGAGGGAAACTTGAAGCATTCACCTGTTGTGCAATTGCTCCATGTCTTCACTGAACTATGCAGCAGCAGGACGTTAAATGGCATGAAAAGCACTTGTGGAACTGTGATTTGTTACACTTGTTACCTCTGACCTGCTTGTAATTCAGTGCTGAAGGCATACAGCTCACTCGACTCACTGCTTTCCTGCGTGGTATAAGGCTTTTCTACTCTGTGTTTTACTTCATGTATCTCTGATTTTCCCAGTACTTAAAGATGTTGTTGACCAGATGCAAAATACCGGAATATCACAACTCCTGTGTCTTGTCCCTGACTGAGGAATCAGTCTGAAGATTATCCCATAAATTATTTGCTTTGAGTGTGGTTTTACTCTGGAACATGAAAAATGTGTCAACTCCATTCGTCCCTGTTTTGTTCCTGGTCTGAACTTAGAGTCATGGCTGGATGCTTTAGTGACCAAATTTTCATATTTTTTTTATTGGCTTTTATTCTAGCCTACAATTGAGCCATCCAGGGTAACTGAGAAGGAGCCATCTTCAATTATTTTCTTTACTTTGCTGCACAATAGAAGTAGTGTGCATTAGCCAAAATGTTGTTACTTTGCTCATGAAATCAATCAGATTCATACCAAAGTGACTGCATCATTTATACAAACAATATGCAGAGAAACAGACTTCTAATTTTTTTGCACTTGAAAAAACTTCGGCTTGTTTTCCTCTTCTTACTTCTGATAATACTGAGACAATTTTAAGTAACACACATGCTCTTTAAAATGCTGTTCTTCTTAGCTGATGAAAGGAAGAAAAAGGGATAGCATCTTTGCAGGAGAAAAATGACACATCATAAAGAAGGATGTGCAGCACACTGCTGGATAGAGCTAGCAGCCTCATCCTAACCTTCCCAGTTTTTGACTGAGCATAGAAAATATTGCTAAGGCACTCAGTCAGTTTTCACATTTTCCTGGTGTCTTGGAATACCGTTTCAATTCAGTGATGGCACAAACTTTCCTCCTGAAATTGTGTTGTGCTTCTGAGGTCATGTGAATACTTAAGAAATAGTTCTGCATGCACACAATACGCAAAGCTTTGCTTTTTAAGCTGAATACCAAGGAAGAAAGAATAGAACAGCTTACTTCTTCAAGCATGGGATGGGGCAGATACTTGAAATAATTCTAGGTACATGTTATTTTCACTGCAGAGTCTTGAGTGACAAGCAGTGTGGACTCTTGTGGTGCTGTTTGCATGAAGGACAAGAAGTAGGGATGTTTACATGACTTTTGCTTTTTAGCTGGAAGGAGTTTTCCTTTAAGAAACTGCTCAGGAGAGGCTGAGTTTCCTTCCATTACTGACTGACTAAATACAATGGTTAAATATGGCAACCCAACTACTTGGGATTCTAAGGGCTGCAAGGATTTAATTAACTTTAGGATAATCAGTTCTACAACTGCAATGTATCAGTGATAATTGCCCCTTGGCAAAAAGCAGTGAAGCAAAGCAGGAAGAGTTCCATTCTTTCTCTCTCTGCTGCATAAGCTTCCACAAAATGCCAGAACTTAGGGCCACAGAAACACTGATAAGAAAACTTGTGATACCAAGTTTGTCCTACCAAAGCAAATCTGTAGCTTATATCTGTTGGCAATGCCAGTGGTTGCAAAGGCAGTTTTTCCTGTTGCTTCAATGAAAGCAGAGCTTGTACTCCTCAGCAAGATCCCACTATTCCCTCAGGATCTGCTGTCTGTATTCTAACAAACTGACAGAGGAAAAATATCCATCACAGCAGAACCACCACCCTCCTAAGTCCACATGTTCACCATGTGTTTTCCTGCCTCACTCTTTGAAGACTCTACTGGGAGCATCTGTAAATGCTTTCTGTCCGTATTGGAGAAGGCAGTGGAGTCTCACAACCTTGAATCAAATTCTGCAAACCCTGCAAGAATCTCAACCTGCTCCTGACTTACACCTCCAGTGATAAGCATCAGTGGGAGAAGGATTGAGATAACCTTCCTTCAAAACTATGGACCTTCTTATAAATGCCTGTGTGTTGATAAGGAGTTACCTACCCTGGTGGACTGTAGTGACTGTAAAATTAATATGAGAAGCTCAACATCACATACCAAATCTGATTTGGAGAATTACCAAAAAATCACTCAGAAATTCCACCTTGCAAAATGGATGGGAAAAGGGGTGGGATGGATGCAAAATAAGTACATCCATGCCAGTAGTGTTCTGTAACCTAGCTGGCTAAAAGGCAGTGAAGGGGAGGCTGAAGAGCCACCATGAAGGTATGTCAGCTCACCTGTTTGTTGTTTGTGGAAAAGAAATTGAGGAGGTGTGTCTGCAATGAGAAGTATAAGAGTGTTCTCCAGGAAAAGTAGTAGACTCCCACTGGGGTTTTTTTGGTTTTTTTTATGGAGCATCACAGACAACACAATAAAATAGCAATAGCTGCAATTTAAGTGTCATTTGGATCTGTAATATTTTATAACCAGTAAATTAATCTGCCAAGTGAATAAGGAGTTGTTACAGGACTCCCTGCAAAGGTAGTAACACGGAGTGTGCTGCTGCCATGAGAGAAATACTTTGAGTCTGTGCATAGGGAAAAAGAGGATGGCAAGGAGTAACTTGCATATGCTATTCAGGTGCTGGTCTGTCCTCAGCTTTTCCCAGAAGCCTTTCAGAGCATTCAGATACTTCTGCACATTTGCAGTGTAGTCAACTTGAGGTTGTACAGTGGTTTTCATCCTTCAGGGAAGTACTAGGTGTGCTGAGCACATAAAATAGGTGGGATAACAGGTTGCAGCCATGGCGTAACAACTGTCTATCATCACCTGGCCAGAAAGGCTGGGACTTTTTGTATGGTTATTTTTATATCTTCCAAAGAACAATCTGTGTAAGATTCTAAGCAGCCATGTAAACATACAGCATTTCTTTCTTTTTCTGAGAAATGAGGACCTAGACACTATGATATGTTGAAGCAATGAGCTGTTCCTAGGGACACTAGTGCATCAAAAGTGGAGAGGCAGTGTCTCCGCATAAAGGACGTTGGTGCTCAGTGTGGGAACTTGTCTCTTCACCTTTGCTGTCTCCTTAACCACTGCTCGTATCTCTTCTGAAGCTGACGTCAGGTAGCTGTC
Source organism: Apus apus (assembly GCF_020740795.1). Lineage (NCBI taxonomy): Eukaryota > Metazoa > Chordata > Aves > Apodiformes > Apodidae > Apus > Apus apus. Next base: position 55,040,785 of record NC_067312.1, on the reverse strand, counting down.
CTTCCTAGAAAAATTCTTCTTAAAGGTTTCTCCTAAACACCCTTCTTTCCTTGTGCCTAAGAGATGCTCCTATGTTAAGCTAAGAGGAAGCTGCAGATACTGTTCTTGGTCTTACTGTTACATCTTCCTTGTGGTTTCTATAAGCTGTTACTGTACTACTCAGGTAAAATTTTTATCTTCTTGGTGTTGTCTGCTGAAAAGCCAGTTTTAAAGAATAAGTGGCATAATTTAATCTGAGCTTTGCTTGACCTGTTTTTCCTTTTTCAAGGTTTCTGCTTTTATTCATCAATCCTTGAAGGTGTTGTTCAGTACCATACCAGCAATGAAGTCTCAGCCATCTCAGCAGCTATGGCCTATCTACCCTCCATAGGATCTGTAGAGTTAGTGCACCCTTTCATGCTCCATGGATGGCAAGTCTTAATATCAGTGGAAGGGAAATGCATTCATGTTTTTTTGAGTGTTCATGCCAAATCACTGTTTACTCTTCCTCTGATACAGCACTTCACTTCTCTTTTCCTTACTGTTATTAAGAACTGCAGATGACATTCTTTGGGACCAAAAGACACACTTCATAACAAAGATTTCTTTGAAAGCCAGTGTATACATCTACAATGGACTATGCAGTCTATATCCAGCCTGTTCCCAAAACTTTCCATTCAGTGCTACTTTTACCCCATGGGTAAAGCACTTGCAGAAACTTTTCAGATCAAATACAGCTCATAACATTTCCAGACATCATGGTCCTTGTGATCACATTTTGGGGCATTTTGACAACAATTTTGTGATTCTAGTGTGCTGAAGAGATCTCTTTTCTTTCTCAGGCATTGCTGCCAAGGTCTGCCACGTTTGTTTTGTGTTTTAAGTGGTGGAAGTCACATATTGTTAGCTTACTGCTAGGACTTTTTTGATTGCTGTTCTGTTGGTTTTCATCTTCTCAATTGCAGCTTGTATTTCTGACATTTCTATTGGAATGATACTAATGATAGCTTGGCTAAGTTCCCATATTTCACTGGATGTTATATTAAGGTGGAACTAACTGTGTTTGAAGTCCCGTGACTTTTACTGTGTTTATCTTTTCTGTGTTCTTCTACCCAAATCAGATGATGTTTTCCATCTTTGCTTTCTATTGGACTATATTTTCTTTTGCAGCTTGTCACTTGGCAGAAGGCTCTGCATTTTCCCATTTTACTGCAGTTAGTTCTCAAGCAGTAGATTTTCACTTACCTTTTTTGCATTGTTTTTCCCTGCTCTGACTTCCTTGGGCACCTTTCCCACACCCAGTTTTTCAGTGGCTTTTGTAGGATTTTCATTGTGATGCAGTTCTTCCCTTAGAAGTTTTCCATGCCTCTCCATTTCTCCAGTTTTTGCCCACTAGGTCAATATCCAGTTGTTCCACATGCACCTTGAATTGTGTTGTCTCTGGATAATACAAATTACTCCTCCAGTGTGCCTTTTCTCCTTCCTCTGAAATCCATTCCTCAGTAAAGTAGGCAATTCTCACATGTTCTTTCTTCTCCAATATATGCTCTCCTGTATGTTACTGCATATACCACTAGTTTTCCATGGTGTTTTCCCTAGTCTCTAAAAATGTAGATCCTCTTTTCAGGAGAAAAGTTGGGATCATAAAGCTGCATCCATATGTTCAGTCTAGGGAGGTGGACAGCGTGGCACAGGTCTGCTAGCACTGGCTTTGTCACTGTGCCAAGCTGGTTAAGTCATATTGTAGGAACAAGAAGGTGTAGGAACAAGTGCTGATACTTGAAGCATCTGAATTAGCATTTTCCACAGCTGCATCCTATGGAGACATTTTTAGAGCTTAATTTCAGACTGAGCTCTGTGGATGCCATCCTTGCACAGCCCAGGATGGCTGTTGTGCTACTCCCAGCCCCTTCCAGCTGTATGTTGAAAGACCAATGGGGGAAGGAGGATCTGACCCTCAAGGTTTTTCCTGATTTTTCTTTGCAGGAGGCTAGCTGTAGTGTTAGCTCCGCTCTCCCTACCATGCAAAACTGCTTAAAATAAAATCACATATTTCTGAGAACTGACTGTTCCTCTTATTGTGACTGTAGGAACAACAATGCAACATGATCTTCTTTGTCACAGAAATTATTATGCCTTCTGGCTGAAGGACAGGAGTTCTGTTTCTGCTTAATGGCTCCTCCTGCCAACTTTATTTGTGCTGAGTAGTATCTTGCTTGGCAGATTCTGCCCTTGAAACCAAAAGAGGAACCTTAGAATGAGGAAGGGCAAAAGGATTGGTCTCACTGTTACATATCTATTCCTAAAGCTTTTGCTCAAAGTGCTGTACAATCTGTACAAACCTTTAAAAAAACAAACAAACAAACAAACCAAACCCAAACCGGCAAACCTACCAGAAACCAGAGTATTAGGAATCTGTTCCATTAGAAACTCAGCAGGAAGGTGAAAAGTTTAAACGACTGAAAAACAGAGCAATAGACAACAGTTGGAGATTGTGGTGTGGATGCATATGTAAAAAAACATTAATGAGCGCATTATCAAAGATACAATACCTCTAGTTCAGCTGTATGTAAACAGGCATAGCTCCAAAGGAGTAAACCAAACTTCACTCACTTAAACTTTAATTCATCTTCCTGTCTATCTGTACAAAAAATCTGGGTTTGAGAAAGGAAGGATTTTACTTGTGCAAGTTTTGATAGATACCAAACATAAAACTTCTGGCTTTCTGTTTTATGGTCTATTTCGATATCCTTTAATCAGAGCTGAGCAAGTTTTTGAGAAGTCTAGTTTCTTCATTCTGGCACTTGGGAGCTCCAGAGTTCTGTTTTCAATTCTTAGCTCTGACAACAATTACATGCACAACTTTGAGAAAATCACTAAATCCCTCATTTCTAAAAGAGGAATGTAACTCTTCCTTCCCTCCTGCTCTCTGCAGGTCTTGCTTATTTAGAATGCAAGCTGTAGAGACTATGAATTTCTGTTCTGGCATATATACATCTGGCAGAATAAAGCCCTAATCCCCATGGATGGAGCCTGGAGGGCAGCAGAGAGAATAGGAGGTGCTGCTGTAGAAGAAATAATTTTCCAGTCCTCCACTAAAAGACTAGGATGCAGTGATGGGTAAGCAAGTAGGTGAGTAAGAGTCAAGCACATGAGGAGCTTTCATGCAACCTATTGCTTGCTTCAGCACAAGGCAAGTGCTACACAGGTTGAGATTAAAGAGAAGAGCAAAGATGTTCAAATACCTCCTGGTGTTGTTTTTTTGTTGTTGTTTTTTGGAGTTTTTTTTGTCGGTGTTTTGTTGTGGTGGTTTGTTTTGTTTTGTTTTAAACCTATATACAAACCCTTTAACACTGCTATGGTTTTGTTTTGTTTATGCATTTATTTGTTGTAAAGGAATCATGTCTTTCTTACCCATGCTGATGATGCTACACTCTGGCAAGGCCACTACTTGCTTCTGTCCTGTGCACAACTCTCAAAGCCACAAGAAGGTGGTCTTCTCTGTAAACCACCCTGAAGAACTTCTTGCAGATGATGTTCAGGATGACAGAAATGTTTATCAGACTTACCTTACAACTCTCACATAGCCTAAGCAGACTGGCATTTTTAAGTAGACACAGATGAAATGACAAAGCAAGTCAGTGACTATGTGTACTTTGAAAGGAAGAGACTTGAATAAGGAGAAGAAATATGTGCCCTTGTGTGTATACATTTCTGCATCAGCTTTCACACCAAACTTTGAATGCCAGTCTGCCTTTTTTCACTGAAATGCTCAGATACACTATTCATGTGTTGATCAGATCTTAATGTGAAATCTAAAATCAGCTGTGACTACAGGACAAAACATCTTTTCCTGCTGGCAGGAGAGATTAGGGGTTCTTTTCCAAATGTATTACATCAGTGATGACTCCAGCCTTAACAAAAATGAAGGAGAAATATGCTTGCTTTTAAAATATTAATCTTACGTGAGGTTTTCAGGGTTGGGGAAACTAAAAAAAAACAACCGACAACAATTCAGCTGGTGCTGCCTCTTTTTCCTGTAGCATATAGATGGTTGTACGATAGAAACAGCCACAGTCCTTGGGCGAAATGGAAATTTTCTGTTCTCCAGATAATGTTGTTTGCAAGAGGAAACAATGAAACCCATGGGATGATATTGAAGACAAAAGGTTTCTTATTATTATTTTATTATGCTGGATAGTTGGATTTTTTTCAAAATTCAGTTTTCTTCCTGTATTTTTTAAATCTCTGCTTTATATTCTCACAACATTATACAGCCTTCCAAGACTTCTGCTGTATGTGCAGTCTTTCCCCTCTGTATAATTCAATAAAATGCATCTCCTTAGCACAGTTTTTCTGAGTGGCAGCAGCCAAACTAACAACTGTGGAGTTAGAAGAGGGTCTGACAAGAGTTTGCACTTTGGTGTTTCTAGTATCCAGTCCCGAGATATCCCTCTCTCATGTGCTTTGTGGAAAAGGAGGAAGAGGAATGTTTCAAGTTAGGCTGTTTTCAGATTTGCTGCAGGGTAGAAGGGGGACTTTATGGGTTACAGCTGTGCTTACTTGATGCTTTCCTGGCTTTTTACAGTCCTGCCGCCCGCGAGCCGTCAAGTCTGCCATTGCACAGCAGTGGGTGGAGCTTTTACAGAGCAGTTCCAAGCTGTGACACGATTGTTTTAAAATCCCAGCATGGGCTTCGTTTTTGTGCTGGAGATCGGCCTCCCTTTGTTACAGAGGTCCCTGTTTCACCCCTTTGCTCTGCACCCCTGCACCGTATGTACTGTCTTCTGCATGGCTGAAAGCCGGGCGTGACGTTGCCACCACCAGTTAGCAAAGCAAGGCAAGTCTCATGGCTATCACATCATCAAGGAGATCCAATTCATGTCTCTGACATTATGGCAGTGAAATGCAAGTTTGCACACAGTGAAGCCAGGACAATGTCTGCATTACTAAGAGTGGGTAGCAAGACATGGTTGTAGCAATGATACTCAGATGACAATGTAATTTCTATGTCCTTTGAAACTCAAACCCAGGAATAACATGCTTCCAACAGCCCAAATGTATGGGGGTGGCAGTGTATCAACCACATGTTTGTTATTTTTTTTAACTGTAACACTCAAACCTGATGTTTCACTCTGGTTCACACTGTCAAAACCCAGTCTCTGCCCCAAAGAGTTAACAATCCATGCTGTTGCTTTCATAGAATCATAGAATCATTCATGCTGGAAAAGACCTGTAAGATCATCCACTCCAACCTTTCATCCAAGTTTTGCATGGATGCTTTTATATGGAGCATTTCAAATGAGTATAAAAGGCATTATATCTTTTTTTTTGGCCACAGAGAATAATTCTAGAATTTTTCAAAGCTCCTCTCTGCACCCTCACACCCTGAGGGACTCTGTCCTCAGTTTCACCCTCCTTGAAACCTCTGACCCTAAGCTTCTCCAGAAATCCTGGAAGCTGGTCTGGACTGCAGGAGGTGCCTAGCTTACAGCCAGACCACAGAGTTGCACGTTCCACCCTTCTCCCCCAGTTCTACATCCAATCTTGTCTCCATCACTCCTAGTTGATGGGATTTTCTAAGGGTGGTGGGTTTTTTAGAATACAGATACTTTTTTGTACAGGCAAACCCTCATCCTCTGCCCACAGATAATCCTCCAGGAAAAAAACAACAACAAAACAAAACAAAACAAAACAAAACAAAACAAAAAAAAACAAACAAACAAAAAAAAAACCAAACAAACAAAAAAAAACAAACAATAAAAGCCCAACACACACACACACAAAACAAACACAAGAAAAAAACATATGTGGATAGAGGAGAAGCAGATTTAATTTTTCTTGATACATTCTGGGATGTGCAGTGGGAAGTAGAATGGGATGGGAGAAAGAGAGGCGTATTCTCTCAACATGCCAAGGATGCTGAAAGGAGCTCTTCCTGCTCTGTACAGGCAGCATCCTTACTACAAGCAAAAATCTGCTTACTTGTACCCAGAGTCTTCTTGTACTTCCAGTAATGTACAGAAAATAAATCTTTGGCGTAACAAAGCCCAAGCTCCTGACTCAGTAAGAAGAAGAATAGGGAAGTCCTGCTGCCTTTTATTCTTCAGCTTCATCCCAGGGAGTCCGGGTATTTGTTCTGCTGAATAAGCAGCATGAGAAGGGTTGCCAGTTGAGGAGCAGCACTGCGCACAATCCCTGCTTGACTGACTGACTGACCAAAAGAGCATCTGGAAGCCACCCGCCCCAAGTCACAAGGAGCATATTGCTCCAGGCTTCCCAGGAATGTGCTACAATACAAGAGTGTACTCCTGTTTTGTAGATGAGAGATTTTGTTATGTTGCACTACTTTCAAGTGCTGATGGGAATGACAGGCAGAGGTACATAAGCATGAAGACAGTTCTGTGGACCACTGCTGCTTATTTAGCGTTAGCCCTTTCCTAACACTGTGAACTTGAATTTTACCTCAATATTTAACTTATCAAACCCTACACAACCTGTGTATTTTGAGGCAGTAACTGATTTCTGGAGTTCTCAGAAGTTATTCACATTACCTTGTGAATGACTTTATGGATGTCTTATTGTTGGGTACTAGGTATCCACAAAATATAATCTTCCTGCAGTAAAGAAAAGCTCGGCTGATTCACACTTCAGATGAAGAACAGGTCACAGTTCAAAAGGCAAAAGAGCTCAGAAGTGTTTAGCTGAAAAGATAATGCAACAAATAAAAAGCTATCCTAGCAAAGTTCATGATGGTGTAATAAATCATGGTGATCAAAAGGCCTCCTTAGCACATTAGAAAGTTTGTTATTAAAAATGTAGAGACTATACATTATACTATTTTTTAAAGAATTTTCCCTCGAGGTTTTTTAGATTTCTCATACAATAAGTAACTTCACTTACTCAGTGCTTACAGAACCATGTAAACTCACCTTATCTGAGTTGCAAGAAGATTTGCTGCCATGCACCTGTGTTTACCCTCATCTGGGAACAACCCAGGGTGAGGAGTGGATTTAACTTGGGTAATCCACCTGTTCATAACCCTCAAATGTGCTTTGAAGAGGAAAGATTGATTCTCTGCATTCACATAAAGGGAATCCTTCTTTCTTGTCCTTCAGTCTGGTATTTTCAAACACACATTTTTACTGTGTGTCAGAAAGTACAATACACTGCTGAGATGATAGATATGTGACCATAAAGTAAGTGCCTCAAAATGGTAGCTGGAATAATTTGTTTGAAAAGGAGGCAGATTTCTGGTGTTTTTCAGGCTATGAATCTTGCCCTGTAGATACCAGCTGGATGGAAAGAGGCACAGTGACACTTCCGTTTCCAGTGATTCAAGCATTACAACACTTGAGTCAGGAGTAATTTCTGTGAGCAAGGGGTTGTGTCAAATTCTTTACTGAAGAAGTTCTTCCCGACAAGCAACAACTCCACAGCCCTCAGAAGAAAACATCCCAAACAGGCCAGAATTTTAAAGCCTGTATTTTAAGTAGTTTAAGTATGTGGCAGCAAGCATATGCAATTCAACGATTAGGCTCCCAGTCTATAAAATCGAACAGCCTTGCACCTACTTCTTCCTGCTCAGCCTCTACATTTTACAACTTTCATGAGAGTATTTCATTGAGAAAATAAAAACCAAATAGTTTCAATGTATCCACATAGGCTGTAGGTGCTAGAGGTCAAATTTCAGGTCGAGCATTTTAATAACTTTTGTGGTTTTTTTTAACTCCATCTTCCTATAAGGCAAATGTTTCTGCAGTTCTATCAACCTTCAAAGGGTGAATGGACCTACCTCAAAGAAAGAAAAAGTATTTATTTTCATCCTTCATGCACAGCTGGTGAGCTGGAGACTCAGTTTTAGCTCAGGGTCTTCAATGCACAGGTTCCAGGACCATTCGAATAAATCCATTTCAGGTGGTATGCTTGTAGTTTTCCTATTGCCTTTTATTGTTGCATCCACATAATGATATATTTGAATGGTGTGTGTTCCTCTTCTTTACCTATACTATAAAATAATTTTAAAACAATAACTTTTTTAAATTAACATTTTTGAAATTATTTTAAACACTCAGTTGCTGGTCGGTCTCCTAACTCCTTATGGGGGGGAAAAATTAGTGTCTATTATAATCACTCACTGTTCAATTTCCAGTTTCTACATCAATCCCCAAACTAGTGGGCACCTTCATCTATTCCACTGTGTCAAGCAGTAGTAGTAGGCAAAACCATGCAGCGTGGCCTGTTCGTAATTACACTCTCATGTGTCCCCCTAACGAACAAAAAATCTCCATTTTGTGCATTGCCTGCTAACCTCTGGAAAGGTCAGTGCGTCATTCCTGTAATGCAGCACACTTTTACCCCTTCCATTTAACACAGTTACTGCTTTTAGGAAGGCAGGATGTTTCATGCCCAGGCTGATGCAGAATCAGTCAGTCCCTTTTCATTCAGCTTATATTTGAAGACTCAGGGAAAAGTAATTAGGGTGTAATAGCTGCCAGAGATGTTGCCTGGGCTACTTGTCTTTTGTGTGCAAAATTGATGACTGATAAATCAGGTTTTCCATAAAAATATCTACATACTCTGGGTGTGAAGATCTCAAGCTATGGTAGACCAAGGGCTTGAATTCAGTATTGGTAGTCCTGAACAGCTTGACATCCATTACTTCCATCAACAAAACTATAGGAATCAGCAACCAATATTCTTCTGCCTAGCAGGCAGCTTCTTTCTGTCCCAGGCCAAAACCCCCAGCTTTGTGTCAGGGAATTAAAAAAAAATAATTTATTGCAAATTAGCAAGCTTCTTGTTACTGATTCTGTTATTGAGAAATAAAAGCAAGTAAAAAAGCACTTAGAGGAACACCTCAGCTTTGATCCTGAGGCCTCCCTTCCTCCATTTTTGTGCTCTTTGCTGCACTCAGCCCCTTCAGTGACAAGTGACACAAGAAACTGGGTTGATGCATTGATGTTCTTTTACTTTTGTTCTCCTCATTTGTGATTCCACTGCCCTGGTACAGCAGTGTCCCCTCAAAGCTCTGTCTCCTCTTGACCCTCACCCCTGCCCCTGCTTGGGCCACTCTTTGCTCTGCCCTGCCTGTCAGGCTTTTGCTCCCAAAAGCAAAAACTAAACACCAGACTCTGATGTGGCCCCGCGTTTGTTTCATGGCACAGCTCAAAAGCTAGAACTGGTGCTATTTCTGGCTTCTCTCAGTGCTGAGAAGGTCACTATCAGAGCGAGCACATGTCCAAAGAGTTACTCCTGAAATTACCAAACCTTTCCTCTGTATTTTGAACACCTTCTTCCTAAAAGAAATGAGAACTGGGCATTTGGAAATCTTTGAAAACTCTGGTCTGTGCCAGCCAACTTCTGGCAGCCACTCAAAAAAGCAGATGTGACTTCAGGGAATGCTTGATGATCTGTTAAAAATACAGGGTTAGACTTTCATCAGGCTTAAAGTGATTTTAGTTGATGAGGTTGAGGTGTCTGTTCCTCCACTCCACTAGCATTTAACAAATAGCTTTCTACTTGTTTTTCATTGTAGCCCTTAGTCTGCCTGGTCTGTGAAGGCAACACAAAGGAACTACAAGAAAATTTGCAAACAAATGCTGAAAAAATTATGTGTGGGTTTGTAAACGCAAGCGGTGATTCAACCGTAAACGGCAACAGATAGTAGAAGGCAACCAGGCCTTCAATTATTAACTAACGAGGCTGAGCTGACCCCAAGTCTTTCCTCCGTGCTTGCATGAGACAGAGAGGGGGCATTTCACTGAGTGAGCACCATCAGCCTGATGCAATGATACACCCACACTCCTCTCCTTTTCCCCTTTTCCCCTATTTATTTTGTTGTGGCAAACAACTGGCAGAGCAACTTGTAAGGGTGCAGCAGCTGGATTTCTGGATTATGTGAGTTCTGCTCCTGTGGAGGCTGGCAAAGCCTCAAGATGTCTCTATAACCCTGGCTGTCCTCATTCTCTCTTGGTGGGGAACCGGAACCAAACCTCCGTGTTTGTTTCCATCAGTTTTCAGAATGTTCAGTCCCTCTGATTCTGAAAAGGCACCGGAGGGTTTCCCACAGCTCCCTTGGGCACTCAACACCTGCAGGCCATTATCAGATACCTCACAGTGTCCCAGGTGGAACAAGGAACACAATGGTGGGATGAATCCTACCCTTACAGCCTGGTTTACAAGCTGCATGTCAGCCCCTGCCTTTGGTATCCCTGAGGCACGGTGCTGAAGCCCCGGAGGTGCAAACTGCACAGAGCACCAGAGGAAAAGCTTTTGTTTTGCTGAGAGAAAAAGGCTGTCTAGAAAAAAGGGGTGTCTAGAAAACAGGGCTGCCATCTCTGCTCCTGATGTCCTTGCCTCTCCCTATCCCAGCTTGTCTTGTACTCCTGCATGCATACTAAGGCGGGTGGACACCAAAACCTCCCTGTAACACCTGACCTCTGCTTCGTTCTCAGTGCAGCCCTGCTCCAAAAAGCTTTATCAGAGATAACTAATCCCTACGAACACCAGGGGAAGCTTGTGGCAGCTAGGTAAAAAACAGTGCACAAGGGCCCCAAGCATTAGAAGAAAGCAGAGCATGTCTCCAGAGGTCTTGTGAGTAGTCTGCATCCACACTCTACTAATTTCATTCTTTTCCCCATTTTATTTATTTTGTTTTACTCTTTTTTTTTTTTTCCTTGCTTAATAAGTACAACCTTGAAAGAACTGAAAGGGAAGTAAAAAAAAATAAGAGACGTAGCCCATCCTGTATGTCAAAGGCACAGTAGAAGCCCAGCTTTGTTAGGAAGCCTTTGCTCACTGATCATCTAATATTTAGGATTTAATTGTTTGTGACCTAACTACACCAGGTCTGCTTGCGAGAGAGGGTGGCTGCAGATCCATGGCAGAAATCTGGACAGTGTTGGAGCTGAGTATTTGAGCTGAGAGCGAATTTACAGAGGAGGTGTGTAAGCCAGAAAAAAATGAATGTGTGCAAGGTAACATACAAAAGTGAACTCCTAGACTACTCAGTAATAAAACCTGGAGATCAAAAAGATTATTGTAATAGGAATTCTGTTAAACGAAGGAGATGTGTACTCTGGGGCAAGAGTGTATCTCCTTGTGCGTGACATCAGTCCTGTATTTTCAGGCACCTAGAAAGAATTTCTCCTTATATACACGCATCTATAATTTTTCTGTTCCGCATATTCTTCACTGAATAACCCAATGGACTCTAGCAGAGCATCACCTGGAATTAATTTTCTTGTGCCTCAGAAGAATATATTGTGTGTGGGTCCTGCATATATTATTTAAATGGCAGCACTAAGAAAACAGCATAAAATATATTCATCAGCCTGACTGCCAGAGGTGTTGCATACCTGCAGGTCCCATTTAATTCCAATGGAAAGGAGAGGCTGAATAATTTTTAATTTTGAATAATTTTCAGGAGGACTGAATAATTTATCAGGAGGTTATTGAAGGTTTTTAATGGTGCAATCAAATAATTAGAAGCAAAAAGCTACAAAATCAAATTCAGAACAATGAAAACATCAGTTCATTAGTGGAACAGTTCCAGACATCTGGCATTCATATGTTCTGCATTGGAGCTGTTACTGTGCAGACATAAATTGACCCAATCTTACCTTCAAGCAAGAGCTTTTGTTAACTAAATATATCCAAATTCTTCACAGTTCTGCTAATACTACAGGTGCTATCGTATGTTTTGGAAGAGGGCTTTTTTTCTGTTTTGTTTGGTTAGGGCCATTATTGAAATTTTTTAAATGATAGCTCAAGCAACTCTTTAGACATCTGACATTTAAACCAACCAAACTGATGTGCAATGTTATATGCAGTATAGAGGCATCCATCAGACTTTATCTGAGCAATTGTTTTCTGCCTTTTTTTTTTGCCTTTTTTTTTTTTTACCTTAAAGGAGTATGGTATTCAAGTTATCAATGGAAAAATATCATTCAGTTCCAGGTGAAAGGGCACAGATAGCATAAATTTTGTCTATTAGCTGACAGTCTCTGTTGGGACAGAGTTTTACATTCACTGGGCCTTGTAGCTAGAGCCAGAGGGGCAGGTTTGGGAGAGGTGTGTTAGAGTGGTACACCCACCAGGTGCTGCTGAGCTTGCTGGGGGTAAAGCTCTCCCTTGTTCCCCTGTATCCTCATGAGAAAGGAGATTTCAGACCTTGCAGGGCAGACTGTAGCCCTGTGCTTGATGAAGAGACAAATCAAAACAAAACTCACCCACCTAATCTTCCCTCAACACCCTGCAAACAAATTCTGTTTGTTGGAGAACCTGGAAAACAAAATACTGACCGAGTAGCAGTGTCCTAGCAGATACATGGGCTTTTAGGCATCTTGCATAAATGCACAGCTTCCCCAGACGAGCAGCAGTGACCCAGCCCAAGCTTGGAGCCAAAGGACAGGAGCCGCATAGGACTGTTCAGTGCTGCTGTCCTCCCACAAGACTTTGCAGGTCCCCAGCCTCACCCCAGCACTTTCCCTGCCCGGATGGAACCTGCAGCCATCTCTGCCTCAATCCTTATCCCAAAACTCATAGCTCCCCCTCACTCTCTTGCTTCCCCCACAGTGATGAAACCATGGCAGTCAGCTTCCCAGCCTCTTTCTCTGCCCTGGTGCCCCCCTTCCCCCATGACGAGCACAGGATGTTTCACATGGCCACCAACTCTTGTGTGCTCCAGCACCTGAGATCGTATGGGTCATGAGATTACTAACAGTAAAGCTGAGGCTTATGGTCCTGTATGAGTTCTTCACTGGATTTGCCAGTAATGCACTGAACTCATTTGCACCTCTGACAGTAACTTCCCTGAAGCATCTTACAAACCCTGATGAAACCATCTCAGGCCAATGTGGGAAGTGCCAGTGACAGAACAAACCCAAAGCCCCTTTCACAGATAGATGAAGCACTGGTTAGTTGGACAGATGCTGCTCTTGTTTCTGGCATTAGGCTGCTCTAAACAGCCTGACTTGACCCAGATCTTACCACAGAGACTATGGTGAACAAGCATCTTCTCTGCTTTTTTGGGTATATCCCCACCCTCAGTATGCTCAGGAACCCAAGAGCACCTACTTTTCCTTGAATCATGGCCTTGCAGTCCTGCTGTTAGGGGATGGACATGGGCAGAAAGCCATGAAAAGCCAAATCTTGGCTTGCAGGAGCGGTACTGTCACATTTTTCAGCAACCAGCTACGCTGCAGAAGCGTTAGGACAAGTTCAGGTCTGAGTAGCATGAGGCCAAGACATTGTGAGAGAGACTCAGCATGGAAAAAGCTGCTTTCTGCCTTGAGAGCTTTCCAGGTTTCAGAGGAGTTAATGGTTCGTAGGACACTGCACACTGGTGCTGTAAATACATAGCAGGAGGCCAGAGGAGACAGAGCACGGGCAGAAGCACCGCAGGCGAACAGAGACGTCATGGATTTATGGATAGGGCTGCTTTCTTTCTGTGGTACTTCTGATGTGCCTGAAGTTGCTCTGGAGAACTGCCTGTTTTATGACTAGGGTAACATTGTTATTTGCTCATATTCCTCTGAATCCTGTTCTGAACAGATCTCCCTACGCAGGAGCACTGGGCTTCAGAAAGTCCATACATGACAAAGGAGAAAAAAGTCAGACTACAGAGAGTCCTCTATTCTGTGTGTGTTGCGGGAGCTGTTCTGCATAACGTAACACATGCTTTAGCAATGCACTATGGATGGTGGTGTTTTAGGAAATAGGAACATACTTAAAAGTTGATCAATAAAAACCGTACACTGAAAGTATTTTTTCAAGGTCTGCAGTTATTCCTACCTCCGATAATGCTGAAGTTTGCAATTTTTTTCTGCAATAAGATAGTATTAATTGTGGTGTTAGCTAACACTTCCTTCAAAGCATCCACTGCACTGAAATATTCAGCAATTTCCAATCCAAAATGAAATTATCCATTGTTACAAGAACATCACAGTATGCTGCATAAAGAAGTGAAAGAGTGAAGAGACATCTTAGCTGTACATTCCCTGAATTTTTATTTTTTAATTAAAAACACCAGAGGTACTTTCCGGGCCCAGACTGAAGAGGAATTAGATGTCTAACTTTTCTGGGACTGTATGACTAATCTTGCAGACATTCAGTTGAAACTGTATGAAAGCTGAGAATCAAATATAAATATATCAACATGTATACATGTTAAGCATACTTAAGATTTGAATAGATTCACAGAATCAAGCACATGGAACTTTCATGATTTTTTCTGGGAACAGACGTTTTTCCAGACTGAAGGACATGAAAACTACTTCCCTATCTAATGTGATTCAGTACATCTGTGTGTGATTACAGAAACACGTTTCAGACTGTGCAGCAGCACAGCCAAGTCTCATAGAAGTTACATTCATTAAACTTTGTTGAACCACGTGGTCTCCCCATGACCTTCAATACTTGCCTGTTTCTAAGATTTACTGAGGATTCCCTGTATTTTCTAGGTAAAGCAAGAAAGAAGAACTGAGAATTAACTATATTAGCCTTGAAAAAATGACAACTCAGTGTTTGAGGGCTGAGCAAGCATGTCTGAAGTCACTAACAGAAATCAAAGCAACTGAAAAAAACATTGCTGCTTTAACTACATCACTTCACTGAAGGTGAACTCAGAAATACCTCCCGCCAAGCATCTTCATACCTGCATAGTCCCACTGAAACACACTGCTGCATGCTTGAGATCTCAAGTGTCACCACAGAGATACAGGTCCTGTCAGCTCATCCTTTTGCTTGAAGCTGTGATTATTTCTAAGTTAATCTTGGTTGTTATAGTGGTATCTGGGCAGCTGGCTGATCAAGGACAGGAATTGTAGACATGTGCAGGCACTTCCTGTCAGAAAAACCTGAGTAAAATCTGATTTATAATGAAGCTACATAAGAAAAAAAAAAAAATGGCTACAACACTGGAGGAATAATTTTTACGTTCTGAAGGCCTGCTTTTCAAACACCGGGAGTCAGCCCACTTCTACCACCAGGACACATGTGCAGCTTCAGCACACTCCTTCAAGCCTGCAGTTCTCCATCATGAATGCAGCCTGTGCAAAGATGGGAAATTAGTAAGACTTAGCAGGGTACTCAGTGTATGGATGCTAACCTAGCTATTAGAGCTCAGTAAGAGAACATGTTTCCTAGTCACCTCATCCAAGTACTTAGTAACTTGCTTTGAAAACAGGTAGAAGATGAAATCAAGCATTTTCCAAAGTTAATGGCCTGCCGAATACCTTTCATGAGCTTTCAGCATGCTGGAGCCTAGTTTCTGTGCTAAATCACAGTGCTGTGTCTAGTGCTGTGTAAGGATAAAACATCTGTCTTCTTGAAATGCATATACATACACAATCATTTTTGATACACAGAAAGAGCATTTGACTGCTCCCTAAAGGGAAAGAGATGCTAACCAGCTATGACGGCAAGAGATTTGCCCACACTGATGCTGAAAGCCTTTCTAGTAACAATACCTGTGATACAGGGCAGATATTGTGAGCAGATGTGAAAGCCAGTACCATCACTGTGTTTGTGGTGTGAAGGGAAAGATTTGACACAAGGAGAACCACTCTCTGGTCCTTTTTGGATCCTTCAGAAACACAAGGAGTACTTCAAATGTGTTTGGTCTTTTATGATGGACTTTTGTACTGCTGGAGATATTGCTGGCTTGTATAGCTGTAAGTAATCTCTCTAGAAACCCCCTGCAGGGGCAAGAAACGTTTAGCCATTTCAGCAGTTGAACACCAAGTGCTGTGCAGCGTACCATGTCTTTTCACTTGATGTCTGCACATGCAGAAGTGGCCTCTAGATGCTACTGCAATCCAACTAAGTCGGTCTTTCACAGCAAAAACTGATGGAGGGTGGGGGAAGGAGAAGTAATTTGAACCTGTTTTCGTATAATAAAATAACTCTTCTAAGTCTGGAAAAGTATCCATTGTGCAACCCAGCACCTTTCCAACTGCAAGGCTCTTGTGAACACACAGATCGATTTTTCCTGCAAGTGGGGGCTCCCACACGGTTCTTGCCGACATCGGCAGGAGGTCCCAACACTGCTGCAAGGAGGAGAAATTATGTTGCTCCAGAAACATCTGCCAAGCAGCCTTTGCCCGCAAATTCTAGATAGCCTTCACCGCCAGCCAGGCTCTGCCGTGGAGAGCGGGCAACTGCCAGCGGGGAGGAGAAGCTCAGGGGATGCTGAAGCTCCCTCCGCCGCCGCCGCCGTCGGGGCGGGCGCGGGGCTCTTGGCGACGGTCGCGGGGTGCACCTGGGCCCCCGCCCGGTGGAGGCGGGCGGAGCGGGGGCGGAGGGAGCCCGTCCCTCCCCGCCCTTCCTCCTGCCTCCTCCCTCCCCCCCCCCGCATCCCTCCCTCTGTGCGCGCCGGCGGCGGCGGCGCCGCGCTCCCTCCAGCCGCGCCCGCGCAGCCCCCGCAGGTAAGGACCCGCCATCCCGCCCGGGAGAAGGTGTCCGCTTCCCTTCCCCCCCCCGCCTCTCCATGGCGCCGGTTTTCCCCTCCTCTTTTTTTTTTTTTTTTTTTTTTTTTTTCGGGGGGAATGGGGTGGGAGGTGTCTTCTGAAGTTTTTCTGAAACGGGCGCTGACTTTTCGCGGGTGTGCAGGAGTGCAAGGGGGAGGGTCCGGCGAAGGACTCGTTGATGGGCTGTTGGCGCCGGGTCAGGCTGCTCTTTCTGCTGGACTAACATCTCTGAGGTTCCCCAAGAATCAGTAATGGACACTTGTTTGATTAAGGGACACTAACAGTACTGCCATTGTTCGCTTACTGTCCTGATTTTTTTTGTCTTTTTCTTTTTCTTTTTTTTTTTTTTTTCCGTGAAGTCTCTTTGGATTTATTCATACCAAATTAAGGCAGCGGAAAAAAAGTCTTAGCTAAAAAAAACTAATTAAAAAATATGGTTGCCACCTCTCTCTCCTGACTTCCTCAGTCCTTCGGACGAAGAGCCTGCCACAGTCAGATGGGAGCTGTGTCCGTGGTGTTTACAAAGGTAAAGGACAGGGAGAGGATGAAAGACAAGCACAGGGTACAGAATATTAGAGAAAGACCGGGAGGGTGGGAAGCAGGAGTGAAGCTTTAGGACAAAAGCCGCTAGAAAACCGAAGTGAGAAGAGAGAGGTGGAACCAGAGGGACCAAGTTTTTTACTCTCGCCCCTCTCTGCATGTTCTCTTGAAAGAGCTCCACAATGGGAACCCTCCTTAAAAAATTCCGTGGATACGTGTGAAAAGTTTTCTGTATAGCCCTTTGTAAGAAAAATGTTGGAATGTCTAAAAGTTGTGGTTTTTTTTTCTTCTTGTGGAACAAGCTCACACCTTTCTGATGTCAGTTGTCTGTGAATAAGTTAGAAGCTGCTCAAATGCAAAACCCCCCCCCCCCCCCCTTTTTTTTTCTTCTTTTTTTCCTTTGCTGCAATCTTTTTGAAGATTGAAGGCAAAGTAGCTTTACATAGCCTCTCTAGGCAACCTGTGTTCCCAAAGTTTTGGGGAATTTGGATGGATTCAGTTTTTTACTGTCAAAAGCTGCTGCAAATCTCTCTTTTCAAAGAAAGTGTTTTGCATGCAAAGTCAGGTTTGGTGTGTTGTACCATTTGGCCTAAAATGAGTCACTCTCAGGTCTGAGAGTCAGGTTTCAGTTTGGCAGCCAGGACTGCATGCCATGCAGCCTGTTACTCCTGTGCGATGATGGGGTATACTGTAGTACTAAAATAATATTTTCTGGCAATTTAAGCAGTGCTCTGAAGCAGTACTCTGTCTGCGCAGGCGTAAGTGAAGTTCTGTTCTGCAGCTCGCTAGCACTGGCTGTAGGCATGCCATTACGTTTCTTCTTAACTGATACATGCTCAGACTTACAAAGGAACTTGATAGGCCAATATTTTACTGTTGTTTTTATTAAATATTAACTACTCAGAATCATATGCTCTCCCTCTCCAGAAAAGATTGACGCTGTCTTATCCTGTGCAGTTGTATGTGAACTGTAATTGTTCTGGCTCTTCAGCATCAAATAACTGAGGAAATATTAGTTAGGAATACTGGGAAACACATGCTCAGTATGGTCATGTCCTTATCACTCCTTATTACAGGCTGTATCAGTTGGCTGCTACAAACCTTCTTCTCAGAAGTTACCAGTAAGAGTGCTGGTTGGAGAGAGCAAAATAGTCAATGGTGTCTGCTTTCTTTTCCTCCCCTCTTCAAAAACAAATATTGAGGGTGGAAAGGTTAAACAGCTTTTGAGACAAAACACATGTAAAATGCAAATTCGAAGTAACGCTACACTGTGTACCCAGCTTTAATATGTGAACTTAATGTGTGAGTTACAGATGATCTTTTCACTCCGTGCAAAGATACTTGTGGCTGCATTGTTTTCATCAGTAACTCTGGAAGTTTGTAACTAAAGTATAATTTCTTTTCTGCTAAGAAATGAGAGAGAATAAAACTCTGACTGGATGCTGTATTAAGTGTCACTCAGTACAGCCATGTGGAGAATCCAGGAAGGGGTGTTGAAGATAGTGGTTTACTGTGGAGCTGAAACTTAGGTAGGACTTAATGTAGGTTTGGCTTTTACGTTGCTCTGATGAGACAGTAATAACACCTTAATGATCAGTTAATTGCTTCTCAGTAGCCTCTCCATATTGCTCTTGCTTTCTCCGATATTCAGAGACTGAAATTGAAAAGCAGGTATTTCATCTGAATAGCTGTTGTCTCTGGGACACCACCACCACCACCTCCTTACCTTCGGCTGCCCAGCAGTTCTGTGCACTGCCTCTCAGGGGTACACTGCCTCTACCAGCTCTGAAGAGCTGGCCTTGAGCACCTCTAGGTGGTGACCTGCCACTGCTTGATGAGCAGTTACCATGCTGTGGATGTGGCTTCTTTATTGTTAGGGCACAGGGGAAAACCAAGTGGGGCTCTGTCCCCAACAGGGCTGGATGGAGAGCTCTCACAGCCATTTCTTTTGGTCTTGGTGATGGTTCAAGGACACCTAGAAGAGTGTGGGAGCAGGAACTGGTTGTACTGTGAGGCTGTGTTCCTTGTCATTATCATTCACCCCCTCAAAAACTGGAATTTGCTACATTCATGGGTTTTTCTCCTTTTCATAAAGAATAATGTAAGAGCCATTTAAATTCAGTTTAAGTCCATCAGAATTGGTTATTTGAACTGCAACTGCTACAAGTAGTGCCAGGGAAAAGACTCATACAGCTGTTTTACTGACAGGATGAGAAAGCAAACAATATTCGATTATTTCAGTATCTTTAGTTTGTGAATTAGTTTTTTATATGTAGTGTATTCCACTGCTTCTTCCTTCACAGTCATATTATTTATTTTTTTAACAGTTTAGAAGTATGAAAAGAAAAAGAAACAAACTATTAAAAAAGTAAACAGTGTAGTTGTAAAAAAAAAAAAAACACACAACAAAAACACAGGAGTTACCAAAAGCCAATGCCAATATCTGAAAATAACTATTTGCTTTTTTTTTTTTTTTTTTCTTTTTTCTTTTATAGTAATTTTCCCTTCAGGTAAGGTTCCCATTTGAAGTCTTAGGATTTCATGATAATTTGAAGGGATAACACTGCCTACTGGTCTCCAGGAAGATCTGATCAAAAGGGACTTGGGGTGGTAATTGCTTGAACTGGTAGCAATTAGGTAGTACCCCTTGTGTGGTTTTCACTTTGCTTTCCCATGTGTCATGAAACAATACTGTAGAAGCATGATGTTCCTCAGTGGTGCAGCATTAGAGCTTGAACTTAACACATTTTATGTTTTCCCTGAAACTCCTTGATAGCTAACTCAGTAGCTTAAGGCTTCATCCATGGCCCATAGATATCAATGGTAAGATCCATATTGGCTTTGAACAGTTTTGGACCAGCCACGGGGCTAATGTGTTACTTCAGCAGAAACACAGAACTATACCCAGGGCAGAGGAAAGTTCTATCAAGGGAGTAAGAGTTCCTGTTCTGCTTACATTTCAGGGAACTTGAATTTTGGTTTTCTTCATTTATCTTTCAAGATAAGTTGCTTTAAAACAAGTAGAGGCAATGCCTGTGCATTCTTGCACCTTCCTTGCTGTACTGAAGCCAATGACAGTGGACATCTGAAGCTGGTCTGGAGCCTTATTTTGATCTTTAATGAAGATAGAGGAAAATTCTAGGAAGTGCCTGCCTTCGTACATCCAGATCTCTCTTGTCCCTGGCTGTTTTTTGACTGCCTGACACTTTCCCCCCCACACCCAAGTACACCTGGCCTGCAAAGTCTTGGTCATTGTTTGGCTGAAGATTGAACTCTAGGATCAATTTTCATTTTTTAAAGACTGTTGCCTCTTTTTCTTGAAAACATAATTTCCATTTGTACACCATTTAGCACTGGTAAGGAAAAGAGCCTATTTAATGCTAGTTTGGGTAGTATGGCGTGTCTCTGTCCCACCGGGTGACTCCATCATCATTGCATTTCTCCAGTGTGCTCATGAAAAAGACTTATTGAGGTGGTTAAGGCATTGCATTTTTGTATAGGGGAACAACAGTGTCGCTCAGATCAGTGCAAAATCTCCAGAACTTCCTGACAGGCACAGCCTGGAGTAGTTTGTTAAACACATTTTTTCTCAGTTCTGCATCTACAATCTACTGGATCTGCTCCTCTTGACCCACATAATGTAGGCAATTATGTTAGTGCACAGAAAGCGGTGAGTGCTGGCGCGTTTACCCCAGGGTAAAGAAGTGTTTCTTAAAGAGAAAGCAAACTTTCTTCTTCTGCTTCTGGCAGACAAAAGCAGCTGCAGACTCGCAGAAAGCGTATGTGCCCCTGCCAGCAGCACTGCCGTGGGGGAGCAGCATCCCTCCTCCTCAGGCCACTCCTGGGATGAACAGTCTGGACAGTGTCCTGGAGCTGGGGCATGTGGAGCGTGTTTTGCTTTCCAAACGTCCTGAAGGTTGTTGCTGGTGGATCTTTATGATCATTTGGCTGTTGTTCTTGCTGGGGAAACGTGAGGTAAGCATTGCTGTTTGCCGTTTCTCACCCGTGGATCATGGCGTGGTCTGCTGCTGAGGTGGTGGTAAATCGTCTGGATCAGTGGCACAAAATATGCTTCCAGTTGCATAAATGGGAAGGCTGCACCTCTTTTAGAAGGAAACATGGTGGCACAGGTACTGTGTTGGTGAGAACTGCATGATGATTTTGTGCCAACAGGACTATTTATATTTTAAATTACTTTAACTTGAGAGGCATCAGAACTGCTTTTTTTTTTTTTTTTTTTTTTTTTTCCCCTGCTTTCATGTGGCATACTGTAGATAAAACTTGGAGGTGCTTTCACCTTCTAATTAAAAACACAAAGATGCTGAATATACAAGCCTAGTATTATCTTTCTGCTTTTGCTTCTGACTGTGAATAACAGGTGAACATCTCCTGAGGTGGATTTTTGAAACTGCTGAAAAAGTGCTGCTGAATTTGATCATCACGTATGATGAACTTCATCTCTCTGTAATATGCCAGTATGAGGCCTATACACCATTTAGCCTTTTATTTAGGAATTTATGTGCCACAGTGACCTTCTGAGCAGGGTGAATTTCACAGGCACTCTCTAGACAGTACATCTATTTCTTTGGAAGATGTATTGCATACTGCAGTGCTTGCAGGAGCAAGCAAAAAAGCATTGGAATGACATCAAAGGCGAGATCTTTCTGTGCAAAATGCTGGAGATTTTGAGTGGTAAAAATCTGGCAAAGGAAGTGCATACTGTTTTTCATTGTAAGCCCCTTTCTCTCTCCCTCCTCCCCTTCATTTTAGGGTATGTATGTTAAACACAAAACAGTGCCAGTACATTATTTATGGGAGCAGTTTGCAGAGACTTTTCTTAGAAGTTTTTTGGCCATTTGGGGATGATTGTTTTCAGCCTGGATGGAAGAATGTATATATAACTAGAGCAGTATCTTTTAAATTTTTTTATTATTATTACTACTTTCTTTTCCTTTGTGAAGAATTTAGCTGCAGCTCTGTTTAAATTTAAAAAAAAAAAAAAAGTATTGGTTGAGTATTGAATGTTTACTGCACAGAGGCATTTGTATCTGAATGGTTGGGTAGGTGATTACTTAAGAGCACTGAGCTTGACTCAAATTCCAGCACAGACCTTACTGGTATCTGAGAAGTCAAGGAGGGTGCTGTACATCTCTTTGTTGGCGGGTTATATTTCATGAAAGGAGAAAAACTGCTAACCTCTCAGGAGGAAATAGCTACTTACCTTGCAAGCTTACTAGGGTTCATAGCCACTGGATTTCACAAAACATTTAGTCACAGATAGTGCAGTCTCCTTTTTTGATCCATCATGGGTGTCAGACCTGCAGGACGGTGTCCCGTAGCCTTGGAGCTGCTGCTGATCGAGCAGGGGAACTGGGGCAGCGTTATGTAGCTGCCGTGTGTGAAGAGCGACATGCCATCCCCTTTCCACCCTCAGCCAGGGTGCAGGTGTCACCAGGGTGCTGGTGCAGAAGAAAGCCCCCAAGCTTGTTTGCCAACAGCTGTGTTGGAATTTTTCACCTGGCACCTGAAAGAAGTTGCCTTGAGCTGGGAGGGACTGTGGCAATAGTTACCATGGTCAAGACATGATAATCCCTTGGCTCCCATTCCACTGACTTTATTGGTGGCACCTCTTTTCTTACGGTAATTGTGTTTTTTCCAATCTCTTTCTGTGCAGCTGGGAGATAACTCCTTGGGTTTTAACACTTGCAAGATTTCCTTGTTATTTTATTAACCATTTTCACAGTTACTTGTAACCAAATAAGAAGTAGTACCAAAAGTTGGGGGAGTGCATTGTGTTTGCTTTTTTATCCATCTGTTTCTGAGTGCTTTCACTGACACTCCAGCTAGTAGAAGTAAATTATGAACTTTTTGTGTAGTTGCTGTTCCCATGCATTTTGTAGCACGTGTGTTCAGAGGTTAGTTCAGTAGTTGTACAAGGTTTGTGCAATCCTGAGATGAGCTACAGGGAAAAGGTGTCACTTTGATGTGGTAATGAATCTGTATTGTAGGATGTAAAGCAGTGATTCAGCTACTTTGCTTCAGGTTATGCTTATAGGATTAAATTTTGTAGTACATTTCTATGGTTACCTGGTCATTTTGAAAATATAAAATTAATTATTGAAATACAAAAGCATTTGGGAAATTGGTAGGAGACTGTGCAATAGTCCAGAATAGATTCACACTGATGATGATAAGCCTGTAAATCCCAAAGGAGAGTGCTGCACAGTAAAGTCTATATTAATACTGAGTTGCATGTCATTGACTATTGCACTTAGAAGATGTCCTTGCAAATGTGTACACAGATCTTTACGAAGTGTCTGGTGAATTACTGGTATAGGAGAATAACTTCAATGCTCCCTGGGTCTGCACCAAGAATATCCTTGGGCACTTCTGTCCTGTCAGGAGGAACCAGCCAAGATACCAAAAGCATGTTGTCCTCTCTGTGGTGGTAACACCTAGCACTTGCTATGAGTCACACTTAAACATGTGTTTAACATCCGCATAATCATTCGATTCAGTTGAGGAGTGAAGCCTGATCTATGAGTGAAGGGTCCTTTGGGGAATTTAGCTGTTTCTATCCATTTGTCCTCCCACTTACTCCTGTGCTTTTGCAGGCACAGGCCAGTGCTCCAACAGGGTTACTGCTCCCTTATTCCTCTTGTCAAGGAAATGGGATTCACTGATTTGTTTCCTGAGATGTTGCAGTGGGGTAACCAGCTTCATGCAAATGAATGTGTGGATAGCTATCCAGTGTTCCAGGAATACCATCTTGAATGTGACATGTATTTAAAAGATACCAGTAAAATGCCTATCAAGTTTAGTCATCTTTTCCTTTGCTTGCTGTCCTCCCCAAAATGTGACAGACATGGAGAACAATGCTGTGGAGATGAGGCAGGGTGCCTCTGACTTGCCTTGAGCACGGCTCATGTTCAGGGCTTTGAGAGCTGTCCTGATGTGGCTGGCAACTCATCAGGCTCCTTCTAAAGCTTTTAATGGAGTTGATGAAAACTTCAAAATGGTGCATCTCCTTGTACAGAAATCTTGCAAAGTGAAGAAGACTTTTCCAGATTCATCTGTTTCCCTAGTCTTTCAGCTTCTTGTTTACTGCAGTTTCAGTGTCTTCTTCAAAAATTCCATGCAAGTGAGACTGGAAGCTGACTGAGACTTCCGGGTTTTACTTTGATCAAAGCAATTGTGGTAATTAGTGAACAGACATAAAATAGGTCTCTAGAATTATTGCAGTTTTGCAAATAATTGATAGGAATACCATACCTTAGTGCCTGGCTCTCCAAGGAGTATGGTATGTTTCTGTTCCCTCTCTGGGGTTGCTCAAGTTTGATACACAAAAGCATCCTAAGAGGCTCAGCCTAGAAAAAAAAGGCAGGGAAAGATGTGCAAGCTGATGACAGCCTGATGACAGGAGGGAATTATGGGATCTAAGAACACATAAAAGCCTTAAAACTAATATGGCTGAACAAACATTTCTGTCATGGTCCTGCATTTTTCCATTCTGAGCATCTCCTCCACAAAGTTTCTTATGAATGGAAGCCAGTTACCCGGATTTTAATGACAAAGTTCTGTTTGAGAGACATGTTTACTGCTTTCTAATCCTTCCCTCTACATTTTTTCTTAATACACCATGAAGACTGTGAAGGGACTCTTGGTACAACTGTTGTGGGAGAGCAGTTGCTTTTTCCTTCAGGAGAGTGGCACGAAACTGCAGGAAAGGCTTTGGCATTGAATCATAGAACCACAGAATCACAGAATCACTTAGGTTGGAAAACACCTTCAAGACTTCACCAAGTCCAACCTTTAACTCTGCTCTGTCACGTCCACACTTAAACTATATCCCCAAGCAGCACATGTAGATGACTTTTAAACACATCCAAGAATGGTGACCCAGTCACCTCTCTGGGCAGCCTGTTCCAATGCCTCACAACCCTTTCAGAGAAAATTTTTCTCTTGATGTCCAGCCTGAATGTTCCCTGGTGTAGCTCTAGGTTGTTGCCTCATGTCCTATCACTATTTACTTGTGAGAAGAGATCAGCACCTACCTCTCTACAATGTCCTTTCAGGTAGTTGTGGAGAGGGATTAGGTCTCCCCTCAGCCTCCTTTTCTTTAGACTAAACAGCTCCAGAATCTCTCAGCTGCTCTTCATAAGACTTGTTCTTTAGGCCCTTCACCAGTCTAGTTGCTCTTCTCTGCACCCACTCCAGCACCTCAATATCTTTCTTGTACTGAAGTGCCCAAAACTGAACACAGTAGTCGAGGTGTGTCCTCAGCAGTGCCGAGTGCAGGGGCACAATCACTTCCCTAGACCTGTTTGCAACACTATTTCTAATACAAGCCAGGATGCTGTTGGCATTCTTGGCCACCTGGGCACACTGCTGGCTCATGTTCAGCACCCCCCGGTCCCTTTCCACCAGGCAGAAGCCACACCCTGCTCCTTTGTGCTTCAGCATTGGCAGGCATATGAAAAAGGCGGGAGAGAAAATACTGGCTTTCCTTGGAGCTACCAAAATGATGTGATGTTTTTCGGTTGGTGGCAAACTCAGACATGAAGCTGACATACACCTGCCTTCTGTAATTGTGCCAGAAATCATCCTGTGCCTCATATCTTCGCATGCCTGTTCCACTTTTGGTTTGATGAACTCCCGCCCTGAGACCCTTCAGTGGGCACTCTTGCTGTTAGAGGCTCCTTCTCCACCAGAGGGGAATGCCAGTATAGCTATACTGGGAATCTCTGAGGGTTTGGTTGGTTATATGGCTTTACTCTTCCTGGCTGGCAGTGTCGCCTGTTGGGTTAAATGAAGCATCCTTGGAAGCATGCTGCTGCAGGGCCAAAGGCAGACGGGACCCAGCAGTAGCTTTATGCAGTGGCTGACCAGGCACTGTTTTTCCCCAAAACAGTGTCAATTCTGCCAGCACACAGTTATGCATAGATTGGCCAACCTAGGAGAGGCTGTTGAGCAACAGGAGAGACCAAAAATCAAACCCAGCACACCTAAGTGGGCTTTGTCAGGGGTCAGAGTGCTCTGCATGGGCCTTCAGCTTTGGTGTCATGGACACAGCTGGTGGGTTGTGATTGTGGGATGCCAAAAAAGTCTGGTTTGGGGGTGGATTTCAGAACGTTCTCCTTTTGTGGCCTGGATCCCATGTACTTCTTAGTTTATTTATGTAGTCTCAAAAAAGAAGAGTCTTAGTGGTTCCCAAGTAATGCTTTTATGGCTTATGCTTTTGTTACAAACTGTTTTAAGAAGGCTTTGAAGTTTGTGTGCCTTTAATGTTTATGCCCAAGCAAAGGCTCACTGTGTTCCAAGGGGAGAGTTTGAGGCAAACTAAACTACTCTTTAGGGTTTTTTGTTTTGTTTTTATTTAAGAGTAATCCATTGCTGGATTAAAACTTTACTCTGATAGGATGGCTTTTTCTCATTTTTGCCCTTTTAAAGGTGTGCAAAAGGAGTGTATCTGAAAACTGGTGAAACAGGCTACAAAGTGCTTGGACTCTAACTCTTCTGTCATTGTGTATGTAAGAAGATTTTTTTTTTGTTCTTTTGTGACACTGTACTCTGGCTTCTGGCTTTTAATTTTCTTCTAGAATTCTTGACGTCTCCTAAATATTCTGGCTGAAATATTTGTTGTTTCTGTTCAAGGACCTAGTCAGAGAAGTTGAGTAATCACTGAAGAATGGTGTGAATTTACAACAATCTATCTAATTCATGTGACCTCTTGTATGCACTTAAAGCTTGTCTGCTAAACACAACTCAGTGTTAATCCAAGTCAATTCTTAAAGCAAATTAGTCAAGCTGCGTGCTAATCCTCTATGTTTACCTGCTTATTCAGATAGGTAGCAGCCTAAGTTGCTTTAAACTTCACTTGATAATTGAGAGGGGAACAGTTGGAGGGAAATGTGATGAAATCTTGGTGTTTCCTTCATTCATCTCCATATTTCAGAACTGCTTTGCTTTTATAAATCTTGAATTCATGGAATGATCAGCATGAGCTACCTGAGGCCAAAACCCAGTACTCAGCTGCAGCTCTCTACTAAGCATCCCTGGCAGCTGCTGCTGCTCCTGGGACATTCTGGGGAATGTGTTACTTCCTGGTCATCTGTAAAAGTTGTTCCTCAAAAATCCTAACTGGTTGAGTTGGTTTGCTGTGGATAGTAAGGAATATCGTGCAGGCTGTGGGGATAAGGAAGCCCTTTCCATCTCTGCCAGGAAACTATTAGCCAGCCCTGATTTTACAGCATAGACTCACTAATTCTGGCTGTATTGTCCTAAGCACACCAGAGACTTGCATGGTGGGCAAGAAGTAATTACCTTTCATTTGTCAACATTAAGATTTTTGTTTTCTTGAGCTACTGGTTTTGCTCCCCCTCCATCATGGCAAGATCAAAGGTAAAATCTTATTTCTGGGTCACTGCTGTCCATCAGATAACTTTGTTTGTGGCCTTGGGAAAAAAACAGTGACATGAGAAGGGGGAATTTAAACCCTGTCATTAAGATAATTCTTTCTTATTGTCAGTTCTAAATTCTTTCAGCCTTCATTCAGCCTAACTATGCAAAATACAACACTGCAGAATCTGCCAGGAGAACAGTCAGTTGAACTGATGCAGACGTTACAAAAATATTTCTGAAGCAGCATGACTGTTATTTCTAGTTTGAGGGGTTGATAAACAGTTACTGTGTCTGCACTGGTGCTGGCCTGAACCATGTTAAGCTGATGCCTTGCAGTCTTAATGTACTTTTTTTGATGGGGTGGTTGGGAAATTTCTATTTCAGATAAACTTAATTAAACTCTTATTTGCACACCAATAGTCAGGGTCTGTGTAGATCTATATTAGGATGGTAGATTAGTATTTTGGGTGTTGGCATGCTTAGTTGTGGACTTCCTTGGCTTCAGCATTTCCAGATTATTGTATTTTGTGGTAGTTCATTCTGCCTGAAGACTGAACATCTGTTTCGTGCATGCAGGGGGAAAAAGAAGTATTTGTTTTAACACTGGCCCCCCTCAAAGCTGTTTAAAGAGTTGTGACATTCCGTTATCATGCAGATTTTTTTTTTATCTAGTGAAAGGGATATTACCTGAACTTTTAAATACAAACTTGTTTCAGAAGAATGCCAGCATTCTACTGCTTTTCTGAGATTTAAACAAAAGGTGGATAATGTCAGGTAAGCAAGGTTAGCAAATGAAATCTCTGTTGCTGATCCATGGAAGTGTTGAAATGTATCTGTTTTTTCTTCTTGGAAATAAGTATTAGATGTCTGTCTGCAAGTTGTTGAGAAGGTAAGTTCTTGCTTCTTTTTCTGCTGAGGAGACATAGCTAGAGAAAAGCATCCTGATATGGTGATTTATACCTTGATACAAGTGACTTTGTCTACCATTGTATTCTTTAATGATACTGATCAGTAAGCAAAATGGTGATGATAATGCACCAGCAGTTAAAATCTCTCAGATACCTGTGTGAGGCAATGCTCCCTACTTGGATCTGTCCTGTGAATACTACTTCTTGCAATCCCAGTGTTCAGAATAATTTTAATAAGCAGCTCCTTGCCTATTTTGGGGGGTTATTTTTAATAATGAAGGAGGACAAAAGCCTCCACCGTATTTGCTCTTTTACACACAGACACACACCCCCACACATATGATGCTGACAGCAGTTAATGATGCATTTTAAATGATGAGCTATCCATGGTGACTTTTCTCCCTTGTTAGTTTATTTCTCCAAATTTATTGTCTGTCAGTAGAAATAAACAAATTTTAAAGGTTTCAGAAACTGTTTTGAAATGGTTTATTTTAGGACAATTTGGTACTTTAGAAGTCATAATGATGAAAGTGCAGATTATAAAAACATTGTCATGTGACAGCAGCTTCCTTGTAGTTGTGCTATGAGAGACAATCCACATTGTAGTTACTTGTTTACATAAGCCTGAGAAGATTGGTGTTATTTTCTAGTAACCAGTGTCTACCTGTATTTTTCCACTTTATTTTCTGATAATTCTTTCTTGAAGTTTAGAGTTGTGAGATAATGTTGAAATTAGATGATGGTATGAATTATTACTTTGGAGTCTTCCCAGTTCACATTGCTTTTCCTTGAAACAGAAATTAGAAATGCACTTTAAGGAATATCTTACTGTTCCAGCACTCAGTAATTAAAAACCCAGTGGAGCTGCTGCAGTTGTTTGTTGCAGCTGGTGCTTCAAAGTTAGTAGTCATGCTTTAAAGCAATTTTTCTGTGTATTTGTTTTTAATTTGGTTATTTTATCTTATGCAAACCTGATCATGCTGCTGAAGAAGCTCCTGATATATCTGAAGAAACATGTACCAGCCAGCACTTCTTGCATTAAGGCAAATACTCACTGATTCCACCCAGTGTGGGAGGAAGAGGTTCTTCAGACATGCTGAGTGGCAAAGCAACAGTGATCTCTAGGCAATCCTCAACAAGCAAGCATTAATGGATGTCATTAGGAGAAGCTGCATTCCTGATAGATAATGACTGAACTAAGTCTAGATGTTCTGGATGGTAATGAGAAGGGAAACTGGTATGTTGACTTTAAAGGGGGAATTGCAGGAAAATGAGAAAACTGAGGAAGCAATGAAGAATTTTTTTTTACTTTTCAGATTAAGCTCTGAAGAAGATTTTCAGAAAAGTAGGAGGCTTCAAGAGAAGATGAAGTATCATTTTGGGTTTAAAAACAGCAAGAAAATGCTGCCCACAAGATGGGTGTGGAATAGATACAATATGGAAATAATCAGCAAAGGAGGTTGAGCAAGTAATAGAATAGCACTGGATGGTGCAAACTGACCTAGGTCAGGGAAGTACAGAAAGGATTATTGAAAAGGACAACTACACAAACTAAATGAAAGATTCCTCTGATACTAATATATAAAATCCTTCAGTATGTAGCAGAGAGAGAAAAAGTATCCTGTGTTTCATGGGGGAAAGGAGCACCATTCAGTTGTGGACAGCACAGTGGTGGCACTTTCAGCAAAAATGTTGAGATAAAGATAGGAAATTATGACTGCCTCTTGATTTTGGTCTTTTTAATTTTATTTTTTTTATCTCATCTGAGCTGTATGCAGAGAAACCTTCTGTGGTGCTGGATGCCTTGTGGATTAGCCTGATTATGTGAGTCCAGTTTGTACCATAATGGACATGACTTATGGCAAGTGTGTTAAGTATTTCACGTGGTACAATACCATATACTATTCGTTTGTCTTTTCAATATGTGTTGTCCATCTATTAGTAAAATACTGCAGTTTTCTTCTGATGGCAGAAGTCAGAACAGGAAAGGTATAAATCCCCAAGAATATCCTGAGAGAAACGGGGTTAATTGTTTCAGACACACAAAACTATTAAGGCCAAGAAAATTTTTTTTTTTTTTTAATCACATACAGCAGTGTTGAGTTTCCTGCCTTCATGATGGGATGTTTATAAGCCTTAGAAAAGACCTTTTAAGTGAGCATCTTGCTACCACTGACACAGAGAGGGGAAGGTGTTTGTTGTTTTCCCTTCAAGTTGTCGCTACCTAGTCTGAAAAGAAACGTCACAGTGGGTCAAATGCAAGTCCATTGTGCTTCCATCAGTGCTGTAACTGCTCTCCTCAAATCCGTTTGCCATGACTAACCAAAACCAGGAAATCACCTGGGTATATGTTGTAGAAAGAGTAGTGTCAGGGCTCTCTGACTTCAGCAGGGTTGGACCTGTAGCAAATACTTGAAGAAGTGGAAGTCCTCCTGCCTTCCTTGCCTGCCATTGTGGTAATAATCAAAAAGCATTTGAACTTCATGAGCACAGGACCAGACTCTTGGTTTGCCAGAATAAACAAAATATATAAAAAAATCAAACCAAACTAAAACAAAAATAACCACTAAAACAAAAAACCCTAAACCAAACCCTAAAACAAAAAAAAACAACTCCAAGACAAAAACAATTCCAGAAAGTATGAGCAATTCCAGAAGAGCCTTCACAGTGGCCACAGTAAAACATCTGAAGATCCCTTCTGAGGATAAATATCAGAGTAGGTAAAGGAGAAAGGAAGACATGTATAGGTTAATTACAGATGCTTGGACTGTCTGCCCTTTGGTGGAACCCAGTGCATAACTGTGGTCAGCCTTCTTTTATCATCCTCAAAAGGGGCATGAGGCACAGTGACAGGGAAAACAGTGGCATATGGAAAAGATTTCCCTGCAAGATAAGTGCTTCAGACAAGTGTACTGTCTACTGAAATTTTTGCATTGAAAATCTGTTAATAGAATGGTTTGTTTCCTTGTATATGTTCAGACTGATCTTTTGCTTTTTGGAGAGGGATGGGTCGGGGCTCTGTCTTGCCCTGGTGGAATGATGGGGAAGATGTTTCTCCTGAACCATATGCTCTCTGTGAGAGCAGATGTTTTCTTGAAGGGGGTGCCACTGCACAGTGGTACTATTTTATTGTTGTAAATTAGCTCAGTGTGTGGTAAATGAATAAGGTGACAGATTGTCAGATTCTCAATCTTTCAGTGGGGGAAGACAGGCAGTTTCACACAATGCTCCCTCTGCAGAGCTAATGGAAACTGTTTGGCTTGGGTAAGGAAGCTCCACCTGACACATCTTTGGTGAACTCCTTGCAGGCTGTGTTCTGTCATGGAAAGATTTACCAGCAGTCTTGTAGTATTTGTATTATTAATTCTTGTGGCCAGAACAATGATCTTCCCTTGATTAGCCACAGAGCTCCTATTCAGAAAGGTCTGAAGGGTATAATTTTATTTTGAAGCACAGGCTGCACTGTGAATGCAGACAACATAGATGTGAGACCCTCTGTTGATTGCCGTGTTGTGGAAAAGTCCTCCTGAACACGAGGGCAAATTTTTTAAATTTGCATTCAGTAATTTTCTTTCTAGCCTTGGATTACTGCTGAAAGCTTAGTAATTTTTCCTTGCACAAGAAAAGCTAATAGCTGGATTGCGCTCCTGAAAGTGAAGACCGAGGCAGTGGAAACTCTAAGTGTCTCTTAGCTGCAGGATGCTGCAAATTTCAGTGGAGCACCTTTTAAAAAGTCTTTGAGGTGTACAGGTGTGAGTTGGCTGAAGGCAGAATGGAAAGTAGGAAAACAGTTCCTTTTTTCTTTTTTCTGCTTTAGTAATATGCTTTTAGACTTCTGCATTTTTATTTGATCTTATTGGCTTAGGGCTCTTATTCCTGAATTTTTCCTAAGATGTTTTTCAGGTGGCTGGGCAAGTTCAGGTTAAATTTCCCAAGGTGTTGTTTGCTATTATTCTGTTTTGGTTTGGCTGAAGTAAAAGCTGAATGCTCTGGCCAGCTGTTGCTGTTCTTAGTGGTGGTTGTGTTATACGTTATTTGGAGTGTGTGCTTTGGATGGATGACAAAGTACAATTAAAGCAAGTATCCTACAAAACTAAAAGCAGGTGCCTTATTTACATGGAAACATAACAATAGTAAAGTTCCTGATTCTGTGGTATATCTTTGTGACACTGAACCACTTCCAAGATAATAGCTAATGACATTTTTACACTGAAGTTAGAGCAGCCATAGTGTAGACAGTACCTGCTTTGACATGTCCGAGGCTGGGCTAGATCTGAACTCGGGAAAGTTTTTGTCCTGCTTTTATGGTTGTCAAAGTTACAAAGTTCTCAGATTGCAAAAAAAAACCCTAAGAAAAGCCAGAAAGCAGATGATGTGTACACAGTAAAAGGAGGATGTTTTTCAACAGCCAGAGGAGGGGATCTCCACTCTTGCAATCTAACCTGTTAAGAGTGTTCATGTTCTTGTGCCCTGGTGTCCCCAGAGGTTTTCAGGAGGGCCAGGCAGCACACTGGAGATCAGATGGCATGTAGTGATGGCACTCATTGTCCAGAGGTCTTGCTGGAGGCTCTTCCCCTGCTCTCTCTCACAGCTCACAGCTTAGGCAGGAGGCTGTCTCAGCCTACCTTGCTGCCAACTCTTTTGCAGATGTTTGCAAACCTTCACTGTTGCGCAGGACATCCTGTAAATGCAGCTCTGTTAGTGCTCCTGCAGCTCCAAACACTGGGATGCAACGCCCAGTTCCTCCAGTGGAATATTACAAAATCGTATCGTGCTACTCTATAGCCAAATGGTGACGGCAGGAGAGGAGTTAGTACCAAGCAATTCTCTTTTTCAGACCAACCAGCTCAATTGTCCATTGTATTTGCTAGTTTGTTTATTATTAAAAAGTCATTTGTTGATGACAATGAAAAATACTGCATTATTCTTGTTGTATGTCCCCCTCCCTTCCTTCTTCCCTCCCTTTTATGCTTTAATGATATTTTGTTTAGCCAGTTTCTGTTCATCTCGTGTCAGGTTGGAAAAATATCATTTTTTTTTTTTTCTTTTTTTCTTTTTTTTTTTAATAATTGCTCTGTTTGTGTTCAAACAGTGCATTATTTGAGCAATAGCAGAAGTTCCGTGACCAGAAATTATTTGGATAGAAATTGGTGTTGTTGGATTAACCCACTCAGCCTGTGAAAGAAAATGCATGATCTCTTAAACAATATCTGCAACGATCTGACGTTTAATGTCAAAGTGAATTTACTACTGATTACCACAAAGAACTTACTAATTTCTCCACATGGACAGGAATTGGATGGAAAAATGTTTCTCTAAATGAATTGATTTGCAGTTGCAGTTTGGGCAAATGTGTGTGCTTTGTTTTGGTGATGAGGTACTATTTACATGAACATCTTCTACACTGTTACTGCATGTTTTATTTTTTTGCACCTGTGTGATGTGCTAACAAAACAACAGCATGAAAATTTCACCTTGTTTTCTGTGAGGATCTCAATTAATTCTGCAGAAGGGAATGAGTAGCTTGTTTTTGTTGCACCGTCAGCCTATCATTGAACTTTCTTCTCAGATTGAAAAATGATAAAATCACAGAATCATAGAATTATTAAGGTTAGAAGGGACCTTAAATATCATCAAGTTCCAACCCCCCTGCCATGAGCAGGGAACCCTACCACTAGACCAGGTTGCAGAAAACCTTGTCCAACCTGGCCTTAAAAACCTCCAGGGATGGGGCATCAACAACCTCCCTGAGCAATCCATTCCAGTTCCTCACCACCCTTATAGAGAAGAGTTTCTTCCTAATATCTAACCTCAATCTCCCCTCTCTCAGTTTAAAACCATTACCCCATGTCCTATCACTACCTTCTCTGATGAAAAGCCCCTCCCCAGCTTTCCTGTAGGCCCCTCTCAAGTACTGGAAGGTCTATAAGGTCTATAAGGTCTCCCCAGAACCTTCGCTTCTCTAGACTGAACAGCCCCAGCTCTCTCAGCCTGTCTTCATACAAGACATGCTCCAGGCCTTTGATCATCTTGGTGGCCCTTGGAATCTGGCCAGTTTCTTAAGGCTGGTTATAAATTTTTTTGATACCCACTCTTGCCGGTGGGAGAGGGCAGAGACCATCATGTATGTTTTATGCTGGGTTTGGGGGTTGGTTTTTTTGCAACATTTGCAACTTAGAGATTTCCTATTCTTGTGTCTGGACCTTTACATATGTTAGCAAATTCCACTAAAATCAGTGTTTCTAGGTAATGAAGTTGGACTCAGGAAATGTTTGACTTTACCAGCAGCACGTTTCCAGGGCAGTACAGCCAGCCCAGGAACTGGAACGATATTGTCCCTGTCCTCTGGCACTCCCCTTTGAGGCTTCCACAACCCCCCACTAAAACTCTGCAATTCCATTTTCAAGGTGGGAATTTATTCATTCTTATCAAGAGCTTCCAATTGGACAAGATGCTGTAGCTCTATAGCTCTTTAATGTATCTGTCCAGTGACTAGAAGCAAAAGAGGGGAAGGCTTTGGGAGGAGGTATGTTTTTATAACAGGTCTTTACTGGGACAACAGAGGATAGTGTTGTGTACACCACAATAAGAGGTGTTACTTGTGCAATTTGTCAGTAGTTGGTGTGCTGAAAGTGTGCTGAAAATGTGCTGAATAGTTGCCACCACTTCCTTCTACAAGGATGTGTATGAACAGTGGTACAACCCAGTCAGTGCTCACATTGGTCCGTGCGACATCAGAAATAGCTAATTGTCTTCCATGTGATTACTGACAAAATAATTCCCAACTCCAGCAGTGTGACTTCAGATTCACTGGTACTAAACCTGTTTAATAAGTACCGTACACTAGATCTATTCCAGTACTTACTGCATAAGTAATAGATGGTGGATGCAACAACATCCTTTATCCTGCTTTCTGGAGAGAATGGTGTCAGGTGAGAGCCAGGCTGACACCAACCTAGCTGCAGAATGTGTTCAGTAAAATGTGTGTATTCAAATACACAGCCAGCAAAGGCTTACAGGGAGAGTTAATTTTGTGCTAGCTTCCAAACTCTGTGGATGCTATTTACTGAGGGAAGAGAAGGGGAGGTGTCTTTTCTGAGACACCAGAAATTGGATGGGGATACGGTAGGGAAGGAGTCAAATTAAGTGGATAAAGACTTGATGCAAATATTCAGAAAGACTTTAAGGCAAGAGTACAACAATGGGCCACACAATCTGTCTGGAAAGGTCTTTTAAAATTTATTTTCTGCTTCTTTTGCCAATGCTGAATCATGGCTATTACCTTATTGCAGCTCTTTGAATTGTTGAGCAAGTTAATGCAGGGGTGCAGGAGGTTATCTCTATTTGAAAGCAAAACACACCCAGAAAGAGAAGGCAGAATTAGGCAGCAGTAAGGGTTGCTGAGATTCTAACCACTTAAATTAATTGTCCTTATGATTTGGCTGGTCATCCAGTAAAATTTCACATGGCTTTTGCATCTCATTCTGTAAATTCATTTGTCATACTATACCACATACCAAACTTCAAGATTCAGCAGTCTGGTCCCTGATACAAAACCAGAGGTTTGCTGAATCGCCACTCCAGATATGCCATGAGGGGCAGGAGGAGAAAAGTCCTAAGTTATGACCAGTAGTGAAACTGATGAATGTGAAAAAAACTGAGTGCTCTGTTTATGCAAAGGCTTGCTGAAACTAACACTTTCAAAGCAGTCAATGCTGATATCAGAGTTTGGATCACCTTACAAGAATTTCAGGGAGACCAAGAGGTTCCTTAGCTGCCTTTCTGTGTTGTGGTTTGCCCTCTGTGAATCTGGTGAGACTATTGCTTCATAGTTGCAGGTGCCCCCGCTCAATTACAAAATCACTTTAACACATCTTGGGTTTCCTTAGGATTATCTTTTTAAAATTGAAAATTGCTTTAAAGTATATGTTAAGAGATGTTTCAGTGTTTGAAGAGTAACTATTAAAAAACTTCTCCAGAATGGTTCTAAGCTAGTGAATTGCATTTCTGTAAGTGAATCTGTACTTCTACTGTTCAAACATTGGTGGTTATGAAGACTTTACCTAAAATAGAGACTCGAAAGAGGTAGTATCTTTTTGTTAGAAAGATCTAATGTTCTGTAACTTGCAAAAGAAAATCCAAATCTATGCAATAGTTCCTAGCAGTCACTATGGTAAAGGAAGGAGTAACAGGAAGGCATCATCTCTTTTCTTAGCAGCATCCAAACCACAATTTTTTCTGCCTTTCTGTTGTACACTAGAAAGTGTATCCATAGTTGTTCTTTTATTGATCAAGTGGTTACTGGGTAGCAGAAGACCTCCAGGAGTCCATAGCAGGTAACTAGAAATTCCTGCTATCACCATCACTTCAACAAGTGGTAAACCAAAGCACTAGGCAGGTCAAGTCATTTCTGCTGCTCTTCCCTGGATGATGTTCATTTGCCTTGGCTGCTGGGCCATACTTTTTTCTGTGTTGAGCAAACTGATGCTTAGAAGCAGTGGTTGTTTGGTGGAAGAGTCTGCTGGAGGCGAGTGATGCCAAATGATTACTTTTGGATGGCAAGACTTCAGTTTTCACAAGAAACATGGAATCTCTCTAAAGTTACATCTTGGGTGTCATTGGGACCCTTATGTCAGATCTTTTTTCTTACTTTCTTGCCTTTTTACGTGTTGATCAACTGATGTTGGTTTGTTTGTTTGTTTGTTTTTTTAATTTATTTTCCTTGACGGGTTTATGGGTCCTATCCATCTGGGATCATTTAGGACTTAAAACCGCTCTCCGACAAAGTCTAAGTTAGGGTTTTATTCACTAGACATGTGCAAGGAATGCAGCTGTGTTTAGCTAAATCACATTTAAGAGCTTCAAGGTCATACCAAATCAGCATCTTCAGAGTCACGTAATCCAGAAACTTGTAGTGCATGAAGTCAAGCTGTGATGCCAAAAGATGCTATCATAAGGCTGCAGGAAACCAAAGCTGAAAGACAGCAACAATGCAGGACACCTGAAGCTGTCTGGCAGAGGAGACAGCCACAGAGTGTGAAAACCCATTTTGCTTCTTAGCACCAAAGAAAGGCAGTTTTTGTGGGCTGAAATGAGATGGGTGGTGATGCAGAAGTTGCTGGCATTGCTGTATCACTCAAAAATTGCAGATTGCTTGCTTTGTGCAAGAAACTGGGGGGAGGGACGATGAGGTTAATAATATACATTGCAATGGATTCTCTGGAAGCAGTTCCTTCAAGATTGTTTTTGTGACACAATTGCACTTCGCCTGTCTACTCCAAGTAATGACAGAACTGCATGATTCCTCTTTTCTGTGGTCTCAGACAGCTGATCCAGAAATCATGATGCTTTATCATAGCATGTCGAAGAGCAGTAAGTTTTGTGTGGTGAGGATGTGTTCTGCTCTGCATGTTAGATACACACGGCTCTGCCAAGCATCAGTTGATTTTTTTTTCTCAGTCAACCAGAAACTCCATGCGTTACCATAAATTACCCTCTAAGTGTTGTAGTTTATGGTTAAACATTATTTCCAAGAGATGAGTCACATTCAAGGATGGTAAAAAAGTTATATAATTAATTCTACTAGTTTTAAGGACAGATCCAACATATTTTCCCAGTTTACAGTTATTAAAGACAGCAATATCTGTCAAGAGAAGACTACACAGAGTGGTATTCGCCTGCAATTCCAGTGTTTGGGAATGTTATGTGTAAATCTACTTATAAATTCTGGGTATTGTTTTCAATTATTTGTAATGCAGCAAGCCATCAAAATCTCAGTAGTATGAAGCTGCTTTTGTGTTTCCAACTTCCTTTTCAATAGAGATTATATTTTCTGTCATAATGCCCTTTAAATGAAGTTCGTTTGAGGATCCTGTTCCTTTCATTTGTAGTTCTTGAAAAACATGGCGCTGCATCCTGAACTCACACGGGTATTAAGTTAGGAGCCACCTTTGTTTGCTTGAATGGAGTCAGCCTGCTTTTGCATGGCTGTGAAAACACCATTTCCTCTGCACTTCATTATTGCTGAAGCACATGAGGCAGGCTTGGAGAAGCGGGAAAGTCCTTTTGTACAGTCCAACCTGTTTTCAGGTGGAATGCTTTTAGGAGCCTAACCAGTTGGCAGAAAGTCACAGTCAGCGGGTACATCATGCTCAGGATGCAGGGTGTATCCAGAAGAGTCTCCTTTTTCCTAGCTGAATAAAGGTATCAGTTCAATCCAAGCAAATGAAATTCAGCTAGGTGCAGAAGGGGAAATGTGAAACGGCCGTAGGCACAGGAAATCTACTGATTCTGTGTTTTGTTTTTCATGGACAGATGGTGAAAAATTACTACAGGCATATTTCTCTTATCTGCATTAAAGTGCTCTTTGGATTTTATGGGGTTAAGTTTTTCTGGCATTTTTGTTCTACCTGGAGTGCACAAAGATAGCTAAAGGCTGAACAGGCTTTTGTTTGTTTGTTTTTCTCTGCTGTTCTGTGAGGCTCCCTAGTAAAAATGCTATTTTTCTCTCTCCTTTACATATGGCAAACAGGATTCTTAAGCATGTCTGCTTTTGGTCTAGGTATTCTTACCTAAGCTCTACTTATCTTTTCCTCATGTTCATTATCCAAGAGCAGCAGCATTTCAGGATTAAGAGAAGATACACATTTTAAAAGGAACTAACAATGAGCTTCTGTAAATAAAGGAACACTGCTGCTCTTACTCATGTTCTGACAAAAGAAACAAAGGTCTTATGAATCTTAAGTACAATGCATTTGTGATCACTCATGAGTGAGGAAACATTCTGGTTGAGGATCTTGAGGTGGTTTTACTGAAAATTGCTCTTGCTCAAATAGCAAAGCTTCCGTAAGTCAGAAAAGCAGTAGTTTTGAGTTGGTGTTATCTTTTTCCTTCATTAGTCATTTACGGTGGAAACATTAACAGACAAAACAGCAAGCCTGAAAGTTGTGTAACTTGGTTCTTTGACTTCCAGTGAAGGCTTTCTTGGAGGATCATGAGATCTCCATTTTCTGTCCTCTCCATGAGTAGAGTAGTAGAAATTTGGAACAAGGAGTGGAAAGAATGAAAGGTTGCTAGCAAGAAATGAGTAGGAAAGAATAGGGGTCACTGGGAAGCTATATAAAGATGGAAAAAGTGATCCAAGAGCTTGGAAGATGAGACAGCTACATGTGACGTAAGGCATGCAGGGATGTGTTGAAATGTGAAACAGGCATTTCAAGACGATGCTTTTTAAGAAGAAGGAATAATTTCCACAGTGGTGTGCAAAAGCTGAGTTCAAATGAACAACATCAAAAAAAACCCAAACCCAAACCAAAAAAATGTGACTGACTCAAAAAAGCACTTGGAGTGCAACTTTTCTACTGCACTTAATCTGTTCTTTCTTGGCTTGGTAAGTAAGTGCTGGCTTTGAAAAAAAGAAGCACAGGCCAGGAAAGTTACTAGCATTGTGTGTAGGACTCCACCATGTTCTCAGTTTGAAAAACACCGGTTTGGTTTGGGGTCATTTTTAGTGTATTTGTTTGACACTGAGTAAACTTAGTGCAAGTGGTTTTCTGCCCTTACTTAAAGGAAGTGGTAAATAAGGTCAGCAATAGCTATCTCTCTAAGATCCTTTCTAGGGTGGTTACTGTGGGGTTTGTTATCTGTTTGGCCTGACTGGGGAAAAAAACCTGCAGTAGTCTTCTTCTGGAATTTTTAAATTATCTTAATTTCTTGGCCATTTATATTTTTTCCCCTTTTGCTTGGTTTGTTGGGGTTTGAAAATAGAAACATATGTGGAAGCTGATCTAACCTTGATAAACATGATAGTTAGGGAAATAACATAACTCTGTTGGATCATCTAACCAAACTTTACAGTGTGATTCAGTATATTCATCTACAACAAATCTGTGCCTATCTGGCAAAAAAAAAAAAAAAAAAAAAGTATGGTTAAAATAAATCAAGGATAAGCACACATTTAAGATACTTCTCATAGCACAGAAGAAAGGTTCCAGTGATTGCTGACCTGTAAAACAACAGTTGTTGAGGAAATAAATGTTTCCTGAATTCCAGCAAGTAATTCTATGAGTAGTCTTGTGTGAGGGTTTTTTGGGTTGGGTCGGGTTTTTTGTGTGTGTGAAAAAAGAACATTAGCACAATTCCAGTGCCCTGTAAGTGACCATCTTTCCTTGCAAAAGTGTACATTGTGTATGTGAGAAATGCTGCAACCTGGTACCACATCCTGCCTCAAAGGCTGGCTCCATCTTGTTTCTTGCTTTTTATGCTGGGGTTGTACAACCTTCTTTCCTTTAATTGGGTACTTCACCAACTTGCTAGCCACTTTTCTGGTATAAACCAATTTTCTTTTGCCCAAGTGCTTAAACATTGTCACAGAAGCCCTTGGGTACACCTCATTTCTAAGAAATTGTTTCCTTCACAGTTATCCCTAACGGTAAATAGCAATAAATAATAGCCATAAATATAATTAACTTCTTTATCAGCCCTCCTGATAGTGATCACTGCAGGGTTACATTGAAAGTGCTGGCAGTTTGGATCCGTAGTTCCCTTGAATACACTACATGGATTCTTAAGAGGCTTTGCTTGACCTCCTGTCCATTCATGAAACGTAATTGTCCACCACACGTTACTCCATCCAGGACATGGCCATCTTTATGCACTTATGTAATGCTTTCAGGGCACAAATACTTATTTTCACTACTTAACTGTCTTTTAGCATCTGTGTTTCCCTGGTTTAACACTTGTCAAGCATCTAACTGTATAGTTTGTGGGGTGTTTCCCTCAGTTATATTTACCCACAGCTTGATTGGGTATCCTGCAGATCCCCTCCACTTGTCATCAGCTCTCAAATCTATTCCTTGACTCTTCACCAGGCTGAAAAATAGCA
The DNA here is from genome assembly GCF_020740795.1 of Apus apus. Classification (NCBI taxonomy): domain Eukaryota; kingdom Metazoa; phylum Chordata; class Aves; order Apodiformes; family Apodidae; genus Apus; species Apus apus. Next base: position 54,999,602 of record NC_067312.1, on the reverse strand, counting down.
CTACTGTTACTGTGAGTACTGTCAGTATCTAATCTTCTTTCGTTTCCCCAAATCCTGTGTTTTTCTGAACAACAACAACAATACAAATAATAACAGCTGCAACCCCTGCTCCCAAGAGTTCATCAATTAACATGTAAACTTAAATGTGTGCCAGTTGCTGCTTCTTCAGTGTGAGGCACAAGGGATTGTCAGTGGGATCTACATCCCACTGTTCAGTTGCAGCTGGAGGATCCACTGATCCTTTGAGTCGAGTGTAACAAGTCCAGTCCCTCTCAGCCGTCCTCATTGCTGTGTCAGTGGTAAACAACAATTAGAATGGACCTTCCCATTCTGGCTCCAGCTTGGTTTTCTTCCAAGTTTTGATCAGGACCCATCATGGGTTGGATTGTATGCACTGCAAATTCTAGAAGAGGGGTCTGAGCAAGGAGGTCCTTATTCCTTAAAGGTGCTGCTGTCCATGTACAGCTCCATCTCAGCCGTTTCCAAGGGTGTATCCTGAAGGTCTGGCCAGCTGGGATTTACCTGCTCAATTGTTCGCAAACAGTCAAGAGTTAACTTTTCTTCCCCCAGGCCCTACTCACCCACCACTCCGCCCAACCCCCCCAACTAAGTTGTCAGGTTTAACTTTCCATTCAGTGTCCTCCTGTTCTATGAGAACAGCTTGATACTATGTCATTCTACTGGGTGACAACCAGTGGTGTTCCTTCTGTTCTAGTACAGCAGTTACTGCAGGAGGCACACGCACAAGTATATGTTGACCCAAAGTTAGTTTTCGAGCCTCTTGAATTAGCAGCCCTGTTGCTGCCCCTGCTGGCAAGCCAGTAGGCCATCCCTTACTTCATCTTTTTGCTCAGTTACTTAAAACCCAGTTACGCAGCCTTTGCTCTGCCTGGTATTTCAGCGGCTGGTGCACAAGAGGGTTAACAGCATTATCACATCCTTTGGGACAGAGTTCAGGCTCCTTTTTTTGTTCCTGAATCTGTGAAACAAATACTTACACCTCCAAGACATTTTCTTAAAAAATGTGAACACATATATTCTTTTTATAAAATAATCTGAGCCCTTATTTTGGCCAATAGATCCTTCCCTAAAAGTGACAACAGGTATTTGGATACATATAAAAACTCAGTGCATAAAGGTTTGTTTTCCCAACTCACACCAGAGGGCTTGGAAAAAGGGCTTAACTTCTCTTTTCCCTGTCATGCCAACAACTGGCATAAAAAACTTATTTTAAGGTCCCTTACAAAAATTTAGAATACAATAAATATCCTTCATACCTACCAAAAAATTTAACCCTTTCTTTTCCCAGCTTTATTATAAACAGATGCTCTGCTGGAGAATTGAATGGTACCCCCAGTCCCTGTCAGTCTGAGTCCCCATCTCAAGCTACTGTCACTACTTTGGAGATAGGATCTAATTTAGACCTAGAGGCGCCCTTTTCTGCCAGGGATTGAGGACAATCCCTTTTCCAACACCCTTGTTTACAATATGGACACTGATTTAATGCTAACAGGGCTCGATTTTGGCAGCACCTCATAAGCAATGATCCTACATGTCTCACACTGTTCTGGCGTCTGCTTTTTGCTTGCAATGCATTCTGTTATCCAGGGCTGACTGACCAATAAACAGCATGTTTAACATTTTCCAGTTAGTTTCAGAGTACAAATATATCCGTTTGCTAGCACTCTCACATAGTCTCTCAAAGGAGACTGAATACTCTTTGTCAAACCCTGGTCTAACCTCATATACAAGTTGGTTTGTTTGTTTTGGTTTGCAGATCCCATTCTGGACCCCACACAAAATTAATTACTGACATCACTTCAGTCTGTCCAGGTCCCTCCCAAAGTTAGGATTGCAGTCCAGGTTCTCCCTGGGCCTAATATGGTTAATGTCATCTTGTGGATATTTATGTTCCAATTCTTTAGCTTTTTTTCAACTATTCACTTTTCCTCATTACTGAAGAGGATTTCAGTATTCCCCCCAGGTGGGGTTATGTATTATCATGATTGTTTTGAGTAACTCCCAACACTTTCTCCAGATTAGCTCCACAGACTGTTTCAAGTTTAACAGCTCCGATGCTGTAAAAAGGGCATGCACATCAAGAAGTTGTCCCTCCCCCAGACTGCTTTTCTTAAAGAGGCATGAACAGCAGCCCCTCATTCTCCTAGCCACTGGACTGAAACCTGTATCCTTCAAATGCACACCTGCCCCCCTTTAACTGCTCCTTGTATTACCATAGTGGAGAAGGAGAGCTGAGGGTACCAACAACTGCACATTTTCTACATTCTTAGCCCCTTTCACCAACATACAACAACTTTTCTTACTAACAACTTACATTCTCTTCTCATACCATAAGCATTTCCTGAAGTCGTAAAACCTTCCACACACAGCACATCATCTCATTCTTCACATTTGCAAAACAACATTAACTGCAATATAATACTATAAAGAATAATTTCCCCCCATTTTTCAGGGTATAGAGTGGCCACCAACCATTACAATACATTATCAAATTTTTCCATGTAATCTGTTACTCCCAAACTTATTCCAATATCCCAGAATACATCCTAATAGTGGACATTTGGTAATGGCATCTCCTGCTGAGGATACATTACCCATTTTAATACACAACTAAAACAACGAGAACAATAACAGACAAAAATAGTGACTTTGAACAATCTCCAGATACCAAAAAAAAAAAAGACACTTTTCCCAAATTCCAGCTTTGCACTGTTTCACTCCCTTTTTATCAAATCTCGGTCTATTCACAAAACCAAAACAACAGTAATCCAGTAAACAAAGCACAAATTTTGAGAAACCAAGTTACCAAACCAGACAGGGGACTCAAACCCCAAATCAGAGAGGGGACTCAAACCCCAAACCAAACTCAGGCATTCTCTGAACTTAAATCCAGCAGAACTTACTCAGAAGGGGGCTTAATCCCTTGGGTGTCCTTATGGCCCAGCCTCACAAGGCTTTCCGGTATTTTAACATTCTCCCTAATGGACTGTCCAGGGAAGTGTTCCCGGGACTTTCCCTGATGACCCTTTTCCCTTCACTAGGCCTGGTATTCTTATTTCCCATTGTAATTCCTGAGACTTTTCTTTCACTCTGTTTCTTTTCCTCTTCATCTTCCTCCAGCTGTTTTCCTCACGGAAGAACAGAACCATGGATCTGGACTTCACACTCATTTCGTACTGATGTGTGTCTCAGTCACTCACACAAACAAGTGTCTCAAAATGCCCACCAAGATACTGTAATACTTAACAGTCCACTTTCCTTACCTTAGTCCAACCACCAAGTTAATACTTAACAGGCCAGTTTTCTCCTGAGTCCATGGAGTTGCCTGGTCAATATGATTATGCCTACTGTTCCTATTCTTCCCCCATTGAGGTTCACAAGGTCTGTCTTTAAACTCGGTCTTGAGGTCTCAGTCAGTCCTCCCTGGAATCTCTGCTGATGATCCACAGGACCATTGAAATCAACAGGGCATATGTTCCTGTCCTTCGGCAACAGACACTCCCAGGATGACGACTTCTGACCCCAGATGAGCCCCCAAATTGTGAAGAAACGCTGCAACAACCGACAGCAAATGTTCAGTCAGGCTCCTCAGGGAAGCACATTTTATTGATGTACTTTCAAGAGCGAGTGACCCTCAAAGTAGGCATACTGGGCAGGCACTCAGACCGGCTTTTTATTCCCTAATCCTGACCAAATTATCCCTCCCTGGTTTCCTCATTGGCTAGGTACTCCAAGATTTACAGCCTATCCAGTAAGCCTAAGATTACCAGCTGGTGTCTCTCCCCTCTTTACTTGGTACCACACCCCGCCTATAAGGCTGGTTCCATCTGGTTTGTTTCTTCCTGCTTCTGGTGGGGTTGTACAACCTTCTTTCCTTGAATTGGGCACTTCACCAGCTTTCTAGCCACTATTCTGGTATGAACCAGTTTCCTTTTGCCCAAGCTCTGAAACATTGCCACACGAGCCCTTGGGTACATCTCACTTCTAAGAAATCATTTCCTTTACAGTTACAGAATCACACAATCACACAGATTTTTTTGAATTGGAAGGGACCTTAAAGATCATAGAGTTCCAACTCCCCTGCATGGGCAGGGACATCTTCCATTAGAACAGGCTACTCTGAGTCCCATCCAACCTGCCCTTGAATACCTCCAGGGATGAAGCCTCCACAACATCTCTGGGCAGCCTGTTCCAGTGTCTCACCACCCTTACACTGAAGAATTTACACATGATCTCTAAGGTAAATCTCTTCTTTCAGCTTAAAACCATCACCCCTTGTCCTCTCACTGCAAGGCCCTGTAAAAAGACACTCCCCAGCTTTGCTGTAGGCCCCCTTCAGGTACTGGAGGGCCTCTATGAGGTCCCACCAGAGCCTTATCTTTTTCAGACTGAACAACCCCAGCTCCCTCAGCCTGTCCTCATTAGGGAGGTGCTCCAGCCCTCGGATCACTTTCATGGCCCTTCTCTGGACACATTCCAACAGGTCGACATCTTTCTTGTGCTGGGGGCACCAGAGCGGGATGCAGTATTCTAGGTGAGGTCTCACCAGGACAGAGTAGAGGGGCAGAATCACCTCTCTCGATCTGCTGGCCACATTTCTTTTGATAGAGCCAAGGATGGAGTTGGCCTTCTGGGCTGCAACTGCACATTAGTGGCTCATGTCCAGCTTTTGATCCACTCGTAGCCCCAGGTCCTTTTCCACAGGGCTGCTCTCTAGCTTGTCTTCCCCCAGCCTGTATTCATATCTCTGGTTGCCCTGGCCCAAGTGCAGGACCTTGCACTTGGCCTTGTTGAGGTGCACCTGAGCCCACTTCTCTAGCTTGTCCAGGTCCCTCCGGATGGCATCCCATGCCTCTGATGTATTGACCACACCACCCAGCTTGGTGCCATCGGCAAACATGCTGAGGGTGCTCTCAGTGCCACTGTCAATATCATTAATGAAGTTATTAAACAACACTGGGCCCAGCACTGACCCCTGAGGGACACCACTTGTCACTGTTTTCCATCTGGACTCAGAGCCATTGACCACGACCATCCAGCCAGTTCCTTATCCACTGAATGGTCCACCCATCAAACCTGTATCTCTCCAATTTAGTGAGAAAGATGTTTTGAGGGACTGTGTCAGAGGCCTTGCAGAAGTCCAGATAGATGACATCCACTGCTTTTCCCTGGTCAACTGATGTAGTCACTTTGTTGTAGAAAGCCAGTAGGTTGGTCAGGCAGGATTTGCCCCTGGTAAAGCTGTGCTGGCTGTCCTGGATCACCTCCTTGTCCTCCATGTGCCTTAGCATGTCTTCTAAGAGGATATATTCCCATGATCTTCCCAGGCACAGAGGTGAGGCTGATAGGTTGGTAATTGCCAGGGCTCTCCTTTCTACCCTTTGTAAATATGGGCATAACATGTCCTTTCTTCCAATCACCAGGGACTTCACCTGACTGCCATGACTTTTCAAATGTCATGCATAGTGGTTTGGCAACTACACCCGCCAGTTCCTTCAGGACTCTGGGATGTATCTCGTCAGGTCCCATGGGCTTGTATATCTTTGGGTTCCTCAGATGATCACGAACCTTATCTTCGCTTACAGTGAGGGGGGACTTTGTCTCTCTGGTCTGCATCTTGTGGGCCATCAACATGAGAGTTGTGAGGAGAGGGGTTGCCAGTGAAGACTGAGGCAAATAATTTGTTGAGAATCCCAGCCTTCTCCTCATCTGATGTTAGCATTTCACCATTGTGGCTCATCAGAGGGGTACACTTTCTTTAACCTTCCTTATCTGGTTTAAGTACCTGTAGAAGCCCTTTTTCTTTTTCTTAACATCTCTTGCCAAGTTCAGTTCTAGCTGTGCCTTGGCCTTCCTGACTTCATCCCTGCATAACTGGGCAGCGTCCCTATACTTTACCCAAGATACCTGTCCCCTCTTCCACTGCCTGTGGAGGTCCCTCTTGCCTTTTAGTTTCACCAGCAGGTCTCTACTCAGCCATGCTGGTCTCATACCTTACATTTAGTGGAAAATAGCAATGGCTTTTACAAAAACTATATATATTATAGCTTCTGCAAAAACAATAGATGTATTTATTTATTTTCTACCTAGTGAGTGTGCATTAGTCTTCTTACTGTACTCAGTCTGCATGAATTCTACTTTGTGTGGATGAGTGAATGGTTTTACTGTTCTGGACCAACTTCTAGTGTGCCCTTTGAAACTTCTCCTGCAAATCTATTGTGAATGGCCATGTAAGCAAGTCAGGCTGGGCAAACTCACAAGCTGATTTTGCAGCAGCTGAAGGGATTGGATGTTGACTGCATACCCAGTTCTCATATGATTTTCAAAAATTTTTTCCTTCCTACTAGGAGCAAATGCCAGCATGACCAAGGTCTGAGAAAGTGCTTCTGTGTTCCCACCAAGGGTTTGCAGGCACAGAGGAAGGGTGCAAGGAGAGCAAGGACATTTTGAGCTACCATGGATATCCCCACCGATTTGGTGCCATCCTCCATGATGTCCCAACCTGAGGTAATTGAGGTGAGTAGAACATGAGGAAACTTGCAACTGAACTGGCTGAACGTATTTCTTACTTGCTCATTGAATGCTAGCTTTTTCTCCAGTCTCACTTCTAAGTCATTGAGGGAGTTTTTCATGAAATGTTGCATGAAAGACACTCATCATTTGCTAGGAATCATGTTATGCTTTGAGCCATGTTATTGCTATGTTATACTACTATTTGTAGAAGAAATTGTATGGCAAAATACTATTTTTATTGAGTCCATGTAGGTGGTCCCTTCACTATGGATTTCATTTTTACTGTGTTTAATGAATACAAAGTAGAAGAAGGTCATAATGTGGTTCAGTTGGAATAATACCACAGGAAATTTCAGGTTTGGTTTTCGTCAGAGAAACTGCCATCAGCAGCCATAAAATTAATAATTTGCATACAATTACTAACACACTAATCTTGCTTTCATGAATCAACATGTGTGTTTCAGATTTGATATTTATAAATACCTAAGTGATTTCTTCAGCTCTGTGTGCTGAACACCAAGTACTTGTGTTTTCTGGGCTAAATATTACAAATGGAAAAGGAGATGTTAATAACAGTCAAGACTTCCTCTCAGGAAAGCATTTTCAAAGTCTCTTTCACTTCATAGAGACTTACTTTCTTGTTGCAACTTTTAAGGATAAATGTTTTACTGAAGAGGTCACCACAATTGATAAAGGTAGATGTCAGAAAATTTGAGATCTAATGTTTATTTTGCTTTGTTGTTGTTGTTTTTGTTTGCTGGAGATTGTTTGGCTCAGGAGACTACACCTCTTAGCAATATGCACTGAGAAGTGCAGTAGCTCAGAGATCCCAGGATCCTGTGAAATTACAAAAAATATGTCCACTAATGGGTTGCAATGTAAAATGAGCTGAATGCAAAATCTATTTCGGGGAATCTACTTCGTACCCCTTTTCCTCCTGTGTTTCAAATGGAGAACTAGTATATTTTAAAAGTTATTTTGGTTGCTTCTGAAGTGTCTGTCCCTGTTGAGGTCAGAGAAGGATTTTGTGTCTTCACAACAGAACAGAATCCCTGGTAGGAGATGAATGCTGTGTGCTTGCATACCAGGCTGCCTGGCTGCTGAGAAGGTCTCACACAGGCCATCTGCTTGAATCCTCTAAAGGCACTTACACCCTATCTCCATGGATTCTCTCTTCAAAGCCTTTTTTATGTAGAAGAAACGTGTGTATCTAAGGATTGCTATTCAGGGTAAATTTATTCTCAAAGGGAAAGTAAGTTCAGCTATGGTGCAAGAATGAGTGAAAGAGAAGCACTCCCTTGTAAAGGACTTGATGATCAGTGTAGTCACCGTTCTGTTGTACGTAGGGGTGAATAACTGCACACGTCCTGTGTCTGCTGAGTAAGTCCTGCCCTGAAATTGCATCGCTAAACCAAAGACTAGAGATAAATGGATGACTCTGATCCTTCACTGGTAATCCAGTCAGCTCTCCATCCACATTAGAGTTTTATAGACTGTGTTTCAATGAGATTTTACATGGGAGCCAAAAAGAAATGGCAACAGGAAGCAAAGGAAAAACTGGTATCTCAGTGTGGGAGATTATGGTAGAAAAAAATTGTTCTCTCAAGCTCATGTTGCAAAAATAGAATATATATGGACAGACTTACATGCATGCATGCATTCCCAAAGATGTCAGTAAACTATTGTGGATCTGATGGTTGATATAAGGCATTAATCCTATGTAAAGGAGTAACAGCTACAATCAATCAGCTGGGAGCCATGGGTATGTTTCTGAGGATAAGGAAGAGCTTTTTAGCAGGCAAGGATATAGTAAGTAGCTAAAGGGATAAATCATTAGATGGAAGTACTGAAGTAAAGCACTTTTCAGACTGGGACTGCATGGGCTTGCCTTTCATGATTGTGTTGACATACAAAAGAATTTTGGATATAGTTTAGAAAACTATATCCATTGAAATACTTTTTTTTTTCTTCTCCTGGAGGACGTTATTTTGCCTTTTAAAACTGAGCAGATGCCACAGTGTTCTGCAGAAGACATTTATAGATGAATGTATTAAGGATTTATTTTTTTTTTTTAAATTGAACTTAGCCTTGCATGCTTTCTGCATGAGCTAGATGGCATATCTGTTACAAAAAGTAGTGTTTTGCTACTTTACTTAAAACTTTTTTTAATCTTTTTTAATCCTTTATCTATCTTTACACTTTCCTTTAGCATTGCCAGGATAGTTGGTTTCCTTCACCTTTGGTCAATTTAGTCTTAGAAATAAGTATCTATTTTGTACAAACAGGTATGTATATGTAGGTACATCGCAATAATAAATATTCCTTTGTCTATCATCAGCTCTTTAACTGCACAGGGCAAACAAGATTAGCCTCTTACCACAGAGGTGAATCCTAGAGATCTCAGTAGGACCTTTTACAATCTGAAGCTCACCCTGACAGTTTTTTGCTTGGGTTTGAATCCTAAATGTGCTTGTGGTGGAACCACAACGAGGGAAGTGCCTGCTAATTTATTTGCAAATGGTATATTTCTCAAGATTCATATTGTGAGTGAGGTAACAAAAGATTCACATTTTGGAAAAGTTTTTTAAAGCCACTGCTGTGAAATTGTTGCTACTGATTTAAAATACACTTTTGCTAGAGTGTCAACATAGGAAATGCTTTTGGTGCTCTCTACCACCCTCAACTGAAGTAACAGATTTTCCACAGTCATGTCTCTTCATATCCTCCCTATCCACTAACATGTCCAAAGCTCTCTGCTCCCATCTTCATTCCTCCACACAACATCCTGTTGCCAGATGTAAGGAGTGGTGATTAAGAGCAAAGATTTAAGACATCTTGGTTATATTTAAATGAGAAGAATAAGTAAAAGTTTCAGGGTAGTTTAGTTATCCATAGCTGAAATCTGAAGTAGAAAATAGTTCTGGGAAACCATTTACAGTGTGTTAGGTAAGTCAATGAAACACAAAATTTCCAGAATATGCGTTGAATTGTTGGCAACTTATAAGGCAGAATCTAATGATTTCAGATTAGATAAGCTGTTCTGCTCCTAAAGAGAGAGAAACAAATCATAAAGAGAACATTTTGATAAATAAGTTGGAGATATTTTGTATTGCATATGATTACTTCATGCCTCAGCTATGTATAAGCAAAATTGTATCATAGAAACCTGATTACTGTGATAATGTAGCAAACAGAAAGTTAAGTAATTCTGTAAGAAGCATTTAGCATCCCAGAAAGCTCTGCTGTTTGTAAAAAAGAAACATAACAAGTGGTGATCTAAACTGATGAATGTAGTCTGTGGAGTGATCATATCTTCTCTCTTTGTGAATGGCATGAGATTAATTCTGCAGTAAAAGCTTTGAAGAATAAATTATTTCAGCTCCAGTTGCTTAATGAACCAGGGACTTCTGACAGTGCATCAGAAATTCTTAAAACAAGAAAACAACAAAAATTCATTGTTTTCTCTTTGCTTTTGCCAGCAATGGATCCTACCAGCCAAATACTAGAAGCAAATGAGTATATTTAAATAACTGTCTTGCAGCTGTTCTGAAGAGAAATCCAGAACAGTTTCCATTATAGTGGCCTTTCGTGGCTGTGTGGTTACCAGAGCCAAAAACCACTTCTCTCACTCTGTGCCATTGAATACTTCTCTATTTTTCCTTCTTTTTGTTTGAAGTAGAGTTGAAGCAATTTAACCTTGCCACAGAATGGTCATCCTCAATTGCTTTTTCCTCTTTATGGTGATGCTTGAGAACAGACTCCTGTGGGGTGGCACAGCTGTTGTTGCCCCTTTCCCCAACAAAGCTAAGCATGATTTACATTTTGGATCTGGTGCCTCAATTTCTACAGCCAACAAATGTGCTGATTTTTTTTTTTTCTCCCCTTCTAGGTGAGTAAACAAGTTAACTTCTTTACCTAAACAGACCTCTGGTGGTGATAAATAAGATAAACAAGAGAAAAAAAGGAAGTGGTGAAACTGGAAGAAACAATTAATGATTGGGGTATATCCACCAAGTTACAGGCATAGGGGGAACTTAAATACTAGTATGCTTTGTTGTTGTTATTATTTTTACACTAGATGAGATTACCAGAGGTACAAAAACCACCTAGTTTTGTTCAAAGTAGACCCATTGTACAAAGAAGTTACTGATACAGAACATACTGTTGCCAGAGCCCTGAGAAAGATTTTTCTGTAGTCTGTTTATATATTTCACAAAACAGTGCATCAAAGCAAAAGAAACCCAAACTGCCTGCTGTATGTTTAAAAAAAAAAAAAAAAAAAAAAAAATTATTTTATGCGGTAAACACAGGATAGTCTTCTTATTTCCATTTGGAAATCTCAATTTCCAGGCCAAAATGAAATTTGCTATGCTCATTAACATAATTTGAAATAAGCATTTTGCTTGTAGGCTAAACTCTCCATAGTGCTCACTTTGCTAGTTTGCTTAGTGACGAGTGATCAAAGGTATACCCTGGGAATGGGAGTAGCACCAGTGGCCTGCAGTAATTTTTCAGCATAAAAGGCCAGTCTTTCTGCTGCTGGAACTAAGAATTCCCACCATGTCTCACAATGCACCAAACTGGGCAGAAGGATGCATGTTGAAATTCACTATACAACATAGCTGACTTGGGATGTTGTGGAGGTTTTTTTTTCCCTCCCATTTCTTCTACCCTGATGGCTTCTGAAGTGACTCACATAGGGGACTGTGATCCTTCACTGTGGTGGGGTCTTTGGGGGAGGTCTGTCCTGCACTGCTTGTCCTGCACAGCCTGCAGGGACTCAGAACAGGCTGGGTGTATGTTTACGATGTTCAGGTTGAGGATCAGGCAGGCAGGCAACCAGGTAATGAACTAGGTGTGGTAGTGGAGAAACCTAGTCTGCATCATGACAGACTTTTTTTTTAAGGCATAATAGATGGCCTATTTCAGTCACTAAATTAGCTGATGGAATATAATTGCCTTGTCTCCCACAGAGCCAGGAGGTGTTGAGCCTATGCCCATGTTTGGCTAATGTTTGTGAAGCTCAGGTTGTCATGAAAGCTCCCCCAGAAGACAAGGAAGCTTGTAGGGCTTTGCAGAAACCCTTTCTGTACTCTGCATGGGTCATTTGGGCTCAACTACCCAATTTGGGCTCAAGATGCCCGATCATGCCTCTCCTCCTAGCAAAGCCAATTAACTTATTTTTGCAATACCTCCACAGTGCAGTGGTGGCCTCCCTTTGAGCAGATCTTGGCAGGCAGAGATGGAACAGCAGAGAAGTGCTGTGCGGTCTGGGAACAAACCCTTAGTGATCAAAGTGTTCAAGCCATCCTAGCAGTGTAAGGTGGATGTGGTAATGAAGAACTATGCCCTGATTCAAGCAGTCTTAATTTACTCCTCAACTGCAAAAAATGCATCCAAACACATAGCTGGTGCTTGCGAGGGATGCAGCTCATCAGAAAGTGCTGGATCCATGGAAAATGAGCAGCAATACAGTAGTGTTGGAATTATTGGGTAGGTTACTGGAGGGACAAGTTCAATCTTTTGTCTTTCCTTGGATATTTTTTTCCAATTCTTCTAGCTTTTTATTTCCTAAATCTCTTTCTGCTTGCAAAATTCTGAAGTGAAACGTGCATGTGCGTGTGTGTATGTGGTGTGTCTTGTCTGTGCATACCTACTTTCTGCAGCAGTAGAAAGTGCAAACTGAAACCACAGAGCTGGCAATGTTGGGACAGCTCAGTATTCTCCTGACCGCCACTGCCCTTCACTAATGCTCTGGTGTTTGAGCAGGGAATTGCATGGCTCCTGATATATCTATCCTGAAAAGTTGTAGGGCCGAGTCAAGCTATTTCAGACCTGATAGTTAGCAACCCTCGTGTCTTCCAGAAGAAAGGCATTTTTAGAGTTTGCTGGACTTCCTGCTCTCACCCATTCCTTTTTAGTCCACAGAAGCTATTTTTGTGCTTAAGTTTGTACTACTTGACAGTGAATAAGCACTAGGGCAGACCAACACCCTCACTGGTTTTATAGTCCATCTGTGGAGGTTGTAATCATAGTTTCCAACAGGATCTGTGTCACTCACGAATTACACCTTCCAGCAGAAAAATTGCTTCTTTTTCCAGCATTTTTGGTGGCTGCTTCTCTTTGGTACACTGAGTGGCTAGATATATTGGGTTAGCCTTTTCAGGTACAAACTCCAGGATACAGAGAACTTATCAGTTCAGTTTCTAATAGCTGGGACATTTTTTAGCTTTGAGACTGTAGTAATACAGTCTATAAAAGCATCCTACTAATTACTGGATATGCTAGCTATTGCCTCACGATCCATAAGTAACTTCATGCTTTATCATGAGTTGAAGTGATGCCCTTGCAAAGATTCATTTCCTCCTGTCTCTTCAGCTACAGGAAGGACAAAAATTAGTTTAGTGAAACAAAGAAGTGGCCTGCTGTGAGTGAACCACCATGTTATCATACCAGGGTTTTTTAAGTCCATTGATCAATTACTTTGGAGGATGCAATTCTGAAAAGGGTGTGGGAGGAGCCGTTGTATCTTGGTGACAGGACTTCATACTTTCATTGTGCAGATGAAATTCTATCTGTACATAAGGCATGAAGGCAAGTAGGCATGAAGCTATAATAATCAGAACCCTTGTCTTGAGACTTTCCAATTTTTTACTTAAACATTGGGTAAACGCCTCCTCAACTCCTACCTTTATCTTTGAAGGGAACATCATCTTTTCCCCTTTATTTTTAAACCTCTTGTTTCTTTTGCATTCTACAGTTTGAACAATAGTTTGTGCTTTTCATTAGGTAGTGGAGAAATTTTGTTGCAAATTGGATTTTTTTCTCATCTGTTACAACTTCAATAAAACTTACGGTTTTGCAGTTGTCGGCTAAGAAAGTATTTACATATTGATTCAGTTATTTGTATACTTACTTGCTTATGTTTACTTTAAAGATATTCTTAATTGATACACTTACTTGGGGATTTTGAAGTTGGCAGTTCCACGAAGTTTTTCACCTCTAGCCTTCCTGGTAAACTTCAGGACATTCACCTAAACTGAAAACAGTGCTACTGTGTTCCATTCACTTGTGTGCTCAGTGTAAAGCAGTAAGACACCTATTGCTGTTTTGGAGTCCTCGTCTGTTGTTCCCAATTCTGCATTTCCCCTGAAACATTTTCTGGAATTCTGGGCAGCACTGAGAATAATATATATTATTTTTGGGATCCAAGGCTAGCTACCTCAGAATTAAAAGCTGATCCTGTATAGAATGAATCTCCTCAGAGTTTAGCAAACTTTAAGGAGTCTGCATGCAAGTTGCAAGACTTCTGCAAAATTGAGGTCTGTGGCTTGTACTTGGCATTTCATAGTATGCAAAATTGTCATCTTCCTCTCTCTTCCTTAGCAAATAAATTGCTTTTCATCTCCTTGCTGAGATCTGAGAACAGCAGCATGTTGAGTTTAATGCAGTAAAGGGGAAAAAAGACAGAATCAGACTGTGTTTGGAGAGGTTAGGGTTAAAATATTTTTTAAAGTTTTCTTGGATATGGAATCATTTTTTGTGGCTTCCGACTCTTAAAAGCTCTGTAAAAGTCAGACCTTAGTATTCTAAGAATGTTAAGCTTTGTTTCTCTGAGTAAGAAATAACTGCACCCATGCATGCTAGGGAGGGTAAGTGGGTATTCTTTTTTTTTTCTTTTTTAAAAGGTAGACCGAGGAACTCTGCAAACTCACGGGTTGTAGTGGAGTTTGTAAACTGATCATTTGCCCTCAGGCCCCTCGTGCTAACTGACGCTTCCTTTAGGCAGTATCAATCCGCCGTGTTTGAAAACTTGCTGCTGTTTGTGTTCCACCCTAAGCATCTCTGCATGCACAGCTCTTACCAGCTGAGCTGTCACTCAACAAAGAGCTGGCAGGATCTAGAGTTCCCCTCTCACTTTCCCACTTCAGGCAACCAATTATCTTCTCCACTTTGATCTCTTTCCTGAGAGTGGGAGGAATGTGCTGCCCACACAGGGACATCCCAGGGGCAAGCAGCTCCATGCCTTGGATCGAAATCCTCAGCCCACTCTTTAAGCTGTGATGGAGAGGCAGCAGCAAGATCAGTCAAGCACGAAACAGTGGAAAGCTGCTTACATGGGCTTTTTTTCCCTGTCTCCCCACTCCTACCCCAGTGACATAGTCCCATACCACCAAAGGAGAGGAGCCGAGCGGACAAGCATAGCAGATAGTGACTGGAAATGCTAGTGCCAAGGTGACATTCTGGCCACAGGATGACTAGGTGCTGATTGTAGAATCAGAGTGAGTTTTATTTATTGTGTCCTAGTGCCAAATTTCCTGATTTGTGTGTACAGTGTTGTGGTTATAAATACATCTTACGACTTCAAGAGATTTAGCTCCATCTATGTGTTATTTTCTTGTTCTTTGGCTTGGGACAACTGTGTCTTGAGTATTTAATCAACATCACATGGTTAGAGGAGGCTTTGCTTTTAGCCTTCTGTTACTCCATTTTGCTTTACCTGTCTTGTTGGTTTATAATTCAGACATTTTCTATACAGATGTGCCCTAGAGGTTTAGTTAGAATGGGCAATTTGCGGTGCAGTTTGTCTTACAATTCTGTTGAAATATACTAAATGGAGGAGGTAAATCTCTGGGCACTGCACATCTGGCTTACCCAGGCAATGAAACACACTAAGTGGAAACTTCAGGAAATTAAAATATAAACTTTCCTGCCCCTTTTCCTGCAGGGGCAGGAGAGGGGATGGGTCTGCCTGCTTGAATATGCCATTATGGTATGTTAACACTTTCGGTACTCAGAGATACATTATATTTCCCTCCTGCTTCAGCCTTTCCAGTCAGATAGCAGCATCACGGGTAAATGAGGTGCCTTGGGATTTGTATGTTTGTGACCTGAGAGGTCAAAACCTTCCTGTAAGATAGACACTGGCATCCAAGAAGGCTAATCATCTGCAAGTCCCCTGTTTGAACTTTTGTCAGGAAACTCTCTCTTCTTCTACTCTTCTTTCCCTTGGGACAGAAAAGATTGCTTTTAAGGGAGATCCCAGGTTTTAGATTAGCATGCCCTAAGAACAAAACTTCTCTAAAATAAATCCCTTACGTGAATAGAGCGGTTTCTTCCTGTGTCTTCAAAATAAGAGAAGAAGCCAGAGAGCCCCTTGCTTTTCTTCTGGGATTACTTAAGTGCTGTCATGCTTTTAAATTTAACAGATTTGACTATAGATCTTACATGCTGTTATGTGCATTGCTTACATTGAGCCCTGGCTTGGCAATCTAGGAGTAAGACAAATGCACAGCACTTACCAGGGCATATTACAGTGAGCTTTTTCTATCATGCCATGTTACAGACTTCATACAAAAAGACAGGGGAGGATATTACTAAATCAGGGAAGAATTCACATTCTAAACACACATGCAAAACAAAGCCACAAAAAAAAAAATTAAAAATCTAACACATTTAAAATTTTTGAACTAAAAATATGTTTCTGCCAGGTGTATCTGGCCTCTTTCCACAAGAGCAACAGTGGAGCAGGAATGATTACATATGTGCAGCAGCCATCTGAAGAAAAAAAAAAAAAAAGATCAGATTGACAGATATATAGACAAAAGAGAGGTTTTATTCAGGATCAGAAAAGTCCACTAGATCCTGGAGTCCTGACCTCTATAATTCAGACAGCATCCAGATATTCCTACAGAGAGCAAAAAAACCCAGGGCATTCACATAATTAATGCAGATGTTGGCAAGCTTTTATAAGGGCTACTAATTCATTCCTATGACTTCCTCTCTTCCTCAAGGGTTCTTATACTTGACCTGTTATTACCACATGGTCTTTAACCAAAGAATTAAAGCCATATGTCTTGTAGCTAGGTCTCCCTTTGTTAAGTATCCCCTATAAATCACTTTTTTTCTATGCAACAGAGAGATCCAACATGAAAACTTTTAAAAATTCTTAAATAATTAAGGCTGAAAGGTTTCTGACCTAAGAGTTGATGTACCCTAGAGGAACAATAAAAGTTTTATAGTCACTGTGCTGAGAAATACTATTTACTCTGTCTTTTTATTATCTTGGGTCTGCAAATGTTTCTAATTTATGTTTAGGTTGGAGGTAAAATCATTGTAAAAAGACCTTTTTCTTTAATATAAATCTAGATGTCATTTAATGCATTTGGGAAATAGGTTGAAAGTTCTGTATGTTGCTTGATTGGAGTTAGCTTATTTCTGTTGACAAACAGGGGGAAATGACAGGAAACAGAAATAGCTTTGAGCAATTCTAAGGAAATCTTGATCAGATACTATTTTCACTATACTCCAATTACTAATTCTGTTCCCCAACTCTGTACATTTTTGGTTTAACATGAAGGTTAGGTTAACTTTTAGCATTTGTTGCAGAATGGCTGGAGCTGTCCAAAACATGGGGTTTTGTTTACATATTTTAATGGGAAGGAATTTTCATCTTTTACTGGTGTTATTCTGTTCTTTGATTGGCCTTATTACCTGGTTTATTGTTAAAGTGCTCATCTTTTTTTGGTAAAAATTCAAGTTTAGTCAGTAGAGTTTCACCGCCATAAATCAGGGTGTCCAAGTATTTCAAACCATGTTTAGAAATGAGGCTGATGGAAAAAGAAGAATGCTTGCAGAAATACAGTGGCATGCTTCCTGTATTGTTTATCAGTGCAGTTCCTGCTTTGTGGACAGACACAGCCCCTGGCCCTGGCAAATCACAGACTTAGAGCATATTGATGATCTTAATTTAGGCTGTTCTACCTAGTATTTAAGACAGGACAAGAAGGAATATCCCTGATAGAGACCTGAATGAGTTAAAACTTGCTCAAAAATTTAATCCACTTTTCCTTGGTTTTGAGGAGCTCTTTCTTTAACACTCTTTCAGCTAAACAACAATTTTATGCGCTGATAACAAATAAGGTGTCCTGTAACAGAGTTAACTTTTCTTCATTACAAATTGCATGCCCTTCTAAGTGAATTTTTCATTATGTCTCCTTGGCCAAGAAGCTCATTTGCTGTGCAATTTTCAACTACGTCAGAAATCATGTGGGCTCCCAGAGCAGATGGAAGCATTTCTGGTTGTCTCTAATCTGGTTGCTGTTACTAGACTCCTCGAAGCAATTAAGAGTTGTGGAATTCCATTTGGTCTGAAAAAATGAATTTGTTCTGAAGCATGTTCCATTCCTGTCTCCTTCGCTGCTCTCTGTGCGTGTCTTGTCCTTGGAGGCAATCATATGTTTTCAGTTCTGATGTCATTCTTTTTTCTTTCTTTTCTCCCCTCTTCTTTCAGTCCACAGCCATGAGCGAACCACAGTGCTACTACAATGAAACCATTGCCTTCTTTTATAACCGAAGTGGAAAATATCTAGCCACCGAATGGAATACTGTCAGCAAGCTTGTAATGGGACTGGGGATTACCGTCTGCATCTTCATAATGCTGGCCAACCTCTTGGTTATGGTGGCTATTTATGTCAACCGCCGATTCCACTTTCCTATTTATTACTTAATGGCCAACTTGGCCGCTGCAGACTTTTTTGCAGGGCTGGCCTACTTTTACTTAATGTTCAACACAGGACCCAACACTAGAAGACTGACTGTAAGCACCTGGCTTCTCCGTCAGGGTCTCATTGACACTAGCCTGACCGCCTCTGTAGCCAATTTGTTGGCCATTGCTATTGAGCGGCACATCACAGTTTTCCGAATGCAGTTACATACTCGAATGAGCAACCGGCGGGTGGTGGTCGTCATCGTTGTTATCTGGACTATGGCCATCGTCATGGGTGCCATACCAAGTGTCGGATGGAACTGTATTTGTGATATAACTCACTGCTCCAACATGGCCCCACTCTATAGTGACTCCTACCTGGTCTTCTGGGCTATTTTCAACCTGGTCACTTTTGTGGTCATGGTGGTCCTATATGCTCATATCTTTGGGTACGTCCGCCAAAGGACTATGAGAATGTCCAGACACAGTTCTGGACCCCGCAGGAATCGAGATACCATGATGAGCCTCCTGAAGACTGTGGTCATTGTGCTTGGTAAGTGCTTACTTTGCCTCCCCTGTTCTCCCTCTATTTCTTACCAGGTGATATCAGTGATACATGTGAGGCTTCTGGAAAGTCAGCAGCATTTAGAAGAACTAAAAGAGGTGGGGGCCATAAGAACCTCCACCATTCATTACTGTGTTGGGAATATCAAGCTCATTTATGGAAGCGGGTACCAGCAACTTGTTGCCTTGTAACATGAAAGTGATGAAAAATCCATGACCTCCAGGTGTAAGGTGGTGGATTTTTGCAGCAATGCAGGTTTAAAACCTGTCGTAGCAGAGTTCTGTCCTGTGCAGAGTTCACCTTTTTTGCCTTTGAAGATGCCAAATGGCTACAACCTTAAAATAATTAAGAGAGAAGAATAGGTCTTTCACTGAAGTGCCTCTTATCTCCTTTTTGCCAACCAAAAGGTGTTGTGCGTTATAAGCAGTATTCCCATGTCTAAAGAACAATGAGGGGCTACAAGCTATTGATTAAGAGATTTTGTGTGTTATGCAGGACTGTGTGTACAGTTTGCTTAGATCTATAATGTTTGCCACATATGAGTATCTGCCAGTGTTCTAATAGAGAAAGTCACATGTGAGGCTCTGGTGTGCTTCAGCACACTGCTTAGGAGGGGCCTAAGCTTCAGGGCTTGGAAAACAGGGAAACGAGACAATACAATGAAAAACTGTGGAGTCAGAAGGTTCCCATCTATTTTGTGGATGGTTTTTTGTGGTATTTGGGTTTTGTCTGGGGCTCTGAGTTTTCTTACGCAAAAGCACAACCTGGATACTGGTGAAGTTCTTTGCAGTGTGTTCTACTCTTTGTTGCTGGAGATGACAGTGAGCTGCAAGCAGGCAGGAATGGTGCTGGTTGTCTCCTTGTCCTAGACTGTGTTCCTGCCCATGAGGTTCTCCAGCACAGTGCACAGCTCTCTTGGGATCCTAGTACCCTGTTGGATTATGTAGGTGCTCTGGTAGTCCATAAATGCAACTGTACACAGTCAGCAAAGCCTAAAACTAAGCTCTGGTTCCTGCTTTGACATTCTGATTTCAATGGCTTTACACCGTGACTTGTGGTTTCGAGCAGTTACTGTGTGCACAAGTGCACCAGAATAGTGGCAGACGTTTTATATGAGTCACTATGTCAAGTCATGTTAGTTTAAGACTATGTGTTGCTCTCTGACTAGCTTTGTGACCAGAACGTGAATTGTGTAGTTGGCTACCTTGTTCAGCCATTCATCAGTCATCACTCTTCTCCTCAGGGAAAGAATCCCTGAGTTTCGTGTGGGAGGTTGTAGCAGCGGCTAAAACCTCTTCTGACTGTGTGGTGGTTTGGAAATCTGTACCTCCCCACCGCTGTGATCTTCCTCACAGTGCAAAGGCAAATTATGTTAAGAACACAAATTCAAAGTTTGCAGTCTTCTTTTTAGGAAATAAGTCCTTGTTTTCCCTCCTGAATACAATGCTGTTCATACAGCAGTGGAGTTTTCCTGTTAGGGGCAAGACTGGCTCAGACTTAATAAGCACACTGCTGCAATGCAGAGTTGCAGGAATAAATAAATGATCACTGAATAAATAGCACATGGCAGCTAATCCCTAGCCCTTATGGAACTAAAGATATGAATGCAGCTGGAAGGGTAGGTAGTGACTGCAGCCTCCTCTGCTTTCCTAGTAGCCTACTGTGGCTACAGTGGTAGAGGTGTACAGGGAACATAAAGTATGCCTTTTTTCCCCTAGTAAGTAGCCTTTTTTTTTCATATACTTTTCTGGAAACCCAGTGAGCACTCCAGAGGTTAAGTAGCATTAGCCAAACTGAAAGTGACTCAAGTTTAGCTGCTGATGTAGTTGAGTAATAACTCTGATTCCTCACTAGGGCTCTTTGGAGTAAGACTTTTCGGAACTCCAGGTAGTTTATGTTGAAGATTTCTTCAAGATTCCAACAGAACCTTATTTCTTGATACTGGTGCAGTTAAATTCGTTCCACGTTGTGAACACAGTGTGCTTTAGCACCTCTTCTAATCTGCATGAAACATCATTCATAGAGAGAGGTAATGTACTATTTTATTAAATCTGTCTCAAGAAAACAGGCAGTCCCAGGCTGTGACATTCTTCATCCTGTATTTGGATCTCCCATTTCATCATTATTTTGAAAAGGTGGTTTGTTTTTTTTCAAAGCAGCTTGGTTTCTTTTGTTGGAGGAGATCAGTCATAGGACTGTAGTGTGAAGAAGGAGCAACCTCCTGTGAAACACAGTTTCAAAATAAAAATGAGTGGAAAACAGCTGTGGGTTTGGTTTTTGGTTTTTTTGTTGTTTTGGGTTGTTTTGTTTGTTGGTTTTTAATAAATAATAAAATTGTAAAGCAATAAGTAAGACGTTTCTTAATTAAAAAAAAAAAAAATCACCACAGCCACGAATCAGGCCTGAAGGCAACCACAGGGACTTTGGGGAGGTTAAATGTTTGTCAGGGTGTTAAGCAGAGTGCTAGAGGAACCATGAGAATCGCTCATTAGTTGCCAACACCTAACAAGTGCCATCCAATATTACTGAATTTGCATTTCCAATGGAGGATTGTTCTCTGGTTCTAAAAATAAAAGCAGTGGTATGCGGATATCTCAGTTTGGAGTAGATGATGTGGTCAGCCTGTTGTTCAGAAGGGTGTCCTGGTGTTCTGGCACAGCTTGCAGTCTGCTTGCAAGTCTGGCTTAAAATTTTATATACAGAAAAGACTACAGTTCTGCGTTTCCTGACTGCCCTCTTGCATAGTTAGTCCATGCATAGTGCTACAAGTTTATCTGCTTCACGTCTGGGAAAGGCAGAAAGGTGAGTGTCATAGGCTGCCTGGAGCAACTTGCTAAACTTCCATCAAATGTTATCTGACTTTCTGTGCATCAGTGAACCTCAAGTAGCACTGAGAGGAAAAGACCTCCTACCTTTCTTAATGGTGCAGATCAGGCGAATACATTGTTGTTTGAGGCAGAAACCGACTTTTTTTTGCTGGAGGTGGAGAGGGGAAACTTAACATGATTGCTTCGTGTTTCAGTTTATTCTTACGATCCCTGTCCCTCCTCTCCTGCCCCAGAGCTGAGTGGGAAAGGGAGCTGGTGTGTATCAGCCCACAAACCCAGGCGGAAGCAATTCGTTTTGGCGGAGGAGGGTACCTTGGGGACCAGGGAAATGCAGAGCTGGAAGTGTGAATAAACCTATGAGCATTGGCAGAGGGAGGCAATCCGGTCTTTGTCTTAGGATCTTTGTTAAAATGCTGATCAGCCGTAAGTAACACCGTTTGATTTGGGCAGCAATGAACTTGTTCGTTTGACTTTTAAACTTCCATAAACGGGTGAACTTGTGCTTCTGGTTGTAATCCCAAGCAAAGCCTCGCTGCCGCAAGCAGAAGATGATCTTTTCCCCCGTCCCCATCCACGCTACGTTTTCAAGGGGCAGGAGGAAAGTAACACAAGAGCTCTTGTTTGCTAGCTGCCTAACACTGCCTGCCGCCCTCGCTCCTTGCTGCCTTGCTCCGAGAGAAGAGCCGCCCCGGGGCGGTGCGGCCCCGCCGGCAGCGGTGCTGTCAGCGGGAGCGGCGCGGACACCGGCCGGACAAGGGGGTGATTGTGAGGGAGGGACGCGGAGCGGTCGGGATCTGGCACACTGCGTCATCCCGCAGCACGGGTGGGATGCTGAGTCCTCGGAACAAGTCAAAAGCAGAGAAGAGAATTTTTTATTACTATTATTATGTTTTTTTCCGTGCCTTTTTTTTTTTTTTTTTTTTTTTTTTTGTCTTGAGTAAAATATTTTAAACAGAAGGAAGTGATTTCATAGTTGAGCCCTTTTTTTTTCTTTTAACAAGGCTGCTTTTGAAATCTT
Source organism: Apus apus (assembly GCF_020740795.1). Lineage (NCBI taxonomy): Eukaryota > Metazoa > Chordata > Aves > Apodiformes > Apodidae > Apus > Apus apus. The sequence continues at coordinate 54,977,169 of NC_067312.1, read as the reverse complement.
TTGAAAGTAACAAGGAACATGAAGCCCTTTCTCTAGAGCATGCCTTTCCTTCATGCTGGGGCTAAGGCTGGGCTGATCTGTGTACCACACATAGGCATCATACCAGGTCTGGTTTGGCTTGCAGCTCAATGACACTTTGCCTCTCACCACCACCATGTGTGACATTCAAATGAGCAGTCACAGGAACAGGCAGAAACCTAGCAGATCCAACAGCTGAAAGTTGGCATCCTCTATTCCATCCTCCACATTTTCTTATCTTACTTTTAAGGACAAAACTGTTTTCTGGTGGAGGTCATAGTTAGACTGAATACATTTGGCGTAGCAGATTTGGCCCCAAAATGGATGACAATATCTGAGTACTGTTCTAAAAAGCAGTGAAAGCACCAAAAGAGGATCTCAGAGCTCAGGGCTGAAAAAACTTGCCCTGCTCTGGATTTCCATAGCTTGGAATAAGTCATGCTGGTCTCTTCGGATGTCTTTTCTTCCTGCATTTTAGGTAACTCAGATCATTACTCTTGAAAAGTTAGCATGTTTATTCTCCTGCCAAAATGTGGATTAAACATCTACCCTTAATGTATCAGTTCTTGTTTTTATGATGTGGATGACTTTTCACTATACCTCCATATGCATCTTTGGGCATTCTTCTCAACTTGGACATTAGATAGTGAGATTATGATACTGAAGTTTTATTACTGAATTAAAAAAAAATAATAGCAGCAACACTTCTTAAGTGTATTTTATCAATCCTGTCAATTAGCCTTCTGTGTTGGATGAGTACTCAAGAGTGTTTGACCAAAATTAGGCATGCCTGTTGAGCTGACCACCACAGCTAGCACCCAGGACACAGGGAGAGCAGATGATAAATTAATGATCGCTTAGGTTTTTTAGTCTGCCTGGGAACTAAAAAGGCACTTTGGCTTTTCCTGTCCATGAGACCATCCACTTTGTTTGGAGGAATGTGGTTTATTCTGTAAAGATTTGGAAACTAATGTGGGTACAGATAAAAAAGTGAAGGTTCTTTTTGTGTAAACTGTTTTGATTTAAAGGAGTCTCACTGTGTTTGAAGACAGTCCCTTACTTATTACAAGGCAATAAATGCAACAAAAACATCTGGAAGTTCAGCATAAACATCTGGAAGGATGGAACTGCTCAGCAGCTGCCCTCTCTTTCTGCCACAGTTATAAATTGCATGAGAGACTTTATACTTCTGTAGCTTTTCTTTCACAACTAAGTACCAAGTGGGGATAGAAAGCAGCAAGTAACTATGGTAATGCATATGAGTGTTAGCACACATTGTAGCCAGACAGTTAAAGCAAATAAAGTGCATTAATGATAACTTTAACCATTCTGGGTGATTGATATGCAACATTTCATTCTAAGATAAAAAACAAAGTTCTGTGGAGGCACATTTTTAAAAAGATGTTTCTAATAACTATGCTGTCTCCCATGGCATGCAGCCTCCGTCTTTCCCGCCTTCCTTCACTCATGCAGTAAGAGCACTTGATTCTCAGTAGAATATAAAAAGATTGTGAAATAGTGCTACAACCTGAGTAACAACAGCCAGATGTGCCAGAGGCACATCATTGTTTCCATGCAGTGTCTGGTGGCTAACTGGCATGGCCTATCATCATTGGCCCCAAATCTTAAGACTTTGACTTTCCTAAGCCTTATTAACTATATTTCACCAGTTACAAAGTAAGTGGTCCTGAAGATGGCCTTATGTAGATATAGCATCACTTGAACTTCAGTAGCCCTTCCCTGCCCATGGAAAGTTATTTTTGTGTACCAAAGCAAACATCAGCCCTGGTAGCACAATGCAACTGATAAGAGGATCTTATGAGGAGGCCAAGGTTTAACTCTGAGCTCTGTAACTGGAACATGACAACTTTACCTATTCACCTCCTCCCTGAGGAGTCATGCTGGTATGATGAGAGCTGAGATCTCCAGGAGTCTTTTCCCTCACATGACTGAAAATGAGGAATTTGTCTTAGCTTGGAGATGTCCGTCCACCAGGTAGTGGTGGCCCAGGTTGGAGGAGAGCAGCATCCAGTTGTGGAGTTTTTTTCCTTGATATTACTACATTTTCCATAGAGAGCTGGGCTGGGTGTTGAGTTCAGGCTGTTTTTCAGATGAGGGCAGCACATTTCACAGCTTCTCCTCTGGAAGTGGGGGAGTGTGAAGCCATAAATACCAGGTTACCCTGTGGCCAGCACGGAGGGCTCGTTCACAGTCACCAACCCTGCCTGACCCCTGCATCACAGTAATGCCGCTTGTGTATTGATTTAGTCCTGACGGAAAAACAGGGCAATAAACTCTGGAACTGGCACTAGTAATATGAGCCTGAGCATCAATGACTTTCTGTTCTAGGACACAGCATGCAGTTACTTGCTCTCCCAGTGTTTTTAGATAAGTATATTTTAAAATTGCATAAGCTGTGAATTTATCCCACAGTCGAATAAACTGGGAAATTTGGCTAAATGTGGCTAAATGGAGAAATCCTCATAGAATTTGTAAGATTGATGTTTATTACCATTGTATGCAGAGTGAAGGTTTATGATAAGTGCTTTCAGAGCTGCAATGTGATGACAGCACTTTGAAGCTGTATCATCAAATATTTGCATGAAGAATTGAAATCTTGATTAAAGTTATTCTGTAAGTTGTTTTGTTTTGTTTTTTTAAATAGCATACCTTATTCTACAGGATTTTTGATGGCTTGTATTTCTTTCTTTTTTCTTAGTGAAGTCCTTAAGAGTAGTTGTGATTGCTCCTCAGAAACTCCCCTGGAGGAAAAAGACACATATAGTTTGGAGTGGGGGTGGCTTCCAGGGTTTGCTGCTACTAGTTACAATATTTTTGGGGTGGGTTTTTTTTTTCCCCATTTTCTTAATGACATGTTGGTGTTGAGTTTTATTTTAAAAGTGTACTTTCCACTTGCAAGTAAGAAGTTTTTATATTACTGATTGTTAGAATATTTAATTGTGAAATCATTCATATTTAATAACAAATAATTTTTTATGATGTCTGTTATCCATAAGGAGTGGACTAATATTTTTATGTTTGTACATGTAAAAATAAGTGTTCTTATTTTCTTGTATTATATTAGACAAATCTAACTTTGTTTATAAAAGGAAGACAAAATTTCACAAAGAACTATTAAAAATCAGGTAGTTAAATTTTATCAGCAAGATGTGTTTCTGCTGTCTGGTAATAAAATGGAGACATGAAAACTTGTTAAGGATCTAAGTTGTAATGCGTACATAATTATGCAGTGACTGTAGTATGTGCAAAGATGTTTCTTGCTTGCTTTTTTTTTTTCATGCTGCTAGTAAAAGCAATACTATGAGTGCTCTCTGAAAATCTGTCTCGCTAAAACTCACTCACCGATCATTTTATTTGTCATTTATAGTTCTGCAAATGAATTCCAGTTGATATTTTTAAATTTTGTCTATTACCCCCAAGCCAAATATCTTCCCAGTACTGCTTGGCTGGTGAGGATATCGAAAGTAAAAAGAATAAGGAAGCACAGCATCTGGAAATTACACTGTGGGCAGTTTGTTTGTGTGATGAACTTCATAAGGAGCTTTCTTTTTCAAAACAAGCCTGTGCAAGCTGTCCTTGCTGAAGCAAAAGTTACTGCTGACTTGGATCCAGGTAGCTGTTTCTCTGAACCCAGAGCCTAGCCAGATGTGTTGGGAGTCTTGTTCTAAATGTTTTGCTTAATTTCTTCACTGACTTTCCCAATTAAAATTATTGCATCCCAAGCTAAAGTTGATATGACCCTGGAAACAGTCTTTTCTCTAAAGCATTATGGGTATACCTATGAAATTCATTGCTTCACCCTGGGGAAAACATTTAGAAGTTTCCCTCTTCTTTCCCCCTTCAGAATAAGTATTATTTATTTTCATTTGGGATCCTTTGAAACTGTGCTTTGAGAAACTTCCATCATTTCCCAAGGCAGGAATGTGGTTTTATTTTATTTTTGAAGGGGGAAAAATCACTCCAGTAAATCCATTCCTCTACATATGATGGAAATGAGGCCTTGTTTAATAAAAGCCTCTCCCCTGACTTCAGTATAATTTATTACCTTTTCAGGGAAGAAATAAATCTAAAGGGCAAAGGAAAGCTCTCTGTGTTCTTCCAAGAATGGTGAGAGGGGGATAAAACTTGAGTAGTTCTGGATGTGTACTCATGTTCAGCTTTTGCCTAAAAATAAAATAAAAATTAAAAAAAATTACAATCACTTGCATAGGTTCTCTTGTTTCTAAAAGGCTTCTAAAAATTCATTGCAACAGCAAAAGCAGGTATTCTTCTCAACAAGGCAAACAGAATGGAGTTTTATTTTTCTTTATGAATAACAGGACTTGGAAATCACACCCTTACCCCCAAGCAGTAGAAAACAACCTTTTCTGTTGGATCCAGGTGAAATAAGCTGCTGGCTAAGGAGTGAAAATCACGTAGTGAAAATCTGCACTAAACCAAAATGAGTTTGTACTGTGCCTCACTCTGCCATCATGACTCCACTTCCTAGTGCTACATCCATGAGTGAGAATACTCATCAGCCTGGGCTTCTCCAAAATAGTCAATGGGGATATGTTGTGGGACATTTGCTGTAACCCAGAGGTCTTGGTAAACTTTGAGAAAAGCTCAAGGCTTAGGGTAGGAATTGTTACCAAGAAAAAAAATTTAAAATCAGCATGTACAGGAAGGCCTATGTGTAGAACATCAGAATATGACCAAGACCCATTGATACTGGACTTTTAAGATTAATTTTTGGAACAGAAGATGGGAATCCATCCTTTAGAAGAGGCAACAATAATGCTTTCACAAAATGGCTGCTTGCAAGGTAACAGTTTTGTCCTCTAGAAAGCACATAGTTGCATGGAGAGTTTGGTTTTAGATGTTTTACATACTTTTTTTCCTCTGACTGTTTAAGTTTCTTTCATCTTCAGACAAAACTGATACATCTATGGTAACTGTTGAAGCAAAGCATTTGCAGTCTGGAAGATTTGGGATAGTGCCGAAGTCCGGCTACTGGCCTGTGTTTTCATCTTTGTGAGACCATTTATTCTTCCCATGTTTTGGTGAGAGCTGCTCAAATGCAAAACTGAACTTAGAGCTAGACCTCAGCTTGAGAAACTGTGTGAACAAACATGCCAGCTGTTCACTTGTCACATAGCAAAACTGCGTTCAATGAGGCACTGAAGAATTATTTGTTTCCAACAGTGGAAAACACTGAGAACAAGAGAGTGTTTTGTGGGAGAGAAGTGGTGCTCCTTCGTGTGCTTTGCTTCAATGCACATGAGCAGTGAGTGAGTATTTTAGGTTGTCAGCTTTTCTGGGGTGATCCATGAAAACAGAAGAATACTATTTAAAACCCCAAATTATTATTGCCTTTGCAGTTTCAATAAAAGTAGGCTCTTCACATCAGAACACAAAGTTATTGGTAGTGGAAAAGCTTGCTGAGACACCTGAGGTACAGCAGCTGATCCACAGGGTGGGAAGTGGTTGGCAGTGAGTGGTGGCCTTCAGACAACAGCCTTTGTGCCACTCTCCTTCTAGTCTCAGCATGAAAAGCATATTGAAGGAAATAGTGCACTTTGTGCATTTTTTAAATAAATGTGTTTTGAACCTAAATATGAAAGAAAAATGTGATTCTGAGCTCTTCTAGTTCTGGCTTTGATAGCAGAACAGCTTCCTGTTTTCCTTTTTCATACAGTGGGAGATGCTGTCACTGAGCTCATAAATGGACTACCTTTTTTTTATTTTTTCTTTCAGACAAAGGTCTTTATTTGTCTTTAAAAAAAACAAACAAATGAACTTCCCCCCCCCAGCCCTTTCATTAGTAAGTTGTTATAACACACTTAAAGATTTTATCCTCTTTAAAGCTGAAACCAACAACAGCGACAGAAAATAACCACGCTTTCTGCAATTCTCATTCAGGAAATCTTCATGTGACCCTTCCACTTTTCCTAGCCTAAACATGTCTCTGAAGTTCATTTTCCCTGTATCCATGTGGAGAAACGCATGTTCAAATGTGCTTCTTGTGTGTGTGGTAGGTCCAGGGGCAGACACATATCCTTACCCATCAGTGCCTGGAGAGCAGGTAAAGCGACTGAGCTTGTATGGAAGGTCATGATGCTTCAGAAGCCATGACATAATTTTTTACAGCTGAAGTGTTTCTTTTCTGCACTCATGTGTTGTACATCTGTCCATGCTGCTTTATGAACTACTGGAGCAAGGGGAACTACTGTAAGTGAAAATCCTTGGTTACCAGCTCCACCGGTGAACAGGAGGTGTTTGAAGTCCCAGGGATGAATGCTTTGAAGTTTGTGGACAGGGTGACCGTAAGTTCTACAGCTGGCAAAGTAAGAATTTTGTTTGTAAAACTGTCCCAGACATACCTGCCACAGAGCTGGTCATCTGCTGCTGTGGACTGATGTTAGGAGAGCAGGCTCTGTGTCTTGCAGTAGGTTGAAACAGTAATTCCTTGATGTTAGTGCTAAAAGGCTATAAGGTGGTATTTTTAAAAAGGTTCAGATAAGTTTGAGGGGAGTGAGAGAGAGCACTCCTCTTGCATTTCTCTTTATTGAAGTCAGAGCTATCTGCTTGGGTGTTTCTGCTTTATTAAAATACTTGGTATCTGAGTACAAAATTTGCTAATAGAGTAATAGATATGCAAGGACAGTAAAAATTTTTAAAATATCTTCCTTCATGAAGGAAGTAATAGTCTCCTGAAGAAGGGGGAGAGAATTTAGCTTTTGCAAGCAGAAAAAGCTGCCAAGTTCCTGCATTTATCTTCTTTTCATGGAAATTGTTTCCTCTGACCCTGGACTCAGTACCTTCCTTGTTCTCTCCTAAAAGCAGTTTTGGGAGCTGTTTCCCATCTTCTGATATTGATGTAACCTCAGGAAGAACTTGTTCTAACATATGGCATTGATAATTCTCATTCCCCTCTTTTGAAGTTGCTTTTAAGGACTCACTTTTTACTTTTTTAGAAGTATATGAAGTAACATAGATATGAATTTTCCAAGCAGAAGCTCTGTATATATAGAGAAAAGAAAAAACTGTAAATCTATTGCACATTTGTATAATGGTTGCCACTTTCTTCAATTAAACAAACTAAAATTGAAAATTGTAGTCCATAAAAGGAAAAATGAAGGATTTTTTTAAAAAATTATTAAATGAGTTTAGATATGTAACTGGATTTACTTGATTATATGTTCCTAAATTGGAGCAGCTGTTCTAACATCCCAAAACAGGCTAGGTACCATGCCAGGGGCCTAGCATCACCTGCCAGCCTCCCCCATGACACACTGCCCTGCACAACCCACCTGCTTCCCTGTTATTGCACCTGCATTTCAGCTAGCTCCTGTGAACTGGGAGGAGAAACTTCTGCATAACTAAAAAAAAACAGTTTCAGACCTTTAACATATGAGGAGGAACAGGCTGTGGTTTTATTTATCTCGTCAGCTGGCATGCAGAGTGAGAAGTGAAGAGTCTGGTGAATAACAGTATTATAACAGTATAGTAATAATGTCACGCCTGTTAATCAGCAGTTGGTGCTACAAGATCTGCTTCTGGTAAAGGTGGGTTACAAGTAAAAATTCACTGGCATAGCTATGAGTTTAGCTACGTACATTAAGCAGTGAGGTGCCTACCTTCAGTTTACATCTGTTTAATGGGGAAATACATTTCATTCAATACTTAGTAAGAAACCGTCAGCTTTAAATGATGTGTGAAACAGCCCCTTGCTCTCAGTTGGCAAAGGGGCTACAAAGAGTCGCTTAACTCCAGGATGTAAAGAGCCTCATGGATGGGGAAAGGCACAGACTGAGGGAGTAAAGTTGTGTCTTCTCTGCAAATAGAAATGCATAACAACTCCCATCTGCTCGTACCATGCTGTAGAAAGTAGGGTGAGTGGGTGCGTTTAACCCCTGCTTGTACAGGTCAAAACAAACATTTGTGATAGAATTGTTTGTCTTGAGCTGGCAGACTTGCAGAGTTTGCTCATGTTTGGTGTTCACAGTTGTATCAGCAGGGCATACCATCATGTTCCAGGTCATCCCCTGGAGGCAAATAGTGAAATGAAGTTCAGTGCCGACTAGGAAATCTCTTGTCTTTGCCGTGCATCTGCCCAAGCGAAATAAAATGTAAGGATTGCATGGAAGCCAAAGAATATGAAGTCTGGGACAGCCCTTACACCCTGTAAAAAGTAGTGTATTTTTAATTTCCAATGGGTGAAGTAATGCCAATGCAGAGAGGTATTTGGCTTGTTAATTTCTGATTTAAAAGCCTCTGCTCTATCTTGGTTTCCTGAAGACATTAGCCAGTCCCACCTCCCAAGCAGCTCAATCCATCCTGCTGCACACAAAAGTAACTGCTACTGATTTATTGGAAGTCTCATTTGAACCTCTTGAGCTTTCCAAACACATATTAACAGTTGGGAAGCTCAAAACTTTGCCGTTACTGCTCCCTGGAGGAGTGGCAGAGTGCATCTGAGGAGACCAGAAGCTATTCTTCTACCTCAAGGTAAGAGGTGAAGGTAGTATCTTGCAGTTCTGCTGACATCCTTAGGTATTTCAGGCTCATTCCCCATGTGAGACAGAAATTCCTATCCTCTTTTATACATATGAAGGAGGCAGAGAGGTCATGGTCCTAATTTTAGATAATTCAGAGTTATGCTTCCATTTTTGTGCCTACTGTTGCACTTCAAGTGTATGGTTTGTCAGCCAAATATGGAGTGGTTTTATATAATTTCTGAATACCAAAAGGCTTGCTTGGTAAACTACTCTCCCTCTCTTGGGAATGTGACATGAATAGGTACAGTGATTGGATTTTAATTTGTGTTGTATTTTGCTTCAGCAGTTGATTACCTGTAACATTAATTGGGAGCATGCAGTTGTGAAGTGTTTACTTTGTTTTTTTTATTCCTCCGCTGAATGCCAGTTCATACCAAGCAGCATTTAAGAAGCTAAATAATCATTTCCCAAGAAAATATCTTGACTAAAATTCTTGTTTTGAAGCTGAAGAGTCAATAATTCATATTAGAAAGGGAGGTAACTCTTACGGTTAGGTGATAGTGGAAGAGTACGTTGGTCACTGAAGCTGATGCACTGCATACATTGTGAAATACAGAAGAAACTACCAGCATTACATTCTGCTAATGCTTGGCATAGTTTCTGGAACTTGTGGGGGTGCTTCATGAAGATTTATGAATTTATTTCAACAAAATGTCTTTTGTAAGTATACAGCAGTGGAATGTCTTAACTATTCTTAAAGAGATTACAATTTTTTTGTTACTATGTCAAATACACGTGCTTGTTACATAACACAGCAAGATGAAGCAACTTGGCTTTTTGCTTGCTCTGTTCCTCTTCTAGTGCCAGAATATAGGGTGATCTGCAGGATTCAGCTCTGAGGACATGAAGATATGGGGTTTCTTCTTTTTTTTTTTTCTCAGGCACACTATGGGCTTTATGAGATCTCTGTTGAAAAAGCCTGTCAGCCCCATGTGAGGAGAGAAGATGCAGACTCCCAAGAGAGCTGTTAATTCAGCATCTGGCTCTGGTCCCTCCTCCGTGGGTTTTGGCAGGGACTCTTGCCAATGTCATTCCCATCCCCAGTGGAGGCTTCTCACCTCTGCAACAGAGGGGGGAGGAGGTGCACAAAACGGTCACCTGCAAGAACTTTCTGACCTGCCTGGCCCCTTGACCTGCTCTGCATTTTCACATTTTGCAGTCTGTTTCCCAAAAGGCCCTTGACCCAGGTAGAAGTAATGTTGTGGGATATAGGTGTAGGGTACTGGGCACTGAGGGATCATTGCTTGCTGCTTGCTTGCTGCCTGATGCTCATCCTTGTGGACAGGCTCTGTCTTCCAGTTGCATTTTAGATTTACTCTCCTTCAACAAGGAGAGAGTAATATCAGAGTGTGTTAGAGCTTCAGGTCCTACCTATTGTCACACACACAAAATAAAAGGTAAAGGGAGTGCATATTGCTTCGTAGCCTAAATAGCTTCTGTAGACCACAGGAATTAAAAATGGTCCTTCATTGAGGATAATCATCATCTAATCCTTGGCTGTCTAGCCAGTGTTCTGCATAAAATGAGCTGTGCTCATTTCTGTCTTCCCAGCACAAAAGCTTGGCATGGTTCAGCCTAGAGTGAGGAGGGGTCAATTTAAATAAACAAACAAATCAAACTGATTAACTGGAAATAATTAACATAGCATTGCTTAGGTGAACACTTTAGCTTTCAGTCTATTAATCCATCAAATATCCAAGCGCTGCATCCACCGTGTGCTGCTGTGTGGTGATGTTAAAGGGCAGAAAGCTTTCAGATATGCAGTGCTGCTTTGTTTGCCCCACCAAGTAAGTGAGAAGTGTGTATAAAGCCATGTGCACTTGAGAAATGTGACCTTTTACATACATTCCAGAGAACGCAGTAGTGATTGATGCTGTTCCCGTGAGATTTTCCTTTTATCTAAATTTTGTTTTATTCTTCACCCACCCTTCCTCTCTACTACCTGTGTTCCTGTCTATCCACTCCCTTTATTTATAGCTTTATCTCTGTGGCCTTGCTCCTTTTCAGCTGGCAGGCAGGAGCAGCATCTCTGAGAGCTAGCCCTGCTGCTGGCATGGTATGTGGGAGCATCTGCTGTGGGAGGATGTTGTGGGGCCATTACAACTCGGACCACCCTGTCCTGCAGCAACAGTGGCCCCATCTGGGGAGACTCTTCGATGGGGCTGCTGGGCTCTCCTGGCTCATGGCATGGCAGGGAAAAGCCATTAATTCTAGGCCTGTTTCCAGAATGCAAGTGTACCCATCTTCTTGCCAACCATTGTCATCACCATAAATATCCAGCATATAGAGATTTACTCCTGGAAGAGAAGCACATTTTTTTCCCTGCATTTTTGGAACCAGACTGTGAAATATAAGAAGCATTTGTTGCATTTTTACCCTGCCAGTGGCAATACCATTTTTTCCAGTTTGTATGTTACCAATAAGAAACAGCTCAATTAGATCTACTTTTACAATTTTAATACATCTATTTTTAATGTACAATAAATGGCAATATCCTCTTAACATTTCTTTCATGGATATGGATGTTGAATTTACAAGTAAACAGGATTGAATTAACAGGGAGCACTTTATTAATTATGCTTTTGCTGAATTGTTTAAAAAAATGTTCTAGCTTTTTAAATGTTCTAGGTTGGTGGTTTTTTTTCTCTTTTTGCTGAAATTGCCTGTTTCATGCCCTGCAGCCCATCTGCAAGTTGTTTATGATCAGAAGAAATTCTTAATTCCCTAGAAACTGAGTTGCTGAGATTTAAAAATAAATAAAAATCTCCCATGAATATAGGTATAGAACTTTAAACTTTTTCCCTTGGAAGGCTTAGAAAATAGTACAATTACATACTGACCACTGAGCCCCTCTTGTTGATGTATCTCTCTGACTGAAGGAGAGAACTATCTCAGTGAGCAAGGTATGGAGCACCTTGACTGCAGAGCTGTGTATGCAGGTGTCTGCTTCTCAGCTTCCCTGGCTGGTCAGGTCCAAGGGAGCACTTAAAAAAATTATTTTATTTTATTTTAACCTCATTTTGTTCTTCTAGTTCCTAAGCTCAGGGCCTGATTGAGCATCAGTATTTGAAGGAGTAGATTGCACAGATAATGGCCAGTAAAGGTTTGATCCAGAATGAGATTGTGCCTGTATCAGTAATTCCCTTCAAGAAGAATGTTCAGCCACAGATGTAACCATTTCCCAGGATACAGTGCATATGACAGTGCCTCAAATTTCTAAGATCTCCTTCTCCAATAAAAATTAATTGAGAGAACTGGATCCAGAACTGGCTGAAGGACAAGTTCTGCATTTGGCTATGTTAACACCAGAATTTCACTGCAAATGTTGGTAAAATCTTGAGAAGGGACAAGAACTAGATTTTAAAACCTGGCCTTGACCTAAAAAAATTATGATGAAATTTATTAAAACTCTGTGCATGATGGATCTTAAGTTTTGTACCTTTTGCTCTTCACTTTGAAACAATAAGTTTTAAGAGCGTCTTCTGCATCAACAGGCTGACTATCAATAGTTACCCTCGACTTACATGGTAGGGGGAATCTTGCAAATATGTCTCCATTGCATATTGCACTGTTGAATGCAGATGTCCCAAGAAATAACAAAAACAACTAACAGAAATTTTATACTTGCCAGACGTTTTACTGGAGAAGCTCTGACATCCTTCTTTTCATTTGAAGTTTCACTTCTTTTTGTGGCTGTTGTTTTCAAACAGGGAAAAAAAATGTCTCTTGGGTACAGGATTTTATTGAGCATCTCTTCAAATTACAGAATTATAGAATGGTTTGGGTTGGAAGGGACCTTAAAGATCATTTTTGCCCCTTGCATGGGCAGGGACACCTTCCACTAGATTAGGTTGTTCAAAGCCCCATCTAACCTGGCTTTGAACACTTCCAGGGATGGAGCTTCCACAACTTTCCTGGGCAACCTGTTCCAGTGCCTCACCACACTCACTGAAGAATTTCCTCCTGATGTCTAACGTAAATCTCCCCTGAGATCCATTTGATCCGTTACCCCTTGTCCTCTCACTACAAGACCTTGTCAAAAGTCCCTCCCCAGCTTTCCTGTAGGCCCCCTTCAGGCACTAGAACACTGCTATAAGGTCTCCCTGGAGCCTTCTCTTCTCCAGGCTGAAAAGCCCTGGTTCCCTCAGCCTGTCCTTGTAGGAAAGGTGGTCCAGCCCTCTGATCATCTTTGTAGCTCTTCTCTGGACTTTCCCCAGGAGCTCCATGTCCTTCTTATGTTGGGAGCTCCAGAACTGCACACAGTATTCCAGGTGGGGTCTCACAAGAGCCACATAAAGGGGGAGAATCTGCTCCCTTGATCTTCTGGCTATGCTTCCTTTGATGCAGCCCAGGACACAGATGGCTTTCTGGGCTGCAAGCGCACATTGCCGGCTTATGTTGAGCTTCTCATCTACCATCACTCCCAAGTCCTTCTCTTCCAGGCTCTTTTCAATCCATTCTCCACCCAGCCTGTATTTATGCTTGGGATTGCTCTGACCCGGGTGAAGGACCTTGCACTTGGCCTGGTTGAACTTTATGCAGTTTGCACAAGCTTACCTCTCAAGCCTGTCAAGGTCCCTCTGGATGTCATCCCTTCCCTTCAGCGTGTCCACCTCACCACACAGTTTGGTGTCATTAGCAAACTTGCTGAGGGTGCACTCAATGCCGCTGTCCATGTAGCCAGCAAAGATGTTAAGAGCACCAGTCCCAGTACCGACCCTTGGGGAACACCACTTGTCACAGGTCACCACCTGGACATCAAGCCATTGATCACCACTCTTTGAGAGTGACCATCCAGCCACTTCCTTACCCAGCAAGTGGTCCATCCATCGAATCTGTGTTGTTCCAGTTCTGATACCAGGATTGCATGTGGAACAGAGTCAAAGGCTTTGCTCAAGTCCAGGTAGATGATGTTGGTTGCTCTTCCTTTGTGCACCGATGCCATGAGCTCATTGTAAGAAAGCAGAAACCACAACAACAGAAAGTCAGCACAAGGAGAAGGGTTCTGATGCTGTTTTAAGGAGTTAATTTTTTTTGCTCTTAATAAAGTAGTCTTAGTACAGTGCAGAGCAGAGGCTCTAGTATCTTGATATAATTGCCTGTAAAGCTGCACGTATGCGATTTTGCAGGCATCATTTTGCAGTAGAGTGATATGGTGGAGTTCTGCATGTGCTGAAATCTCTGAGAGTATGAGTCGTATGTCACCACATCTTGAAACCATCTCCTTCACTTCCATGACATGGACTGACCACTTAAAAAAAACCAAAAAGGCCACATACTTGGAAGCTTGGAGGTATATTTTCTTTGTTTAAACACCTCTATCTTTCATACCACAGGAAAATAAAATGCAAAGTGCTTGGAAAAAAACAGGCATGTTGCCAGTATTTTAAAGAGCTGTGAGAGAAGAGTTGCTAGGCTAGTGATAGGTTCAGAAACTTCCTGAACCAGCAAGAGAGATATCAGTAACAGAAGCATCTGGAATTTTTTTTTATTTTTTTTTTTTGCTAGCTCACTTCAAGTATGATTTTTTCTTTAACTTAGAGAGGGCTTGAATTAGATTATTTACATCAGTTGAAATTAAAGGGAGTCTATGCGTATTGCAATTTATGCCCTTAATGGGAGGTTCTTCCAGCAGATCCTTCATGGCTGTGATCATAGCTGCCCACTTTGTGGCAGGGTCAGCTTTGACTCCAGGACTTGCTTAGAGCTCACCAGTGCTCAAGCACTGGTAAATATGGCTCTGGTCTGCTCATGATGCATGGGCAGGAACTGCCTGCAGTTGTGTCCTGCCCTTGAGCTATTACAGATGCTTCAGAAAAAAACACATTGGCATGGGTGGTGGGTCTGCCTCCAGAGATTGAGGTTTTTTCACCCTCTGTAATGCCATGCTGCCAGGGAGCATTACAGAGGGTGACCATGACTCTCCCTGTGGGACCACTGTGAACTGCTTGTCCCTTTCCTCTGAGGAATCCACAAGTGGAGGCAGCTCTGGTTACTTCTCCTGGTCCCTGCAGGGCATCTTCCAGCAAGGACACCCAGAGTCCCATCACTTCCTTTGGCATGGATGCAAACGTGTGCTTTTGCTTTCATCACTCCTCAAAACAACCACAACAACAACAAAAACCCAAGTAGTGTGATATCCTGAAAGCCGGGCAATGCAAACACAATGCCACAGTGGCATTAAATAACTTAAAGCACTGTGATAACAACATGCTTTTGAAAAGGCAGATAGTACTAAATAAGTCTGAGAGAGATTACTTCCATTCTTTAATTATCACTCCTTTCCTTTTCCCTGCTTAGCGTGTTGAAGTACGAATGTTGCCAGAAAAAAAATACTTAAGAACTGTGGCAAGGTAGGGTTTTTACAGCAAATTTGTGCTCTTGGTTATCCCACACAGGAGGGTCACAGCTCATGGTCTTAAGATGCTGGTTTAAAGGGGCAATATTCTGTAGCATCACAAAATTCAGGAAGCACAGGCACAGAGAAGGATGGAGACGTGGCAGGTCACGTGTGCCCCTCTTCTGCTGTAAACAACTTCTGGGGTTGTCTCTTTTCATCTGTTTTACGCATGCCTTGATAGAACATTTATGGGGAAACATTATTTTTTAAATTGTATCTGTAAACATTTATGTGTGTCCACTGCAGTGATGTGCAACACTCTGACAGGCATTGCCATGCTCCCCTCTGCCTTTCCCTGTGTTCATTGTACTGTTCGTGGTCATCTCACTGCTTATCTCACAGCATCCTGACAACCTGGGCTGAGTTTTGTGAACAAACTAATTTATTTGCTTTTTGATGTGTTTGCACTTGCCTGCATCCTGCATCATCTACAGTGAATGATTGAATTTTCCACTCAGAGTACTTGCATTGCAGCAACCAAGCTCAGAACTCCTACTAGCAGCAGAGTTTGACAGCCACAACTGAGCCCTGAGAGATCTCTGCATTCAACCCTCTCCCATCAACCCTGAACTGATACCCAAAGTGACACTGATGAACACAGGTATTATTCAGTGATACAGAGTAAAGAGGAGGATTTGAGGAACATCCAGGCTGGGGATCAGTTACAGGCATCTTGGTTTTCTTCCTTTTTTTAAATTTTATTAATGTAATGTATATCCAACTGCGGTAACATGCAGAGCATCAATGCCAGTGGACAGCCACAGCAATAGTCAGGCTTTAATCTCAAGGAAGCTTCCCTGGCCAATTTGGAGAAAAAAAAACACAAGAGCCATCACTGTCTCAGAGTTATACTGTTTATTACCTGCTGGAGCAAGATTCTCCTGGTTTTGGGAGAGGAAATGTTTTTTTTGAGAATTGGGGTTGTTCAGCCTGGAGAAGAGATGGCTTGGAGAGACCTCATAGTGGCTGGCCTTCCAGTACCTGAAGGGGCTACAAGAGAGCTGGGGAGGGACTTTTGACAAGGTCTTGTAGTGAGAGGACAAGGGGTAAGGGATCAAAACTGGAAGAGGGGAGATTTACATTAGACGTTAGGAGGAAGTTCTTCAGTATGAGTGTGGTGAGACACTGGAACAGGAAAGTTGTGGAAGCCCCATCCTTGGAAGTGTTCAAGGGATAGGGCTTTGAGCAACCTAATCTAGGTGGAGGTGTCCCTGCCCATGGCAGGGGTGTTGGAACTAGGTGATCTTTAAGGTCCCTTGCATTTCAAACCATTCTTTGATTCTATGATTAATTAAGTTACAATGTCAGGGTTCAAGTGGCAGGACAGCAGAGAGACGAGTGGTGCCAGTATGAATGCTTGTGGCATCATCAGGTAACTTAGGAATCTGAATGCTGATTAATTTTGGAGTATGAAAGATGTAGCTATCCCTTGTTGCTTGCCTCTTGAAGAAGGTACCAGACACAAAAAATCCGTGCTCTTCTCCCCTCACAGTCTGTAGAACAGCTAGTAAGAAACCAGTTGATTGGAACCTTGTTGGGCTAGTTGGTTTGGCTCCTTATTGAGACACAGCTGAGACCAATCCCAAGCCTACACAACCTGCCTCTTAAATACAAGCAGTTGGAGATAAGTGCTTTTCCTACAGCACTGAAATGGCCTCTTTGTCTTGGTGTATTCATCCCTAGTTTTGCTAGACAGAGCACAGATCATTAGCTCTGCAGAGAAATGGTGAAGAGCCAGCAAATATCACCAGGAACTTTGAATGAAGTCCAGCAAAAGCTGATGTAATTTTCCATCAAAGGCTCCTCCTTTAGGTACACACTGCTGCTGTGTTAGAGTTTACCTCAGTATTTCCTCAATATTCCTTTAGTTGTTAAAGCATTTTAAAAGAAAATGTGGTCAGCTCTGATTGCCTTCCTTTAGCGTGTTGCTGAATAGTTAAGGGGTTTTATTCACTTCTGAAGAGTAAAAAAAACAGTGTTTCATTTAGAGCAGCAGAGGTACTTCTTGGAAGCAGTTACTTTGCTGAGAAGGATTTTGAAAACAATTTGCTTACAATGCAGTAATTGCTTTTTTGACTTTTTTTTCCTCAACCCAAAAAATTCCTCAGTGGAAGGCCTTTTGCCTCAAAGGTCTGAATTTATCTCATGGAGCTTCGCATTTTCTTTAGGTGCAAGCCCACAAATACCTGCTAAAAACAACTGCAGAAATACTGCAAATTCATGTGTCTGTGTGTTGGTCCCAGAACAATCTGACTTAAGCTACTGCAAGCAGTGCTAATTAAAACATCTGAATTATCCTGCAGGCACTGTTTTGGGTCTGTGCTGGAAGAAGAATACTCTGTGCTGGTGCTTAATTAGCCAGCACACGTAATTGCAGTAAAACATTTCCTGTGTCTCCAGGTTCCACCACCAGGACGTGCTGGTACAACTGAGCAAAGCTGCTGGGCACAGCCTGTGTGCTTGGTGCTGTAGGTTGTGGTTTTTAGCACGGAGCGATTGAGAACCTGGCAGCAGAAATTGGAGGAAGTGTCTTTTTTAATCATCTTGGATGTTTCACCCCTTCTGCAAATCGGTCAATTTGCTGCCCCATCAGGTGAGCTGTAGATCTATGCAGCTGGTGAAGGTAGATGGAAATTGCCTTTATGGTTTGGTGGCAGTCTTGGTCCTTCAGTTTCTCTTTGACTGGGAAACAATAGCTAGTGTTATAGGAGTTAAATTTTCCATTTTGCAACCTGTATCCATAATCACAACCCTGTATTGTTTAAAGCAGTAGGATGCAATACAGTAGATGGCTTCAACCATACTAAGACCTTCTTTTGTCAGCTCGTAATCTGGCACAAACTTCTTCTGATTTTCCACAGAGTAAGTATGGAGGAGCCTTTTGTTTTTCTTCTAAATGCCTGCTTTCAATGCAGTTGTACTGTTAGCAGCTTTTTTTACTACTGCTTGTGGAAGTCAGTGTAGTTATAACTTCCTCAATGCCTTGCTCCCCATTTATATGCTGTCCTCTCTCTCTGAGCAGAAAGCTCAAACCTGCATTAGAAGCCTGTTCCCATGGAGTGATCAAAGCAGCATGGAGTGCAGATGGGGCTGGTGGGCATAGTGTGCGGGATCAGCCAGAGGGGATTAGAGAGACCTAAGAGCCATTAAGAGCATGCAGAACAAATTAGGCTTGCTTCTTGGGTGTTTTGTTGATCTCTGTATGCCATCTCAGGCTTTCCAAGTGTGAAGCAAATGCCTTCACAGGTATCTTCTGCCTCCAGCAGCTGTTGGCATGGCCTGCACTGTATATAGCTAATCTGCCATATCTAATCAAACTGTTCTTAGTGGTTATTTTTAAAGGTACAGTACTGCCCTGTCAGACATAATGGTGATGTAAATTAGTAAAAGATTGCTTCAGTCCACATCTCAGAGAATTGTTTAAAATATCTCTTGTATCTTCAAAACTTGTAGATGGTTTCATTTTCAACTGCCAAAGATTTTACACAGAATGGCATTTAAATCCCTTATCCTTTGAGGATTGAAGTCCCTGGCAAGCAGAGAGTGCTAAAAGGGAAGAATTTTCGTGTTCTTGCCCTGCAAAAGCAGCGGGCCCCCCAGCAGGTCCACAAGGAGCACCTGCCTGTACACAGCCACAAGCTCTGCCCTCTCTGACCCTCTCCATGTCACTGTGAAGGACAAGTGTAAGGTCTTTGCCCTTAGTCTGAAGACAGGTGACAGTAGAAAACAACTACTGTCCTCTTTGGCAGTCTCATTAAAGAGGCCGAGAGTTCAGTGGGAACATCTCTTTCATGCCCAGCAGCAGAAGACCTAGGACAAAGCTAAGCTGCAGTTGAGGCACATTACTGAGAAAGCAGCAGTGTTTATGCCTCTTCCTTCCTTGCTTGGTAGATAGGGGCTGGATTTAAATGGCCTTTGTCTGGCACTTCTCATGAACACCCCTGAAAAAGATGAAGGTGCCTGGGAATCAGCCCAGTTCTAGTGTTGAAAGTTCAGTATTCTGCTGCAATACAATTGCTCTTTCATGAGTAGCTGGGAGTAAGTGTACTGAAATAGAAGACTTAGGGCCTTTTTTTTTTTTCCCTTCATTATTATTGTTCCTCCTTTTTATCACAGCCAAAATCTACAGTCTTTTATGGGGACACTGGAGCAAACTGTGTGTCAGAGGTCAAAGGAGTCACATCCTCAGAAACATGCAGATTGAGCAACCTTCAGAATAGTATGATAATGCTCTTTTTTGTGGTTTCATAGACTATTTATATATAAATCTTTAAGCCACAGTGACGCAGGATGTGGTGCTAACACGGTAGCTGAAAGGCAAGCACTGTTCTTGGGCAGGTTTAGGTGCCATACTTAGCTTTGCAGGGGTTAAATTTAGAACAGGAGAATAGACTGCCAAGGGTAGAGCACTGTCCCTGAAAACCAACTGAAATACCAGGATCAGTTCAGTATGCAAAATCCAATTCAAATAATCAATCAGTGCACAAAATGTGCACAAAACTCAGTCATGGAGAAAGGATTCATCACTCATTCAATCCTGAAGCAGTCTTAGTGGCTATGCCTTTAAGTCAGCGAGACTGGGGTTCCCGTTTTAGTGACGAGGGTGTCTAGTGCTTTTTGAATTTTTCCCTTGTTTTGTTTTTTGCCAGCTTGTCCTGACATAAAACAGAACTGCAGAGCATCACTCCCCTAATAGCTGCATTCCCTGGGTTTTCCACAGCTGTGTTCTGGCTAGAGAAAGGGCTAGCTCTAGGGACACCTTTTTCGCCCCAGTATGATGCATAGTTTGGCAAAGTGGTTCTTGAAGTTATGAGTTGAAATAAAGGCTAAATTTTATCAAAGCTGTCTTCTGTGTTTGCCTGAAGACTTTAAATCACTATAGATTCTGTAGTGGTAAATACAAAGGAAATAACAGAAAAGCTGCCACTGGATTCTAAATATTCACCACCAGCAATGGAACATTTCCAGACTTGTTCACTGTATTTCCCATTTTAAGTATGGGAAATGCTGTTGTTACTGCTGTAAAATTACATGCTGCAGGTAGGTAAATACTCTCCTGACAGGGGAAAAAAGTACCTACTGTACTCTGTTGCAGTGCTTCTTTCTGCATGATAACATTTTTAACTAATCCAGAGACTGGCTTACTAGAAGTTGATAAAATACTGATCTTTCATTCTTCCTGACATGTAAGACATAACTTACAGTATAATGGCATCTTGTCCAAACAGGAAAAATAAGATATACCAAGGGAATTCAGAGGCATCTGTGAGAACCAAGAGGTAGCTGCATCCCTTTAAACCATGTCTCTTCTTCTGTGTATAAATACAGACAAAAAGCTGTATTTTCTGCCTTAAGGCAGTATTTTGATTTGTTAACATTCAGATTAAGAGTAGACGGTCATCTTGGGGAGGAGGGCATCCTAAGATACCCCAAAGACAGACTGATGTTCTAGGAAGGTTTATTTTGGAATGACATCCTCTTAACCAAGAGGGTATTTCCCTTGTTGTCCGCTTTGCTCCAGAGCTCATGCTCTTAATGTTTGCAGGGGAGCAGAGCTGTCATGGTAGATTCTACTTCTTAAAACTGTTTTAGTAACTGATTTTCATGCATTTCCCTCAAGGGGAGTCTACCACAGCTTAACCAGCTAGCTATAATCACATAAATTGCAGTTTAGCTGTAGAAAAATAAAAAGGACTTGCAGTTTTCTTGCAGCTGAGGTACAGCTGGTATATAATACAGTCATTTTTAGTATCTCTACGTTTTTGTAACACTTTCTCCTATTCACAGTCTGGTACTAGCATAGTAGAACAAATTTTATTCCTATTAAGGAAGCAGATTGAGGCTAATATTTTTTTTCTAATATTATTAGTTTTGTCTTATGTAAGAATCAAAGCAGTCCTTTACATATTAAATTGCATCCGCCCATGCTTCATTTGGAAACTTGTGTTGCAACTGGAGCTTATCCAAACATAATAGCAGTAATGCCTAATGTCCTTAACAACAAAAGAAAATACAATTAAACAATCTTTTGTAACAAAGTTGTTTGAAAACTCCTAAACAAGCTCTGTTGTTTGAGTGTAGCATTGAGTGACTATCCCTGGGAAAGTACCAGAGTACCACAGGGGGAATATAGATTTCCAAAGGAAAAGGGGCCAAACAGAGTTTTTTCAACATGGCCAGAGTTATTTTTCTGTGATTGAAAGCTGTAGGTACTAGAGAAACAGTGAAACACCCAGGTCCCAAGCATGCTGAACATACCTTGTGGAAGCATGGCAGAAGAGAGTCCAGACCTGCTGACCTCCAGCTGTCCCACCTCTGGTACCTGAAAGCCTCTCCCATATCCCTAGGACAGGGTTGGGGATGGGTCTGTCCTGCACCCAGTCATGGCCTTGAGCAATCAGCGTAAAGATCGTGTAAAGAGGATCCTGACTGAGTTTGGACTAGGGGATGCAAGTATGATGCCAGGTATGGGCTGAAAGGAGGTTTCAGGAACTACTGAAATTAGTCCAGCACAGGGCCACTAAGATGATTAAGGGACTGGAGCATCTACCATACGGAAAAGAAAGGCTAAGAGACCTAGGTTTGTTTAGCTTAGAGAAACAGAGGCTGAGGGGGGATCTCATTAATACTTAAAAATATCTAAAGGGCATGTGTCAGGAGGATGAGGTCAGACTCTTCTCAGTGGTGTCCAGTGACAAAACAAGGGACAGTGGTCACAAACTGGTAAACAGGAGGTTTAACCTATATATGAGAAAATACTTCTTTACTCTGAGGGTAACAGAGCACTGGAACAGGCTTCCCAGAGAGGTTGTGTAGTCTCCTTCTCTGGAGACATTCAAAACCTGTCTGAACAGGTTCCTGTGTAATCTGCTCTAGGAGATCCTGCTCTAGCGGGGGGGTGGACTAGATGATCAGCACAGGTTCCTTCTAACACCTACCATTCTGTGACTCTTCTAATTTTCTCCAGACGTGTTGCCTGATTTTCTTTATCCTATGTCAGCATGACCCGGGGAGATCAGTACTGTGAGCCTCAGGAGTTTCTTATCATCTGAGCTTTTGTGCTCATTTTACAGCCAAGCTTCCGCCACTGATTAGGGATTGCAGGAGCATTTGTGTCCGTAGTAGAGCATAAAGGCTTGTCTGGAATGCCTGGAAGTTGAAAAAGACACCAAAATTTCCTTTGTGTGTCAGGTTTTTGGCAGCAGCAAAACTCCACAGGGACTACTGTTTGTCTTTACACAGAGATAAATACTCAGATTGCTTTGGCAACCGCCAGGCTTTTATTCAGAGATTAGCTTTGCATATCTTTATGAATTTAGAAATCAGTTGGAATCCTGACCATTGGCGTTTAATGACTTCCTGTTATTGTCTAAAATGCTTTTTATAGATAAAACTCCTACTTTCATTTTTTGCTGGGGGCTGTGGGGGAGCACCATCTCCCTTCTGCAGTCACTACATCAGCAGCAAATTTTTCCCTAACAACCTTTTAATTTGAAGTTAAATTGCCATAGGCTGGAGCTTTTGCTTTTCTTTTTTGGAAAGTCAGTTGCTCATGCCATCCTTGCAAGGTGTTCTTCAAAACCATGAGACGCATATGTTTGAAAGGAGGACATGTTCAAAGACCTCTGGTTTGCTGGTGTCAGCTGAAAAACAGTCCTGGTCTCCTCCATTTACATTAGCATTTGATTTCTCCTTCAGAGATGTCAGCCAAGGAATACTTGAGGGCAGCTAGGTCAGCTGGCTGAAGACCAGCGAACTCATTTTATAGGACTGTGATCAGCAGAGAATGACACCAAGCAAGTGTTAGCCTGG
The DNA here is from genome assembly GCF_020740795.1 of Apus apus. Classification (NCBI taxonomy): domain Eukaryota; kingdom Metazoa; phylum Chordata; class Aves; order Apodiformes; family Apodidae; genus Apus; species Apus apus. The sequence goes on along the minus strand of NC_067312.1, from coordinate 54,954,378 downwards.
GCTAGAGTTTAACAAGCACCTCTGAAATAAACCCCTAAGTTTTGATGGCTTGCTTCTGCCCATGTCTTATTTTCTCTTCAGTTTGTTCTGTTTTGTTACTGGTCCTCTGCAGGCTTTTCTGTCTGTTTCTGTTTCAAACTTCAAAAGCTTCAGATACTACAGAGACACACAAGAGCGTGGAGACCCATGCAGCATCTGAAACATCCACCACTGATGCCAGGCTCTGTGAAAAGGTCACCCAGGGTCCAGGTGAGAAGACACCCATCAGATAGGACCTCCAGAAGGAAAGCCAGAAGACCACATGTCAGCATACCCAGTCTCCAGCACTAGGCAGCAAGCACTCAGGGGCAGCGAGCACAAAGTGCTCCCATGGGTGCCGTTTACAAGTCCTACTGAGGGAAAGCTGCTCTTCATTACCTCTGGTCTGGGCTTGCAAACTGAAGGAGAAAGAGAAGACCAAAGGTGTCGGCCACCCCAAGAAGTGGGAAGATATGGTGGCTGAAGATGCAGCCTAACCGACTGCATTTTCTGTCTGGGCATTACTGTGCTCAGAGATGGTGGTTAGTGGTGCCAATGGGGTTGTTGGCAAATATGAAACCCCATGGTAAGTCAGGTGTATCTTCAGTTGGCCCAATGTGCAGCATGTGTAGATGCAGAAGGGTGTTTAGTTTAAAAGGAGAGGTTTGTCCTAAAGATTTTACAGGGGAATTTTTAAGAAAGATTATTTAAATGATAAATTGTCAGGAACAATGTGATGATATGAACACTGGAAGAGACCAGGGAGAGCAGAGGCTAACCTCTAGCAAAGGTGTCTATAAGCCAGTAGGAGTATAGTTGTGGGCAAGAATGTATGTCCATTTGGAAGAGTTTTTTACTTTTTTTTTTTTTTTTTTTCTGAAAAGGAACAGGGTGATCAGGATTAAAGGGTAAACAGACACAGGTGAGATATTAAATATTTAGGCCCAGAATGAAGTGGTTCTAACATACACTCAGACTTCACCCTTTGTGGGCAAGTTTGCTGCTGCTCCCAGCAGAGCTGCTGCTCTGCTAGGGCACAAGCAGAGCCCTAGGGAAGCTTTTGTGTTAAGTCATTAACATGTTTTAAAGTTAATATAATGCTTCAAGAGGGAAGCAGCAAGGTTCCTCAGAGAAGCGGTAATTTGTTGACAAAGGCAGCCATGCCTTAAACACCAAATAAGTTCTGTGCACAAGAGTTCAAAGGTGAAGACAGGTACTTGAAGCAGACACATGTTGTATTCCTGCTGGGAAGTGGAAATGCATTTTGGAGCAAGACATGATTCTTGTCTTCCTACATGATCCAGCCCTTATTTTGTGCAAAGCCTGACCAAACCAAACAACACAAAATCCCAGAACAGGATTCAGGAAAAGGTTGGACAGTGCCTGTGCATATAGTTGTGGAGAAAGTAGGAAATCAGGGAATGGATGCAGTACTAGCAGAAACACTTTGTGCAGAAATGGCTTTGTGAAAAAATGGGTGCAGTAGACTGAAAAATCTAGTAAACCTGTCAACTTTTCACATGGAGTTCAGATACTTGAAAAAGCTGAGGTCAGTATTTTACCTACAATCTGCGTGTTTAGTGCTGTTCAGCTCATGGAAGACCAGAACAGGAGTCCCCAGGGCTGGGGCATGTATAGTGTTGTGCAAGAAGCTGATATGTCACATCACCCAGCTTGTCCCATATGATCTGTAGTTCTGCACTTGCTCTTGTTTGCTTGGGTCCTCTTGCTCCAAATCATCCTGTGAGAAGCATATGTAAGGTACTGATGAATTAATATGAATATAGGTTTTATCTGGCTTTGTTTTGTTTCTTGTTTCCTGTTTTACCCTGCTGGAGGTATTCCCCCTTTCTGTCACATACAGTCCCACCAGAGAAATGTTTGACTTGAAATCCAAAGGGGCCATTGCATGAAAGTCTCCCAGACATGTCAGAGAATGCAACGTTTTGCACTCAACCAGAAGCTGCAGAAAGAGTGTGCTATGAATATTTTATTATTTCAAATTCATACAGCTTCCTTAAATAAAGACACTTTAAATAAACAAAGGGATTTTGATAGGATACTTTTCAGCAAGTTCTTACTGGCACGCTGCATACTGCTCTCCTCAACCCAGGGTATTTTTCAAGGATTGTCTGTCACTATCATCCTCCTCAAGCCTTTTGGAATCTGTGGATGGAAAGGCAAGCCTTTCATACCTGAAGTTCTGCAGAATTTGCCAAATTTAACATAGGATTATTTTACATTTGTTAATCTGGTCCATATGTGGTAGTCACTTTTTTTTTTCCACACAAAAATTCCGTGGGTGGAAGCAAACCTTACCGCCATGCTGACTATATCCAGCAGAAACTACAAAAAACAGCAAGAACTGTGTTTTATCCACCAAGTTCTACATATTCTAGTGATGTTGTGGCAAAACCGAGGAAAACTATGTCAGACTAGAATTAGAAAAATTACTCCTACACTCTGTATGTTTACAGCATGATAAATGATCTTCATGTATCTTTTGCATGTATAATAGTTCAGCATTCATTTTAGATTTCATTCATTAATATTTAAATCTGAGGGAAAAATACATAGCTGTAAATAAGAGCTGTTTCATGCAGTGCTTCTGTCTGTTCATGCTATGCACAGGATAATACGCAGTGTGATGAGGACGGTTATTGACAAAGCTTACACATGGCTAGCACATGAGGAGCTGCAGTTGTTTTGCAGCTGATGAGCATGCTCCTCAGCTAGCATAGCAAGAGGCTTTCCCTGCTGAGCGTGAGATCATATCGAGATGTGGAAAATGGTACGGATTTCTAGGGATTTCATCTCCCCATAGCATTGCATTCAGCCTGCAGAAAGTGCAGCAAGACCCTTCTTGTGTTGGTAACTGGTAGCGATACTCAGTGTCCTTTCCTGTCTCAGTCATCATTGTTCCTGTAAAAGAGGTATTGTAGCCACCCATCACGAGTGCCACCCTGAGAACAGGAGGGGATTTGGAGAGAACAGCAGGTAGACAAGGGAAGGTGGGCAACACCAGCAGAATGTAAATGTCCCTGCAGTTCAGCTGGAGTGAGTCTTTTCTGTCTTGGATACAGTACTATCTTATCCTGTTTCTGTAATCATAGCAAAACTGCAAACACAAGCAAAATCTTTTTTCCCTCTTCTTTCACTCCCTGAAAGAGGCCCCTTCTTTTTTTTTCCCGTCCATATGGACTTCTCCATATGAGGAATTTGCAGGGTGAGTGTGAGGCCATGCCAGAAAACAGTAGTCAGGGTTAACACCCAAGAGGGGTGGAAGAGGGCACACAAAAGGGACAGAATATGGTTAAGCAGGAGAAAAGGGGTGTCTTAGAACAGGTGTGCATTAACAAGAGCCTCATCCCACCAGAGCCTCTGAGAGAAAGCCATGTGTGACTTGGCAGGGGCAGAAGCACTTCTTTTGTTATGCTGTTGTGAGTTAGAGGAAAATAAACATTCACGGAATAAACACAGACTTAAACATCCAAGGCAAAAGGCAAAAAAAAAAAAAAAAGGAAAACAAAACAACAACAACAAAAAAGTGTTGCCTAGGAAATGCTTTGCCTGTGACCTGAGAAGTTTCACAAGTAGCCGTCCAGTCTGGTCACTAAGAGGGGGCCGTGTGCTGGTCTTTGGAATCAGGGTGGGTGTTGGAGGCTGAATTTCATCCTTGACCTACTGCTCATTACAGGGGTGACACAGGGACACTGTGGCCCCAGGGAGCTGCTGGAGGGGAACAGCAGGTGAGCCTCAGGGTGCTCTGCCATGCCACCCCTGCCGTGGCTGGCCGTGCGTGGTCCCTGGGGGCTGTGTGCTAACATGCCCCCGGCATCTTGTTTGTGAACTTCTTACATCCTCCTGGAGCCAAGCCTAAAACAAAAATACATAGTGCAGCTGATCCGTGTCCTGCTAAAACAAGGCTCACTTTCTGTCTGTAGCAGTAATAAAACAATTTAATCTGCAGCCCTAAGATAAAGTTGGACCAAATGCTCCTGCCATGCACATAGAGGAATGGTTGCTTGGAAGTGATTTCTCCAAGCATTGGTTCCAATCTGTGCAGTGTCTGCCTTAAAAAAAAACAAACAAAAATAGGTCTGCAAGACAAACTGACAATGTTTTTTCCCCCCTCTTCAACCTCTTTTCCCCTAACTATGTCAGATCCTCTGGGTATGTCTGCTTCTCAGAAGAGGGGCTTTTACTGACTTTCATTCTTAGCAAGTTTTTGTAAATACAGGCATTTAAGACAGGTCCCCAGTAGAAGAAAAAGTCATCCTGAATTGTCAGTGCTTAGTAGTAAACTAAACCAGCAGGCATACTTGACTGCAGTAGCCCCGAGGTGATCTGTCATTCAAATACAGCCTTAAAATAATATTTCTGTGTTTTAAGATGCTGTTTCTATTTGTATCCTTTTTTCCTAATTTATCTTTCTGTACCATCTGCAGTTTATTTGGTTCATTTTGCAGACAGTTCTAAGAGGGACAAGGACCTAATAATGAGTGACTAGTTCATCAGTGATTATTCTCATATAGCTTGTTTCTTTCCTGCTTCAGATTTTTGGAGTTATTTTCTCTTTTGTTTTTCTATCACTCATTTCTTGTGCAATTTATCATGGCTGGTTTCATATGCCTACTGCCCACAACAGTTTTTACTCTCTCGCAATCAAACCTGGCTGTGAGGCCATGCCACCCTTTACCCAGGAGTTCCAAGCATGCAACTATTGTGGAAATAAAATCTGCATGGGTGCACCAGACAAAGGTTCAGGAGAGAGGTGATGTAGTCATATCATGGCCACTGGACAGCCTCAGTGATCTTCTGCCACAGCAAGACAGGCTGTGCACAAGTAACAACTGTTTCAGCCTTGTTTGTGAGGTATCACACAGTAACAGAAAATGAGATATGACCCCTGTGTTGTGACTCAGATTTCCTGCTGCAAAACCTGCTTCTCAGTCTACAGGGACCCTTTCCCTCTTTTGTCCTTAAATCCTTTTAAAAGATGCAATGCCATTCCTAAAATAAATAAATAAATAAATAAATAAATAAATAAATAAATAAATATTTAAAAGTCACACAGCTTTGTGTCATCCACTAAGATGAGTAGAATTGATTCACTGAGTGCAGTGTATATAATTGTAATGTGGGTTTGGCCAAGTTTGTAAAATGCTAAGATACACCTGGAAATTACTCACACTGTATTTTGGGCTGTTCTCAGTTCTCCTCCTGAACAGAAAAATACATAGAGATTTCAGTGTACGTTTCAGGGTTTCAAGTGTACGGCAGCAGGACGCTTTTGGATCTCATTGTTTTATTAGATGTGATATTTTTAGATCTTCATTCTTGGTGAAATCAATGCGCAACAGATTTCTGGAAAGGGAAGAATTTAACCTCATTTAACTTAGCATGACTTTACTTTGACAAATATTTCAAGTAAGAAGTAGAAAAATAAATTTCAGGCTATTTTTCCTTCCAGGGAAAGAATTCCATTTTTAAAAGATTATGTTTCCTAAATCTGAAGTAAATGGATCCTGACATTTTTATGTCCCTTGTGTTGTATCTAACTCAAATATGCCCTTACCGTGGGTGATGCTTTCCAGTATTTTCCAGGGTACTGTCAGTTAAGTAACAAGTGAGAAAACTCAAGGCATTCTTTGTGTCAGCATTTGAAAGTACTTAATAAGCCACTGGAGCCATTAGCGTGGTGAGAAGTTTTGCTATGAAAGTCCCAGGGGCTAAAGTAAAACAAAACCCACTGGACTGAATGGGGCTTGGCTTTGATGGCTTTTACCTCCCTGTAACAACCGAGCCCGTCTGTTCAGCAGCTGTCCCGGTGTGCGCCGGGTGCGGTGCTCAGTGCCGTGTCCCCTCCACTGCTGCTGGCAGGAAACAGGCTGGACAGCTGGCCTGGTCTACAGGGGGGGCCAAGGTAGTGGGAAGCCCATGCTACCCAAGGGGGTCTGGAGCTGGGCAACGTGGGTTTCTTCTCCTCTAAACATCCTGGCTTCCTGGCTGCCAGCGCATTGTTGACCCAGCTCCAGGCCCGGCACGAGGAGCAGAGTGACAGATTACAGAATAACAATTTTCATTCTCTTCCAGAGAATGAATGGGAAGGCAACCCTTTGTTTATGTCTTTTTTTTTTTTTTTCTTCAGTGTAGCATGGACTGCACAGAGTATTTAGTTGCTTGCTCAAGCACAGCCCATGTTTTCCTGAGTGCAACCATGTCAAGCCTCAGCATAGAAATTATTGGACCTATCTGAAATACTGAGAAGCCCAGAGAGTCTCAGACACTCCACCTGAGACCAGTGTTCAGTGCAGTGCACTGTATGTGGACTTTTGTTGAAGACTTTGGGGCTTTCCCAGGGTCAAATGCCTAGCTAGCATACTGTATTGCTTCTTGTTCTTGCTGCTTGCAGCATACTCAAAAATAATAGCAACAGAATGTTCTGTTTAGCACATCTAGCTTCTCAACAGCAGATTTGGAAAAAAAATAAAATAACACACACACAAAAAGAACCCAAACCAAAACAAACAAAAAAATAAAATAAAACTTGGAAATCTGGAAGCTTTCAATTGCAACTTTGAACAATGCTAGGAGAGCTTTCCTGTCATCTCCATTGTTTCCATGTTGGATTTTTCTGCTATAGGCCTGGTGATGCTGTCATCATCTTTTGTCCTTAACTGTAGATTCTGTGACTTGCAGTGTTCCTGTCTCTGCTGTTGTCTCCTGAGGCAGCCTGTAATGAAGAAAATACATGTTCAAGCTGGAAGAAAGTCCTCCACTGCCTCAGTAGCTTGAAAGCTGAATGAGCACAACATGCACAGTTTCAGCAGCAAGTGACTGAATTTGAAAGATTGTCTTGGTTTCTGCAGAAACCAGCTCAGCAAAGCTGCTCCACGCAGAGGGCAGCCTCTGTATCAACCCAGACAATCCTGCAAATAGTTTTCTCCTCTTCTGGGAAGAGGTACAAGGAAGGGACAAAAGACTGTAGTCCTTTGCATGGGTTTCAAGTACTCATTTCTAGGACTACTGGAATCCAAAAGAGCTGTAGACAAAAGCTATGAAGTGGATTCATGATTCATGATGCCACCTCAGCGTGGGAGAGTTTCATTCCTTTGCTGTAAAATTGCTGCCAGCCCCGTAGCAAAGTCATTTGGCCAAAGACATCAGTGCTTTCTGCTGGCAGCTGGCAGTTTGCCTACCAGCTTCTTTCCCTTTGTGAGCTTTGGTGGTCAGAAAAGTGATAGGCATTGAGCAGCACCGTGGAACCGTAAATTGCAAGCCAGCACAGTTTATGGATGCTCTTTGGTACACAGAAAGCCTGTTTGTGGTTGCCTGGTTGGCAACCAGTGTCTGTAACCTGGCATACCCTGTGTGTTTGCAAAGCCCTTTGAAAAACATTCTTCTGCTTGATCTAGGTGGGTTTGGTATCCAAACAGGAAGATGTCTGTATGGCTTACAGCTGCTGCTGCCCAAGATGGAAATAGCTGGCACCTTCTTAGCAGGCATGGCAGTGGAGGCTGTGGAGGCTAACTTTAGTCAGCTGTTAGACCTGCAGAGAGCATCACTGCAGAAAAAGTGCAGGCAGTAGCTTAACAAATAAATACCACAGTGACAGGAGAACCTGTTTGAAAACAGTGCTCACTGACTAGTGCTGGGAAGCTCCTGTTGCTGCTGCCTGCGCTGAGCCTGTTTGCTGATGATAAGACCTTGGTTTCTACCTCAGCCAAGTATGTCAGTCTGGAAAATCTCAAGAGTACCATCTTTGTTCTGACAGGATTTGATGTGTAAGGGCTTCCCCAGCAGTCCTTATATTTAAAATATCTTGCAAGGAACTAGCATCTTCGCGTAACTTGGTACTCCCAATAAGGTGCAAGGCATTTCTGCACTGAAACTCTGATTTTTTGCACTAGGCTTTATCCCCCTCAGAGCTTTGCAAAGCAGAGGGAGGGGGGGGAAGCATTTTTAATCAGGGTAAGGCTCTTTGACATTTACACTATTGCAGCCTGAGGAGCCTGAATAGAGCCCTAAGAAAAAAAGTAGATCTGTTGAAGGACGACATTTCAGTGCAAGAAGGATGTGTGTTTAGGACTTTCCATTACATAATGAGGCTGAAATGGATTAACAAGGCCCAGCCTTTCTTTTTCTTGAGAATTGCAGTCTGCACCACTCTTTCTCTATTACTGATGCTTCAGTCACAGCACTCACAGAAAGGTTTTCTTTGTTGTTATTAGTTTGAGAAGTAAATTGCAGTATTGTTTCTCCTGATCAAGAGATTGATTAGTCAGAGATCTCTAGCTGAAGGGGAAAAATGTTCCTCATTATCAACATTAAATGCAAATGTATTTGCCAAGCAGAGAATGTTTCAGATGGTGAGTGTGGGGGGTAACGCCTTGCTCTTTTGATGTTCTGCCCATAACCATTTACAGATCTCTGAAAGGCAGCCTTCTCATCAGGTCAGTGAAGAAATAAGTGTGGGAACGATACCCTTGAAAGAGAAAATTAACCATTGCTGCTTCCAGTCAAATGGTTCTCATCATGTTTTGACGGGTAACAGTGCATTAGTATATTTGTGCATTTTGTTGTGTTTGTCTGCTCTTTTTCTTCCTAGGTGCTTTCATAATCTGCTGGACCCCGGGACTAGTCTTGCTGCTCCTCGATGTTTGCTGTCCCCAGTGCAACGTCCTGGCCTATGAAAAATTCTTCCTGCTTCTGGCAGAGTTCAACTCCGCCATGAACCCCATCATCTACTCCTACCGGGACAAGGAGATGAGTGCCACCTTCAAGCAGATCCTCTGCTGCCAGCGCAGCGAGAGCACCAACGGCCCCACTGAAGGCTCAGACCGGTCAGCGTCCTCGCTCAACCACACCATCTTGGCTGGTGTCCACAGCAATGACCACTCGGTGGTGTAGAACTGCAGCCAGCCATGCAGCCGATGAAGAGCAGCGAGCTCTGCCACGGAGCAGGGCAGGCGCATGGCCCTGGAGGAGGTAACCCACTCACAAGGTCTTGTCAAACACTAATGGACTACAAGCGCTTCTATTTCCAGGGAGCCCAACACACCGGCATGGTCCGCCCTTTTCACAGGACTGGCCATGCTGCAAGGCCTTTGGTTTCTACTTTCAAAAAGCAGAAGCAGATGCCTTGTGGTGGAGGTCATTGGTAGCCCATGGAGAGCCTCACTGAGACTTCGTCAGACTTTGCTGCATCTTAGTGCCAGTCTGAATCAACTCTGATTAATTAAGCTTATACCTGCTTCACTGCATTTACATGTAGCCACTTAGTCTTTTTAAAAAGGGAGTAAAGGGGATAAAAGTATGCCTATCATTTAATAGACATGTAATATTTATCACCATCAGCATGCTTGTGATGAACATTTTCTGTGCAGGGAGTAAAACTGTGCTCTAGTCTTGGAATCCTTAGCCACACTGCCATAACTACAGTTAAAACAAAAGTATTTTTTTCTAATACAGGCAACAGGAAGAAGACAGAAACTGACTCTTCTTACCTTCATTACTGGTGTTAGAGAGCATGCATGTTCTGTGTGTATGCAGATTGTTTTAATTATGAAAAAAAAAAAAGCTCATTGTAAAGTCTGCAGGAAAGTAGAAAAACTTAGACTGTATTCCAGTGTTTGTTTAGATTATGAAATAAACAGTACTTTAGTCACAAGGTATTTAACGTTCTTCTTTGAAGTGTGGTATGAAATGTGTAAGATGTGAAAGGTCCCAAGTTTTTCATGGACAAGTTCTTAAAGTAGAACACATCCATAAAGCTCTCAAAGGGCTACATTCAGATCAGCAGATTATTTTTTTAAAATATGTATTTATGGCATTGGAATGCTTTTCTTTATCATGTCAGAAAGCAAAGGGATTTTTAATGAAAAAGTGTATGTGTTTTCATGGAATGTTTCTTGTCATTGAAAACAAAACACCTGCATTTTCGCACTGACAAATATTTGTAGGGTATCCTCTAAATGATGTATTCTTCACTTCAAAAGTGGTGGGCTACTAAAAGCCAAGGTACAACTTTCTTTTGTAAAGTCAATACAACATATGTAGTAGTCTGTTGCAAATGGCTGGACTGTGCTACATATCATAGCCACACATGCAAATTGTTATGAATAACTAAGCTATGGCTGTTTTACAGAGAAATGCCACTCATGAATCTTGGATGCTGAAATCAGTGACATTAATCAAAAATCCTTGACAAGGGTAAATGTGTGCAAAGATGAGATCTTGCTGATAAAAAACTTGGGACTTTTCTCTAGGAAACTGTGGTCTCCTAAAAATGTAAAATATATCAACAGTAAATTCCTGGGGCCATTTTCCTCATTGTAATTTGTCTCTATAACACACACACACAAATCAGAGGTGTATCTGTCCATGTAACATGCTGTAATGTAACATAAGGGACAAGGGACCATTTTCCTTTTCTCAGGTGTGAATGCAGTTGCATTCTTCCCTGGATCCAAGGAGCACAGTTTTTCATGTCCTCAATTTCCCCATAAAAGAAGGACATAATAGACACTTTAAGTTTTTATTGGGGTTGTCCTTTCCAGGTGTCCTTCTTACTTGCAGTTTGCATGCTCTTTAGGGAATATTTCCTCAGTAGGGTGGGAGAATGATATTAAGAAGTAGCAGCAAATCATTCCCCCTTGCATACTGTGCTGACAGTGTGAGGATTTTGGAGAAGTCATTGAATAATTTTAAACCAAGGAGGCAATCGTTTGTGACATGCAAGTGGGTCCAGAGGCCCCCTGTGAAGACAGATCCCCAAGAGGCTTTTATTAGTGTAATTGTGACAGGTGTCAGTTGCTTCCCAGAAACATTGATCAGCCCTTCTCCAAGGAGGCACTCGACAATTCAAGAATCGAGACTCTTTACAGCAGTTAAATTTCAGTCATGGGATAGATTAATTCGGGAGCACTTCTGGCAGCAGGTGGCTTTTTCTTCAAAAAGGTGAAGTGCAATTCAGATTCAGGTCAAAGGCAACAGGATGCAAACACTGCTTGTACAATTCCACTAGAGGAACTCACTGAGCATGTGGCTGCTATTTAAAAATTTAATTAGTGCTTTTTTTTGTTGACATGATCTCCCTACATCCTAGAGAAATCTGATCTGTGGATTGAGTATTTCTTTACAAGCTACTGAAATTGAAGCTGCTGTGAGGAAAGAGAATAAAAAAGCAGAGCTTGGAATAGAAGGATTAACTTTCTCTCTTCTTTAGTATGATCCTGATGCCACTTGATTTTAACTTTTGCTTCTCTGTTCAGATTTTCCAGATTCCCTGTGCAGTTGTAGAACTCACTTCTGCTATGTGAAAACATGGTGCAAAGTACTTAGGGAAAAAAATTACTCCACTTATTTTTACTTATCTCAAATCCTTCAAAAGGTTTCAGAGAACTTCTTAAAATACCAGTGATCCTCCCACAGTCATTAAAATTCTTCTGTTGCTGGCTGCCTCTGGTCCAAGTAAATCCTCTTGAAGTTTGAATGTAATGGTGTTTGTTTCAGCAATTGTAGTGGTGGGGAGCCATGTATTAAAAGGAATATTGTTGATGAAATAATTTCAGGTTAAAGAAAATGTGTTTTTCCTACTTCATTTTTTCAGTGGCAGCACAAATCTGAAAACTAATTGAAAAGATTGCCTTTGAATGAAAGATTATTATTATTATTATTATTGAAAATTTTACCTCTCTGTTACTGTCACATTTAGTGAGGCTGGGTGAGACCCATTGATCCACAGAGCCATTAATCATGGCATTTACATGAAAAGTTGAAAATGTATTCTGTGCTTGACACACATTGCATTTCTTGTCAACCCCTTTTTTGCTCTGTGCTCTCTGCAATTGCTTGATAGCTTTGGACTGGCTTCTAGCTGGGATGTTCAAAGCCTGGCACAAGGAGAAAGGGCAGACTAATCAGGAGATTTTTCATTGACTTCTAAAACCAAACACACCTGTCTGTCCATAGTGCACCAGCAACGGCGTTTTTAAAATAGTTACCCCAAGATCCATCATTGATTTTTTAACTGTCTTTCAAACAAGGAACAGCTGTGGCACTGCTTAAAAAAAAGCTGGCAGTGAAGGCTTGGAGTAGGTCACTGTTGAAACAGAAAGGGCAGGCCTGGATAACTTGGATGTCAAAGAGAAAAGGACGTATTTTTATGTCCAGTATCTTAGTTTTGCTTCCCCTCCAAAGTAACTTTTTAATATCTGTAATACATACATTTCTCTGGCATTGCACTGAGATTAAATTTTACAGGTAACTCAAAGGAGTCTGTCTTTTGCTGTACTTCTGTGGTGGTTGGAGGGGTTGGCCATGGCCAGTGTGGGTCCCAGGAGCAATCTGTCACAGGAAACTCAAGTGGGATCTTCTTCTGAAGCAGGTTTTGTAGCTTCTGACCTCTGTAGACTACCGGATACCAGGCTGAACTACTGTAAAGCCACCAGGGGTTCCTCACTGTGATGCTGCCACCACCACCTCTGGCTGTTCTGACTGCAGTGGGTGTCCATGGGCTAAAATCACTATGCTTTTTCTGTGAAAGAAACAAAAGCCCACGCAACAGATGGTTCTGCCCAGGTGAGATTAAAGACGACAGCACTAAGTGGAGAGGCACTGTGAATCATGCTGATGCAAAGCAGAGCTGGCAAAGGCATTCCATTGTCCCTACACCAAGGCGTGTCCCTGTCCCCACTCTACCTGTTGTTCCTTTGGGTCCCTTCTGACCGTGAGACAGGATGGAGCTGGCAGAGGTCAGCCTCAGTGAACTGGCTCTTTTCCACCTGCTGTAGAAGAAACATAATAAAAACCAGACTTTTCCTTTTTGGTCCTCTTAAGGACTTTCATGTGGAACAATTTGCAATTCCAAGTCTACCTATCATGTTCTTTCCAATCAGTTCTTGCTGAGAGCAATCAGTCTGTACTATAAGCTGGTGTCTCTGTGGACGGGCTTTGCAACTGCAGTCTCATTTGTTCAGCTGAATTGCCTAGGCTTTGCTGTTTGATGGGAAAGGCCACTTCCAACAGAGAGATAGCTTAAAAATTATTAACTCTCACAGCTGTCCAGGCATGCTTTCTCAAGAAAAAGTGCTCTTTCTTTTCCTTTCATTTTCTTCTCATAAAAGACGATTTTCCAAGAAGTTAATCACCCAGCTCCAGTTTTCTAAGCCTATCAAGGAGAAAAAAAGAGGTTGAGATATATGTATCTGTATATATTAAAAAAACTAAAACAAAACACACACAACAGCAACAAAAAAACCAAGCAAAAAACCAAACAACAACAAAAAAAACCCACAAATGAAACACACACACACAAAACCAACAAAGCAAACTCAAAAAAAACCAAAATAAAAATAAAATAAAATTTTAAAAAGCCAACATGGATGTGAAACTATGCCACTGACTTCTGGGTATATGGAAATCCAACCCACTGATAAGCTGCCAGCATTTTAACAAGAGCCTCCACAAAATGTTCCTGTTTGCCTGTGATAAACTTCTGATAACCAGAAGTGTATGTGGGAGACTCAGGAATCTGTTCATTTGTTTTCCTGATTACACAAAACCATGTTTATAACTCACAAGTATGGAGAGAGCCAATGAGGTCTGATGAACCGTTCTGCTACTAAGTGCACTTATTGTAAATGTTCAGAGCTTGTATCTAGTGCAATAAAGTATTTAGCATGTGTATTATGGAGTGTGCAAGACATACCCTTCATCAGGAGAGATGGCATGTTGGATGTAGAGAGGAATCATTAAAAAAGCATGCCTGTCTGGAGACACGTGCTAGTCTGTTCCAGGAGTTAGCATAGGGCTGAAACACAGGGACAAGGAAGAGGATTTAGTATCAACTACATCACTTAATAATCAGTTCTGTTTGCAATTCCTGCCTGGCCAGCTTTCTTCCTTTCAAGACTACAGTTGCATCTTTTAACCTCAGGCCTCATTTGTTGCTACATAGAAAAGTTTTCCTGCCCAGAGAAAACAAACATGCTGATTCTATTCCCTCTACCTTTTCTTTCCTTTCTTCCACTCTCTTCTCCCTTTTCTCCCTCTTCCCTTCTCCCTCTTCCCTTCTTCTTCCCCTTCCTTTTTTTGCTCTGCATGGTCATGTTTGTTCTAGAGTGTGTCCCCAGTTTTAATTTAACTGTACATGGACTAAACCAAAGCTCAATGGCTTATATATAAAAATTAATGTGTCCATACACAGATTTGTAAAGCCATAGGAAGCAGGAAGAACTGAAAAAAAAATATTAAATAATTCTTTTAATGCTGTTTGAGCATAACTGATTTAAGATTCTACTTTTATACTAATTGCTATTTTGAATTTTGAATAAAAGATGTCTTAGGAAAAAGGTTGATTAACCACCTGACTTACGTCTGCTTTGACAAAATAACAGAAAATAAAGTTAGTGTTCCTAAGGTAAAAATGCAGTACTAATCACTTGATGTATTCTTAAGTACAAAAATTTCAAAAGGGAAGGGTTTGATTTTTTCCTCTCCCCAAACCCTGGTGATTCATGACTAATGCCCTGGTGCTGGGCTTTCCGTGACATGGTATAATGTAAAGCAGCCCCACAGAGCTTGATTGCCGGATGTAACAAGCAGAAAGCCAAAATACACAGTTGCTAAATAAATCATGCCTCATGAAAACACACTGCAATGCCTCCGGGAATTTTTGTTTTAAGCCCTGGATCACCATTTGCTGGCAAAGTCAGACTGTTTATATGGCAATCTGTTAACATTCAATACACAATATGTGCAGCGGCGCAGGACCCAGTCTTTATGCAGTAGACAGCAGGCAGAGCAGGAGCTATGAGAGCTGGCACATTTGGGATGATGGTGCCTAAAGCCCCAGTGCACTCCCTAGCACTGCGTGGGCTAGCCTCCCATCCTGCTTTGTGCCTTTTGAGATCTGCCCCTTCTGCCCAGGTGTGGCTGGGAAGACAGGACTGCTGGAGTTGAGCAGGTCCCAGCAGGAGCAGATACGAACCAGCCTCTTCCACTTTTGTCTAAAGCCTTCCACTTCTTCACTGGTTTGATTTGTGTGCTTATGGATCTACTGCTCCCTCCTGTAGTTGTTGCACGTCCACCCTCTTGCTAGACTGTCTTGTCGCCTTTCCAAAGAGCCCTTCCAGTTCCTCATTTGTGTTGCTTTTCTCTGCACCTCCTCCAGGTAGCCTAAACCATCTCTGAATCAAGCTGCAAGGTGAATGCCAGGTGCTTTCCACCACAGATAGTATCCTTGTAATTCCCTGGAGCTGAAGTGGGAGATAAATACAACACACTGAGAAGAGAGAAGTGAAAAATTGCAGGGAGGGAGGAAAGGGATGGCAGAGAACCACCTACCCTCTCTGCAGTCTCAGCAAGACTTGGTTTGTGATCCTTTACAAGGCTTTCTGGCAAATTCAGGAAAGGATTTTGGGTTGTGGGATTTTTTTCTCTATAATGTCCTTTCTATGGCATTGTGGGGGTTTTTTTGGTTTTTGTTTTTTTGTGGGGTTTTTTGGTCTAATGGAAGACTTTGTTGTTTTAGGTGTATTTCATTTATTAAGAGCTCAAAAGGCCAACTGAAACAAGGTGAAGCCTTCCCATTTCCCACCCACAACTCAGGACAAAATTGAACTTTGTTTATATAAATGGTGTTTTACCAATGAAAAAATAAGGATTCTTCAAAGACTGGCATTTGTTACTTTCTTCACTTCTCTCTTTTTCTGGATATCTGGATATTTTAATGCTTGTTCTGCCACAGATTTTGAAGTTTGTACATTCTTCTCATCCTCAAGTGTCTCTTTGCAATCCTGCTTTTTCAAAATATGTAAACACTCCTTAGTTCAAGAGAGTTACTCAAAAATGTTCCTGGTTTGAGCTAGTCCAGCTGCTATTACCTCCCAGACCCCTCTCCTGTTTGCTCACAGTGAGGTCTGATTCTGAGCCACAACTAGATGCTAGCAAGTGACAATTATTTTGTTTAGAAATTCTTATGTCAGGGGAAATGTGAATATCATATATATGTCCTTACAGCTAATGCACTATGCTGCAGGCAAGCTGGCTGCCCCTGTGGCATTTCTTAAAGAAGTACATCAAGAAAATAGACTTTCCTGAGCTGGACTGCAAGAAGAGCTTGAAAAAGAAGACTGGCCTTTCTTATGTTTTTGAAACATCATTCCTACATCTTTGCATGAACATGCTTAGGGATGAGCTGTTGTTTAGTCTTCAGATCATCTGTCCTTTATCTTGTTCCTTAGAGATATGCACAGTCCTGTTGTTGGCCCTGCTCTTCACAGCACTGTCAGTGGAAACAGTGGAATGAGGAGTGTGTGACCTGGGTCAGGCACGGGGAGAAGGAGGTGAGAGTCTGTCAAAAGGCTCAGGAACAGTCCATCTCTGACCAGCACAGGCTTGCACTGACCCACTGGTGTCAGCAATGCCCTGTGGGCTTCTGGACCCCAAGCCTGGCAGTGCCAACCCCTTGTTCTGGATATGGCCGACACACTGGAGAGGAGGAGGATGAAGAACAGTATGAGGGGGAGGAAGAAGGGTAAGAGGAGGAGGATGGTTCCCAGCCAATGCTAGAGGAAGCAAAGGGTGAAATTGTGCTCCTGTGGACACCTGCAGAAGTCTGGTTCTTAGCATTACCTTTACTTGCAGCTCTTTCCCCCTCCCATGTCACTTACTTTATCCTGATTGTCCAGGGGGGGTCATCCCTCTGGGGTTATAAGTACCCAGCTTTACCCGGACCTTTTGGGCTGCTGGCCAAAAGCAGGGACAGTGATGACTCCAGTCCGGGAAAAATCAACCTGAGTGCTTGTACCCTCCTCCCTCTTCAGCCAGCAGGCAGAGAGGTGGCTTCCCTAATTTGGCAGAGGAAAGGTTGTTCTGAGACCTCAGGTGTACCACTTGGGGCTGGCAGCTGCAGGTGGGCTGGCAGCTCCTCAGCACATGCCTGGGAGGGTGGGCAGACCTGTGTGGGGAATGGGCAGACAAGCTGGGGCACAGGGACACAGTCAGATCAGGGGTGCAGATCCACAGCAGAGGGGAGTGTGCTGGGAATGATGGGTGCCGGCAGTGCAGAGGCACTGGTCCTCCTTGCAGATAACCATTCCTCAGCTAGGCAGTAAAAACAAAACAAAAAACCAAAAACTAAATAAAAAAAATAATAAAGGAAAAGGAAAACATAAAAACCTGCACATTTCCTACAATATGGAAATCCTGCTTTTCAATCCATGTGGTTAAAAGCACAGGCCAGCCACATCTGATCTACACAAAGGAGTGCACAAAAAAGTAAAGCAGTAACTGGGGCCCTTACGTGTCAGACCTCTTTTTCACATCAGCTGGACACATGCTTAGGGTCTGTGTTGGAATGTTATTTTGGTCAGGGAACACCAGGCATGTTTAATGACTTATTCTAAATGCACAATTAAAATACAATTATGATACAGGCTTAGACAAACTCCATGAAAACTTGCAGGCTTAGAGGACTTTCACTTAGAAGGATGTATTTTTATATATGATTTTATATTCCTGTGAAGAAAACTGACGGGCAGTGTCACAGGTTTTTTTTCTAAGCAGAATACACCCTGATTATGAATAAGTGCTCCAACATCCTGGAAAAGCATAAAGACCAAATGTAAAGAGAGAAATTACTAATTTATTTTACCACCATCCATAGATGACACCTTCCTTTTTAAAATAAACAGTGTAAACTTAGCTGCTATGAAAGAATTGCAGCCCTTGAAAACTGTCCTCACGAGCTCCTGGAGGTGACCTGTCCCCAGTGAGCTCAGGGAAGGGAATGTGGTCCAGGAAGTTTTGTTGCCCCTCCCCAGGTTCTACCCTGCCATAGCTGCAGCAGAGGAGAGGGAAGCAGGGACCAAAGGTGCTGTGGAGGAGTGGGCAGACCCCCAGGTCTCTCTAGGGGGAGAAGTCGTCCCTGGCAGGCGTGCCTACCAGGGGAGCCTTGCCAGAAGCAGCGGCCACAGAAGAGCCATGTGGCTGTGTTGCAAGAGGGACATGGCAAAAAGCGTTTGCAGGTAGTGGCATGAAAGAGAGCCAAGCTGGACTACCTTCTTTCTTGCATTTAGCATTTTGGAAAGAGGTTAAATATCTGTTGAGATGCATCAGAGCACCACTAGACTGGGATGGAAGGAATGATAGGGTTATAATGAACACATAATATGGATTATAATGATTGCAGACCTGGCCCAGAGAGCAAGGATAGAGATTTTGTCTGGGCTGAGGCTTTAAGGGTTGTGTCAGGAGGTGTCAGTCACAAGTGCCCCACAGTGAATTTGGGATGGGCCTCTCTGCACTGGCTTTAATTTGTGCTCCATGCTGTAGCTCAGCCAAGAAGGACGTGTCAAAGAACGTATATGGCTTTGTTGATATGAGGGAGTCCTGCCAGGAGTGTGGAAAAAATGAGAGCCCAATGGCCCCTCTGCCTGTCCACTGGCTGGCAGCCAGTGGACATTTCTGGCTTGCGTCAGATGGCCAGGAGGTTGAGCACTGGCAGCAGAACCCGTCCTGCAGCAGATACTGCCGGCAGAATGTGTGCACCCCGCATGCTGCCGCAGGGCTTGGGAGGTTCTTTCTCTCCTGCATTTGAATAGCATTTTGGAAGTTTCCTGCAGCACAGCTGTAGCCAAGCTAGACATTTTATTAGTAAGCAGACACCAGGCAGTGGTATAAGAAAAAAACTAAGACATCTATGCAAAAATCAAGTTCCTGCTTTTTCTAAGTTTTTCAGTGCATGGTGGTATAAAAGAAAGCCTCTGTAGCACAGACTTGTTTGAGGATCTTTATGTTAGTGCTCTAGCACTTCCCCAAAGTATTTGCATAGCTGAAAAAGCATAAAGTTTTGGTCGAATATTTTTGCTGAATGTCAAAAAGACTTTTCTCCCCAAGTGCACTAAGTCACTTACAAATGTGGCTGAATTCATTTTGCTGAGTACAATGGAAGAGACACAATCTTGCTTGCGTCAACGTGTCTGTACTAATCTACCATTGCTTGTGCCAGTCCAGGTTACTCTGGTTCAGGAACCAAAAGAAACTGCATTAGTAAAAGGCACCTTTGTTCCAGTGCCTTGTATTACTGTGTGAAGGTGCAACCATTGAAGGAAAAACATTGCACCCAGTCCAGCATGCACCAGTGAATTGTTTCTGGTGTAGGCCATGGACTCCTAAGTAGCTCAAGCACTTTTGAAAATAGTACTCTTCATCCAAATAAAGTAAAAGAGCAGCCAATATTCAGAGTAAGTGGTTTTGCTAGTAGTGTTGGTTAAAGCAACCTCCCACATGCTTCCACCTTCAATGAGTAACTCCATAGCTGAAAAGTCTGGAGATGGTCCAAACAAAACAGTGTGTTTTTCATTAAGAGTGGAAAAAAATGACACACTCTATAAATTTACTACGAAGCCATGTTGTTTGCTATGAACTAACAGTGACATACGTGTGATTTTAATGAAGAAAACAATTATTTCATTAGTTAACACTGTGTACAAGTCGAGCATGCAGTGAAAAACAAAGCAGATTCAGTCATTCATCAAAGAATCGTTCATCAACAAAGCTACGCGAGCCCTTGCAATCACACCGCCAGGCTGGGTGGGCTCCTGCCTCCTCCTTCTCCCCTCCCTTCTCCAGCCTCTCATGCTGGGTCTGCCCCGCAGCTGGTGGGGCCGTGGCTCTGGTCCCACTGTGGGCCCCTGGCCCCAGGCTCTGTGCCCGTGCACGAGGCTACCGCGTGGTACGGTGCAGCAGTCTGGTCACTGCACCGTCCCATGCCTTCCTTTCTGGTCCTGCCACTAACCCAGAGATCCAGGACACAGCCAGAACATGCAACTAATAATCAAAAGAGAGAGGAAAAACAGCCAGCCGAGTAAAAATACTGTGCCAGGTCTCCAAAGAGAGAAACTGTGCCTGACTCTGCCACAGGCTTGTATATGACCAGACAACTTCCCCTCAGCACCAAAGTTTCCCATTTTAGTTAGAGTCAATACATTTATTCCCTCTGCTCCCTTTCCACCATGAATTCCACAGTATGGGAAATGCCTCTCTGCAACATGTTTTTTCAGGATCCAGAGCAATTAATTAATATGTCCATGGAAGGGCATTTCCACCAGGAAATGAGGCCACTTCTGGTGCAGGACTAAAGAGTCCCTCAGCTGGGGGACTGGTCACCCAGCTGACTCACTGTCAACTCAGGCATGTAGTGGTTAGTTATGTACTTACCTCAGTCTTTGGAGAAGAGTTTGGACAGGAAAGCAGAAGGAGGGAATTACATCAGAATTGGAGAGTCGGACAGCAGAAACTAGAAGTCAAGGAAGAAGAGAAAATACATGTTCAGTGATGATAAACCAAGAGAAATATAGAAAAAGGTAAATAGAACAGATTAAATGTAACGCCGAAAAACTCCTTGCTGTTAAGCTTTGCTGGACCACAGCCATGTGGGACTGCAAGGCTTGATTTTCTGCAGGAAGCCATCAAAGACCCTGCTGAAAAGTAGGATGCTGAAGCAGCATCCAGCAGGAAATGGCTGTATTTCCTGAAAGCCTGCAAGGCTTGAGTTAGTCAGCAGGTTTATAATTTAAGCAAACCCAGATCCTTATAGCTGCTGAGGAAGGTTATGGAAAATCAGTGGGATCGTGTGGACCTGTGATGTGCTATTAAAGGTGAGCCTGTGGTGTCTAAGAGGAGAGAGGATGGAACGGGATCTGCCTGAAAAACAAGGAGCAGAGATATTCAACTCCAAAATACAACTGCAGCACAGAGCAGCATTTGTTAGAGCAGACTGACTTGACAACAGAGATCCATTACAGAGGATCTTGGCTGGAACCTACAGCATGAAACTCAGTAGTGGGTGAGATGGCTGTTGGATGTGAGCATGAATCCACAACACCCTGTGAAAAAACATGACCTGGCTTTTCCCTGGCCATTTCACTGGCCTTCTCTCCTGGGTCCATGGTATTTCCATGCATGGTAATTCCCAGGGGCAGCTAAGAGATTTCATTCATAAATATGGAGATTAAATGTTGTATCTTGTGAGAGAAAGGCTCCGGTGACCATATCAAATTGACCCACCATGGGCTAGTTTGCAGCTTGCTGGGGCAGGTTTCCATTGGACTCTGTACAGGATGGAGTCCAAGCCCTGCAGCTGCCAGCCCCTCTGTTTCCTGTTATGATGAGTTTAGTTGGGCTTATTTCTTTCCTCCCCTTTGTGATGGCTGGAAGTGTGCTCCTGAATTCCCTCACCAAAGCCAAGGCCATGGCTATAGCCATGTTTTGCTGAAACAATCAGCCTGACACTCTTGCTGAGTTCTGTTGTAATTACTGAGTTCAGCCCAGCTGAAGGTATTAGAATGGCTTAAAATCAACCTCACAGTAGAGTGCTCATGTTTCTGTGTAGAGAGGCACCATGGATTTTCCTCTGCAAGTGCAAGCATAACTGGATGAGAATATGGCATCCAAATTTGGGTACTATTAGAAGGGGTTTGCTTGCAGAATAACAGAAAATGCAAGTGCTAATGGTCTCAGCACATGCAACCCTTCTTATTTAATTCACTTTTTAAACTCATTTTCCCAGGCTGCTAAAGGTGATGGAACAGAAGTCCTGCTAACTTCAAAGCAGTTTGAGTGGGATTGTCCCATGGAGGAAAGCATGAGTCTCACTCATGGTCCCAAGGACTGAAGCCAGCACAGAGCTTCCCATATTGCCCAGCAGCACGCCTCAGGGTAGATGTTCAGCATGCTCAGAATGCTAATATCCATTCAGTCCTTGGACATCCCTTTAGAGGCAGAAAAGAAAGAGTGACACCTGTGATTTAACTGGAATGCACAATGCCAACCATTTTTGTCAATTTCTTAAGTCCATATTAATATTCAGATCAGGGGCAAAGTTACCCTGTGACAACAGGTGGTGTTAGGTTTCTGAGCTGTCTCCTCAAGCGCAAGTTATCAGGGCATGGAAGGCTGCAAGTGTAGCTGTGGGACACTGATAGTGCTTGCGTGAGCACTGGTTTTGAACATGGTTTTCCTGCTGTCTTTATTGCTATCCTCATAACACTTTTGCTTTTTTTTAAGGTCAAGATCAAGTTCTTAGCTTGATACCATACTGATGTGATGGCTGAGATTTCCAAATAAAGTCTTTCCACATTATTTTGAACATCTCAGATACTGCCACTGGATGGAGAAAAATTAGATCCTGTTCCCAACCACTAAGAATCCTGCACTGACACTGCAAATATATTTCAGAGAAATATTCCCATCCCACTTCACCACATCCTACAAACATGCTGTAACAATCTGTGGGCTATTTACATCATATATGTTCTGGAGACTTTTCAACTCAGGAATAAGAAATTTTTTTAGTTGCTGAAAAACTGGGCCTCAGAATTCAGGAAATTATCCCCATCCAACTGGAGACCCAGCAACAAGACAACAACCTTGGCAAGAGACCGGGGGTTGTTCATAATACCAAAGGTAGGTTTCGGCCTAAGAGGCACAAACTGCTTTTCCTGCAGCTCCTTTTAAGCATTGTGGACATTTAAAAACTCATGCTCCTAGAAACTAACTACTGAAATGTATTAACCTTGTGATTTTTCAGAGTTGTTTCACCACCCACTGTCATTCTGAGAATAAAAATATTAAACAAAATAATAAGAAAAAAAAAGACCTGAGGATAAAACTATTTACCAGGTTGATACTTGCCAGTTTTCCCTGCTACTTTGCTGCTACTTAGCTCAGTATCCAGCTACAATACATTTTACTGACAAAGTGATTTTCTTTAGGATATTTATTTTTCAGCAAATAAATTTACATTCAAAAGAAAAGTGAGAGGAAGGACAACCAGAAACATAGGTGCAGTGTTTGGCCTGCAAGTCCCCCATCTGTTAAAAATAAACCCCTCCAATTTGGCTCTGTAGAGGGCTGTTCTCAGGAGGTCTTCACAAAGTTTGTACATATGCTGAGGGGTAACTCACTCCCTTGTGCAAAAATCCTCACTGTGTTGTGATGTTTACAATAAACAGAGGTCATGAGATGGTGAGGAGTGTGGAAAACTTAGGGAATGTCTAGGAGACGGGTTGAAGGATGCTTTTGGCATATGCTTTATTAGCCAAAAGAGATGATCTTAAACAGCTGGGGAATGCTCGCAGCTGCAGGCATGACAACAGGGCTGCCTTTAGAAAATACCTAGCATTTTTTACCTCCAAGGATTATTTCTAGGAGGTGCAAGGCAGGGCCCAGTACATCACCAGCCCTTAGGAATCCCAGAAAATGCCTCTCCCATATCCAGCTGCAGCAGGATGGCTGAGAAGTCAGAGCCACTCTGATTGCTTGCTGTCAGCAAACTGACAGAGTGAATAGAAATAACATAGTTGAATGAGGACAGTCTGATGGAGGTCTTTCCAGAAATCATTCATCATACATCAGCACAGACACACGGGGAGTGCTGACTGCATTTCCTATATTTTGTGAATGAGCACTAGCAGCTGATATGAGAAGACATGAGCTAAATGATTATTCTATGAAAGGGATGGCATGATGACATTCACAGTATGGAGAGGTGTTAACAGCAGGAAAGGAGAAATTGTTGGGAAAAGGAAGTGAAAGGACTGTCAAGAGGAAATAGAAACTGAAAACTGCCCACACAGACAGAGGGTTGTCTGTCTGTCTGATTGAGGGAGTGGTTATCACTACAAAATGGTTTGAGAGCTACTGCCTTGGATATTCAAACCCAGTTCACACACTTTTTGCACCTAGGTTAATGCCTCTCTCAGACAGTTATTTAAAACAACTTCTTCAGTGACCCAAAGTTGTCTTTTTCTTTAGCACTGGGCAATACTTTCTGAAATTGATGCTAACGTTCACAGTGGCTTCAGAAAGATTTTCCCACAACACTGGACAATTCTCAAACTCCCATCATCCATGCTGTAATTAGCTAATAGCCAGTGACATGCTATGATTCTGCAGGCTTCAGTGGTAGTCACAGGGGCCAGGATTTCACAAATGTAAATTCAAACAGCAGCAAAAATATTGCTGCTGCTCCATTCCTTCTCAGATTGCCAGAGAGGAGCTGATGTCCCCTCAAAATCCTACACAGAGCCAGTTTTGCATTGGAAGGGGAGCAGGTAGGTAGGTATAGGCAGCTTCGGCATGAGGGGACTACCCAGTGACCAGTATGAAGGACAAACAGCTTCACAGTTTGCTGAAAAACATTATTAGTCTTCCTGCTTCATGCACATCTCTTGTGCCACTCTACTTTGTACACATCACTCGCAAATCTTGGTGACCTTTGAGCAAATACTGTCTTCCTCATTGTCAGTCAGTGCTGATCCTTTAGCAATATACACAGTTTGGACAAAGCTCCTTGAAGTCAGACCGTATGTCGGGACAAACATCATGTTGGTAAACTCACCTAAAAGTGTTTTCATGTGTTAGTATGTAACACTGTTAATAACCCCCTACACCTAGCCAATTTGAAAAGTCTTACGTGATCAGGATGAGAGAGTTGGGGCTGTTCAGCCTGGAGAAGAGAAGGCTTCAGGGAGACCTTATAGCTGCCTTCCAGTACCTGAAGGGGCTACAGGAAAGCTGAGGAGGCACTGTTTACAAGGGCTTGTAGTGGGTAGGAGGCAGGGGGTAATGAATTAAAACTGGAAGAGGGGAGATTTAGATTAGACATTTGGAGGAAATTCTTCAGTGTGAGTGTGGTGAGACGCTGGCACAGGTTGCCCTGGGAAGCTGTGGAAGCCCCACCCCTGGAAGTGATCAAGGCCAGGTTGGATGGGGCTCTGAGCAACCTTGTCTAGTGGGACGTGTCCCTGCCCATGCAGGGGAGTTGGATCTAGATGATCGTTAAGGTCCCTTCCAACCCAAACCATTCTATGATTCTATGATCATTGCCTAGAGATCTCCTGAGCAGCACATTGTTTTGCAAAGGTTGAAGAGAAGAAAAGTGATTAAAAATGAAAGAAAAAGGAAGCAGGTAATACTTATTGTGCCATCAGTTTTATTTTCATTAATAATCAGGGTGTTTTGTCTCATTCACTCTACTTTCTAGTGGTTTATGATACAGCAGTTCCTTTCAGAATGCTGCTTCTCAGGGTTTGGCTAGCAAAGGAGCTTTTGGTGGCTAAAAGGGAGGTAAAGCCAGTAGTAGCTGGGGAGCTAGAAGACTCCTTGTAGCAGGTGATCCAGACGCAGCATTTCTAGGAGCCATGTGGACTGTGGTTCACATGTGTCCTGATGCTCCTGTAGGTGGAAGCACTGGAGATGTGGTAGAGCTGTTTGGATACAGTGTCCTCAGGGCCTGATTCCTCTGCTTGAGGAGGGAGCACTGGAAACACACCGTTCAGACCCTCTTTCTTTGGCTCTGCCCTGCCAGGATGTGTGGTAAGGCTATGCCAGGAGGCTGTGGCTGTATCAGTTTGCACATGCAAGGGGAACAAGAGGGTTAAAGGATGTAAGGCCAAAGATCCAACCTTTTCTGCAAGCCATGAGCACAAACATTGACATGCAAAAGCATGGAAACAGCATGTCAGCTGTGCTTCCTTATAAGCAAAGCCAATTTCCACCACACGAGAGGAAAACAGCAAAACCAGTAGAAAGACTTTTTTGTTGTTGTTTTTCTTAATTTTTAAAAGTATTATTCATTGGCCTCTATGGGATAGAAATAGCTTTTAACTCCTCTGCTCTCACAACCCAAACACCAGAGGTTAGGAAATGCTTGTAATGCCAATTGAAACCTGAGCTACCAGCAGACTGAAGAGGGGAAAGGCAGGCAGACATCTGTTTGGAGGCACCTGAGAAGAAAGAAACATCAATGCGGCAAGGAGAAAATGTTATCCTCATCTACTGAGAAGCTCTTGCACCCTAGAAGGGCCTGAAGCATATTACAGACCTTGTGCCTAGATGTCAGTCCTGCTGGAATGATAATGACTGCAGACCTTGGGAGGAGCAGGCGAAACCTTGTATGTTGGTGCAGGAGGATCTCTTCATCCACCGCTGCCATCTTTCCTGAAGCAGGAATCTGGAAATCCATTAACATTGCATAACTTAGCTCTGTGTCCAGAACAGGCACATTAATAATCTAGTCTATCTTCCGAATTATCTTAAAGTGAATCAAAACATGTGCTTTGGAGGAAAATGTGCAAAGCACCATAGCCTTGTGAGCTGTGCTGTAAAAAGCTATCCCAGAATTTAGGGCTGCTCAACGTAACAAGTCTCTTCCTGAAGCTGCAAAACCCATATTTCAGCAATGCAATGGCTAAGGGATAATTATTGGAAATTCTTGTGGGATGGAGAAAGGGTGTTATTAAGTGACCTTTTCTCCCCTGAAAGTCTAAAAGTGATCTTGAAAAACCTAACTGCCTGGAAAAAAACCTCAAGACAGCTAAAAGGTAGATTGTTGATTGCAGATGCAAGGTGTCATCCTTAAAAATAGGAGAATTCCCCATTTTCCACCAGCTGGACATGCTGATTGCTTCAGCTCTATTGCCACATAACAAGGCCCTTTTACACTTCGCCTCCTCCTCTCTCTTTCACCATGCTCCTCATCTTCCATGCGCTTCTTGACTCTGATGCTCTGCCAGTCAGTTTTGCGCACTGTTGCACTACCTGATTTGACTAATGCTCCTCTGGGTTTCTTTCCATGGGCAAATTTCTTCCATTTCTAGGTCATATGATCTGCAAGAGCAAGATCTGAAGATATTCCTGTCTTTCAGAACTTCTACTTAAGGTACACCTAACTCCATTCTCAGTCTTCTGAAAAAAGCTCTTCAGTGTAGCTCCAGATGTCCCAAACATGTTCTTTTGTGTCCAAGTGGCAGGAGAAAAGCAGAAGCAGTTTGCATAATCTACAAAGAAACACATCTGAAGAAGGTTGACTTCTAACCTAATGGCAGCTCTCAACAAGTTGGCCACTCTAGTCCATAAGAATCATGTTTTTATTGCTAACTTGCGCTCTCCTCTCTCTCCCCACCCTCTTGCTCCCCCCACCTGTTGCATGTTGTAATAGATTTGGGGCAAAAATATCCTGTTCCCTGCATGCTTTTGCAGCACCTAGCACCATAAAGTCCCTAACTTACACAGGGCTCAACACCAAGAATTTCACAGCAAATTTAGACCTTTTTGGTTAGGGTCAAGGAACATGTTTTGAGGATTTGCTCCAGCAGGAAGAAATAAAAATTTGGAGGTTTGCACATGTGTAACAATCATAACAAAATAAAAAAGCCTGAGAAGATCCATGGTAGATGTGTATTTCCTGGCTCTTTTTCTCCCCTTTTTTCACAGTGCTCTGTTGATTTTGTTCATGCACATCAGAATTGCTCCCTTTTTTTATTTCATAATATTTCCTCTTCTGTAGCTGTATACTATTAGCAAAACAGCAGCAGAAGTAGAAGAAATAGCCATGTAAATGGTAATATAAATACCTTCCCATTTATCAGATTAATTTTACCTGATCATCTGTGGCACCTGGTTGTACTGTTTTTAGTGGGAGTGAATGAGCAGGTAAGAGGGACTTGGGCAAGGAGTTCCAGCTTCTCCCTGTTGCAGGTGTGGAGTTGCTCCTGCAGTCCCAGGCAGAAGGGTGGCTTTGTGCATACAGAGACTGTTCAAATAATATGGAAAGTGTAAGGGTTGCATCATACAATTCATTCAAGATTATTCCCAGCCCACTTCCTATCAGCAGTCTGGTTAATGAATCAAAACCCCTTTGAGGTGGGAACTGTTTTGGCTAGGAGGAATTTTTGGCTAGTCACAGAGGCCATTTAGTCAGAAATAAATTTTCTGAGTGAAGAACTGCTATGGGAATTTTATCATGTTGCAGTGGTAAAATCATATGCAAATATGAAAAATTGTTCCTAAAGTGACTTTAAAGAAGGAAAAAAAAAATAATAATAGAAAGACCCCCATACCAAGTCACCCCTTGCAGACACATGACTTGGAATTAAAACTTTAGGAAATCATTACCAGGTTTAGTAATTACCCCCATTATTTATAAAGAAAAACTACTACAGGGCTACAAACACAATTCCTATAAATCAGCACAGCCCCATCAAAGTCACTATTCAGTTTTCCAAACCTGAGGTACTATCCTAGAGAGAATTACAGCAAAGGCAGGCAATCTTACCCTATGTCATCCTAGTGGCATGGGTCCATTCTGCAGGACACTTTAAATACCTATCCAGACAAGAAGGGCACCACGCAGTGTGCCCTTTGAGATTAATGCAAAATGTTTAAATGTTTCATGCCTAATATGTATCATGGTGGGTTTTCAGTAACTCTGAAATAATTGAAGACTAGAGGCAACTCATTGCCCTTTGGACTCCTTAAAAATGGACTGCCAGTCACTAAGGTAGTCTATTAAGTACCCATTAATAATTTTTTTTAATTATTTGTATGTAACCCTCAATGAAAAGTATGACCTACATTTAATTTCTAAACTTTCTTCCTGTTTTGCAGTGAGCAATTGTTGCCTTGCCTCACTTCTCACTTATGGCACAGTTCACCAATTTCAAATAAGCTTCTCTCCAAAGGAAGTTCAATTTCAGTTGATCAAGGAAGGCAAAAATTATCTCACAACCTCTCTTATTCTAAAAGTGGAATTTATTTTTTTCATAGAGAATTAGAAAATTGGCAGGACACTCATGGGGAGATAGCAAGTAGGGGATATTTTCTGCCAGTTGCAATGCAGAAGACGGAGACAGGATGGGTGATGCACTGCGACTGCCAGGCACTGCAGCAGGAGCAGATACACACTCCAGATGACAAAACCACCTGCCCTGCCCCTGGAAAATGCATCTGCACTCTGACTAACGCATTAAACTTAGCCTGCCTCATCATTACTTCTCTGCCATAAAGTAGAAGCAGCCTGTCCATCTTTGCAAAAGGAAAGAGCATAAAAAGCAGCAACAAGGTAGTTTTAATAGCTTGGCTCATGAAGCTAGGAAAAACCCCAGCACTCAATTAGGAAATCAGATTTTCAGCACATCAGTTCAGATTAGAAAACACTCTATGGAAAGCTCATGAAGAGGAGTTTGGGGGTAAACTGTTCCCATCTTTTTCTACACACAGCTGGGTGCACTATAACCTATAAGAACTAACAGCAGTGAATTAGCAGAGCAGAGCACCAGAATGCAGCTGGCCAGGGAGGACCTCTAGAGTCCCACCATGGTGAGGAAGAAGCTCATAGCAAAGGCTGGCAGGGGGATCTGCAGTGTGGGAGGAGAGCTCCTGTTTTGTTATGCTGCTTTTTCTCAGCTAAAATTCCTCTTGAGAAAGACGTTGGGGTTTTTATCCCCTCCTATTTCCCACTCCTTTGTTTGTTTACAGTCCCTTGCCTGCAAGCTCAGGAGCACTGGGCGGGGGCCATGGTGAGGAGCACTCCACAGTAGCACAGTGTGGTTTTCCCCACATTCAGCATGCGGCATGGTGCTTTTTTTTCTCAGCTGCACCCTGCCTTTCCTACCCATGAGAGACTCATGGATCCCCCCACTGCTGCGCCACTCGTGAACCACAGCTGGACAGTCTGTGCATCCAGACCTCAAAGTATGAGCCTCTGGCATCTGACTGCACACTGTCCCTGCTCGCTTCCTCAGTCCAGGGTGGGCATGCATCACCCTTAGGTCTTCACAGGCTTCTAATGCACAAGCACGTGGGGATACAAGAGACCACGAGCTTTCACATTTGGTTTTGATGGCCTTTATTTTTTGTAATTGGATTTTTCTCAGTAAAGCCTCTCTGGGTTTGGAGAGCTTGAGCATGGTAGTGCCTTCTCTCCTTTTGCTTCTTTCCCCATATAGGCTGCTCCATCCAAATGTGTCCAAATTACCAGGCAAACAATGCAGCCTGACATAAGTCTTGTGAAAGTTGGGATTTGGCCAACAAGACACTTTCTAAATATTTTGGGTGGAGACCTACCTGGCACCATGGTTAAATGCCATGTTGCTAGCATGTTATCTTTTGCTGTCAGATATCTAACTACACCAGCAAAGCAACAGGAGGAAACCTGAAGGGGAGAGAAAAACTTTGTACAGACAAGCCCAAGGAGTAGGAAGCACTGAGCTGCCCAGAATGGATGATCCAGCCCCTGCATGTGATCTGCTTATAATAAAATAACAGAGATCCCAAGTGATTTGCCATGTTAGAGAACCAGGTGAAATAGCACAGCTCTGCCATCTGGCCCTTCTGGATCTGCCTACTCCATTAATTTTCCATATCTTGCCTCTCCTTGATTTTATCTCTAGATTTTGCCTTCCTCTCTCATTTCATTTTTGCATTGGGCATGAGAAAGGGCAGTGCAAAGCAAAGCAACACTCCAGAGCAGTGGCTGTGGATCATTCCCACACAGGCTTGGTGCTGCACTGCCAGGCAGCAGCTGGCTTTCATGGAGGGAGATATGTGGTGGGGATTTTTTTGTTGGGTGTTTTTTTCCTTGGAAAACATGTGGTAAGTTCCTTGCCAGTTGTGAAGTTTCCCAAGCTGCTTAATACATTCATCTTATTATTTTGTAACACAGTCTTCAAAAACTGTCCCTGGCTGGCTTTGCTGACTCCCCTTTCAATTCATTCAAATCAGACCTTCTGGATAACGGATGTCTGTGTTTTTTACCACTGAAAGACAGAGCAGGGATCCATTTGTTAGTTGGATCATTGTGTTATTTTGGCCTTAGGCAAGAGATGGAAAAGGGAAAAAGGAAGATATGATTTGTATGTGTGTGCAGACTTTCAACTATTTTCCATTTTCACCAGGAACGTACCCTGCTGTTTTTCACCCATCTCGGTGCTTCTGCCATAGATTTGCCTTGTTTGCACTTGGCAAAGATAAGACACTTTTATTTTATTTTATTGGCAACAAGATTGGGCCCAATGCCCTTAAAGTCAGGTCTGGACTAGTTCCATTCACTGAAGTAACCACCCTTCTGGCACTGCACCAGTATTTTCAGCATTTCTAGATCTATACTATATTCAGCATAAAAAATAATTCTCTTCTCTTCTCTTCTCTTCTCTTCTCTTCTCTTCTCTTCTCTTCTCTTCTCTTCTCTTCTCTTCTCTTCTCTTCTCTTCTCTTCTCTTCTCTTCTCTGCTCTTCTCTTCTCTTCTCTTCTCTTCTCTTCTCTTCTCTTCTCTTCTCTTCTCTTCTCTTCTCTTCTCTTCTCTTCTCTTCTCTTCTCTTCTCTTCTCTTCTCTTCTCTTCTCTCTCCTCTCCTCTCCTCTCCTCTCCTCTCCTCTCCTCTCCTCTCCTCTCCTCTCCTCTCCTCTCCTCTCCTTTTTTTTTCCCCCCTTTAATTTTCTAGGCTTGCTTATGGCTAAGACAAGAAATTGATGGAATCAAATAATCTAAGAGATTAGCTTTCTGTGATATTCCTAGTTTGCATGAAGCCAGAAGAGCCACACACACCACAGGTCAAGCACAGTCATTTTGGTACATTTCTGAAAAGAGAAAAGTTTCAACCCTTCAAGGTTTTCTGCAGTAGCCCTAACAATCTCTTTCATACTTTCTGCTTTTTACATTTTGTTTCCTTTTAACACAATTGTTTAATATAAACCCATTAATGTAGTTTGGCTTTGAGCATGTGACGTTACATCTTTTAAATCAGGTAGTGTATTAAGGTTTGATGTGAAGTTAGTATTATTTCTGATTCATTTAATCTTCTGACAAGAAAACAATTGCGTACTCCGGTGCTTTTCCTGCTCTGTCCCAAAGTTGTTATGTCAACTGTTTGTTTGTTTGTTTGTTTGTGTGTTTTTAAATCTTTGGCAACCCTTTTCTCCAGCATTTTGTGATTTCATATTGATGGCTGCTCTGACTCAGCTCTTTCCATGTAATGAATCGTTGCATAAGAGTATATGCATACTATGAGATATTGAAGAACCAAGTGAGGAAACACATAGAGACATTAAAAATCTGTGGTGTGAAGCTCAGCACAGAAGCCCTGCAGTGTGTAATTTCATCTGTTATTAAGTATCAGAGGTTTGCTGTAGAAGCACAGCCCCTGAGCAACAAAGACCATGCTTGTAACAGACAGTATTTTTGGAAGACCCAGGATTGAATGAATTGCTTTAGTATCAAAACTTAGTGGTAATTCTAGACTCAAACATCCACAAGTCATGACATTGCATTAA